>NC_135595.1:871203-1524327 GCF_965152235.1 Eretmochelys imbricata | reverse complement strand
TAACCCCAGCTCCTGCAGCAGGGTTACCATGGCGAGGGAGGCATGGGACCCAAAGGGGACCCCCCTACGCCAGGGGCGACCTGGAGAGGAGCCGGGGGCATGGTCAGGGCTCACCAGCAAAGGGCCACAAAAGTGCCCCTCGGGCCCGGCACGGCACAAGGGAAGAGATGCTGCTCCAGGGTGGGGAGCACATCACCTGTTCCAACTTCCCCAGAGGCTCTTGCCCCCCATCTCCCTCTCTGGGGCACAGCTGCCCCCAGCCCACACCAGGGTACCCTGCTGCTGGTCTAGATCCCACCCCTCCGCCCTGAGCAGCTCCCCCAGCCCGTCCTGGGTTTAGGGCACAGGGTGAGTGAGGGGGAAACAGCTGCCCCCCGAGAAGATCATATAAGCTGCTCGCCCATGCAGCAGGGCAGGGGGGTGTTACACTGTCCCCCGAGACCTCCCATGCCCCTAGTGCTGCATGTCATGGACTGGCCTGCTCTGGCCCCTCAGTGACAGGCACTGCCAAGCTACCACCCGCCCTATATTTAGCCCCAGCCCATGTGATCGCTCATGCTGCAGCAGGAAGAGATTCAGGCGGCTCTTAATTTAGCTTCCTGTAACCTAATGCAGGCCAGGGAGAAACTGCCCCTGCTGCCCCTCCAAAATCTACCCCCACAGCTCGTGGCTCAACCTCCATCCCCCCCACCACCCAGCCAGCCTGGCAGGTCATCTCGACTCGGGGGCTCAGTGGGGAGCCCCCCACTCGCTACACTCTGGCACAGACCTAGGGCTTCCCACCGAGCCCCACAGGAGGGGCCCTGCTGACCTGCCTCACTCGGCCCCCAGGCCTCCCTAGCATGACCCCGCACCCACCCCAGCCCCACCCCAGGGGACAGCAAAGGCCAGGCCTGCCTGGGGCATGAGAGGTGGCGCTAACCGAGGCTGCCTGGAGCCTGGGCACAGCCCCGGGGCAGACTCGCCAGACAGGCTGAGGGCTGCGTGGGGACAGCCCGGAGGCCTCCCGCAGTGCTGGGAGCTGCACAGACGTATTTACCTCTGATCTGCTGCCAGCGCTGCCTAAATAATGCTCAATCCTCCCTGTTCCAGACAGCTCAGCCCCCCGGCCCTGAGCGCGCCACTACCCGGCCTGCCTGGCACCTGCCGCTGCGGGGACACCCTGCCCCACAGCTAGGGGAGCCCAGGGGTCAAGGACAACAGCAGGTGCCTTTAACCCCACTGTCCCCTTGGGTTCTGTTTCTTGCTCTGGGAGAAGAGCAGGTGTAGCAGTCAGAGCAAGGGGGGCTGGGAGCCAGGACACCACAGCCGTCGCTAACTAGCCCCCGGGCCACGGACAGCACGCCTCCCCGTCCCCTGAGCGGGCGGCCCCTCGGGGCCAGCGGGGAGCTCGCCCCCCTGGCCAGGGCTGTACCTGTCTGCAGACGCACAGACACCTTTGCTCGGCCAGCACGTTACACCACCACCTCCTCGCTGCTCCGGAGGGACCCGCCGGATCCCGTCTGCCGCGGGCAGGGGCTGCGGGCAGGGGCTGCCAGCCTCGCTGCAGGCCAGGCGGGGAGAGTGGGACTTTCCATTCTTGTCCGCAATTGCAACCAGGAGGCAGCTGCCAGCCAAAGCAGAACTCAGAATGAGGAAGCCGAGAGCTCCCTGCGGAGGGGCGGGGCGGCACCCCAAAGCCAGCACGGGCGGCTCAAGGCCCGTTTCCATGCTGCCCTCTTGGGGGGGCCCCTGCAGCAAGACCGGAGAAGGGCTGTGGTCCTGGCGCGTGTACATCTAACAGCACGGCTCTGGGGCGGCTTACAGCAACGACGGGTCCAGTGCGGCCCCTCCCCGGCCACAGGAAACCACCCCAACCCTTCAGAGCCCGCCTGTGCGGGGGGACCCACCCAGGGGGTGGGCTGCAGGGACCAGGCCCTGGCACCAGCGTGGGTGGGGCCATCCCAAGCTGCCAGCCAGACCCCTCGTCCCAGCCCAGCTCCCCTGGGAACCCCCCAACACACCCTGAGCAGGGGCTCAGCCGGCCACAGGGACAGAGCTCCCTGCTCGGGGCAAAAAGCCCGGCTGCACCTGCCCCTTGGCTGGATGGACGGGGCCCCAGGCCCCAGGGGTGGCAGCTCTCACCCAGGCAATGGGGCAGCCCCCGCTGCCAGGCCAGGGTGGAGAGATCACAGGGACACAGACCCACCCACCGCCCTGCCTGGGGCGAACCTGCACCCACCGGCGGGGGGCAATGAGTTTGGTGCCCCCCCTTGGGGCACCGCATCATGGCATGTGGGGGGGGCTGGTCTTTACAGAAACCCCAACATGGAACTGGTTTCTGGCATAACCGAGTCACCTGCCCCACAGCCCCTGCACCTGCCCTGCCCCCCACCTGCCCCCACACACCCCCTGCACCTAGCCTGCCCCCCACATCCCCTGCAACTGGCCTGCCCCACACCTGCCCCCCCACACCCGGCCTGCCCCCCATCTACCCCCCACCCCCCCTGCACCTAGCCTACCCCCCACATCCCCTACAACTGGCCTGCCCCCCATCTGTCCCCCCACCCCCCCTGCACCTAGCCTGCCCCCCACAGCCCCTACAACTGGCCTGCCCCCCACCTGCCCCCCCACACCCGGCCTGCCCCCCATCTACCCCCCACCCCCCCTGCACCTAGCCTACCCCCCACATCCCCTACAACTGGCCTGCCCCCCATCTGTCCCCCCACCCCCCCTGCACCTAGCCTGCCCCCCACAGCCCCTACAACTGGCCTGCCCCCCACCTGTCCCCCCACACCCGGCCTGCCCCCCATCTACCCCCCACCCCCCTGCACCTAGCCTACCCCCCACATCCCCTACAACTGGCCTGCCCCCCACCTGTCCCCCCACCCCCCCTGCACCTAGCCTGCCCCCCACAGCCCCTACAACTGGCCTGCCCCCCACCTGTCCCCCCACCCCCCCTGCACCTAGCCTGCCCCCCACAGCCCCTGCAACCGGCCTGCCCCCCGCGGCCGCGCAGACCCGGGCTCGGCCCCTACCTGCCCCGCCGAGGGAGCGAGCGGAGGCTGCCGGGGCTCCCCGCACCCGCGGGGCGGGTCCTGCCGGGCGCGGGGGGGCCGCGGGAGTTCCGGGGCCGCGGGGGGGCGCGGGGGGGCAGGCGCGGAGGGGCCGCGGGGGTTGCGGGGGGGCGGGGCGCGGGGGTCCCGAGGGGCAGGGCCAGGTCACGCCCCGCCCCCTACCTGCGCTCGGCCCCCAGGCCCCGCTACCCGGCTCCCGCCACCGCCGCCCGGCCCCGCCCCGCCCCGGCGCCGCCCCGCCCCCTGCCGGCCCGGCGGACGCGCTGCAGCTGGCGGGGCCCGGCCGCCGGACGCCTGGGTCCGTTCCCGCCCAGCGTGGCCCGCAGCTCGCAGCCCGCCTTTCCCCGCTCACCCTCGCGGGCCCGGGCCCCTCCCCAGGGCAGCCAGCCGGTGCTGGGGGGCAGCGCCCCGCCCAGGGCCCCCCGGGGGTGGGGAGTGGGCCGGGCCGGGTCCAGCCTGGGCGCAGAGGGAGAAGAGGGGTCCGCGCACCCCGGCACCTTTAGCTCACCAGGGCTCGGGCATTCACCAGGGCTCGGGCATTCACTACGGCTCAGGCATTCAGCAGGGCTCGGGCATTCACCAGGACTCGGGCATTCAGCAGGGCTCGGGCATTCACCAGGACTCGGGCATTCACCAGGGCTTGGGCATTCACCAGGGCTCGGGCATTCACCAGGGCTTGGGCATTCCCGCCGGGCGCCTGGCCAGCGCTGGCACCTTGGCAGCACCAGGGAGGAAAGTCACAGCCCGGCCCAGCCCCCCGCAGCCCAGCCAAGTCGTGACCCCCGGGCCCCCGCACTGTCCCCCTGCAGCCGCTTTGTTCGAGGGCCCGGGGCCTCCTGCCCCCTCCTCGCTCCTGCGTTCCCCAGGATCAAACCCGGGGGTTTCCAGCCGACGGGGGCCAGCCTGGACGGGGGTTGGCGGGTAGCCAACGTCCTGGTGATTGGCTTCATGGACCCTCCAGTGACGGGGGGTACAGGCCCCAGACAGCCAGCGCCAGCCCCACCTGCATCACTAGGCCTCCCCAGCGAGCAAACAGCTCTTTCCCGCCCCCTCTAGCTGACAATGCAGCATGTGGGGGAAACTGAGGCACACTCAGTCTTCATATAAAATTTTTACAGAAAATTCCCTCTCTGACCCCAGGGTTATTCTGCAGCTTCCAGGCAGGAGTGTGAAGGCAGCTACAGGGTGGGGTGGGGGGGTGGGGCGGAGGTGGCAGTAAGGGCACGGGGCTTCGCTGGAGGAAGAGTGGGACCCCGGGGGGCCGGGGCTGCCTCACTGAGGGGAGGCTCCTGGCCACCAGGCCATAGCACCAGTTCTGTGGATCCCTGAGGGGCTGGGGGGGGGGGGGGAGCGGGAGTCCTGGTGACTTTTCTTTGGGGCCTCCTCAGCACAGAGCTTTGCACAGCAGGGTCAGGCTAAGAGTCAGAAGGGTCTGCAGGGAGCAGAGGCGGGAGCGGGGGTAAAGTACGGAGCAACAGGCTGAAATTAATGGCAAGAAAACATCCAGTGAGCAGGAGCAGTCACCAGGATTGCCTGGGCCAAGGAGCTTCTGGCCACGTGTGTGCGTGGCAGGCAGGGACCACGGGCCTCCTGCTGCCGAGCCCAGCCGTGGGGACCAGTGCTGAGGCAGCCAGGCCAGGGGTGCTGCAAAGGGCAGGGAGCGCTCCGGGTTCCAGTTCCAGGGACATGGGTGAAGCAGCGGCTGTAGAAATGCAGATGACAAAGGGCAGAATCTAGTGCAGTGGCCTGGGGTGGGGGGCGAGAGAGCGCAGACGCCAGCTGGATCAGGCCCAGGATCTGTCCCCATTCTTCTGGAGAGAGAGAGAAACAGCAGGGCCCCACGGCTCTGCACTGGGACCAGGCCTGTTCCAAGTGATCTGGAAAAAGGGGTAAATAGGGAGGTGGCAACGTTTGCAGACAATACTAAATGACTCGCGATAGTGCCGTCCAAAGCTGACAGGGAAGAGCTCCCAGAACTTGGTAACAGGCAACCAAACGGCAGATGAAATTCAATGTTGATAAATGCAAACTGATGGACATTGGAAAACACAATCCCAGCTACACCTACAAACGGATGGGGTCTCAGTTAGCTGTTACCGCTCAAGGACGAGATCCTGGAGTCAGGGTGGATAGTTCTCTGAAAACATCCACTGCGTGTACAGGGCAGGCAGAAAAGCTCACAAGGTGGAGAGGGCTACAGCTCGTACCACAGAGCACAATGCCCCCATATCAATCCATGGGACACCCACACCTTGAATATGGCCTGCCGGCCTGCTTTCCTCCTCTCCAAAAATCATACTAGACTTGCAAAATGTACAGAGAAGGGCAACAAAAATGCTTAGGGGGCTGGAACAGCTTCCATGTGAGGAGAGAATAAAGAGACCAGGACTGCTCAGTTTGGAGCAGAGCCAACGAAGGGCGGCTGGGGGATATGCTAGCGTTCTATAAAATCATGGCTGGGCTGGAGACAGTGACTAGGGAAGTGTTATTTACCCCTTCACATAAGAACCAGGGGTCACCCAAAGAAATTAACAGGCAGCGGGTTTAAAACACACGCGGAAATACTTCTTCACACAGCTCACACAGTCAATCCGTGGAACTCATCGCCAGGGGATGTTGTAAAGGCCAAAAGTATAAGTGTGTTCAAAAAAGAATGAGAAGGTCATGGAGGATACGTCCATCAGTGGCTGTTCAGCGATGTGACCCCCTGCTCTGGGTGTCCCTAAACCTCCGACTGCCAGAGGCTGGGACCAGGTGACAGGTGATGGATCACTTGGTATTTGGCCTGTTCTGTTCTCTCTCTGAAGTGTCTGGCACTGGCCCGTCAGAGACAGGACCCCGCAGTTAAACAGCCCCTTAGCCAGAGTCAGTGGGCCTGGGCCAGCCAACACTCCCTGAGGTACCAGCCCGGCTCCTCCACGCACCTGCATGGCCCATTCACTCTCCTGGGCCCTGCTTCAGCCAACCCCCACCCCCGACCCCCTTGCCCTCTGGGGGTCCTAGAACCTTCTCCTCTGCACACCTGGCCCTGGAACAGCCTCCCTGCTTCTCGCTGTCCTGCCCCGAGCCCCTGGCCCCGCTGCCAGGAGAGCTGGCCGGACGCTGTGCACGAGATGCACTGGACAGGCCTCTCCCCTGCCACAGCTGGGGGTCCCCCCCACTCTGCTTCCAGAGACACCCCTGCTGCTCAGGCTGCCCATCCCAGCGGGGATTTGGAAAAGCTCTGTTGGCTGCAAATGCCTCCAGTGCACAATCCTCCCACCCCGTGCAGGCCCCAGGGCAGCGTCAGTGTCCCCCCAACCTGGGCCCAGGCTTGGAGGGATGTGAGTGAGGGGACCTCACTCCGCCAGACCCACTGCCCCCCCAACCACCCCCCAACATCTCTCCAATCACCCACACATTAATGCAATGTCGTTAATGAACAGAGAATATATTTAAAAAATAAAATAATAATAATAATAATAATAAATCACTCTGGCTTCCTCCTCCACAGCAAGGGGCCCGTCGGGGAGCAGAGAGGTCTGGGGTCCCCACCTCCCTCAGCCCCATGGCATCTGCTCCCCCCCTCCCCAGGGTCCCCCCAAACACAGACGCAGGACGTGACCTCACAACAGACAAGGATTCAAAGTTACAAGTGCTTTATACATAGCCCTGTCCTCCCCCGCCCCCAGGTAGGGCCCCCCGTACACGGCTCAGCAGGGGACGGGGTACACACAGCTCAGCGGGGAAAGACGGGGGGATAAATTTTGTCTTTAAACATTATGATTAGCAAAAACAAACCCCAAACCCAAACCCCATGCCCGGAGCGTTGGGGCTCAGGTCACTAGCTAACAGAACAGTTACATACATGGCCAGCCCAGGGCTGCACACGCAGCCATGCCAGCATGTGGACAGACTGTCGCCTGGAAGCTGGGGGCACAGAGCCCCATGCTCACCGCAACCCTGGCCGTGGGGTTAGGGGACCCTGGACTCCTCCACCACAGGCCCACTCCCTCCGGCACGGGGACACTGGATTCATCACCACCCCTCATCTAGTTGGAGGGTCGAGGTCCCTGGACGCAGACTCCATCCTTCACAGAAGTAGAGGTCCCCTGGACCTCTGGCCCAGAGCTAGAGGACCCCACATTCTCCCCTGCTTAGCGGGCGGAGAGCCCTGGCCACCTCCCAGTGCAGGGCAAGGGGTTGCTGCTGGGAGCAGAGGCTGGCACTGGCCAGGCTTCGAGTGATTCTTGGCGGAGTCCTAGAGCCTGGGCCCAGCTGCTCAGTGCTCTTGGCCCTGGGAAGTTTCATGTAGAACGGGGCAGCGAGGGTGGGCGCAGCGCCAGGGCCAGGGCTGGCGGTTTGTCCCTGGAAGTCAGGCTTGTTTGCGATGCTCGAAGTCTGTTCTCTCCTCCCCCACACTCCTCTGCTGCCTGCCCAGGGCGGGTCCCCTCACTGCAGCCGGTCCGTCCGGAAGGAGTCCTCCACCGCGGGGTCCGTCAGGAGGGCGTAGGGGTCGCTCAGCATGCTCAGGCCGTCCAGGGTGAGGGGCTCGATCTTGAGATCCTCCTCCAGGCCCAGGGACGTGTCCACCTCGAAGCCGGGGACCCCGGCCAGCGCCGACGCAATCTCCTTGGAGATGCCGGGCGGGGAGTCCCCTGGGGTTGGAGAGGAAGGGTCAGACCCAAGGCAGGACAGTGTGTGGTGGTGGGGCAGCCAGAAGAGCCCATCCTGCCGGCATGGGGGGGCCTAGCATCCTGGGGGGCCCTGGGAAGTGGGAGCAGTTTTCCTTCTGCAAAGCACAGTCACCCTCCCAGCTGGCTCCCAGCTGCATTCCACTAACAGGGCGAACTCCTCCTACCCACTGCCCAGGAACCTCAGCCCAGCCCTGGAGGAACCACGTAAGGGGGGCCTGGCCTCCATGACCCATGCTGTGCGTGGCTCTGCTACTGGCTGCTGACCGGCGGCCAGCCGGGATAGTCTTTGGGCCGGGGGCGCCCGTCCCCCCGCAAACTGGGCTGAGACCCAGCAAACTCGCTCCACCGCACAATCCGCACGGTGCCAGGGGGCCCCGCAGCGCTTGGTGGTCCGGAGGGGAAGGTGCCCAGCCCCTGAGCCGGGGTGCACCCCAGCCCAGGCCCAGCGCCTGCGACACGCTGGAGGCAGGGCAGGGCAGCGTGCTCCCGCACCCACGCACCTGTGAGGACGATGTTGGGGATGGGCCCATGGCGGCTGCAGTTGCTCAGGTTCTGCCGGCTGAGGAGATGGGGCTCGTGGAAGCTGCTGCCGCTGGCCGAGAAGCCCAGGCTCTCTGCCGAGTGGTAGTTTAAGGCACCCAGGTCCTCGGGGAAGGCGTTGTGGTTGAGCGGGAAGCTGCCCGGGGGGCTCTCGCCCATGCTGAACTGCTCTAACTGCAGGGAGAGACGAGGCGGGGGACTCAGTGACTCGCCCAGGAGAAGGGCCCCGGCAGCCGCTCCGTGGGCAGAGACGGCACTGGGAGCCAGGATTCCTGGGCCAAAAGGAGAACGTCTCAGAGCAGTGGTGACCGACGGGTCGATCGCGATCTCCGGCGGCACAGTGGGGCTGCCACTGAGACAGGCTCCCTGCCTGCCCCAGCCCCACGCCGCCCCCGGAAGTGGCCAACACAGCCCTGCAGGTGGAGGGCGGGCGTCTCCCTCCCAGTGCTGCTCCTGCCTGCAAGCACCACCTCCGCAGCTCCCATTGGCTGGGAATGGGGAGATGTGGCCAATGGGAGCTGTGGGGTCAGTGCTTGCAGAGAGGGGCAGCGTGCAGAGCCACACGTTGCCCGCCCCCTACAGGGGTCACAGGGGCACGTTGGCCCCTGCCAGGAGCGGCGTGGGGCTGGGGAGGCAGGGAGCCTGCCTGCCTTAGCGGCAGCCACACTCCACCACCAGCCAGGAGCCACTGGAGATAAGTGCTGCCCGGCAAAAGGCCGCACCCCAAGCCCCAGCCCTGAGCCCCCTCCCGGAGCCAGCACCCCAAACTCCTTCCTGCACCCCAAGCCCCAGCCCTGAGCCCCCTCCCGGAGCCAGCACCCCAAACTCCTTCCTGCACCCCAAGCCCCAGCCCTGAGCCCCCTCCCGGAGCCAGCACCCCAAACTCCTTCCTGCACCCCAAGCCCCAGCCCTGAGCCCCCTCCCGGAGCCAGCACCCTGTACCTCCCTTGCACCCCAACACTCTGCCCCAGCCCCCTTCTGCACCCAAACTCCCTCCCAGAGCTTGCACCCCTCGCCCCCTCCTGCACTCCAACACTGCCCCAGGCTCAGCCCAGAACCCCCTCCCACACTGCAAAGCCCTCGACTCCAGCCCAGAGCTCGCACCCCCTCCCAAACCCTAACCCCCTACTCCAGCCTAGTGAAAGTGAGTGAGGGTGGGGAGAGCGAGTGATGGGGTCTGGGGGGTGTGGAGTGAGTGGGGCAGGGCTTTGGGGAAGGGACAGGGTCTCGGGAAGGGGCGGGGTAGATCCTGGGTTGCCCTTAAATTCAAAAAGTGATCTTGGGTGTAAAAAGGTTGGAGACTGATTTAGAGGAACGCGCTGCAGGGACCAATCAACCCAGCAGCCTCCTCTACCCCTCGGCGTCTGCGGCCACAGGTGAGGAATCGCCCGCGGTGGGGGGCGGCAGCAGGTGTGACAGAAATCCCAAACCTGCAGAGGGGGCTGCCCTGCTCCCACGGCCTGTGCCCCCCGCTGGTGCAAGCCAGTCCTGCCTCACCCTGACTCCACCTCCCTTGCCATGAGCTGGAGATGGTGCCACCAACCTCTCCCCCCAGGAGCCCCGCAGCCTAGTCATGGGCAGGGTGGGCGCTCAGAACATGGCTCCCAGAGATCCCAGCACTGACTGGGGGGCAAGGCCAGAGACTGGGGGAAAGCAGCCTAGAGATGGCAAAGAGCGAACTCCAGAAGCAGCCTGGAGGGCCGGGAACCAGGCTGGCACCAGCAGCCACTCCAGGAGCGTGGCCCAAACACAGCTGGTGTGGGGTGGGCTAGGCCTGGGCAGCTCAACGGCTACGTTACTGGTGACGTGGAAGGAGCCCGTCTGGCGGGGAGCATCCCCAGCCCCCTGAGAGTCTCTGCTCCTATCGCCCCAGGGGCGGGAGCCAGGGCCTCCCAGCAGACTCAGCGCACGCTGGGACTCACGCTGCCCACACTGAAGTCGCCCAGCGGCTGGCCAAGCTGCTGCTGTAGTGAGGAATTATGCTGGTACTCCGAGAGGTACGGCCGCTGCGTGGGCGCGCTGGGCTGCTGCTGCCGGGCTGGCTGCGTCTGGTGCTGGGGCTTCTGAGTTTGCTGCAGGGGCTGCTGGGATTGCACGAGCAGGCCGGGCTGGTTGTAGGGGTATGGCGGGAGCCTCTGGTCGGCTGGCAGCTTGCTGGTGTCCAATGGCACGCCCTGCAAACACGCAGCACGGCAAGGGTTACAGCCAGGCACCAAGGCTGGCAGGGATCAGGCCCAGGGGTCCCACTCCTTCTAAACTGCAAGGCTATTTGCAAGTCACCACCCGGCCCCCACCTCTGGAGCGAGACGCTGGCCCACTCTCCTGTCCCTGAGTCATCAGCACCAGCTGCTTCAGGGACCCTTCTGAGGTGAAGGAGCCCCAGGCCTGTCTGTTCGAGGCCCAACCAGGAGGGTGCTGAGCCTTCCTCTTGTTCCCTACCCTCCACCAGGACCAGGGATGTTCTCAAGGTCCTTGGATAGGTCTACCCCCTTATACCTTGGGACTCAATGAGATCCTGTGGCAGAGAGTTCCACCGGCTAATTGTGCAAATACACCCCCTGCACCTGACAGACAATCCGGGCTTCACTTTTCTGGCCAGCCATCTGTGGGTGGGCAGGGGAGGGAAATGCATCCGTTTCCCTCCCCTGCCTAGAAGTGCGTTCGCTTGGGGCATCAGACCATCCCGGCAAGACTGGGGGGAGGAAGCTCAGGAGAGGCAGAATTAAGAACGCCCTGGCCGAGACCAATCTCCAGGGACACAAGGATCGAGGTCCCTGGATCCCATCAACCCCTGCCACTTCCCTCTGTGGGGAGGTCTGTGCTTAGATCCACGTGCAGAGGGAGACCCCCCCTGCCTCCAACCCCACTGCAGGGTATTTCTACCCCGTCCCCAGGGCACCGTGCTACTCCCCAGCCTGGCAGCAGCAGGAGGCCATGCTGCCCCAGGGCCCAGCTGGAGCCGAGTTCTGCGCACCCCCCCACAGCCCGCGGAAGCCTGGTTCCTGGGGCGCAGCCCAGCCGTCGCCCTGCTGCTAGCGCCTGTGGCTGGGGAGAGCATGCCGGCCCCCGTCTGCCTCAGGAGCAGGGGGCAGCAGCCAGAGAAGCCTTCACACCCAGCACCACGTTGAATCTTCCGCGCCCCGAGCAGCTGCGGCTTCCCCGATTCCCGGCCCCGCCCCAGCTGAGGGCCCTGTCCCAGAGCACGCTCAGGCCCCTGGGGCTGCCTCCCTGCACAGCTTGGCCCGACAGGGGGGTTGCTGTGCCCTGGGACCGAGACCCTCCAGACTGGCTCCCAGCTAGACTGGCTCCCTTCAAGCCAGCTGGAGACTACCTCAGGCCCACAGGGCCAGTGGAAGAGCTGGGATTCGGGACAGGAGGGTCCTGCTCCCAGCTCCCTGGGCTGGTCAGTGCCTCTCTCTGGGCCTTGGTTCCCAGGCTGTGACTAGGGAGAACAAGGCTTCCCTTTCCCCACCCTCTGACTTGTCTGTCGACCGCGGACCATCTGTGCAGCACCCAGCCCAGCCCGAATTCACACAATCATCTCCGACTTCTCCGAGCACCCCATGGAGCAGGGACCCGCGAGGGGCCGGGGCATCGCCTGGCGCCAGCTCCCTGCCCTACGGCTCCCAGCCTCCCACTGAGATGAGGATGGCAAAAACAGGACAACAGGAGGAACTGAAAGAGGCGAGGGCAGCCCATGATGATGGATCATGCATACCTGGGTGATGGAGGACAATGTGGGTGACATTGTTGGTGAGAACTGTTTGGGGTGCTGCCTTCTCGAGTCGCCGCCCATTGGGAGGGTGAGGGGGCTGAGCGGGGCCCTTCGGCGGGGCGACGTGTTAATGGACGCCTGCACCAGGGGGGAGTAGGAGGAGCTGCTAAAGCTGGCCTGCAGGCTGGGGTTGCTGGGCGAGGACTGCATGGACTGGCTGCTGAGGGAGGAGGGGAGCGAGGGGGTGCTGAGGGAGGAGGGGAGCGAGGGGGTGCTGAGGGAGGAGGGCAGGGACTGGTTGCTCATGGAGGAGGGGATGGAGGAGCTGCTCTGGGAGGACTGCAGGGAGGGGTTGCTAAGGGAGGACTGCAGCGACTGGGAGCGCAGGGAGGCCTGCAGGTTGGGATTGCTAAGCGAGGACTGCAGGGCGGGGTTACTCAGGGAGCTCTGCATAGGTGAGGTAAGTCCTGTGGGGACAAAAAAAAAAGAGACACCACCGTTACCCATGGCAATCAGCACGCGACGAGGCTCCGCCCCCTGGGCGGGATGGAAGGGGGGGGAGACCAAAACGATGGAGACGGCAACAGAAACAAACAAACCCAGCAATGGAATCGGATCGTGGCCCAAGCCCCCTCCAGCGGGCGCCTGGCTCGAGGGACGCAGCTCCAGCTGGGCTGCACGGGTCCAGCTCACCTGACAGCTCCCTTCTGCAGGGCAAGCACTGGGGATCCTGGGGGCGAGCGTACCATGAGGGGGGCTCAGCTCTTCCCTCATACGATGCCCCAGCTCTTGTCCTGCTAACCCTGACGCTGAAATGACCTGAGAGGCTCTCGTGTGTCCAGATGCTGCAGGGGGAGGAGCCCAGCTCAGCCCATTCTCCGTCCCCACCTGGGACAGGGGCAAGGCAGGAGCTTGCTGGAGGTGCAGAATCACCAGACCCCGCTGCAGCTTCTCAGTAACATCCAGGCTGCAGCCCCAATCCCCCCCGACCTCCCAGCACCAGCAGCCCCCTCCGAGCACATGCTCGGGACCCCCAGGGCCTGCTCATCCCCCCAGCTCTGCTCCGCGGGGATCCGAGACACCCACCACCCTTGGCCAAGCGGAGACTGAGGGGCAAACTCAGCCCTGGCTAAGTCCCATGGGCCTGGGCGGCCCGGCTGATGTCACATCCTCAGCACTGGGCTCTGAGGAGGAAGGAGCCCAGCAGGAGTCCTACGCAGCCCTTGCCCGCACGGCCACAGGTCGACTCCTCTTCTGGGCAGCATGACTGCTGTGCCTCTGCCAGGAGGCCAGGCAGCAGCCCGGAGCCCTCACCTGCAGAGCCGTAGCCTGTCCCAAGTCCCATGCCGCTGCTGATGCCCAGGTGCGTCATGGTGTTGGCCAGGTTACCGGTGCTGCTCCCTCCGCTCAGACTGGGGTAGTTCGACTCGTCGGGGTCCAGGGGGGTGGGCAGTGGGGAGGGGAAGTGCAGGCTGGTGAGGTCGGGGAGGGAACCGCCTGTGTTCAGGGCGGTGGGGATGAGTGGGACGTTGGCAGGCTGATCGGGGGACGGAAAGATACTGAAAGAAAGAGAGACACTGCTCAGCAAAGGCGACGCTCCCGAGCACCCAGAGTCAGAGATGGGGACTGGGAATCAGGACTCCTGGATTCTGGGCCCAGCTCCGGGAGGGAGCGTGGCCTAGTGAGCGAACAGAGGACTGGGCGGCAAGACTCCTAGTTCTGTTCCCTGCTCCGCCATGGACTCACTTCTGTTGCTTTGGGCAAGTCCCTGTGCCTCAGTTTCCCCCCCACAGGTGAAAGGGAGACGAGAACCCCCAGACTCTGCCCCGAGGGGCCGAGCAACGTGCGAGGTGCTGGGAGATCTCTGCAGCAGGACTACGATGGCACCATCACACACCCGGGCACAGGACTTACTGGATTCCAGGGACTTCGCAGGACCTGGGCCTGGCCGAGGACGATGAGAGCTGGGAAATCAGAGACAGAGAGCGGGGGTGAGCCTGGGCAGGGCATTCACCTCCCGCCGCCCTCACCCCACCCCCCGACCAGCACAGGTGGCCGGCAGTTTCTGGCCAGGAGAGAGGTGAACACACATTGCAACACTCCGGACGCCAGAGGCAGGCACCCACAGCACCAGCCAAGATGAACTGTGCGGGCACTGGGAGCGGTACGGCCCCACTCCCCACCCCGGGACCTCCCACCCCATCATACAGGCCCAGCCCCGCCCCGCGGGGAGTCCTCCCACCGCCACATACCCCTCACTAGTACCAGGGACCCACTGGGGCATCCCCCCGGACTCCCCCAAGAGCAGCGCAGTCCCTCCCCAGGACTCCCACACCCACCTTCTTGGTGTCCCAGGGCTTCAGTAAGTGCTTGTTGTCATCCAGGAAGTTCTCCTCGATGGGAGGCACTTGGAAAAGAAACACTGGCAAGGGGAGAAGGGCAGGGGTGAGCCTTGTGCAGAGGGGGCCAGCCCAGCACCCAGCTCTGCCAAACCCCAGGGTGCTGGTGACTGGGAGTGTTGTTAAACAGTAGTCATGCCTGGCATTAAGAGGGCAATGGGCCCAAGAGACTACGGGTCCCAGCATGCAATGCTCCATCCTGAATGAAGCAGTGCACACTGGGAACTGTAGTTCTGTCAGGCCTGCAGGCCCCATAAGCGATGTGATGCAGTTTCACTCACTCACCAGCTCTCCTTTGCTGCCCCTGGCAATGAAGCAGCATGTGCCACCCTCCCCTGGCAACCCTAAAGCTCCCAGCCCTGCAGCGGCCAGGAGCACTGCCCCCCTCCCGTGGGCTGGGATCAGACCTCTCTCCATGCCCCACTGTGACTGCCAGGCGAGGTGAGCAGGGATGGGATATTTACCTTTACTGTCCACGTCCCCGTCCAGAAAACCTGAAAGAGGGATGGTGACATGGTTAGCTAGGAGCAGGGGGATGAGGGCAGCTCTGCAAGAGAGAGAGGTTTGCCGGGGACCTCCCATGCGATCCAACGCCCAGCCACAGTCCTGGGGAGAGAAGGGAGGAGACCCGACCAGCTGGGCACCGCAAGAGGCAGGGCACCAAGTAGCAGAGCTCGGACCAGCTGCCTGACAGGCGAGCCATTGTGGAAGGAAGGTGAGGATGAACGTTTGGGGTGACGCGGTGCAGCAGGAAAAGGGGTGCTGAGCTAGACATGCCTATGGGGGGACATGGTACAGCCATTCTTGGACCAGGCTAGGAGATGGACCTGGCAGATACAACGAGGCGGGGAAGTCTGCAGCTTTCCTGGCCTGTGGGAGCCAGCAGCAAAGAGTATCCACCTGCCGTCAGGCTGGCGCCCCAGGGCACCAATCGTACCAGGCGGCCCGGCGATCACAGCTGGCTTCTGGGCTACCCCAAGACTCAGCCGGCCTGCACGTGGTCCAGGGTACAAAGCAGCAGCAAGAGGCTGGGAAAGGAGGGCAAGGAGAGGCAGGGAGCCAAGACATGCGCCTGCTGCAGTAGCCAAGGGAGCAGGGCTGGGGTGCTACTCACCGCTCCTGCGATTGGGAGGGGGGACACCCTGCGAGGGGCCCAAGTACATGTCCTGCGGGCTGGGGTTCATCACGCTCGTGTGAAGCGCCGAATCCGAATTTGTTCTAATGGCAAAAGACAAGGCCCCAGTCAGACCCCCCTGGGCAGAGACAGGGCCCAACAAGGCTGGTGCATCCTGGGAGGAGCGCGAGCTGCCAGCATGCCTGCTGCAGCAGAAACCCTCCCGCCCTGCCCTCCGGCTGGGGAATCCACACGCCCCTCCCTGCACGCGCTCAGCAGGAAGCTGTCTGGCTCTCGGTGTCAAAAGCCGCCTCCTGCTTCTCGAGGCTTGCTGGGTCGTTCTCAAGAGAGCAGGCTGGTGGGATGATGCGGGAGCCCTCGGAGCTCAGACTGCGTGGGGATCCCTGAGGGAGGAAACCCCCACGGGGACAACGACCGGGGATGGGACAGCACAGGGCAGGGGACTGTTTTCAGTGAATCACAACAGGTATCTACAGGGGAACAGCCCTGGGGGAACCCCTTCCCGAGCCAGCAGCTGCCCTGGCCCAGCTAAGCTTTAAGGAAACTCTAGGGTACTGCAATGTTCTGCTCGCCGTCCCTTGGGGGAAAGGCCAGGCGGGGGGGCTGTGAGCTGGAACAGGAGGGGGCATCTCCGCTCGTTTCTAGAGGCAGCTGTCAAGTCCCCACCAAAGGACCCAGACCCTTCCTCAGGACAAGGGCCACCCTGGGCCCTTCCCAGCAGAGGGGGGTTTGCTCCAGCCCAGAGGTGGCTGCGAAGCAAAGGATCTGTTGGGGGAGGCGCTGTGCACACAAGGACTCATCCTGAAGCCATTTTTCCTGGGGTGGCACAAAGCATGTGCTGCAGAGAAGGGGCTCCCCGAGGCCCCAGGGAGACGCACGCATTGTCTTCCTAATGAGTCAGCCTGGGGGCACTGGGAGGGGGCAGGGGAAGGCTACTCCAGCTAACGACACACAAGGGGGATACTGTTCAACTGAGGGGCCCAGCCTGCTCCCAGGCAGGAAAGTCTCTCCCACTCCCCACAGCCCCCAAGGGCCAGGCCTTCCTCCCACCAGGGCACAGCCTCCACAGGAACGAAACCCTGCGCTAGGCGAGACGGCAGCACTGAGCCCCACGGCGGCACCCCGGGAGCACGAATGGGGACGTTGTCCTTGCTCCCAGCACACGGTGCACGCTGGGGACCAATGCTGAGCCCACGCACGGCGCCTGGGGGAGCCATCCGGCTGCGCCTGGGCACTGAGCCAGTCCCCCAAAGCGGGGCCCCAAGACAGGGCGGCTGGGCTCCCTCAGTCCCCCCTTCATTTCCTGTCCTAAACAGCCCGGGATGGTAGCAGCTCAGGAGCAAAGGGGCAGGGGCTGTACAGCACCCTGGGACCCATTCAGGGGAAAGCCCCAGTAGCACAGAGGCTAATTGTTACCCCACCACACCCAGCGCCTCCTCAAGGATGGCTAGGAAAGGCCCAGGCTGGAGCCTGCCCTGCTGTGACCTCAGGGCAGCTGCACCAAGCTGGGGAAGGGCAAGGCCTGATCAGCCAGGGGCAGATCAGCCTGGAGCAGATGGTGGGTGGGGCACAGGGGGCACAGACCAGCGGGGGGCACAGATCAGCCTGGAGCAGGGCAGTAGAGGGGCAGGGCAGACCAGCTGGGGGCAGGGGGCATGGATCAGCCTGGAGCAGATACAGGGCGGACCGGGGGTGGGGGGCACAGAACAGCCTGGAGCAGACTGGGGGTGCACAGGGCAGATCAGGTGGGTGCAGGGGGGCACAGATCAGCCTGGAGCGGGGGGGGGGGGCAGCGCAGACCAGGTGGGCACAGATCAGCCTGGAGTAGGGCAGTTGGGGGGCAGACCAGACCAGGTGGGCATGGGGGGCACAGATTGCTGGCAGGGCAGGGGCCAATTAGCTGGGGGCAGGGCAGGCTGCCTTCAGCTCTCGCTGCCTGTGCCAAACTCCCCCTTGGGCCGGTGACGGTTTCCTTCTCCCCAGCCCCTGGGGCGCCCAAGGCCACTAACTGGCCCATTCCTCCCACCCAGGGTCTGGGTGGGGGAGGCAGCTCCCCAAGGCCAGCCTGCCCGACACTTGCAGGATTCCAGCCGCTGCAGAAGGCCCCTGGAGCTGCAGCCTCCTCCAGGCTCGCCCTGGCAGAGCTCGCACCCAGCTAGCCAGGCACTTGCAGGAGGAGCAGGGCCTCAGCTGCCAGTTCCCACCAGGCCCAGTCACCAGGTGGCAGGGGAGAGGAGCTGGGAGGGGGGCCCAGCCCCTTGCCCACCCCGGCTCTGCCAGGCGAGGGTGCAGAGTGCATCTCCTTGCCAGCCACGCCAGCAGGCTGCACCAGGGGCCGGGGCTTTGGCAGCACGTTGCAGCCTGTTGCTCCATGGGGGTTGGGCAACGCGGCCTGCAGAGGGTTTCGTAACTGCAGCCCTTGAAAAGGCCGGGCTGCAGGCCCAAGCTGGCACTTCTGCCTGCTCAGGAAACAGGACGCCCGGCAGGAGAGTTTAACTGCCCTGGGGCAGCACACGAGCCATTAACCTGCTGTAACAGGACCAGCTGGGTCAGGGCCCCTGCAGCGCTGCACTGCTGATAGCCCCTACGCCCCAGCCGGAGGTGGCCAAGGCCAGCAGGAATCCTCTTCTCCTGCCGAGGGCTGGGTCTCCCCTGGCAGTTCCGGGCTCGTGACAGGTGCTGGCTCCGTAGTGCAGGCTCCACCCCAGGACATGGCCCCCAGCCCCCTTGCGCCCAAGGGACAGACCCGGGGCTCTAGGGCCCACTCACTCCCTGCTGACACTGCTACCTGGGGGCACTGGGTGCTGGTTGAGAGGTCTGGGGAGGCTGGGCCGATTAATTTCTCCTAAGCCCATGAATAGGCACTGGGCCCCCAGGGTCTGCACTAGAGAGGAGCCAGCAGAAGGCTCCCCCCCACCCCAACAGCTGCTCCATCCCCTCTGAGCAGCATGGCCAGCAAGACCTGGCTGGGGCACTGAGTGGGCTGACCCGTCACTGCCTGGGCTGTGTGCTGCGTCAGGCCCAGCGTGCCCGCCCTCCCTGCCCAACAGGCTCGCACCTGTGCTCAGAGGGGCAGAAAGGCCAGGGACGCATGAGCCCTGTTACTAGATAGCTCCGTGTCTTTAAAGGGGCACAGCTGGGCTTGCGAACCCAGTAGAATCTCACAGAGGGCACTGCCCTGAGCCCAGAGAGCCGTTCGCGAGCCCCCTGCCCCCTTGGCAACAGACACCTGGCACAAGCGCCCCGGCCACTGGCCCCTCAGTGGGCTACTGAACCCACTGTGATCCCCGACAGCCCAAGTGGGATGGCCTTGGTTCCCGAGAACCAAGCTATGAAGGGCAATGGGACATGGGCCAAATCCTCAGCTGGTGTAAATCACCGCAGCTCCACTGAGCCACCCCAGCCTGAGCATCCCAGTCACCAATCGGGGAGGGAGGGGGTCAAGATCCCCCCCGACCCCACCGGACACTGGCCATTGGGCCAGGGGCCATCAGCACCTGCCCAGCCCCCTGGGGCTGCGGCATCTGACGGCTCGGGCATAGAGAGGGAGAGAGAGAGAACGGAATCAAAAACCATTCACCTGTTGAGAGCCGACGGCAGCCTAAACAAGTGTCCTTTCTCCATGGGAAAGTTACCCCAGGGCATGGTCCTTTGTAATGAAAAACAGCAGGTTACTTTGAGGGGCAGGGAATGGGCACAGGGCCCCACCCGGGCAGCGGGGAAGGGTTAGTAATGCAGGCGGGCAGCAGGGCGAGGTACCAGCTGCAAGTGGGGGAGGAGGCGGCAGCCTGGAGCTCTGGGGCCCAGATGGGAGGACATGGCCAGGGAGCCATGCAACGCTGTGCCAGGGGGCACGGCTGACCTAAGGGTGCCCCATGGCAGCCTCCTCTCAGACACACCCTAACAAGGCAGCACCAGCCAAGCAGCCCCGCCCTCCAAGGAGCATGGCAGCTCCTGTTCAGAAGAGAGGGAGCCTGAAACAGCTTCATGCAAAGCTGCCAAAGGGCCCCAAGCGTCAGCCCCATGGGGCTGGGTGGGCGGCCGCATGCCCTCCTTGGGCAGGTGGCCCAGTAGCGCCACCCTCACTGCTCTCCCCTGGGCAGCGCTGAGCTCTCTGCAAAGCATGAACAGTGCCCTGCCCCTGGAGAGTCCCCCCATGGGGGCACTAAGGGGTCTCCCCTGGGCTGGATTGTGACATGCCCAGAACCCACCACCATTGGGCCCCGCAGCGTAGCAGCAGAAGGGACCTCGGCAGGGGGAATGGCCTGGCGCCACCCCACAGACAGCTACATTGAACCTGGCCTGGGAGCCGGGGGCTCCTGGTCCAGAGGCTCCCCGTGTACTGTCAATCCTGAGGGGAGCCAAAAGCTTCTATGCCAGGAGCTGCCCCTCCTCCCGCGGTCCATGAAGGGGGGCAGGTGCTGAGTGAGGCGCAGTAGAGGGGTGTCAGGTGACCAGCAGAGAAAGGACTGAATGCAACAGAGCGGAGAGGGAAAGGCTCAAGCCAGGGGGGAGTTAGCAGCGGGATGCGCAGCGAGTGGCAACCCCGAGCCAGGGCATTAGGAAGGTGGGGGGGAGGAGTCCAAGCTGCTCTGTGTGCAGGGGGGAATGACCCTCGGTGCAGCACCTCCTGCTGCCACACCCCCTCCGGGCACCCGCGAGGCACTGGGCGTTTGCCCGAGCAGTCCCTGGGTTGCACAATTCAATGGGCGGGGCCAGCACGTGCCAAAGGGAGCTGGACCAGTGCTGGGCACACGTCCCACTGCAGAGCTGGGAGCACTGCTGGGAGCTCCGCACCTAACTCCCCTAGGCCAGAGATTCCTGCCTCAGTCAGCTCTTTTGGGTGCAGGTGGCAACCAGGGGCCCTGGCGCCAGATGCTCCTGCGGACTTGGGGCTGGATCTGCTGCACACATGGCAAACCTTGGCTGGGGCACCCCATGCCCATGCCCCCCAACAGAGCAGGCACCCCCAGATATCTGGCTGTTGGAGGGTGATCCGAAACCCTCCCTAACCCTCTGGGCTCAGGGGGTTTCACCCTCATGGGGCCTGGCTCTCAGCGCTGGCTGGAACAAGCACGGGCAGCCTCGGTGCCACTCCTGAGGGGGCTGCACAGCCTTCACCAGAGAAACAGTCAGTCTGGGCCGGTCCCTGGAGAGAGCCCCGGACGGCTGTAGTCCCAGAAGGCACTTTGGGCCCCAGGGCTCACGAGGCCTCCCGACAGAGGCAGCACAAGCCCCAGCATGGAGCTGCTGACAGGCCCCTGAGCTGTTCCCCACAAGGTCCAACTGTCTGCCCCTGACCCACTGTCTTTTCTGCACAGCCTGGCCCCTTGCAAGGGAGGCCGTGGCCAAAGGGAACAACCCCTCTCAGGAGCAGTTCCAGGCTTTGAGGCCTCCTTTGTGTCCCCTGGCACAGCCAGTGTTTAACCAGGAGACATGCCAGCGGGAAGCATCCTGGCAGCTGCCCCCCGGGGCGATCTGCAACCAGCCTGCTAGAGGGGTTTAGGCCAAACCACAGCTGCCTTTGGAAATGCTGGCCCCTCCACCTTGGAAAGGTTCTGGCAACCCAGGGAGAGGGGGGACTGGCCCCTGGCTGCGAGGCTGGGGGCCGAGCCAGGCTCTGGGAGGGAAGCAGCACACGCAGATCTGTCCTCCACCAGTGCAAGCACAGGTGAGCCCCACGTCTGCACATCACGCGCGTCCAGAGACAGACAGAGCCCCCCAGATTTATCCCGCACCAGCCCCACAAGCCATCCAGCCCCTGGGACCTTATGCCACCCCCACCCGCCTCCTGCGGGACTTGGGGCCACCCGCAGCCTGGATGCGAAGTGCCCAGAGCTGCTCTCCGGCTGACCGTGGGCCATGCAGGCTGCTCCGCCAGAAGCCAGGAGTGGCGCAGGCTGCTGGGGAGCTGGGGAACGGGCTCAGCAGCAGAGCTGGGAGGACCCCGCACAGCTCTGCACCTGCCAGTCTCCCAGGCAGCCCCCAAGTGATGCGCCGTCTCCACCAGAGGGATCTCAGGGGTATAAAGGGCACCAAGCCCAGGAACCCAAGACAAACCGTCTCCCCTACACACCTGCTCCTGCAGGACAAACAAGCAGCACGAAAGCCCCTGACCTGCGCCACTGATGGAACAGGGGAGGGGACCAGGTACATGTGGAAGCTCCCTTCCTCTCCAGGGAACCAGTGACCAGTCTGGCCCAGGAGAGGGGAGTGGCTCTGCCTGGCCATCGCCCAGGATGGCAGCCACCCGCTGGTACTGGGACACCAGGGCTTCCCGGGGAAGATGCCCCGGCACCTGCCCTCTAGATGGATCAACAGAGAAGCAGATCGAGGTGGCCAAAGTGCGAGGAGCAGAGTTAACTACTCCCCTCCAGCAGGGAGACAAGACCCAGCAGATAATGTGGCATCCCGCAGCCTGGGCCACACAGGAACACTGTCCGCTGGGACTTGGGGCTGCAAACAGCTCCATTATCTACAGATCATGGGCTCCTGGCAAGTCGCCGGTGCAGCCTGGGCGGGGCCCACCTGCAAAGCGGACACTGGCAGCTGTGGCAGGCTCCCCAAGGCCAAAACACTGGCTCTGTCCCGAAGCCATTCACACCCAGCCAGAGAGCAGCCCAAGGATCTGCTGTTCTGCATCTGATCCTGGCTCCGGCCAGCCCTTGGTGTGTCACAGACACCAAGCTCCAAGCCCTTGGGAGAGCCCTGGAAGGTCCCTGCTGAGTTGCAGCCCCTCGGCCAGCTGGATGCCTCTCGCCCTCAGCTGGAGCTGCTCCCTGACTAGCCTTGCTGAGTGCCCAGCGAAGGACCAGGCCACTCCCCACGGCCCCACGCCTGGCAGGGCTCGCCCCTCCGGGATTCCAGAGGACACATGCTGGGACTGCCACTGGATGGCAAACAAGAGGGCCTGGTCCCTTCCACAGAAAGGGCCTATTGGGCCAGGCCCAGCCCAGCCGTCCCTCCCCCTGCTGCTGCAGGAAGCTCCGGCCTGAGCAGCCCTCTAGAAACTCTACGCCCAGAGATCACGAGGTCCGCTCAGGAGCGAGGGGACCCCCAGCCCCATCCAGTCACAGAGGGCGCCCAGGCAGCTCGCGCCGGTGGGAGCTTAAGGGGATGGATCGCGGTACCCAGGGTCATGGCAGGTAACTCCTGAGATTACTGAACAGGAGTGAAATCAGCCCCAGCTTCCTGGTTTTACTCTGTGCATTCGACAGCCCCACGTGTTGTGTCAGCCTCAGTCGCTCCCTCCCACTAGCCCCTCTCTGCCTGGCTGAAGAGACCATGAGACACCAGCAGGGAGCAGGAAGCCTGCAGCCAGCGACCCAGGAGTTTGGGCACCGGCTGGGTTCTGCAAAGGAGATTTGGTCAGCGACTCTTCAGCTGCAGCTGGTATCCCAGGGCCAGGGACCCTGTGGGCTGGGGGAAGGGGTAAAGACCTGGCAGCCCCATGACCCAACAGGGCTGCTCCTGCGTCGATGGGCGCCCCGGGGGGGGGAGAGGGGAGGCGAGTTACCTTCTCCAGCTGGGCTCAGGGGGAGGCGACAGGTAGGCCGGGCTGTAGGGAGAGCTGTCGATGTGAGCAAAGAGTTAAGGACCAAGCCGAGAGTGCCCATAAAGAAGCAGAGTGGCAGGGCACGTGTGATCATAACAGCCACAAAGCAGCCCCACCGAGAGGTTAATGCTCTCTAGCCACACCGAGCCCCTGCACCCATGCAGGAGCCCGCCGGGAGGCAGCCCCGGAGCCGCGGGCGCTGTCCCACAGAGCAGGCAGCAGCGCTGCTAAAGGATATCTGGCGCACGTATCGGCGCAGAGGAGACATCATCCGCCGGGGGTCTCGCTGCACTCGCTCCACCAGGCCGTGGTGCCGGGTGCTGCGCGCAGAGTCCAGAGGCGAATGCAAGGGGCCCTGCAGAGACACAAGGGCATTCGCTCGGACCTTCCCCGGGGGCGTGTCGAGGAGAGCCAGAGCGCGACGGGGGCTGGGGTTTACAACCCTGCAGTGCTGGCCCGGCTCCGCTGTCCCACCTGCCCCCACAACAACCGGTGACCGGCCCCAGCGCACGCCCCCCCGACTCCCATGCACTGTGGAGCACTCAGAACCAGGGCCCTGCAGCCAGCAGGTGAAGACTCCACACACGAAGCCTTGCAGATGCGGGCGCCCCAAGGAAGGGGGGGTTTCTTCCCAGCCCACTCAAGAGGGCTTGGTTGAAGCCTGTGCATGACGGAGAACCAGCATTACCCAGCCTTCCTCTCCCACTCAGTGCCTGGTATCCCAAGGAGAGCATCACGCATGCTGCCCTGTGTTGACGCTCCCCTGGGTTTTCCCAGGACCCTTTGCTCCCATGAGCCCCATAGCCGCGTGGGGTCGCTCCAAGGCGCTAGGACAGGACCCTACCGATTGGGGAGGGGCGTGGAGCCGGCCTGTGCCCGCAGGGGGAGCTGTCGCAGGGCTTCTGGGCCTGTTACCTGGAATTCGGAGACACTGCTCCCGATCTGGTTGACGTTGGGCAGCGAGCCGCTGTAGTAGGGTCCCCGGCTGTGAGCCAGACGCAGCTTCTGAGCCTGCAACTGGACCAGAGAGAGATGAGGCAGCGTCAGAGCCGGCTGGGCAGCCCCCAGGAGAAGGAGGGCAAAGCCCCTTTACAGTCAGGGACACTCCAAGGGCTGGAGCAACGTGTCTGCCAGCAGCAAAGCTAGGACTCTGTATCTAATCCCTGGGCCTCTCAGAGCTAGGACCCCCAGGCCCTGTTCTTGCCACTAGACTATGCTGTTATCAGGGGGGCACTGTGTGTCCTGATTGGCCCGGCCCTCCACACACAGCCCCCAGCTAACTTTTCCAGCCCATCCTGAGCACCTCATGCCTGTCAGCCAATTCGGAGCTATAGCTGGGAACATCCCGCTCTCACGGCTCCTTAACCCCCACTCCTCTGCCGTCCTGGTGGGCGCATCTCTGTGTGCCCCTAACCCTCCAACTGCCAGAGGCTGGGACCGGACCCTCTGCACCAGTGACTGGAGGGTAGCGAACAGAACAGGCTCCAGACACGATCCTGGCAATGACAGGCCAGCAAGCCTCACTCAGCACCAGAGAAACTGGTTGAAACTGTTGTGAAGAAGTTATCAGAGACGTAGCTGCACAGTCGGGGAAGAGTCCACCCGGCGTCTGTGAAGGGAAATCATGCCTCGGCACTATTAGAAAACTTGGGCCGAGAAAGCATGTGGACAAGGGGATCGGTGGTTATAGTGAATTGGACTTTCAGAAAGTCCTTCACAAGGTTCCTCAGCAAAGCAAACACAATCCTGGGATAAAAGTGAAAGCCCTCTCCTCCATCAGTAATTGACAGGAAACAAACGATAGGCACCAAGACACCTGCGTGCCTGGGCGCCAAACACCCCAATCCAGCCGCACGTCCGAAGCTGGGTCAGATCCCCACACTTGGGACCCATCCCAGGCCCGGGCAAACACATTCCAGCGACTCAGAGCACCCCTGCAACACGAGTCACCTGCCCAGCAGTCGCCAGCTGACTGCAATGGGTGGCTGGACAGTTCACGCCAAGCACTGGCCCAGAGCCAGTGTCCACATTCCCTCTCTGGCCTGAGGCTTCCAGGCCCAGGCCGGCTCCCAGCGCTGCAGCACTCTGGGGAAGCCCAAAATCAAGGGCAGGGGAAGGAGGGGAAGTCTGGCAGGAGAGGCTGTTATTGCAAAACTGCAGGCTGGAGATAGCAGGGTGCGAGCAGCCCCGGGGAGGGGGAAGCCCAGAGGAAGTTCCTGTGCCCGCGGTGCTGAGCAGCACAAGCTGGCATGGAGGTTCAGAAGCCACAGCACGCTCGGCAGTGGATGCCCAGGTAGAGAGGCACCCGCTGGACAGGCAACGAGAATGGAAGCCCCAGGTGGCAGCTTGAGGCTGCCGCCCTGAGAGCCCCCTGCTGGGGCAGCTGCTCAGATCCGCAAGCCACATGCTGGGGGCCAACCTCCCCAGCCCTCTCACTGCTGGCATGGCAAGGAGAGGAAGCATCTGCCAGCAGCCAGGGGCAGTGCCTGCCTGCCTCCCCCACCCCGGGGGCATGGGGCTAAGGCCACGACCACCAGTGGAGCGAGTTCAGCTCCCAGGCAGGCTCCAGAGCAGAACCATGGGCATGTTTCCCATGCCCATCATGGGGAAGGCAGGGCTGCAGAGCTCTCATTAGCGAGCCAACTCCCACTGGGAACCAGCCCGCCAGGCTGGAGTCAGATACGCGGACACAGGGACCAGCCCAGCCTGCTTCTGCCCAGCATCTGGAACAGACGCGGAGGGCCCTGGGACAGACCAGGAATGAAGCTTGGCCCAGCCAGAGAAAGTCTGGGGTGGAGGGGCACGGAGCATGCCGGGGCTGAACTCACACCCCCCACTTTACAGCTTGCCCAGCTCCACAGCACCCCCTCTGGATGAGCCAGGAGCTGCAGTGACCTGCTGGGGAAGGAGACACGGGCTCCCCAATAATAAACTTGGCATCAGCTGCACTGGGCCGTCCTCGCCGGGTGAGGGGCCCCCTGGGACATCAGAACGGTCAGACGGGGTCAGACCAAAGGTCCATCTAGCCCAGGGTCCCGTCTTCCAACAGCGGCCAATGCCAGGTGCCCCAGAGGGACTGAACAGAACAGGTCATCACTGAGTGATCCATCCCCTGTTGGCCACTCCCAGCTTCTGGCAAACAGCGGCTAGGGACCCCACCCTTGCCCATCCTGGCCAATAGCCATCGATGGATCTATCCTCCATGAATGTATCTAGTTCTTTTTTGAACCCTTTTATAGTCTTGGCCTTCACAACATCCTCTGGCAAGGAGTTCCACAGGTTGACTCAGCAATGTGTGAAGAAATACTTCCTTTTATTTATTTTAAACCTGCTGCCCATTAATTTCATTGGGCAACCCCTAGTTCTTGTGTTATGAGGAGTAAATAACACTTCCTTATTTACTTTCTCCACACCAGTCATGATTTTATAGACCTCAATCATATCCGCCCTTAGTCGTCTCTTTGCCAAGCAAAAACTCCCAGTCTCATTAATCTCTCCTCATACGGCAGCCGTTCCAGACCCCTAATCATTTTTGTTGCCCTTTTTTGAACTTTTTCCAATTCCAATGTATCTTTTTTGAGAAGAGGCGACCACATCTGCACGCAGTATTCAGGACATGGGTGTACCGTGGATTCAGACAGAGGCAACATGATCTTTTCTGTCCTATTCTCTCACTTTCTTAATGAGTCCCAACATTCTGTTCGCACATGGAGCAGCTGCTCCAGCCCCAGCCTTGCTGCAGAGAGGGGCGCGGCCAGGCCCAGACTGGGAGAGGGCTGCGAGCCGGGTGCGAGTGATCCGCGGCACAGGATGCTCAGGCTTGCGAAGAGCATGAGGCTGGAGAGCACGGAGTCTCCTCTCTGCCAGGGAACTGGAGACGAGACGCAGTCACACACGGGGACGAATCCTGGGCTGACGTCAGATTCATATCACCATTGCCTAGGACCAGCTCAGAAATAATGATCTAGAGCCGGGATCCGGAGCCATCCCAACGAGGTCGTGTGACGGGAGCAAAGCACAAGATCCCACGCCCTGGGGACAGCCCCCCAGCAACCCCCAGGGGCACACAGACCCAGCAAAGACCTGCCAGCTCCTTGGCTCAGCACGGGCAGCTCTGGGGAGGTGCCTAAACAATCAAGGCTCCGGGCTCATGAGCCAGGCGCTGGTGGGAAGGGCGGGCAGAGGGGCCGGCAGCGCAGCGGGCACGAGGCAGGTGCTGGTGGGAAGGGCGGGCAGAGGAGCCGGCAGCGGAGTGAGCACGAGGAAGGCACTGGTGAGAAGGGCAGGCAGAGGGGCTGGAGAGGAAACTTCTGGCTCCAGCCGTCAGCAGATGAAGCAGCCGGGCTGGCACACGTCTCTGCTGCTGGCCCTTCAACTGCGAGTGCACTGAGGCATCTTGGCTTCAGCCCCGGTGGGGCTGCAGGCCAGGCCGGGCCGTCATAGGGACCCGGAGACAGCCAGCTCCTTGGGAGCACATGGGGATATTTTATCATCATCTCTAAAGACACCTGGCCCCCAAGCGCTACGGCTCAGCCAGGGTGGGTTCCCAAGATAGGCCAGCCATTGGCATCGGCAACCCAGGTCACTAGCCCAGCTCCGAGCATCCCCCTTCCCCGCCAAGGGGTTCAGACAAGGGGTGCAGGGCACTACCCTCCCTCCGGTGAAGGGGACCAGGGCGGTGCTCAGCCCAGGCCAGGCCAGAGCCGGAAGGGCAGAGAGCCCCCTATATGGGACCTGGAAGCTTCTCTTCCGGCCCAGGCCTGGCACGGTGCCCACCCCGCTGCCCTCTCAGCCCTTCCCGCTGGGGGCCGGGGACACACCTGCCAGGAGAGACCCAGACTTCCTCATCCTTCTCGTGACATGAGGAGCAGGAAGATCACCGCTGCAACCCACACGCTGGGCAACGGCCCAACTGCCACTTCCAGGACAAGCTCCAGAGAGTCAGGATCCTGCTGCCAAGCCACGGGCCAACTCCCCGCCCCGCAGTCCCCACGGCTAAAGGTCGGCGCGTCATGCTGCTGCCCTGGGAGAGCTCCGCGGGGGCTGCCCTGGGAGAGGAAGCAGAGAGCATGTTCCGGGGATGAGAGGAGACAAAGGATCTCTAGGGACTCATCTGCCCTGAGCAGGGTCCCAAAAGCCCAGCCAGGCTGGTGCCCACAGTGCTTGTCGAGCTCTGGCCTGTGAATATGACTCACCGGTGCCCAGGAAGCAGCTCATGCCCTGTCCCCGGGGGCAGGAGAGAAATGGGCACCTGCAGGGAACCAGCACCGAGCTCGATTCAGGGCAGCCAGCAGTGCAGGCCTCAAGCACCTCGCGGCCCTGGCACAGGGGGCTGCCACGCTGCACCCTGGTGAGGGAGGGGCCAAGTCAGGGAGCCGGCTGGGGTAGGAGTGGCGGGCAGAGCAGGCACCACAAGGGCACAGCCCCCTCCTGGCCAGGCAGCCCCCATGCTCAGGGCAGAAAGGCCGAGACTGCCAGCAAAGAGGCCACGAGTTGGAATCTGAAGCGAAGCAGGCATCTGTGCGGGGGACACGTCAGCTAGAAACCGACCCAGACCCCGAAACCCCCACCCTCTCCCTGGCAGGGATCGGTGAAATTCCATCTCAGCCCCACAGAACTGGGAGGCAGAGATTCCCCCCGGCACCATCACGTGCCCAGTACCACCAACAAGCACCAGAGTCCGGGCCATGGGGTTCCACTGCAGAACTGACTGTCAGCCTGTCTCAGGTCACCCCCCCAAAGGCCAATTCTCACACACATCTCCAACAGCTAGCACCTTGGCCGTGAGGTCTGCTGGGGGACAAGGCCGCCCACAGTAGCAGCAGAGACACGAATGCCAGTTCGCTCATCGGACACCACCCCCCCGCCCCGGCCCTGGCTGAAGAGCTGCCAGAGCAGAGCAGGTCAGAAACCCCGGCAGCAACGAAGCCCCCCGCTCGTAAATTCCTGAGCTTAAAACCAGCAAAATCCAGATCCCAGGAAAAAGGGAGATTTGGTCACCAGCTGTCTCTGCAGCGCTCTGGGATTAGGGCTCCGAGCCTGCCTGGGTTACGGGCTCAGGATTTCAGCTCCATTTCCCAGTGTCAGGGCCCCTGGCAGGAGAAAGCACGCTCAGCCCCAGGGGCTCTGCACATCTTCAGCTGAGCCCTTTCTGAACAGGGAGGGCCCGGGGACATGGGATGCTGCTGTGCTGGCTCCTTCCTGACCCCTACAGCTGGTCCACTCCCCACCCAGACACCAGAGCTACGACTCCCCCATCTCAGCACAGGGCCACAGATCCCGACCAGGCCCTCTGGAGAGGACAGCGCCAGCTAGTCTGGAAGAAACCAGCAGTGAGACAAAGGCCCCGCACAGGGCACTACAGATAGTGCCAACACCACAGCCACAGACGGGCACCGAACACGGCCCCAGAGGGGTTTGACAGCTCGTGACAGGAGCCAGCGTCCAGCAGCTCGGTCGAGGCCCTGGAGACGGAACTCCCCTCTGCACCCGCAGGTGGGGGGCTGAGAGTGAGGCTGGGGTACGGGAAGCTGCCACTCCACACAGCGCACCTGATCTGGGAACCCTCCAGGGCTGCACACCTGGCACCTCTCCCCAGCACTGCCCAGCAGGAGGCGGGAAGGGGCTCCCAGGGATCAGGTTCCTAACATGCAGAGACAGGGCAGGACTGGTCCCTACAGCACATGCTCCAAGGTAGCATCCCAAACTACGTGGTCAGCAGAGCCCTGACTCCTGCCACGCTCCTTGCCAGTCCTCCTCTAGCTGCCCTGTGCTTCTGCTGCCCACACAGCCCCTTGTCCTCAGCCAGCGCAGGGCAGCCCGGAGGAACGCCTGATGCCCGAGGGAACGTCGGAAGGCACTGCCTGAGCCACGAGCCAGCCCTGGCTCTCTCACCCGTTTCCTGACCAACCAGTTCTGGGCTCACCGGGCAGCACTGCAGGGCATGGATCGCAGGGAGGGTGGTTCTGCCCAGATCCCCCAGCTCTGCTGTACATTAACCAGCTGTTTACTATGCAAACACGGCTCTGGAGTCTCTCAGCCAGGACCACGCTTAGCAGTGATGCGATGGCTCGGCTTTTCCCTTAAAGCGTTCCAGCACAAGCCAAACGGGTCTGAAAACGCCAGGCAAGTTGACATCCCACTTGTTAATTTCTTAGCTGCATGTCTGGGGGCAGGGCTCACTTGGCCCATCAGGGAGCGCTGGGCTCAGCATACAGAGGGACAAATCGCTGCCTGGACCCAAGAAGCTGGCTCAGGAACTGCATTACGCCCGGCCTTGGAGCAGTGACCCTGGTGACGGACGCCCCGTGAGGCATCTCCTTTCTACCACCATGTGGCCTGCACTGCGGCTGCCCCAGCCCCACCTCCGCTCCCCAGGAGGGCTGAAAGCCCCCTAAGACCTCCCGAGTCCCTGGAGTGCAACCCACTCAGAACTCCTCCCCCAGGTTTGATCATCTCACTGCAGCCTCACTCAAGCCCACATGCTCCCCGTTCAGGAGCCTGTTCAAACCCCCCCTTCCCGCTCCTTTTCAGATCCCACCCGCCTACTGGAGCTGGCTTCCCCACTGCCTAATGCCAGCCTCTCCCTGTCCCTTCACTGCCATGAGTGAGATCCTCTGCAGCTCCCGCCACCTGGAAAGGCCCCCCTGGATCTCTCAGGTCTTGTATTGCAAATTGCAGGTGCAAACACCTGTCCGCCATGTGCCTGCCCCCGACTCTGTCTCCCTCAGCAGCTCTTCTGAGGAGGACATCTGGTTGGAGCATCGTATGTCCCTATGAGTTGATGGCATTCTCCTAGGCTGCAGCCCGGGACAGTAGAACCAGAGACTCAGGCAGCCAGCTGCTGGCCAGATCCCAGGTTTGGCAATGTTCATGCATCCCCATCGACTTCGTGGGGGGCTGTGTAAAGGAAAATGGGAACCTGTCTCCCTCGCTGCTGGCGGAAGGCTTCTCCTGCACCCGGAGCCAGGTCAGTGGAGGCACGGCACTGCCCCTCCTGCTCTGCCTCCAAGCCCAGCCCGAAACATCGCCCGACCGAGGGCTCAGGGCCTGGCTTTACTCTTAGCCACTTCAGAGCCTTTTCTGAAAGCTTTGGACATAGCACTGATTGGAAGGGTCGGTCCCGAGCCTCTGACATCCCACAGGGAGGGCTGGCTGCTCTGGAGGGGACCTCCCTGGTCCCATTTCCCAGATCACACCCAGGCCGGCCCCTCTGGCCAGAGCAGATTTGTTCTCTACATGACATCTTCTCATGCTTTACCCAGTCTAATTTTAAGCCTCTCTAGGGATGCAGCTTCCACCACTCTGCTCCTCGTGGGAGACTACGGCAGGGTGCTCCAGAGCGTGCGGCCGGGAAGGGTTGCCTGGGATTCAGCCTAAAGCTTTCGGGGCAGAGAACAAGAGACGGCAGTGAGCAAAAGCCGTCCCAACCACGAAGCTGCCGCAGGATGGCTCAGTCCGGCATGTTTCCTACGACCCACGCTGCTCTCACGGTTTCAGGCTTGGAAACCACGTTCCCGTTTCGTGGCACTCCTGAGGCGAGCCGGCGTGGGCTGAGCTGCTGGGGCCGCAGGCCACGTTCCCAACCACAGGGCCGGCCGCCCCAGCCCCACACACAGGAAGAACCCCTGCTAGGTCCCCCGCGGCAATGGAAAACCAGCCGCCACCCACGACAACCTGTCAGCCCCTTCCAGCAGAGACCAGGCCTTGCCCTGGGGTCCCCAGCGGGGACGACACCCCGACCCGGCAGCCCAGCCAGATCACAGGGGCTGACGAGACTCCAGCTGGACCCAGCAAGGGCTGCCGAAGACACCAGGCCCCCCCAGCCCCCACAAGAGCCAACGTGCCCCTCCCTCGGCTGCTGCCTCGCACTGCGAGGCCCCCCCACGCCCCCTCCCCGGCCAGCCCCGCTCCCCGCGCCCCCCCGCCTCCCCACACAGCTCAGACTCCTCCCCCGGCCTACCCCGCTCCCTGCCCCACTCTCGGGCCCCCCCACGCAGCTCAGCCCCCTCCCCCCCACGCCTCCCCGCCCCCCCACGCAGCTCAGCCCCCTCCCCGGCCAGCCCCGCCCCCCGCGCCCACCACGCCTCCCCGCCCCCCCACGCAGCTCAGCCCCCTCCCCCGGCCTGCCCCGCTCCCTGCCCCACTCTCGGGCCCCCTCCCCGCACCCCCCTCGCGGGCACCCGCCCCGCCGCCCCACGGGCTGACCTAACGGAGCGGGGACGGGCCCGGGGACACCCCCCCGGCCCCACCTCCCGCCCCGTGACCTGCGAGGCGACCCCGGGGCTCCCGCGCCCCCCGGCCCCCGGCCCCGGCCCGGCCCGGCCTGCTCACCCGCGTGGAGCCGATCTCCATCATCACCTCCTCGAAGGCCGCCGTCTCCTCCGCCTGCCGCTGCTTCTGCAGCGCGATCTTCTCGCTGAACTTGCGGGGGTTGGAGGCGCCGGCGCCGGCCGAGGAGCCCGGCCCGGCCCCGGCCCCGGCCCCGGAGCCCGACGCCGCCATCTTCCCTGCCCAGGCAGCTCCTGCCGCCGCCTCGCAGGCCGCAGGCCTCGGCCGCACACCACGGCGGCGCGGGGCATCATGGGAGGCGTAGTTTATTTGCCACCTTGCCCGCCGTTCTCCCCCTAGGGGGCAGCCGAGGGAAACGAACTACCGCTCCCAGGGCGCCGAGCGCGCCACAGACGGGGGCGCGCGCAGGGGCTGCTGGGAGTTGTAGTCTCGCGCAGGGAGGAAGCGCGCGCTCTTCAGCGGCGGACGAGAGGCTCGGAGACTGCAGCTCCCGCCGTGCACCGCGCTGCCCATAACTCAGGGCCCAAGAATGCCTCGCAGGCGGCCTGCCCCGCACGGGCCCGCTGCGGCCTGTCAGGAGCGGGGCGGGGAGGGAGGTGGGCGCCGGGGGCTGCTGGTTTTGTTGCTGCTAAACGGCTTCAGCTGGGGGTGGCTTTACACAGATACAACAGCAGCGGGGCTAGAGCACCCCGAGAGCTGTTGGATGCTTGCAGCTGGAATTGCACGGGGCACCCGTGAACCCAGCCCCTGACTGCCCTTTGCACCCCTGCCTAGTGCAAGGAAAGAGAACGCTCCACGGGGCACCCGTGAACCCGGCCCCTGACTGCCCTTTGCACCCCTGCCTAGTGCAAGGAAAGAGAACGCTCCACGGGGCACCCGTGAACCCGGCCCCTGACTGCCCTTTGCACCCCTGCCTAGTGCAAGGAAAGAGAACGCTGCACGGGGCACCCGTGAACCCGGCCCCTGACTGCCCTTTGCACCCCTGCCTAGTGCAAGGAAAGAGAACGCTGCACGGGGCACCCGTGAACCCGGCCCCTGACTGCCCTTTGCACCCCTGCCTAGTGCAAGGAAAGAGAACGCTCCACGGGGCACCCGTGAACCCGGCCCCTGACTGCCCTTTGCACCCCTGCCTAGTGCAAGGAAAGAGAACGCTCCACGGGGCACCCGTGAACCCGGCCCCTGACTGCCCTTTGCACCCCTGCCTAGTGCAAGGAAAGAGAACGCTGCACGGGGCACCCGTGAACCCGGCCCCTGACTGCCCTTTGCACCCCTGCCTAGTGCAAGGAAAGAGAACGCTGCACGGGGCACCCGTGAACCCGGCCCCTGACTGCCCTTTGCACCCCTGCCTAGTGCAAGGAAAGAGAACGCTCCACGGGGCACCCGTGAACCCGGCCCCTGACTGCCCTTTGCACCCCTGCCTAGTGCAAGGAAAGAGAACGCTCCACGGGGCACCCGTGAACCCGGCTCCTGACTGCCCTTTGCACCCCTGCCTAGTGCAAGGAAAGAGAACGCTCCACGGGGCACCCGTGAACCCGGCCCCTGACTGCCCTTTGCACCCCTGCCTAGTGCAAGGAAAGAGAACGCTGCACGGGGCACCCGTGAACCCGGCCCCTGACTGCCCTTTGCACCCCTGCCTAGTGCAAGGAAAGAGAACGCTGCACGGGGCACCCGTGAACCCGGCCCCTGACTGCCCTTTGCACCCCTGCCTAGTGCAAGGAAAGAGAACGCTGCACGGGGCACCCGTGAACCCGGCCCCTGACTGCCCTTTGCACCCCTGCCTAGTGCAAGGAAAGAGAACGCTCCACGGGGCACCCGTGAACCCGGCCCCTGACTGCCCTTTGCACCCCTGCCTAGTGCAAGGAAAGAGAACGCTCCACGGGGCACCCGTGAACCCGGCTCCTGACTGCCCTTTGCACCCCTGCCTAGTGCAAGGAAAGAGAACGCTGCACGGGGCACCCGTGAACCCGGCCCCTGACTGCCCTTTGCACCCCTGCCTAGTGCAAGGAAAGAGAACGCTGCACGGGGCACCCGTGAACCTGGCCCCTAACTGCCCTTTGCACCATTGCTGAGGCCAGGGCAAAGCTGTGGAACGAACTCTCACAGGATCCAAGAGCTGCTACAGATTTCCCCCAGCTGCCATTCCAAGCACAAAGTGCATTTCTTTGATCTGCCTCCACCTGTGAAAACACGTCACACCGCCGACACCTCAGCCAGCATTATTTTTAAAACTTGCCAAACGAATGGTCAGGAATCAATTGCACATGCACGTCTCCGCCTGAGAGGGAAAGGAAGGGAGAAGGAGAGAACCACATGAGAGAGTCCTGTCAAGCGACTGACACAGCCGTCAGGCACGGCGGCGCTGGCTGCAACAGACGAACCCGTCAGACTGAACGGCAAAGGCATGGCCCGCCCCCTAAACAATTCCCCAGCTCTGACTTCCCAGCCCTGCCTGGCTTCTTTGCTCTGGAGGGCCAGGCGTGTGTTACCTGGCACCAAGCATGGCCTTGGCTCTAAACCCATTTCAAAGCACTCTACAAACATGCTCTAAGAAAACCTCGTAAAACCTGCATGAGATGGTGAATAATGGCATCCCCTCCTCTCTGTTCTGGATGGGGCAACAGGCCCAGAGCAGCGAAGTGACCTGCCCTAGGTCTCTTAATGGCCAGGAGGCCTGGAGCCACTGGGCGCGTTAGGCCCTCAGCACTTCCAGGGAATAGGCTTTTACAGTCCGGCCCTGGGGGAAGCAGAGTGAAATTAGTGACTGGGCTTCTTTACAACCCAACACCTTCTGTGATACAGTTAAACCTAAAAATGCCCCACAACAAACCTCCCCATCAAACCAAGCTCTGCTTTCCCGGGAGACACCAGAGCCTTCCCCATGGACAACAGACTCCAGCACCAGCCAGGCTAGCATGCTGCCTCCCTGGCAACGGAGCTCCAAGCTGGCAGGCAAGGCAGGTTTGCAGCTGAAAGGCCTCTACAAGCGCTAAGCGTGACTTGCGAGGTCAGTAACCCCGGAGCTTTGTTCTATCCCAGAGGGCTGTGAGCAGGGCTCATTCAGTACCAGCCAAAAGCCCGAGGCACTTCTTGCTACATCCTACTGCAGACAGGCAGCCTGTTGCACGGGGGCTAGTGGAGGTTGTTGGTAAGTCACTGCTCTCTGCTCGAATGCATCGTGGGCCTGCTTGGCACTTCTGTGAATTTCTTCTGCACAGCAAATGGGCAGAGACTGCTGCTCTGGCCCAGTTAGCTGAGTAAAGCGAGATGCCCCGTAAGGTTTGGAATTTGGCCCCCCTCTCTCCCGTTACAGTGCCTAGCTCAGCAGGTCTGGGAGCACGGCCCCATGGGCACCAGCGTTCTCCTCCTACCCTCCCTCAGCCAGGCACAGCCCAAAGCTGGCATCAGTGAGAGGCAAAGGCCCGAAATCAGGGACAGGCACAAATCATTCATGCAGACAATGTAAAAAGCTGGGGGATCCCTTCCCTCAGCATCGGTGAGTTTCATGGGTCATTTCTGATGCAAACATTTTTTAACTGCAGGTGTGAGGGGCTGGGGCCAAAGGCACAGGGATCGTAGGTGACGTCGGCACTAACACGAGCGACATTCATGCCCCTCTGTTGCTCCAGAGTCTGGCTTTATCCTGCTTCATGGAACTGACCAAGCATTGGCCCAGGCTCCCTGCAGAGGGAGCAGGCCGGTACATAGCTTACACCAGAGAGGACTGGGCCAGGATGGTGCTTTGAAGTCCCAGCCCTGGGCTGAGGGGCTAGCTGTACACGTAGGAGCCAGCTCGTGTGAAGGGGGGGGACAGAAGAGGCAGGATTCAAACCCCATTAGCAGCAGAGGGGCTCACGCTTGGCCCCAAGGGCTCTGCTCTCTCACTGACCAGCTGTGGCCCCGGGACCTGCTCGGCACTGCCCAGGCAGGAGTTAAGGATGAACCTGCTTACTGCCGAGTGCAGGGAGCATGCAGAGCGGTGCCTGGCCAACGGCTCCCTCTAGAGGCGACGTGGATGTTCCTGTGCGGATAAGGGCTCTGCCATGCTAAGGTGTCCCCCCAGCACCACCACCTCGCCCAGTGGGGCACGAGTCCCGCTCCAGGAGGCGGACAAAGCGACCTGCCAGCCTGGAGCCCCCACTCGGGTACGTCCAAGCAAATAGCACGCGCCAAGCTGGGATGTAGATCGCCCTCACTCGAGCCCACTGCCCCTGCACCAGCACCCCGAGGGTCCCATAACGTGCTCGGACCTCCAGCTTCGGGCCGAGCGCACCAGGGCCCTGTCAGGACCCACACGGACATGGCAGGCGCAGCTGGCTGGAGCCACGTCCCTTGTGCACATAGCTAAGCCTGTCCGTGCACCCTGGACATACGCAGGTCCAGGCCTGGCGCTGGTTCTGTGCGGTGCAGGGGGAGGGGGAAAGTCACCCATAGAGAAATGGCTCTTTAAAAACCAGGAGCCGTCACTGCCCTGGAGATCTGATCCGGGGAGAAGGGGCGGGGTTAAAAACACAGCACCCAAGAAGCTACAGAGTTTAAAGTCATTTTATTTTTCAATTCAAAAAGTTTCTCTGTCAGTCTTTTAACCAAACAGCTGCGTTTCCACCAGCGAGGCGGGAAGGAGAAACGGGCAGTTAGTAAAATAGACTCTCTGGATGGGAACTGGCTGGGTCTGGGTTTCCTACCACCTCCCAGGCTGCTGGAAAGAGGCTCTTTATAAAAATAGCGTTGTGGCCTTACGGAGCTGGAGGGGTTAAGGCCATTCGACCATTCGGCCCAGGAAGCCAGGTCTGCCACACCAGCTGGGAGCACTTTAGATGCCAGAAGCTCTTTGAGGCAGGCTCATCTTTTTGTTCGGTGTCCACGCAGCTCCTGGCACCTTGGGGTCCCGGCCCACGGTGCTATGGCGACACAAGAGGCTCCATTGGAAGACTGAGTGCGGGAAAGGGACCGTGCTGGATGGCTCTAAGGCACTTTTATACCGGTACGAGCAGGCCTCCTGCTGGGGACTGCCGTAGGGACACCCCCCTACAGGTACAAGAACTGGTACCCTCCAGCGGGCATGAACCGGCGCCATGTCGTGCTCTCACTGACGCTGGCCCGGTGTGTATAAAATAGGCCGCAGATTCAGTCTTTACTCTGTGTTCCTTAAAAAAAAATAATTAGTCATTCCCAGCTCCTCTTCCTAGCTGTTGCACATTACCAAGGTCAGGATCACGGTCCCCATGTTACAGATGGGGAAACTGAGGCACAGAGGGTGAAGTGACTTGCCCAAGATCGCCCAACGGCACGGCCAGGAACAGACCTGCAGGGCTCCTGAGACCCAGTCCAGTGCTCTAGCCACTAGGCCACACTGCCCTCCAATTGGGTGAAAACTGCAGTGGGAGGAGAGCGGAAGGAGGCATTGGCTCTGCAGGGCTCCTCCCTCTGGCACAGGGCGAAGGCCCAGGCCCAACCCGATACCCACCCCAGGAACAGCCCAAGCAAAGCAGGAGCATGGAAGACTGCAGGGGCAGCAAGGCCTGTCCCACCCCGCGCTCTCCTGGGCTGGGGCCTCTGGCTAGAGGAACGCACCATCCCGGCCTTCCGGGGGATGCTGCCAGCTGGGCAACCGCCCCCCTGCAGAGGAGCTGGGGGCAGTGAAACTATCCCAATCCACCCCTGCCCCCGCAGGCCCCCGCTCAGCCACGCATGCTCCCAAGGGCTTTGCAGAACCAGTGCCCAGCTCTGCGGCAGGCTTAGGGGGCAGCGCTCATATTGAGGCATCCTCTGACTCTCCGCTGGCATGGCCAGGCTGGGGCCCTGGAGGAGCCATACCAGGGTCTAGGAAGCTATCCTGAGCCCCAGGCAGGTTTAGATTCAGGGGGCACTGGGATCAGTCCATGGGTCCTGGGCAGCAGGCAGGGTGCAGGGGCCATGTCCAGCCCCACATGGGGGGTCCCCAGAGGGACCAACCAGCACCCTACCAGAGCAGGAACCCCCAGCATTTTCTCCAGTGCAGGGCCAGGCCCTGGCCCCGCAAGTCCTGGGATCCATCTCATGCTGCCGGCCGCAGGGGCACAAGGTGGGGGAGGGGTCTGTCCCTGGCAGTGGGGGCCCCGGCAGCTCAGATCTTGATGAAGAGGATGCTGGTGACCAGGGCGAAGCCGGCGAGGAGCAGGATGATCTTAAGAATCCTCTGCTCGGAGGAGCTGAGCTCATGCGGCAGAATCTCCAGGAAGGTGATGTAGATGAAGGTGCCGGTGGCCAGCCCCTCCAGCACGCTGCGGGAGAGCTGGTGCAGGGCGCCCGAGGTCTCCGTCAGGGCCACCCCTAGGCCGATCCCCAGCGGGGACATGAGGGCGAAGAGCAGCAGGCAGCCGACCACGGCCCGGGGGCGCAGCCGGCCCTGCAGCAGCTTGAGCGAGAGGCTGAAGGCGATGACGCACTTGTGGATGAGCAGGGCCAGGCAGATCTCCAGCACCTTGGCACTGGCCTCCTGCAGCCCCACGGCCAGCCCCTCGAAGACGGAGTGCAGCGAGAGCGAGAAGACCAGGATGAAGGAGCGGATGGCCGAGTGCGCGTTGAAGTCGACGTGCAGGTGGGGGCGCTCCTGGGCCGGGCCCCAGGCAGGGTGCAGGGGCCCCTCCTGCCAGTGCTGGGACTGGACGGTGCTGTCCTGGGCCGAGGCCCCCAGCAGCGCCCGTGTCTCCTCTAGGGAGCCAGACTGGTCCTTGTAGGCCAGCACAATCTGCTCCATCACCAGCACCAGGAAGAAGCCCATGGCCAGGATGAACTCCTGCAAGGGGAACTGGAGCTGCAGAGGGAAGAGGCAGGTCAGCGAGGAGCTTGGCACCTCCCCCTCCTCCCCGGGCCCACAGGGCTGGTGCCAAAGGTCCCCAGGGGCGAGAGCCCTCCCCCCACAGCAGCCTCGCAGCCATCTCACTGCTCAGCATGCAACGTGCCCCTCAGGAGGTGGGGGCATTGAGCAGGGGGCTGGAGGCAGAGAAGGGGGGCCCCCATTTCCAGCTCCAGAGGGTTCAGCGCTGCCGGTCACAGGGGACACAATGCGCTGTCCCCACCTGCATGCTGCAGCTCCCCCCGTCACAGTGAGGGGCATGGCTGAAGCGCGGGGGCCTCCCCCCAGCAGGGAGCGGGGATTCGGCTTTTACCTTTGCAGGTTCCTGGGGCCAGAGGGGCATTGCTAGGATTTTAATCAGACCTCTGCCCAGCCTAGCCCCAGGCTTCCCCCACCCTCCTATGAGTGCCACGTCCCCGGCAGACCCCAGACCTGACCCCCCAGCGATGCTTAGGCAGATCCTTCAGGGGGTGGGGGGAGGCTCCCTTCTTTTTGGGCAGGAGCATCTGGAACCAGCCTGGGCAAAGCACTAGAGGTGGCTGGGGCTAGGATCGCCTGCCGTGTAGGGATTTGAGGGGTGCACCCACACAGCCAGCGACGGTGGTGCTCCCAAGCCCCGTGCTGGGGGAGGCAGAGCTGAGGGGCTGGAGCAGAAGGCATCACTGCCGAGAAGCTGGGGCCGCCGGCTGCCAGGAAGCCGCGTGGGAAGGCGGGGGGGTGGGGGGGAGAGAGGAATGATCGTCAATGAGGCAAGCAGCTCCAGTGAGTCACCACAAGCCCCTGCTGTGCGATAGGCCAGGCTCTGCCCAGCCCAGCACCCCCCCCCCCCAGCCATTGCAGGGACACCGGGTTTGCAAACAGCAACAGGTCCTGGCCACGGGCAGCCTCGCCCAGCCCCCGACCCCCCACCCCGCCCCGGCCAGGAGCTCTGCATCTGAGCACACAGAGCGACCCCACCCCAAGCCATCCCCCATCCATAGCCCTGAAAATCCCACTCCAGTCAGAGCCTCAATGCTTCCCACCAGGGTCCCCCACAAACCACCCACCCCAGGCCTGTGTCCAGAGCCCCACGGCTTCCCCCCAGACAGCCCCCAACCAGACCTGAGAGTGCAGCATGGCAGCAGCAGGGGCTAGGTCTCCCACAGAGCCCGCCAGGGATCACAGCAGTGCCCAGCCCGCTGGGGACCCTGGCTCTGGGTGTCCCATTACACATACAGATTCCAGACCAGAAGGGACCATTGAGCCCATCTCGTCTGGCCTCCTGCATCGCACACACTTACTGTGACTCTCAGGGCAGCCAGCGCTTCGTTGATGCTCGCCAGGTAGTCGGGGACCAGATCGAGGAGGCAGGTAGCCAGGAACACGCCACCCGCAAAGCAGCTCACCAGGCTCAGGACCTTTCTGCGCGTGTCTGCCAGGGAGGGAGGGAGGGAGACACAAATGACAAGCCCAGGCGGGGAGACGCATGGCTCTGCTGCTGTTCTGCCAGGGTGCCAACTGGTTTGGCCAGCCAACCGGGCAGCGAGCTGGGCTCCGAGACTGGACCTCTTCAGGGCCTGATCGTGCCTGCGGGCGACTAGCGAAGCCACGTGCCGCTCAGCGAGTTACGAACGCACAGTCTGGCCCAAGCGCTGCCGTGCCAGTGAGGTTTGGGTGCGGGACACAGACGCAGCAGGGCGCCTATCAAACTGAGCCCCTGTCCTGGAACGCCAGTGCATTTCCCCAGCCCCATCTCGCTCCCCTCCGGCCCCAGGTGCGACTACCCATGAGGACGCCCAGGCTCTGGCTCAGCAGCGGTGAAAGGCTGCAGGGTTCTCAATGCTTCCGCCTGCCAGCGGCTTCGCCCCCAAACTTCCCCCTGATCAGAACTAATTGCTCTGGCCCCAGCTGTGCCCAGCTGGGCAGTGGAAGGGGCTAGCAGAACCCCTGGCGGCCAAACAGCCAGCAGGAGCCTTGTCCTGTGGGGAAGGCACTGGCCCAGATCCCAGGAGTCTGGCTTGGATCCTGCCTCTGCCACTGGCCCTGGGTGAATCTCTCTCCTCTCAGCTGCCCCCCCCCATACCCTGGGGGTGATCGTGCTGCCCACTCCCCACCCTGGGTCTGGATGTTTAGTCACCGGACACTTGGAGCCGGGGTCAGGGCCGCCACTCCGCCTCGCTGAACAGCAGCTGCCCCGGAGCCTGGCGCTCCCCGCAGGCCGGGCCTTACCCAACGAACTGGCCCCGCTCCCATGGGGCCGGAAGACGCAGAGCGGAGCTAGGCCGCACAAGATGGTCAGCAGCAGCAGCGTCACTAGGGAGCCCAGCTTCACCTCCAAGCCCATGGGGGACCGGAGCACAGCCATGCTGGAGCCAGGGCTCCAGATCATCTGGTCGGGGTCGGCCCTGGGCCCCGGCCACTCAGCCATGGCCCCGGAGCGGCTGGAAAGGCCTTTCCTGCTCCCTGTGTTCCCCTCAGGGGTGTGCACGGCCTGTCCACAGCGTGGGAGCCAAGCTCAGCGAGCAGGAGTCTTGGCCTGCCTCCGAAAGCGACGGGAGAGAGCGTCCTCTGCGAGCAGCGTCTGCCCTGCGAACGCAAAACGGGTGTCAGCAGCCCCCGCCTAATGCCACAGGGGCGAGTTAGCTGGGGAACCAACGCACCCCGTGCTCCAGGGGCTCACACGGACGATCCCACAAAGAGCGACAGAACAGAACAGAACCCCGGGGCTCTCCCTCTTGCTGGCACTGGGGGCCGGGCTGAGTCATATGGACTCCAGAACCCCAGTTCAATTACAGCTTTAACCGTAGCCCCAGAACAGCTGCTGCAAGATGGCCCCACATGTGCCATGGGGCTCAGGGGAGCGGTGCAGGGCGGCTGGGATGGGGTTCCTAGCTGGGGGCTTTTCCCCAACAGGAGACAGGGCACCAGCCCCTTTTGTCAGTTGCTACCGCAGAAGAGGCGATCCAGGAAGGATCCCCCCTGAGTTCCCCCCCCCCCCCACGCCAGGAATGGATGAGCTTCGTCCCGCCCCCCCACACACACACAATCTCCTAGCAAATCTTAGCTCCCAGGCACTTCCGACCTCTGGTTACCAGCATGTGACTCATGCAGTTCAGCCCCCCCATTCCCACCACATTCCTCCTGGGTGAGGCTGCCCTGTGGGACCCCAGTGGGCCGTAAGCCCCTGGCCCCCACGGTGGGGCTGGCACCAGCTGCGGAATACAGGCTGCATTCGGCGCTGGCGTGACCCGGCTAACTCCTGGGGCCACACCAGGGGGAGCTTGGAAAAAGGAGATTGAAGGACATTGAAGGAAAGCGAGGGGAGAGTGCTTCCTCTGTGAGCAGCATCTGCCCTGCAAACGCAAAACGGATGTCAGCAGCCCCGGCCCAATGCCACAGGGGCGAGTTAGCTGGGGAACCAGCAGGCATTTAGCAGGAGTGCTGGGATCCCAGCCTGCCCTCAAGCTAGCCGGGAATTTCAGGACTCCACGTACCCAGAAAAGGAAGCCCACATGCCCACCCGGGTTTGCCCAAAGCGTCCTGAGGTGCCAAACAGCAGCTGCGGGCACGTAATCCGGGCTCTGAGCTCTGCTGCATCATTCAGCCAACAATGAAGGGAATTTTGAACCCTCTCCCAACCACAGACAACCAATGGTCTTAAGATCAAAGTCCCCTTGGGAGTATTTATAAGCGGGTCTGCAGGGCAGGCTGGTACTTCCCACCTTCCTAACGATCGGAACATGGCCGCGGCCTGCGAGCCACCCGAGACGGGCAGCAATTCCACTCAGGGAAACTCCCGTCTCCACTCAGGGAAGCCTTCGCTCTTCCTCCCAGCATGCTCTGGCAAGAGCTGCCACTCGGTGCACGGTTCTCCGTAACTTCGCCCACGTCACCTCCTCGCAGCAGCTCTGCTGTGGCCATCCCCACAGGAGCGGGACCCACGCCTCAGCCGGCCTGAACTACTAAGCCACACGTGCCTTGGGAGGGCACCACAGTTAAGCAGTGTTAGCCCCTTTCCTGGAGAAACTGAGGCACGGAAAGGCACCTGCCCAAACACACAGGGCACCAGGCCTTCCCAGCTCCCAGTGTTCACCCCACCCCTGGCCCCCCGGCAGCGCCACCTTCTCCCAGCCCTCCGCAGTAGCAACCCCACCCTCGGTGTCATGACCGAGGTCGAGGGCCAGCAGAGGAAGTGACAAGGGGGCCATCGCCGCCTCCGGCTGGGGGGCTTTCCCGAGGGGGACCCCAGGGGCCAGCAGAGAGAAGTCCCGGGAAGCTGTTCACGGCCCCCCCGGGGCGCACAGCTCCTGGCCTGGACACGGCTGGGTCCGACCCGGGACCTCGCCCCTCCCGGGAGATCACACGCCGCGGGTCGAAAAATACCAGTCCCCGAGAGCCAGCGGCCGGTCCCGCTGGCGAAGCCCGGGGCGCTGGAGCGAGGCAGGAGCAGCCGCCCCGGGGCCCCCCGAGGCCGGGCCAGGGGCGAGCTCCAGGGGCCGGTTTTAGTAGCCCCGGGCCGGCAGCACAAATACAGACCGGGGGGGGGGACACTTAACCCCCCCGCGAAAACCAGCCCAGCTCCGGCTGGAGCAGGCGGGCGGGGTCATGCAGGCCCGGGGGGGCCCTACGGGGTCCGGCCCGGGGGGGCAGCCGGAGCGGGGGGGGCAGGGGGCGGCTGGAGGGGGGGTCCCCCCTCCCAGCCCTCCCGCGGGAACGGGGCTACTCGCGGGGGGCGGGGCTCAGCCGCCAGGCCCCGCCCCGCCCGGAGCCCCGAGGCTCCCCCCGCCCGGACTCACCTCCGGGCCTTCGCTACTTTGTCTCCGGGCCCGCTGCGAGCCGTGGCCGAGCGTTCGGAAGGGGCGTGGCCGGGGAAGTGCTTTCCGCCAATGGGGACGGGGAGGGCCAGCGATTGGCATCGCATAGGGGCCAATGAAAAGCAAGGAGATCCAGAGCCCGCCCCTTGCCTCCTTCCCCCCACTGTGCCCAGGCCAGGCTCCCGGGCCGTGTCTACACTAGGGGTAGTGACCGTGCACACTCCTTATGGCACACAACAAACCGCAGCGTGGGGAGAGGGAGGCTTGGGGGTTGGAGGAAACAGGGCAGAACTTTGGGGTCTGTGCCCCACGTGGCTCCCGGCGCGCCTGAGCCAGGCACAGTGTCCCACTCCTTCGCCCTGCCAGAGCCGTGCACCCCCGGGTGCAGATACCCACTGCAGGGCGGGCACCGGCTCTGCACCGGAGCCTGAACCCTCCACGCCATCGCCAGTGGGGACGAGGCCTCGGCAGAAGGTGCACTGCTAAGACGCTTCGATCTCAGAGCAGACGGGGCTGCTGGAGCTCTCAGGCCTGCTGCCTGGTTGAGGTGAAGCCTAGAGTTTGCCCCTGCCAGCTAACCCGGGTTACGAGTGGCAGCTGGCAATGGCAAATCCTGCAGGCACGCTCCATCCCCATGCCCTGGTCACCCTGTCCCAGGATAACTTCCCAAAGCTGCAGCCAACCTGTTCCAAAATGTCAGGGAAGGCTCTAGTCTTCATTGGACAAAACCCGGGTGATTCTGGAGAAAATCAGAGCAGGGAAATGGAGGATGCAGGGATAGGGCCACCCAGGGGGGAACCAGACAGTTTGCCCCGGGCCCCAAAACCAAACAGCATTGTGATCTGGCACAGGGGGTCGCAGCACCACCCACGTTTGGCCCGGCTGTCCTGTGACTGGGCCAATCCTGAGCGGTGCTGCGACCCTGCGCGCCAGGTCACGATTCCTGGAGCAGGAGCTCCTGCTGCAGGGGACATGCAGGGCTCCCCTACCCGTACCCCAACACAGGGGCCTTCCCTCGGGGGTCACTTTCTTGGCAGCATGGCAGGGGGCTTCAGCTGCAGATTTTGCCCCTGGGGCCTAAAAGCCTCTGTGCGGCTCTGAGAGCGCCAGACAGTTGGTTAGCAAACCCAGCAGCTGATGGCCCCATAACACCTTCCAGCAACATCCTGCACCTCAGCTCTGTCCTGCCCCCCTGAATGACAGCTCCCGGCCAAAGGAAAAGAAGAAGTAATGGCAGGGGGGGAAAGAGTGAGATTGGGGGTCGGGGGAGCCTGTTCTTTGCTGTGCCTTGTTCCCCATCAGTAACCCCGCTGGGATCCGGGGCTTGTCCAGCAATGAGGGAGTTATAGGCAGAGCTTCATTTGTAATGAAAGAGGCTATGGGGATTGGAACTGCCTAGCCCAGAGATGCCGGGGCTACAAAATGCCAGGCCCAGAGGTGCCGGGGCTCAGCCCTGGAAAGCCTCGATACAAATTAAGCAGTGGTTTTAGGCGTCTGTCCCGGTACCACTCCCCAGGTCTGATCCAGCCAGGCCCCTCTGCCTGCCCTCAGTTGGCTTCAGTGGGGTCACTCCTTATTTACACCCGCTCGGTGGAGCGAGAGGAGGATCCGGCCCTTGGCAGGATCATGCCAAGTACAGTTGCATCCTGCCGCCAAACCGGCTCCTGGGACAAAGCACTTTTCTTCGGCTGGCTGCACAGGGCTGCCTGCAGCCCCACCTCAGGGGGTCAATGTCCAACCTCCTCCGCCCGCCTGCAAGCTGCTTAAAAGGGCAATGCCAGCCTTCCCTGGCACAGCCTGGGGCCGGGCGCCCAGTGTTTGCTAATGGGTGTGGCCGTGAGCCAGCAGCACAGTGCCCCAGTGAGAGGGTCTGTCAGCTTGTCCTGGGGGCCAGTGACCACCCAGCAACTTCCCAGCACTGGCTTTAGTGTCCGCTCCTCATCCTCATCCACTGTCATCTAATTTATCCCCCACCACCTGTCTGTCTGTCCATCCCTCCCCTACACACCCAGCATCTATCTATCCCCCCAAAACGCCTGTCTGCCCATCCAAGCCTACACACCCGTCACCTAGCTAGCTAGCTATCCGTCGCCCCAAGCACCTGTCTGTCCATCCAGCCCTACACACCCATCACCTAGCTAGCTAGCTATCCGTCGCCCCAAGCACCTGTCTGTCCATCCAGCCCTACGCACCCATCACCTAGCTAGCTAGCTATCCGTCGCCCCAAGCACCTGTCTGTCCATCCAGCCCTACGCACCCATCACCTAGCTAGCTAGCTATCCGTCACCCCAAACGCCTGTCTGTCCATCCAGCCCTACGCACCCATCACCTAGCTAGCTAGCTATCCGTCACCCCAAACGCCTGTCTGTCCATCCAGCCCTACACACCCATCACCTAGCTAGCTAGCTATCCGTCGCCCCAAACACCTGTCTGTCCATCCAGCCCTACACACCCGTCACCTAGCTAGCTAGCTATCCGTCGCCCCAAGCGCCTGTCTGTCCATCCATCTGAAGTGACACTGGGGGGATCAGCAATTTCAGCAGGGTGGATCTGAGTGTGGCACCAAAGGTGTGTGGTCATGTGCACGAGACCCTGTTTGTGTGTGTGACAGAGATCATGTGACTCTGTGTGCGACCCTGTGTGTATGTGAGAGACCCTGTGTGTGAGCGATCACGTGACTCAACGTGTGACCCAGTGTGTGTGTGAGAGAGAGAGCCAGACCCTGTGTGTGAGCGATCACGTGACTCAACGTGTGACCCAGTGTGTGTGTGTGTAAGAGAGCCAGACCCTGTGTGTGAGCGATCACGTGACTCAACGTGTGACCCAGTGTGTGTGTGTGTGTGAGAGAGCCAGACCCTGTGTGTGAGCGATCACGTGACTCAACGTGTGACCCAGTGTGTGTGTGTGAGAGAGCCAGACCCTGTGTGTGAGCGATCACGTGACTCAACGTGTGACCCAGTGTGTGTGTGAGAGAGAGAGCCAGACCCTGTGTGTGAGCGATCACGTGACTCAACGTGTGACCCAGTGTGTGTGTGTGAGAGAGCCAGACCCTGTGTGTGAGCGATCACGTGACTCAACGTGTGACCCAGTGTGTGTGTGTGTGTGAGAGAGCCAGACCCTGTGTGTGAGCGATCACGTGACCCAGTGGTGCATCCCAGCAGGGTGGCTGGTGCTGCTGCCCGATGGGCTGGCCATGATGCGGGGCCCTGGCTATGTGGGAGGGCGGAGGGGCAGCATGAGGCTCCCCCAGCTCACTGGGCCTGGCTTGAGCTGGCCGAGCACTGTCGCAATCACACAGGCAGGACACCACAACCTGGCCTGTTTGCTTGTTCCCTCCAAGATCTGCTGCTCCAGCCAGGAGGGGACAGGGCGAAATATCAGGGCTGAGCAGCACCAGGGGACAATGCCTAATCAAGGGGCAGCCCCACACTGACGCGCCTCCGTTTGCCAGAGGGGGCGCTGGAGAGCACTACCCAAGGCCCTCTCCCCACGGCACCTGCCCCCGTCTTTGCAGGGCTCCCCACTCCCCTCCCCAGCCCCCCAGGCAGAGTCCTGGGGTTGCAGCCCTGTGTCTCTGGGCCCGGGGCCCTTGCAGGGAAATCCAGTCGCTGAATGCCAACAGCCAGGCCCAAAGCCTCCACCCACCACACACGCTGGTGGCTAAAGGCCCTGCCTCGTCTGGGTGCACTGGGGTGACAAGGAGCCCTTTGCCCTTTTAAGGCCTGGGGGTGGGCGTTGGCTGGGGCTGTCCAGGATGCCGGAGATCCTGGTCGGAAGCAAAAGGCTTCAGTGTTCGGTGCCGACCGGCCTGGCTGGGTAACAACCTGCTCCCTGGAACAAGGCGAAGGTAGGTTATGCGACATAATCGCCCCCGGCCCAGCCCTGGGGGCCCCGTACCAGCGGCATGGGGCCCCCGGCCGCTCCCAGCTGGCGCCTGGCGCTCAGTAACCAGGGCTGTTGTGGAAACGCAGCGTTCTCAGTGGGAACAGGGACTGACTTCCCCAGCACCAGCCCGCGTTGTCAGCACAGGTGAGGCTCATGCAGGTAAAAGTCAAGGCCTTAGGGATGGGCCTGGGCGGCGGTGCCCTGCCCCCTGCCCAGCTGGGCTGTCAGGACCAGCTGTGCCCAGAGCTGGGGCCGGCGCCGGAAGATGGCATCTTTGTTTGCTGACCGGCTCGCCCTGGGCCCGGCTGGATTTTCCCTTCCAGCCCCGACATGGGAGCCGTTCTGAATCGCTAGGTCCCCAGGGCACAGCCGCCTGGGCATCGGAGGGTCACAAGGGGACGCCCGCACTCAGCCATGCCCGAGCAGCCGGCCCGAAGGTGTGCAGGGGACCTCCGGCCCTGCCTGCCCAGGTTCGGCTGGCCTTGTGTTCTCGGAGCAGTGGGGTGGGGTAGGTGGGCAGGGATGCTGTCTGATGCGCTCTCTGTCTGTCTGTCTGTCCCAGATGGGGGAGCCGGACAGCCCCGCACTCCGGGCTGTTCTCTTCGAGCAGCAGAAGGAGCTGTTCCCCAGCAGCACCCTTCCAAGCCGAGATCCCCCGTTCGCCCTCCTGGAGCCAGCTCCCGCCCTGGAGAAGGGCTTTGACGAGTGGGCGGTCAGTGGGGGCAGTGTGAGTCGGGGGCCGAAGGCAGAGGTGGGAGGGGAAGAGCAAGCTGGGGGCTCGGACACAAGGTCCCCAGGTCCCTGTAGGACACCTGCTCTGCAGGAGCATAGTGCTGGTCTTTGCCCCACAGGAACCGGGTCTGTGCTTCCCAGGGCCCTGCCCCAGTTCCTTAGCCTCCCAGGGGCCTGCCTGTCTCCTCGGGGCGGGGGTAAGGCTGGCCTTGACCCTCCTGCCAGCCTTCTAAGGCAGCCACCTTTGGGGAGGGAGCCAGCAGCACGGGCCACTGCACGGGCCAGGGGCTGGAGAAGGGTCCCATTGGGGCTGCAGAGATGGGCTTTGGCCCGGGCAAGGGTGGTCATACCCCCATGCACAGTGGACGGGCCCTGGCACTGCCAAAAGTGCCAGCAGGCAGGGCCTGGCCAAGGCAGCAATTCCTGGCGCCTCAGCCCCATTCTGAGGCACGGAGACTGGCACTGCCCACAACCCCAAGGTGCCCGCTCCTGGGCATCTCCCAGCCGCATACCAGCCCAGCCTGGGCCTGCTTCCCAGGCCAGGCAGGCCAGGGCTGCCGGCTCCAGCCAACGTCCCCAGTGCCCGTTGCAGGGGCTGAACGACAGCGAGCCCGAGGACTTCCTCAACGCGATCATCAATCCCAACGAAGTGTACAGCCCGGGCCACGCGCAGGCCTCCCCAGGCAGCGACAGTGGCATCTCGGACGAGCCCGGCTCGGACAGCCCCCAGCCCGGCTTGGGGGGCCCCGGCACCTTCTGCGCCATCATCTGCGACCAGAGCGACCCCCTCCACAGCGACGTGGTCTCCATCCAGCTGGGTGAGCGGGGCGGGGGCAGCCGGCCCTCTGCTGCCCGGGGTGGGTGGCTCTGGGGCACAGCTCCCTGCCCCTCCTCAGGCTGGTGTTTAGTGGGGGAGGAGTGCAGCCTTAGGGCGAGGGGAGTCAGTCATCCCCCCGAATCCTCCATGCTGCCCCACGGCTGCCTATGGGGTGGCCGCCGGAGATGAGCGCTTCCAGCCTGCAAGGGGGCAGCTTCAGCCGTGTAGCCATCCGTGCCCCTCTGTCCATCAATTACCCCACCCCACCCCCATCTCTCTGGCCGTCTGCACTTTGTACCCCTCAGCCCCGACGTCACCCCGGGCTTTGCCCCTCACCCCAGGAACAATAATCAACATTTTAGCTCCTGCTGGCCCCAAGGCCCAGCGGCACCTCCCCCCTCACACCTGTGAAGCAGAGAGGCAGGGGGTCTGAGGGCAGCGTCTGAGGCCCCCACGCCCGGGGACACTTGGCCAGGTGGAGGTGGGCCATGGGGGTGGGCCGGAGGAGCAGAATCCCCACTCGGTCCCAGCCTTGGAGCTCCCCCCATTCCTGCCCCGCCTTTCCCAGGCTCTGCCCCAGGGAAGGAGCCATCCCTGACCCCTGTGCTGTGTTCTTGGCCCCAGGTGACTGGTCGCCCCCCCTGCTGATCCCTGACGCCTGCATCGTGAATGAGCTACCGTCTGCACCCCCGTCTGCCGTGGCCAGTCCTGGCACGGTGCCCATGGTGGTGAGCGCTGGGGACATGCAGGCAGCTGTGGCCCTGGTAAGTCGGCTCAGGACCCCCCTCCTCTCACACTGACTGTCCAAGCTGGCTTTCCAGCAGGGAGTAAAGGCCGGGCAGGGCTCAGCTCTCCATTGCCCACAGCAGCAGGGAACCACTTTGTGAGAAGGTGGCAAATACCCCTGGTCCCCACCCACAGTCCCTGGGGAATTGCCCCCCATGCCCACCACCAAGAGCCCCTGTAGCTGAGCAGCTGCCCACAGTGACCGACGTGGTTCCCCAAGCCCTCGCTTGTATCCTGGTCACTGCGGTTCCCATCTGCAGCAGAGAGAGGGTCATGCCCCTCCCCGGCCCTGAGGGATGTGGGGGGCTGGAGGAAGGGGAGGGAGGATCCTGCCCCGGGCTCTGCAGAAAGTGATTCTCTCCAGCAGCTGCAGTTCCCGGATCTGTTCCTGACGGACGAGGAGAAGCGGCTGCTGTCGCAAGAGGGGGTGTCCCTGCCCAGTAACCTGCCCCTCACCAAGGTACAGGAGCCAGCTGACGTGAGTGTGCAAGTGGGAGGCAGCACTGTCCTGAGTGCGCCTCCAAGTGTGCAAGGAGCGTGCAAGCCTGCACGAGGGCACGTGAGCGTACCCGTGTGCGCAGGCCCAAGCAGGAGAGGGTGACTGCTGGTGCCAGTTTGCAGGGCAGAGCGAGTCCACAAGGGAGCCTGTCCTGGCCCCAGCATGCGGCCAGCAGCTGCCAGCCCCACCAAACCGGTGCAGCCGGGCCCAGGGCAGGGAGGGGCCAGTCCAGCTCCACCCTCCTGGCCCCACCCGCCCCTGCGGGCCCTTGGGGTGCCCAGGGCAGGCGGGGCTCGGCCCTGGAGAGCAGAGCTGCAGCTGTTCACCCCCGGGGTGGGGGAGCCCTGGGGAGGGTCAGACAAGAGACAAGAACAGGGACTTGCCCCCCCAAACCAGCTCCCTGCAGCTGGGACCCCTGAGCCCTGGGGGGACGTGAGCCTGCCCCGCTGAGCTCTCAGGCTGTGTCTGCCCCCCAGGCCGAGGAGCGGCTCTTGAAGAAGGTGCGGAGGAAGATCCGGAACAAGCAGTCGGCCCAGGACAGCCGGCGGCGGAAGAAGGAATACATCGACGGGCTGGAGAGCCGGTGAGAACGGGGGCCCCTTGTGCACACACTGTGGTGGGCACACGCACGCACAGACCCCCTGCGAGGGCACTGCCTGCCCTGCTCAGAGCCAGGCACCGGGCTGCCCTTCTCCAGCAGATCCCGTGCCAAGGGCGCCAGCCGTCTGCCCTGACAGCCAGGTGTCTGTGCGTCCCGGGGGCAGGGAGTCCCTGGGCTCTGGTCGGGCAGCTGGCAAGGACCCGAACCCCCCTTGCTCTCTTCTCCTGGCAGGGTGGCAGCATGTTCAGTCCAGAACCAGCAGCTGCACAAGAAGGTGCAGGAGCTGGAGAAACACAATGTGTGAGTGCAATGCGACCACGAGCCCCTATGCCCCTCCCAGAGCCAGGAGAGAACCCAGGCGTCCTGGCTCCCAGCCCCCTTTTCCCCCCCGAAGATCAGGGTGCATTAGCAGAGCTGGGGGGAAGCCATGGAAGGTGCAGGGTGTCACGGAGTCCCCGGGCGATGCTCTGGAACTGCTCCCCACGAAGCCAGGCAGGACTCTGGGGCAGTCTCCTTTCTGTGAGCAGACTGTCTGCAGGACACACAGCTCACCCGGCTTCCACCTTCCTTGGTCTGACCTCGGAGCCTTCAGCCTCCTCTGCCCCTCCCTGCGCTTCCCACAGCCAGTCCGCCCAGGCGGGGTCTTGGGGAAGCCAGAGGGTCCTGCCCCCCAACTCTGCAGTCAGACGTGACTCTCAGCCAGCCAGTAACACAGAAGGTTTATTAGACAGGAATATGGTCTAAAACAGAGCTTGTAGGTGCAAAGAACGGGACCCCTCAGCTGGGTCCATTTTGTAGGGGGGGGGGCAGTGAGCCAGACAACCCCGTCTGCACTTCACTCCATGTCCCAGCTAGCCCCAAACTGAAACTCTCTCCAGCCCCCCCTCCTCTGGGCTTTGTCCCTTTCCCGGGCCAGGAGGTCACCGGATTCCTTTGTTCTCCAACCCTTCAGCTCTCACCTTGCAGGGGGGAAGGGCCCAGGCCATCAGTGGCCAGGAGACAGAGCGTCAGCCATTTATGTACCCTGGCCCTTTGCTCTGCAACAATTACACCCCCTTATCCCACCACCTAGAGACTTAAGAACTGCCTAGGGGAAACTGAGGCACCCCTACAGTATTCAGATGAAACATTAAGAACAGTCCCACTTTGCCACACAGAGGTATTGGAGGGTGGCTGGTGATGCAGGGGGCCCCAACACGATGGTGGCTCAAAGGCCACTGGGTGAGTGAGCAGCCAGCCTGGCTTCGTTGCTGGGTTGTGTGGCCCCCTCCCGCCCCGAGGAGCCCAGCCCCTCGAACGCTGTCTCCTCCCCACAGGTCACTGCTGGGCCAGCTGCGTAAGCTGCAAGCGCTGATGAAACCCACGTCCAGCAAAGCAGCACAGACCAGCACCTGCATCCTGGTATGGGCCGAGCTCCCACGCATGGCCCACTCCCAGGGGGCACAGAGCATGCGGCCTCATGCATGGCCCACTCCCGGGGGGCACAGAGCACGTGGCCCCACGCATGGCCCACTCCCGGGGGGCACAGAGCACGCATGGCCCACTCCCGGGGGGCACAGAGCACGCGGCCCCACTCATGGCCCACTCCCGGGGGGCACAGAGCACGCGGCCCCACGCATGGCCCACTCCCGGGGGGCACAGAGCACGCAGCCCCACGTGCGGCTGACTCCTCCCCCCACCAAACACCCCCCCACACTCCCCGCTCCTGCACACACCCGCAGAGCCAGGGCTGTGCCCACGCTCACAGACACACACAGGCTGGGCCCAGCTGTGCCCCTCCCGCCCCCCTACTCCCTGCACCTGCACAGGGGCTGGGCTTTGACCCTTCTCCCTCCTCCTGCAGATCCTGATCGTCTCCCTGGGACTCATCATCTTCCCCAGCTACAGCCCTCTGCGCAGGGGGTCGCGGGGCAGCCACGACGACTATCAGCCCACTGGAGGTGACAGCTGGGATGCTGGGGGGCGGGGCTGATCTTCCCCATAGACCCAGAGAGGGGTCAGCACCGAACACCCCAGCCTTAGGGCTGACCCTCCCCATTGAGCTCCCCAGAGGTGTTCCCCCTCAGGGCGGATCCGGGACCTTCCTGGTGCTGCCTGGCCTGGCTCTGCCCAAAGGGATCTGTCCAGAGACAGGGCCACAAACAGCATCTGTCTCCTCCTGTCAGCCTCTGACACAGGGCACTCCCCGCGCCCCCTCCCCGCTGGCATAGGGCCCCCCCAGCCGAAGGTGCCCCCACACTCCCGCCCTGCCAGCACAGGGTACCCCGCCCCGCCGACCCCCATCACAGGGCACCCCCCGCGCCTCCACCCCACTGGCACAGGGCCCTCCAGCACAAGGGGCCCCCTGCCCCACCACCCCCGCTGACACAGGGCCCCCCCACCCCCCAGCACAGGGCACCCCCCATGCCCCTGCCCCACTGACACAGGGCGCACCCTGCCAGCCAGCCCCTAATCCTGCCCTTCCCCCCACACCCCAGTGATCTCCAGGAACATCCTGAACCAGGGGGAGTTCTCAGAACTGGCCGAAGCCCCTGGCCCCAAGGAGCCGTGGGCCCCAGAGCCTGAACCACCCCCGGGGGAGCAGCTGGGGTCCGAGGCTGCAGTGGAGGAGGGAGTGGAAGGAGCAGACGGGGGCCCAACCCTTCTGGTTGCCGGGAGCCAGAAGAAGGGCACAAACACGTCCGCTCAGGCCCAGCCGGAGCAGCAGGTGGCTCCCAGGGGGCTGCCCCAGGGGAACAGACCCGGAGCCAGCAGGAATGCAGCTAAGTCAATCCACGCCGACGAGATGTGAGGGGCAGCAGGGACCAGACTGGCCAGAGAGCTGCTTTCCCAGGGCTGGCTGGGGGGGTACAGCATCTCCAGGGGTCCCCGGGACACCTGCCGTACCCCTCTCCCCACAGGCCCAGTTCACACTGGTGTCAGGGAGCCATCCCCAGCGCATGGGGCTCTCAGCTCTCACTCCCTGCCCAGCATCTCTGCAGCTGGGACATCCCACTCCGGTACCTCCTGCCGAGTCAGCTCCGGGGGCCCTGCTGGGGCGGGCGTCTGGAACAGCAATAAATCCCGTCCCTTCTGCCCTGCGGGGGCATTGCCAGACCTGGGACGAGGGGGGCCGCATGCAGCTCCCCAGCTGTGCTCTGAATGGCCCAGAGCTCCCTCCCCAACCCTCAGCCCCTGGGTCACACCAGGCTCCCCACGCAGGGGAGAGCCCTGGCCCACTGCTTCCCTGGGATGGGCAATGCGCTCGCAGCAGCCAGGCTGCCTCTCCTGCCTGCCCCATGCTGCCCTTCCCACAGGACAGCTCAGAGCCCAGGTAGCCCCAGGCAAGCGGACCAGCTCATCGGATCACCTACAGAGCTCGGATTGAGCCACCCATGCCCTTTCCTGGGCTACCTGAGAGAGTCACCAGCCAGTGCTGGGCTACAGGCTCCCCAGCCGCTCCCTGCCGTCTGTGCTGCTGGGTCGTCCCCAGCCCTGGGGTCCTGCTCTGCACGGCACCTTTGGAATCGGCTCCAGCTGCCTGGCCGGGGCATCTCCCCCTGCAGTGAGGTTTGTAGCAAGCCCAGGAAGAGAGGAGGCTCCTGACGCCTTCAGCCCTCGTATAGATTGTGCCCATCACAACACGTCTTCCGTTCGTCTCGTAGCCTGGCCTTCCTTCTCCCTGTGCGGCCAGGTCTCCTCAGGTCTGGGATGGGCGGCTCAGGGCGCGGAGAATGAGCACACGTTGCTCTGAGGATCTCAAAGCACCTCCTCAGTGCCCACGTTTCACTGCCGTACGACGCAGCTGGCCGTACCGTTGAGCTGACGAGGCCTTTCTTTGGCGGGCACTCGTCAAGATCTAAAGAACTAACGTCCAGTATGCCTGCTCTCCCATGTCTGCAAGCTGGTCACCAAAATAACAACAACCTGAGTCTCACAGAGTCTGGATGAGCAGCAGCCGAGAGAGCAGACAGGTTTTGAAGGAATTTCAGCACAATGGACCATATTTTCACTATAAACCGGAACACACGTTCCCTTTATGCATTGCCTTCATCAGGATGAAAAAGCATTCAACAGTGTAGAGCTCAATGCAGGGCTGAAAGCTCTCACAGAGCAGGGCATCGACACAAACTATACCAAACTAGTAAAGGAATTGGCCATTGCGCTACCTTGAAAGGGTAATTGCGGCAGATGAATTGGGAGGATGGTATTAACGGGGAGCAGTGAAACCAGCTCAGATTCGCAGATGATATTTTGTTGATTGCCGAAAATACGAGCGGACTACAGCACATGCTGCAAGAGCTCAACACAAAATCAGCCAAGTCGGACTGAAAAGTCACCGCTCCAAAATGAAATTTATGCGGCCTGGTACTTGGCGAAAAGCCCAAATAACAATCAAGAGAGAACCAATCGAAGAAGTTGAGCAATATGTCTATTTGGGCCGAGAAAGTAACATCAGGAAGATGAGCTCTCGTGAGAAAAGAAAGCATTCAAGTCCATGAAGGAGGCTTCTGACTGGAAGGAAATAAGTAGCCACAGTCAAGCTCCGTCCACAACCCCCAAACTCCACCCACAATTCCACACTGCCCAGCTGTTTCTACTAAAATGCTCAGCCAGGCAATTGGCCACCATTAGGTTCCAGAGTCAGCGCTGTGCCCAAGGCTGCTGGTGCCTCTCTCTGTGCTCTCTGCTGACCCGGGGATGCAGCCCCGCGGGGTGGGGGTGGGGGGCAGTTTGGTGGGAACCAAAAGGGCTAGAAAGGTTCAGTTTTAGACAAAAGCGGTAATGCTGTCAGCTGCACTAGGCGCAGACGGGACACAGCGGGTCTGGGCGGAGCCTGCCTCCAGCGCGTGGCAGGGAGCCGGGTTCATATCGCAGGGGGTGCTCGTGGCACAGCTGTTTTCTATTATGAGCCCCCACCCACCCTGTGCCAGTCGCAGGTGGCGTCTCCTGTGCGGGGAGGGATGTCGAATGTCTCTAGTTAATAAACTATCCTGTTTCGTTTCCCCCCGGCTCAGCATTGGTCTGGGATGGGCGGCTCGGGGCGCGGAGAATGAGCACACGTTGCTCTGAGGATCTCAAAGCACCTAACAGGCTCTGCAGAAACATGGGGTTTGCTTCACCTCGCCTGGAAATGCAGCTGCCTCTGGGGTGGGCCTCGGCAGCTGTTCAGCAGCAACATACACAACAGACTGGGCCCGGAAGTGAAGAGAAGCATCAGCTCCAAGTGGAGCTATGAGGGGAACCTGCCCTGGAGCCAGGGCTGAGGCACCGGGCGAGGGAAGCCCCGGCCTGCCAGGGGCTCATTTCAATCGAATTGCAGCACCCCCTCCCCCACACCCTGCAGCGCAGGGCCCCCGAGGCTTTGGGGTCAGCACGGCCTGCCAGGGGAGCGGCCCCCCACTGCATCCCCCAGCCCCTAGCTTGAGTAGCCGTGCTGAACCCCCTCCTTACTGCGCGGCCAGGCAGGGCCCTGTGTCCTCCTGGTGCTGCTGGCGGGACCAGGGCCTGGGAGCTGCCTCAGCCGAGGCCGGCCCCACCTGTGAGCGACCGGGCGGGCTCCGGCCCTCCCAGGGCTCTGCTGATGGGCGGAGCGGGGCGAGGGCCCAGCCGCGGGAGGTTGGCTCTACACGGAGATTCCCACGAGCGAACAGTGCCAGCCTCCGCCCGCCTCCTCCAGCTGCCTCCCGAGCGCCCCAGCCCCGGGCCTGCCTGCACTGGGTGTCCAGCGGGGACTCGTGGCCACGGAGCAGCCGGGGTCAGGGGCTCTGGGAGCCGCGTGCACGGAGCCCATCAGGCCACTCAGCCCCTGGCAAAAGACATCTCAGGGGCTTACCGGGCCAAGGCTGCCGGGGGCTCATTGTCCCTGCCCTGAGCCCTGCTGCCGGCCTCGTGCCCCACCGTGGGGCCTTGGGATCTGGGGCCCTCGGCACCCACCTGCCCCGCTGTCAGTGGCCAACACACAGGGAGAGGCCAGGCCACAGCACCAGGCTCATTTCCACCCAGCTGAGCTGTTAGAAGCTGCAGCCGGGGCCCCCCCGTGCTCCCCTCTGACAGCCTCCCCCCACGCTCACCTGCTCTGAGCCCCCGGGCGTTTGCGTCACTCAGGGAAGGAGATTTCCGTCCACGTGGGCGAGATGCTGCTCAGGGAGCCCCGAACCTCAGCCCTGCGCCAATGGGGCGGTCTCGCAGGCTCTTCCCAGACACTGCTCGGGTGGGGGGGGTGGGGGGGGGACTTGGAACTGGGCCTGTGCCAGGCGCCTGGCCGGGGCCGACACCCCCCAGGAAGTGGGGGTGCTGCTTCAGCCATTTATCACAGCGCAGGGCAGCAAATCAGAGGGCGCCCCTCCCCGGGGCCCAGCGGTGCAGCCCCCCCCCGATGCACAATCATGCATTCACACATACACTGCACACCCCCCCACCCCCGGCCCCAGGATGAGGCGAACTCACATCGCTGGTCAGGGCAGCCCAACACCCCTGCCCAGCCAGGGCCCGTTACCCCTCACCAAAAGGCTTCTCCCTGCAGGCAGCTGGGGCAGCCCTGGGCCTAGACTTCGGCCCCCCTCCTGGGGTCATGTAGTAATTTTTGTTATCAGAAGGGGGGTCGTGGTGCAATGAAGTTTGAGAACTGCTGCCCTGGAGGATCCCCGCCTATGCAGGGGCCCGGGGGTACCCAGATGCCCAGGGGCCCAGGGAGGTACCCGGCTGCTAGGACAGCTGGGTATAACGGTGACAGACTCACGTCTCTTGCAGAGACCAAAGAAATCCCCCCGACCCCCGGTGAATTCTGCCCAGCGCCGTGGCCCCATGTGGTCACTCTGCGAAAGCCCCTGAACTGCGAAGCCGGGGCTGAGGGTGAAGGGGGTGGCACTGGATCTTCCCAGGCGCCATTGTGATTGGTCTGCTCCAGCTGAGCCCCCAAGTTCTAGCCCCATGGGGGGGGTCTAGCCCCCTGCTAGCCCAGCCCCCACTCTGATGGTGCCCCTCAATCTCGACCCACAGCCCCCTGCTAGCCCAGCTCTGGAGCCCCTCCCCGGCAGCGGGAGGCAGATCAATATTAATGGCTTTTAGTTGAGGCTTCCGCACAGACTCATCCACCTCTCCCCTCCTCCCTTGGGGGCCACCAAGCCCCTTTTCTCCTCATCCCCGGCTGTGAGCCCCCAATCCCCGCTTCCAGCCTCCATGGGTGCCACTCCCCCCTCAGCCACCCCGGGGCGCTGCCGGGTCACCCCCTGCCCCCGGCCAGCCCTGCCCAGGCAGCCGAGGAGCCGCAGGAAGCTGCCCCCCCGGCTGTGGTTAATCCCAGTGCAGACTGGCAGGATTACGGGGGGGATTAGCGCTGCTTGTCCATCACTTACATAACCTGCCACATGGCGCGCGAAGCGGGGGACAGGGCTCAGGGCTCTGCTGATTTGGATTCATGGAGGGGGCTGGCGCTGGGCCAGTGTGGGGAGCGGGGGTTCCCTTGGGCCAGCGCCTCGTACTTGGGGGGTCAATTTGGAGAGTGACTCGTTCTAGCAGCTTGTGGGCAGCAAGGCACCTGTTAGTACCTGGGGAGAATTCGCGCAGCGATGCCAGGCGAGGCTGGCGGGGCAGGGCTGGACCAGGGTTTCTCCTCCCCGCGCCACCCATTATGCCGGGCGCTGCCCAGGGCCTCCCAACCCCCCATGACACCTCAGATCCACCTGCTGCATGTGGGGGGAGCTGGCAGGCCCCTACCTCCCCACAGCACTGGGCACAAATCCAGTGTGAGCTCACGGCGATGGGCGAGGCAGCGGGTGCCAGGCAGGAGCCAGGCTAACCTCCAGAGAGCATTAAAAGCCCCCACCCCCAGTGGGAATCCGCCTGCCACGGGATCCCACTGGCTGCTCAGAGCCATGCGGGGAGCTGAGCTGGGGCCCCCCTGAGACCTGATTCTCCAGCGCCAGCATCCCAGAAGCCAGGCCACACCCACTGTGTGAGTGAGGGCAGGACTGGGGGGGGCGGGTCCAGCCCCACGTGCTCTGGAGCAGAGACCGGCCTGAGACCTGGTGCCAGGGCTGGCAGGGAGGGGGGATGCTCGGTGGGGGCTCCCAGGGGCCCCGCCTGGGGAGAGGACTCAGCTCTCCTAGGCACAGGACTGGACCAGGCCCAGTCTTGGTGCTCGTAGTGCCAGGTTTGTGGCCGAGGGGCCAAGGATCCGGCTGCCTGGGGGTGCAGGACTAGGGTGTGAGGTGAAGGACCGCCAGGCGCCGGGGGATGGGAAGCAGGGAGGGGAATTGTTAGGGAGAGATCTTTTTAACAAGGGGGGTGGGGTTTGGCTGGGCTGGTGGAAAAATCACTGGGCTAAATCCCCCCCTGGTGTAACTGCGGCGTTGGGATCCGATTCACCCCGGGCGTCCTGGCTAGGTGCTGTGATGCTCGTGCCAACCTGGGCCCAGCTCGGGTGCCGCCCAGCACTGGACTCATGCTCTCACGCTTACATTACCTGAGCGAGGGGCACGACTGAGCTTGGGGCCATTGTGCCAGGCGAGGCCAGGCCCTGCCCCCAAGTGCTCACAGCCAGAGCAGGGCAGAGGGGCAGGGACTGGTCCATCCCCAGCAGGGCAGGTGCCCTGACCCCCAGCCCAGCTCCTTAGGCAGTGGGCGGGAAGCTGCCGAGCTCCTGGCTCAGGGCAGAGCCTCCCCCGGTGGCTTAGAGGAAAAAGCCTAAAGCTCTGGAGCACCCAGCGCAGTCAGCATCTGCCCAGAGCCTAGCAGGGGCTGGAGGCTCCAAGGTACCCAGATGCCAGCAGCCCTGCTCATGGCATGGGAGGGCAGCAGCTGCCAGAGGCACAAGGGTTAGCGTGTAACCTTGCGACAGGGTGCATTCGGGGACCCCCCAGTCTGCAGCAAGAACTTGTCACCTGGTTCCACTGGACAGCTGCAAACGGGGCCCAGGCCCTGTGCCCACAGGCCAATTCTGACACGGGCCAGGGTAAAGCTGCCCAGCAGACGCCCACCTGGCAAAGTCAAGCACAGCTGGGGCGGGATTTTATCTGTCCTGGGGCCGAACCAAGCAGGGAAGGGTCCTTTGTTCCCATGCTGGCTCCAAGCCCCGCAGCAAACGGACAAAGCGCGGGTCCAGGGAGAGCCCCGGCCGACAGACACCTCCTCTCTGCTCAGGTGCTGAGCAATCGCCGAGCTCCCATCCCCGGCCGAAGGGATTTGGCCCGAGCTCAAGCTGTCACCAGGATGGAGAGGTAGACAGGGCCGAGCTGAGAGCCAGAACCCCGGGGACGCCAGCCAGATGCTGGGATTAGCTAGATGAATGCACATGGGCCCAGCCAGAGCGCTCTGCCGACAGACGGATGAGCACTGAGGGGATAGATACCCAGACACCGAGATTAGCTGGATAGACGGGCGTGGGGGGGACAGACAGACACTGACAGAGAGATGTTGCTGCTGGTTGCTGGGGGGAGCCCTTGGGAGCTGGCGGACACGGGATTCGTTACATTTAATCCCCCTCTTCTTCGTCAAACACACTGTAACTCTCATCAATATTAACGGCCTCTCGGCCGCCCGGCTCCAGCCGCCCCCACCCCCCCTGACTCCTCCATTCATCCTAACTCAGCTGCAGCCTGTTTGGCAGCAACCCCCGCCCCCTCAATGGGAGAGGAGGTCTCAGGACCAGTCCCTGCCGTGTGCCCTCAGCCTATCAAGCTGCAGCCCCCTCCCAGTGCGTGGGCTGGGCCCGCTGCTTGCCAGGCCAGTCTCACTCTGCGCGTGGAGAGGCACATTGGCAGCAGGCACCGGTCCTGCCCCAGCGCCGAGCACAGCTCCCCACTGATTCCCCGCCATGCAGCGACCCACCATGCTCCTGCTCTGCCTGGCTCTCCTGGCCCACCAGCAGGCAGATGTGAACGCCCGGCTACCCCAGGACTTTCCCCTGAAACACTCGTACCAGCCGCAAGAGAAACAACTGGTGAGTTCCTGTCTCCGGCCTGGCGTGGGCATGGCCCCCAGTGTCTCCCACGGACCAGGGCATTCACCCAAACCTGGCTGCCTGTGTCTTTGCAGACACGCGCCTCCTGGTGCCACCCTGGGCTCTCTCACGGCCCCGAAGGCTGAGAGAGTCTGGAGAAGGGCAGGGCACCCCGATGCACACCCGGGAGGACAAGACTCTTAGAGGCCAGGAGGAGACCCAATGGGGGGGCAGCGTCACCCCATCACTACGGGGTTCTTGCTTTTTCCTCTGAAGCAGCTGGTGCTGGCCAGTGTCACAGCCGGGCGGCCGAGCTTGGCAGCCAGTCCCTGTGCTCCCATGTGAAAAGCTGGGTGGGACCGGCTGCTGCAAAGGAGAACAGAGGGGAGAGGGACTGGGCAGTCAGTTCTCTGCCCCCCAAATGGCTGTGTCAGTTTCACGAGAGGGTAAAGCTGGGAGCCCTGAATCAGAGCTCCCGGCAATGCCCAGATCAGGCAGAGGGAGGGGGCAGGGTAACTAGCTGTCACACCCGCTCCTTTAGCAAAGCAGCAATTTCCAGCAGGCCAGCTCCCCCCAGCCGGCCCTGGGGGCAGGGCTTTGCACTCACCTTCCTCCTTCTTGTCCCACGCGGCACCCAGCTGGAGGAGCTGCAGGACGTGCTGGAGAAACTGCAGAGCAAGAGGATTTCCACCTGGGAGAAGAAATATAACCAAGTCCCCAAGGTACCATCCGGGCCTGCCCCGGCCTGTTCTGATTCCATGGCTAAAGGATCCATGTGGGTAACGAACGCCCCAGCTGGGCAAGCCCAGTGCCCAGCAGTTCTGCGCTTCCATTTCTCTGCCTGCCCAGCGGAGCTTGCTGCTCGTTCCTCTTCCAGGTGCAGGCCCGGGGCAGCTCCCTGGCTGGTGGGCCCCTGTGCGGCCCTGCTGTGCTCCCTGGGGACCGGTCAGTGACCAGCCACACTCCAGGCCAAGGGTTTGTTTTAGCAGTCTAGGCACAGGGTGGGTGCAGTGGGGGCCCTCCCCCTGCCACAGCTGAGCCAGACAGGAGCATTTTGGAGCCATTAGAGTGATGGGGAAAGGTCACGTCTTTGCCTTCCCCCTCATTCCAAAGCTGCTGCCCCCCTTGATTTCCACGGGCATACTGGGGCACACCGGGCCCAGTGTCCTGTCGCTGGCGGGCCGGTGCCAGGTGCTTCACAGGGAAGGACCAGAACAGGCGATTCTCGAGTGATCCGTCCCATCGTCCAGTCCCAGCTTCTGGCAGTCGGAGGTTTAGGGACGCCCAGAGCATGGGGCTGCGTCCCTGGCCGTCTTGGCAAACAGCCATTGATGGACCTGCCCCCCTGAATTCTCCTTTGATCCCAGTGATACTTTGGGGCTTCACAACACCCCTGGTGACGAGCGCCCCAGGCGCTGTTGGGTGGAGAAGAAGCCTCCTTAGGTTTGTTCTAAGGCTGCTGCCGAGTCATCTCGCTGGGTGACGCTGGGTCCGTGTTACGTGAAGGGGTAAACGACACTTCCCGTGCCACTTTCCCCCTACACCAGCCCTGAGTCACAGCCCTCTGTCCTCGCCCCCGAGTCGGCTCTTTTCCAACCTGAACAGCCCCAGGCTTTATACTCTCTCCTCCTGTGGAAGCTGTTCCACTCTCTGCTCATTTTCCTTGCCCTTCTCTGCACCTTCGCATGGCAACGTGAGACCCGTGGCCAGAACCTGCAGCACCCACTGTGCCCGCCAGCCTGAGGTGCCTCCTTCCGCGAGGGGGCTGCCTCTCCCAGCAGCGTGGGCTGATGCTCGCCCGGGAGCTGCTGTTCTTGGCGCAGCTGGAAGGGCTTGGCTCTGAGCTCATGCTGCCCTCAAACAGCTGACGCCCCTGCTCTCCTCCCCTGGCTTCAGTGACCCAGCCATGCCCGGTGCTGGGCGAGGCCTCTGGGGATGGGCTGGGCTCAGCAGCAAGGGTGCCCCTCTCTGCTCCAGGGAGGTGGGATTCCTCTTAACACAGAGGGCCCAGCTCCCAGGGCAGCCCCCGGCACCTCAGCCTTATGCCACCAGCGCCGCAGCCTTACCCCCGGCCGCACTGAGGGGGCTGATGCGGTATGGGCACAGATCCGGCTGGGGCAGCAGCGGGACCCAGAGCCTGTTGCTTCTGGCAATTAACCAGAGGTGCCAACGCTGGGATCGGGCCCAGCCCCCACTTGGGCAGCCAGTGCCCAGCCTTTGCTCCCCCAGCGAGCTGCAGGCCCGCATACAGCCCCTGCCCCTCAGGGGGGATCGTACTGACCCCCCGAGACCCTGCTGCCCAGAGGGGTTTCAGGGGCCCGGCTGTAACCACAGGGTCGAAAGGCACCTGCCGGGGGGAGCCTTGTTTCCAAGTGCTGCCCGCTGGCACAGCCCCGCCCTTCAGCTGTGCCTCCCTTGTCCCCACAGTGCTCCATGGGCCAGGCGTGCGCGGTGAAGAAGGGGGCCCGCATCGGCAGGCTGTGCGACTGCCCCCGCGGAGCCACCTGCAACTCCTTCCTCCTCAAGTGCTTGTAGCCGCTGCCCGCGGGGGACCCCAGCCGCAGATCACCTTCCCACGCCGCCGTGTGTCGTGCTGCACATGCCTCCGCTCCGCCTGGGCGGGGAGCCAGGCCGGCCGTGGCCACGCTGCTCAGCAGAGCCCGGAGGAAGGGGGTGGTGAGAGACCGTGGCATGGCCAGCGTCTGCCCCAGGAGGCTGCCGCAGGGCTGGGGTCTCCTGCGGTCTCCAGGGCAGCCCCAGGTGCCGGCCACACCCCCACCCCCACCTTGGCAGCAGAGCAGACTGCAGCTGCCCTTTGGACTACGGAGACGTGGCCACAGCCCCCCCGGCATCACTCAGCCCTGCTGCACTCCGGCCTGCAGAGCCACCCCCCTCCCGGCCACCATGGCCCAGCCTCCAAATCCCCTCCAGCACCGAGAGGGGGACACTTCGGAACATGGGCTCCTGTGATCAGACTCCTAAATCCAGCTGTGAGCAGCCTGCACCCAGCGCAGCTGAACCAGCTCTATGCCCAGGGCCCCAACCCTGCCAAGACCTAGGCCCGTGTGCACCCTTATCCAACTGCTCCAGGGGGCTACTACTTGCCCCGGTCCCTAAAGCACTTGGCAGGGCTGAAGCCCCACGAGGGATTCAGGTGCCTGACCCCAGCCTCCTGCTCCTCCAGCCCCCCACTTCCCAGGGGCGCTGCTCGGCCGCTTGCACGTCACCCATGAGATGATGAAACCAGGGCCACGGGTTTTGTCTTCTTTCAGTTGCTGCCTGCAGCCCCCTAGCACACCCCGCTGCCCGCCTGGCTCCCCCACCGCTTGCCCCCTTAGCCAGAGGCCTCAACCTTACAGCCAAACCAAACCATTGCATTGAGTTTTTTTAATGACATTCCTGGTTCCATTCAGTTTTGTAAAAGCCTTTTGAAGAAAATAAACCCTGACTGTTCGAGCTAAGCCAAGGGTGGCTACCTGCAGCTTCTTTCTAGCAGGCAGGCGACACCTCCCCAGCGAGCTGGACCTCAGCGTGACTAGATTCGAGGGAAAGCGGAAGGGAGGATTTGAGCCAGCCTGCTGCCTGCTTTTGGGAACTGCCAGGCCTGGGTGCGGGTCTGCCCCAGAGATCCCATGGCAGCAGTGGGTCCCAGGGCACCGGCTCTGGAGCCTGGCGTTGCTGGGGAGAGGAACCAGCCTGGCACCAAGGGTCAGTCACCTCAGACCGACAGAGCAACTGAACAGGGCTCGGCCCCGGGGCAGCACTGCAGGGACCGGAACAGGAGGGAGCCGTGAGCTGTAACTCTCCCCTCATGGGGAGCAGCAGGAGCCCTGCAGGGCTGGCCGGGCACCTCCCTGGGCCAGTCACCCAGTGAGCGACACTAACTGCACCGGGGGGGCTCCTGCTGTTGCTCCGTCAGGGGGTCCTGGCCCAGCCCCAGCGATGGTTGCGGGGTGCTCTGCTGGGGGGAGATTGGAGAGTGCTGTGCAGCAGTGCACTGGGCTGCTCTCCACCAGGAGTGGGGAGCAGCTGGGCGCGTGGGAGGCCAGGCCCACCCGGAGCAGTGACACGGAACATCCCTCAGCTCACGGGCAGCCCCAGGAGGCAAGCCTGCCTCCCAACTCCCAATTAGCACTGCAGCTGCCTGCTCATCGGCACCCACACCCTCCCTGCCGATGTTTGGGGCGCCCCAGGGAGGGTTTGGCCCCCTGCACCTTCCATGCACCAGGACGCTTCCCGGCCTGTAACGCTGGAGACGGGCCAGCTCATGGGAGGGGATGTTTAAATGGCTCTCCAGACCGCAGCCCAGGCTGGGGCAGGGACAAGCAGGCTGCTGGGAAGCTGCTAAACATCCACTCATTCGTCTCGTCGGTCCCCATGCAGGGCTGCCCACACCCTGCTGTTAGCCCAGGCAGCCCAGAGAACACGGCTGGGAGCTTTCACCCCCCTCGCCCTTCACAAGGACTGAGCTGCAGCTGCGAGCAGGCGACGCTCAGCACTTTAATAAATGCTACTCTAATCTAGGGCGTTTAGGAGGAGCTGGCCCCAGCCTGCGCTGGAGGGAACCCACCTGCAGGGGGCATGGTTCCCTGGCCTTTGAAGGGGGTAATTAGTGACAGTTGTGCTGTGGGCTCCCTGGCACGCTCAGATCATTGTCCGCAGGGGGCATCCAGCAGGATGGGACAGGAACATGGACCACTGGTCTTCTGGCATCAATCTGAGCTAACGCCCAGTACCAGCACCAGAGACATCTCCTCCATCCCCTCCCCATCCAGCCCCTGCCCAGGCTCTGGCTCAGCTGCCAATCGGGGCCCGCACTAGAGCAGCAGGGCGCAGTGTGACAAGACCCTTGGTTCCCAGGAGATGGGCCGGCGGAGTGGGAGGTCAGTGCTGGGACTTACCCCTGGAGCTGGTCATGGATCAAAGCCCTACGTCCATGAGGCATAGGCAGGCCCCCGGGGCAAATCTTTGCCCTGCCTGTTAGCTCCAGGCCCTCAGCTGGGAGAGACACTGGCTTGACCATGACTTGCTGCCATAGAACTGGGGTGATGGGGGCATGAAGGAAGCTGCTAACCTGGGTGTTCCTAGGGGGAAAGGGCGCAATGGTGCCAAGAGGCCTGGCCGAGCTCCTTCTACGCCTGCAGGAAGCGCTGTGCTGGCAGGGGTAATAGCATCAGCCCAACATGGCTCCCAGGGCAGGGGCCAGCCCAGCAATTTCCTACCACAGGGATCCCCACAGCCAGCTGGGGGGAGCAGCTCCCCCATCCCCTGCAGGCGGCTGCGTTACCCAGCTGGAGGAAACCGTGCCCACTTCTCCCCCGATCCTGGCACTCGTTAAAAGCAGAGCCATGGAGCTGGTCTGATCAGCCTGTATGCACTGAGCTTGACAAGCTTCGAGGCCCAGGAGACCAGCCCTGGCATCAGCACGGAGCAGCAGGGAAGTGGGTGCCAGCACCTGGCCTGCTGCTCTGGGGTCATGGGAGGGATGCACACAGGGCAGGGAGAGGGCTGGCAGGACTCCCTGAGCAGACAAGCCAGCTGCCCGGGGCTACGCATCCCCCTGAGGGAATGGAGGAGCTGCTGCCAAGGGCACCCCTCCTTTGCTTGAGGGCTGCTCTGCCCCTCAGCCAGGCAGGGTCATGCTTCACTCCAGCAGTAACGGGACAGCAAGTCCCCCGCGCCCTGCTGGCCGCCCCAGTCTGGGGCCTGTATTAACTAACAGCCCTCCCTCCCACCCTGCACCAGGGTGGACAGCCGGCACTGGCAGGCTCAGAGGCTGCTCCTGCATCCAGGCTCAGGGTTTATTGTCTCAGAACCTGCGAAAGGAGAAGGGCTGGGTGCTGTGTTAATTCCAAGGGATGCAAGGTGGCAGCCCTCGCTGGGCACACACCCCACATCCCACCAGGCGCTGCCAGCCACAAAGCGATTCCTCGTGTGCTCTGATGGCAGGAAAGAAGGAGCCAAGAAGGGATGGGACTCTGGTCCTCTGCATGGCAGGTGAGATGGACAGAGGGGAATCCCCAGTGCCTGGAGACCCAGCCGGCTGCCGAGCCTCCAGGGAGCAAGCAGAGCGGCGTTTGGTGTGGCTCTGAGTTGGCTGAACTGCAGTGCTCTCTGCCAGGACACAGATGATTTCGGTCTCTGATGCCAGTCCCCTTCTCCTACAGCTCCCTGGAGCAGGAAAGGGGATTAGCATCCATGCCCCAGTTCCCCGCAAAGGGCACAGAGGAGGTGGGCAGCACCAGGGCTGCTGGGAGTCAACAGACACTAAATGGACTCGATCTGCTTGCGAACTTTCTCCAGGGCCTTCCTGTCCAGCACCCTCTGGCGGTACATGACCAACAGGGCGAAGGCCACAGCGACACAGATCGTGGCCCCCTCAAACTTCCAGAAGCTTCGCGCTTCTGTCACCACTGAGCGGCAGCTGTAGAGAGAGGAGAGAGTCGACAGGGCTGGGATCCGAGCCAAGGGCAGGAGTGCTGCGCGGCCGGGCAGCAACCGCAGCAGGTCCCAGCACACGCTGCCCTGGGCAGTCCAAGCGGCTTGGGCAGTGGATGCTGGGAGCTGCCCCACTGTATTACAGGGGAGGCTGGCTGCAGCAGACCCCATTATAGCCATGCTAGGTGCAGTCTTGGGGCCCTCCAGCAACACTGCCCTGGCTGCCCTCCCTGAGCTCAGGTGCCCTGGATACAGCATGAAGCAGCCACACCCAGGAGCCCAAGATGCCTTCCTAGGCTCTGTCCCAGCAAGCCCTGGCTGCCCCATGCTGCGCCCGAGACGAACCGCAGGGTCCCGGGGCTTGGCTCACCTCTTGTACTCCTCCTTCTTGGACACAGCGCAGCTAATTTGCTCGATGAAGCCAGTCATGCTGCACTCGGGCATCGTCTTCTGCAATCAAACGAAACCCGTGTTCACACACTCTGTGGGGCGGGATGTGTCATTCCCCCCGCCGGTCCCGAGGGGTCTCTGCTCTGCGGGGCATGACACCTAGTGTCCCCCTCCCCCCCCGACTCTGAACCTTCGCCTGACCCAGGCAGGGTGCATCCCACTCAGCACTCCCCAAGCAAGGGACCAGAGCAGGGTGTAACCACCAGCACTTGTCAGCGAGCCCCCCCGGTCCCCACTACCTGGCTACAGGGCAGTTCATCTCCACACTTACTGCTTGGAAGGTTGTGCACAGGGCACAATCCTGAACAACGACAAAGTCTTCCACTTGCCAGCACGGCGTGGCCACCAGCGGGCTCACTGAGAAAAGAGGGGAGAACGGATTGCCTGGGCAGCTGGACTGGGCTCTGAACCTAGCAGCCAGGCTGCAGATGGAAGGGCAGCAGACTCCCAGGCAGAAGAAAGATTTTACTGTCATCACTAGTCAGGTTTCCACTGAGCCTAACAAGCTCGTGAGTGACACTGACTCTTCCCCAGCTGAGCACGCACCACGGTGCCCCCCCTCAAGAACAGGGTCTTTGACACTTTCTGGCCAACAGCCTCCCCCCCCCGCGATGTCACCAAAGGAGCCCGCGTCACACCAATACTTAGGGTGGGGAGCCAGGAGCTCCAGGCGCTGTCCCCAGCTCGCTGCACAGCACGAGTCACCCACCCCCATTCCCTGCTGGAGGACCATCTCCGTCCCACACAGGAGAATTAGCCGGGTCTGGAGCATGTGTATCCTCGCTGAAATGGGACTCGCTGCTGGGATTCTCAGACCCACAGGGAGGATAAATCCCACCGGGGGCAGCTGAGGATTTGCATTATGGCACCACAGCCTGCAGCTCAGCCCGGGGGGCTCAAGTGCCCAATGCAGGTGGGGGCTTTCGTGCTCCTGCCCTGACCCCGCAGACAGCAGGAGCCCTGCAGGCCAGACGCGCCAGCTCTCCACGAACCGGGCCCCACAACCATGGGCCGCTAGCCACGCCGTGGCGGCTCCACCCCCCAGCACCCACCTGAGCGCTTGGCCTCGCTCGACACCGTTGCCTCTGCCAGCCTGCAAGGAAATCAGAAAGGGGCTGGCCTAGTAAACCGGGGGGCTCCTGGACTGAGCAAGGGGGCGGCTCCGCCCCAGGGCCCTGCCCAGCCAGGGGGCCCAGGGCCGCTCACAGGCTGCCAGAGCCACAGGGGCTTCGCCGCAGCTCCACCCGCTTGCCAGGCTGAACCTGCAACCCCCGCCCTGCACCCGGCGCTCCAGGTGGCCCAGGCCGGGGGGGGGCCGGGCCCTGGGGAGGGCGGCAGGGGGCTCCCTGTGGGGCTGGGCAGGGGGGCGGCGGAGGGTCCCCAGACAGGGCGGGGGGGGACGCTAGGCCCTGGGGAGGGCGGCAGGGGGCTCCCTGTGGGGCTGGGCAGGGGGGCGGCGGAGGGTCCCCAGGCAGGGCGGGGGGGGACGCTAGGCCCTGGGGAGGGCGGCAGGGGGCTCCCTGTCGGGCTGGGCAGGGGGGCGGCGGAGGGTCCCCAGGCAGGGGGGGCAGGACGGGGGGGGCCGGGCCCTGGGGAGGGCCCTGTGGGGCTGGGCAGCGGAGGGTCCCCGGGCAGGGCCCTGGGGAGGGCGGCAGGGGGCTCCCTGTGGGGCTGGGCAGGGGGGCAGCGGAGGGTCCCCGGGCGGGGGGGGCCGGGCCCTGGGGAGGGCGGCAGGGGGCTCCCTGTGGGGCTGGGCAGGGGGGCGGCGGAGGGTCCCCGGGCAGGGGGGTAGGGCGGGGGGGGCTGGGCCCTGGGGAGGGCGGCAGGGGGGCAGCGGAGGGTCCCCAGGCAGGGGGGGCCGGGCCCTGGGGAGGGCGGCAGGGGGCTCCCTGTGGGGCTGGGCAGGGGGGCGGCGGAGGGTCCCCAGACAGGGCGGGGGGGGGCGCTAGGCCCTGGGGAGGGCGGCAGGGGGCTCCCTGTGGGGCTGGGCAGGGGGGCGGCGGAGGGTCCCCAGGCAGGGGGGGCAGGGCGGGGGGGGGCCGGGCCCTGGGGAGGGCGGCAGGGGGCTCCCTGTGGGGCTGGGCAGTGGAGGGTCCCCGGGCAGGGCCCTGGGGAGGGCGGCAGGGGGCTCCCTGTGGGGCTGGGCAGGGGGGCGGCGGAGGGTCCCCAGGCAGGGGGGGGCCGGGCCCTGGGGAGGGCGGCAGGGGGCTCCCTGTGGGGCTGGGCAGGGGGGGCAGCGGAGGGTCCCCAGACAGGGCGGGGGGGGGCGCTAGGCCCTGGGGAGGGCGGCAGGGGGCTCCCTGTGGGGCTGGGCAGGGGGGCGGCGGAGGGTCCCCGGGCAGGGGGGTAGGGCGGGGGGGGCTGGGCCCTGGGGAGGGCGGCAGGGGGCTCCCTGTGGGGTTGGGGAGGGGGGCAGCGGAGGGTCCCCAGGCAGGGGGGGCCGGGCCCTGGGGAGGGCGGCAGGGGGCTCCCTGTGGGGCTGGGAAGGGGGGCGGCGGAGGGTCCCCAGACAGGGCGGGGGGGGCGCTAGGCCCTGGGGAGGGCGGCAGGGGGCTCCCTGTGGGGCTGGGCAGGGGGGCGGCGGAGGGTCCCCAGGCAGGGGGGGCAGGGCGGGGGGGGGGCCGGGCCCTGGGGAGGGCGGCAGGGGGCTCCCTGTGGGGCTGGGCAGTGGAGGGTCCCCGGGCAGGGCCCTGGGGAGGGCGGCAGGGGGCTCCCTGTGGGGCTGGGCAGGGGGGCGGCGGAGGGTCCCCAGGCAGGGGGGGGGGGGCGCTAGGCCCTGGGGAGGGCGGCAGGGGGCTCCCTGTGGGGCTGGGCAGGGGGGCGGCGGAGGGTCCCCAGGCAGGGGGGGCAGGGCGGGGGGGGGCCGGGCCCTGGGGAGGGCAGCAGGGGGCTCCCTGTGGGGCTGGGCAGTGGAGGGTCCCCGGGCAGGGCCCTGGGGAGGGCGGCAGGGGGCTCCCTGTGGGGCTGGGCAGGGGGGCGGCGGAGGGTCCCCAGGCAGGGGGGGACCGGGTCCTGGGGACGGCGGCAGGGGGCTCCCTGTGGGGCTGGGCAGGGGGGCGGCGGAGGGTCCCCAGGCAGGAGGGGACCGGGTCCTGGGGACAGCGGCAGGGGGCTCCCTGTGGGGCTGGGCAGGGGGCGGCGGAGGGTCCCCGGGCAGGGGGCGGCGCGGAGGGTCCCCGGGCAGGGGGCGGCGGAGGGTCCCCGGGCAGGGGGCGGCGGAGGGTCCCCGGGCAGGGGGGGCAGGCCGGGGGGGGCCGGGCCCTGGGGAGGGCGGCAGGGGGCTCCCTGTGGGGCTGGGCAGGGGGCGGCGGAGGGTCCCCGGGCAGGGGGCGGCGGAGGGTCCCCGGGCAGGGGGCGGCGGAGGGTCCCCGGGCAGGGGGGGCAGGCCGGGGGGGGCCGGGCCCTGGGGAGGGCGGCAGGGGGCTCCCTGTGGGGCTGGGCAGGGGGGCGGCGGAGGGTCCCCGGGCAGGGGGGTAGGGCGGGGGGGGCCAGGCCCTGGGGAGGGCGGCAGGTGGCGCCCCACAGGGGGGCAGCGGAGGGTCCCCAGGAAGGGGGGCAGGACGGGGGGGGGCCGGCCCTGGGGAGGGCGGCAGGGGGCTCCCTGTGGGGCTGGGCAGGGGGGCGGCGGAGGGTCCCCAGGCGGGGGGGGCCGGGTCCTGGGGATGGCCCCAGACGGGGGGGGGGGGGGGTGAGGGGTCCCTGGCGGGGGGGGGCCCCGCTCACCTGAGGCCCCAGACCAGGGCGCCGAGCGCGAGCAGGACGCGCGGCCCCATGGCGGGGGGGGTTCCCGGCCTCGCTCTCAGCCGCCTCGCCCCGCCCCCATCTTGGCCTGCGCGGGGCCCTCTGGGAGCGGCGGGAGCTGCCCGCGGGAGGCGGGGCCAAAGTGGCGGCGGCGCGGGGCATGACGGGTAGGGCGCAGGGGGATCCCAGCCCGTGACGGAGCGGCTCGCGGGGGCGGGGCCTCAGCTCCTGGGGCAAGGGGCGGGGCCTGGCTGGGGGCGGGGCCCGGGGCGGGGCCTGGCTGGGGGCGGGGCGGGGCGGGGCCCGGCTGGGGGCGGGGCCCGGGGGCTGGGGTCTCAGCTCTGGGTCTCAGCCCCACGGGCAGAGTCGGGGCGGCTGCGGCCCCCAGGCCGGGCGAGCGGTGCGGGGGGGGCCCCCAGGCCTGGCGCTGCCCCCTGGGTCCCCCTTCCTTCCCCGCAGGGGTCAAGGCCGGGACGGGCTGCCTCCCGCCCCTTCGCAGCCCCATGGCCGGGGGGCGACGCTGCTCCGGGGGCTGCTCCAGGGGCCCCGGGGGCTGCTCCAGGGGCCCCGGGGGGGGAGACGCTGCTCCGGGGGCCCCGGGGGGGGGACGACACGCTGCTCCGCGGGCCCCGGGGGGCGGGAAGATGCTGCTCCGGGGGGCCCTGGGGGGGGGGCGACGCTGCTCCGGGGGCCCCGGGGGGGGGACGACACGCTGCTCCGCGGGCCCCGGGGGGCGGGAAGATGCTGCTCCGGGGTCCACGGGGGGGGGAAGACGCTGCTCCGGGGGCCCGGGGGGGGGGGGGAAGACGCTGCTCCGGGGGGCCCTGGGGGGGGGGCGACGCTGCTCCGGGGGCCCGGGGCCCGGCGGCGAGGGGCCCGGCCCAGGCTGCTCTGTCTAGCCCCCCTGCCGGAGCACTCGCCTCGGGACCCAGGTCCTCGTCCTGCCCTGGTCCCTGCAGGCGGCTCCGGGCCAGGGCCCTTCCCACCTCCGGCTCAGCCCTCGGCGTCTCCTTGGCCCAAGCAAGCCTGCGCTGGGGTTGGGTGACAGCCGCTCCTGTGGGCCTGGCGAGAAGGCGGGCAGGGCTCCTGGGGGGGGCTCCTGGCTTAGGGGGCCGGGAGCGAGGCCAGAGCCCAGGCACTGCAGGCAGCCGGCCCCATGGCAGGGGTCACGTGGCAAACACGAGGCTGTGCAGCTCAAAGGCTTTTCTCGGCCCCCAGCAGACGCTGGTCCAATAAAAGGTCTGAGCTCGCCCAGCCTGGCTCTGGGGATGGCAGCTGCCTTGGTGGGGGCTGGACGGGCCGGCCAGGAGCACGAGACCCAGGACAGGAAACAAAAGGGACCCAGGTGCCCATTTTCACAGGCTCAGCTGTGAGAGGCCCAGGAGGAAAGCAGAATCCGTGTGCGGGGTGTGTGTGAAATTTGCCCTTTAAGGCTCTTCGTGTCGACGATCTCGGGGCTGCTGGCTGGCACACGGGAGGGTCTTTGACACCACAGCAGCCTGCCAACCAGCCTCCGCGCTGCCCATATTCAGTGCTGTCAAAGAAACACCCCGGAGCCGAGAGCGAAGGTACAAGCTGGGGCTTTATGTCGTTAATTAAATAGCGCCGGGCACCCAAGATACACAGGGGGCTCTGCCGGTGCCTGGGAGTGGAGACACTGGGCCCCACGTTGGGCTTGGGGGCCCTGGGTTTTCAGACAGTCATTCCTACACGTGATGGAGCAGCGAGTCCAATTTACAGTGTTTGCCTGGCCCCCGGGGGACCCGCAGGCTGGTTTGGGAGAAGGGATCCTGGCTTGCCAGGGCTTCGAATCAACGCGCCCCTGGGAGCAACAAGCGGCCGAACCCTGCACCGTGGCTGCAGCACGGCCAGGTCTCCCCCACATCACTGCCCTCTCCCCCTTCCTTCCTGTCTGCAGCCCCCCCTCTTCTCCAGCTCCCCCTCTGCTCCCTTCCCCTCCAAATCAGCCTGCAGGTCGCCCCCGCCCTCCGTTCCTCCTCTCTCGGAGCATATGAGCAGTGGGAAGGTTGACTGGCTGTGGGCCTGGCCCCTCGGAGACACCAGCTCCGGAGCTCAGCTCTGCCCAGCCGCCCGGCTCCAGGGCGCTGCCCGGCCCCCGCTGTCACAGAGGAGCAGGAGCGTGGCAGAAAGGAGAGGAGTGGCACAGTGGCTCCGGCGTGGCGCCTGGTGGGGGGCACTATGGGGTGCTCCAGGGGCTTGGCTGCTGCTAGACCATGGCGCATTTACTGCTGCTTCTCTTCGGAGAACTTTTCAAGTCCAGGTGCCCTTTGGGGATTTTACCCTGAAAGAGAGAGTGAACGAGTCACTGTCGGGCACCCCTTGCCCGCTGCTTTGGTGCCGGGCTGGAGGGAGAGCTGGGTCACTCAGTGGGGGCGCTCTCGTCTGAGTCAGGGCGGTCCCCATGCCCAGGGCGGGCACCCTATGAGCAGTATGACTGAGCCAATGCCCCAACGGGGCGCTAGGCGGCACTGTGCTGCTGGGAGTGCCGTCTGGGGTCAGGCTTCGCCACCAGGGGTCATTAAAGATCCCAAATTACTGTCCTGGCCTGTTCCAATGTGGGGAGTTTCCATCCACCTTAGATACCATAGCCCCACCAGCATCCTGGCCTAGCCTGCTGTATAGCACGGCAGTGTGATGCTTAAACAGCCTCTGCGCCCCTCCCCAGAGGTGGCTGCACCTCAGCCCCTGGCGAGGGATCCTGTATAACCAGCCCCCACGCCCCACCCCAGAGGTGGCTGCACCTCAGGCCCAGGCAAGGGATCCCTGTACTGGGACCCTTCAGCGAGGAAGGTGCTGGAGAAAAGCAAGATCATTCACGGGGAAAGGCAGATTCATGCTGCTTTTCTGTCCCCATCTCAGCGCCTCCTGCTGGAAGGGGGCCGAGCTGCGCAGGTCCCCTCTCACTCGGGGGGGCTCCCAAGCCTGCCCAGACCCTGCATGCTCACCAGTTTCTTGGTGGATTTCAGCAGGATGTCCTGGGCCAGGGTGTTGAAGGCCTGAGGGGAGAGAGGAGCCGGTTAGGGGCGTCCCAGCACACCCAGCCGGGAAGGCCACCCAGGGACATGGGTGGGGGCTGAGGGCTGGCTGGGGGAGGGGACACTTAGCAGTGGGAAACAAGCGCCTCTAGGTGAATCTTACCGTCCCCCTCTCCCCGCTTCCATGGGAACACATGGGAAGGACCTGCCTGCCGGGGGACAGAGGTCCCCAGGGTGGGTCTCACAGCCTCATTGGAGCCCCCACCCCATCCACTCCAGGGACAGGGAAGGGATCTGCCCAGGGTCCTCCTACAGCCCAGATACTGGGAGAGACTTCTCCTCCCTCCCCACGGGCACTGCACCACCCACCCCCTAGCAGCACCCCTCGTGGGTTCGCCTGTGGGCTGTTTCTCCCAGGCTGCCCCTAGGCAGTAAGCGCCCAGTGCAGGGGGTTGGTGGCACGACGGGGCAGGGCCCAGGGACCTTGGGGAGCCGCCCCATGGCAGGGAGCAGAGCCTGCCCCGCTTACCTCCTCCACGTTCACACTGGACTTGGCACTGGTCTCAAAGAACCGGATCCCATGTTCCTTCGCGAGCTGCCAGGAGAGAAAGGGGCATTTGAGCCAGGCACCCAAAGCCCGCCCCCTCCCCCCCGACCTCCTTCTTTCTCACTAATGGCCCAGACCCGGCACAGCTGCCTCTCCGTCCTGGGGAGACACGGTCAAGGCCTCAGAGACACCCCAAGATAGGGGGGTGAGATGGGAAGAGCGGGGCCTGGCCCTTGGGACTCTGCTGCATTCAGCGCCTGCTGGGGGCTGCCACCTTGTGCCCAGCTGCCCCCACCCCCAGATCCAGCCATGAATGAGCATCACGCGCAACACCGGCCTGAGCGCGCCCCCCCCGCAGGTACCTTCTCTGCACGCTCCCGCTGCACCTTGCGCTTGGTCTCCATGTCACACTTGTTCCCCAGGAGGAGGCGCTCCACCCCTGCAGAAGCATTCTGGAGGAGAGAGCAGATCTGGGGGAGATGCCTATTTCCCCTGGGCCCCGAGCCCACCATCCATCCCCCGCTCTGAGTCCCCCTTCAGCCATCCTCCAGGTATCCCACCCCTCCCTCACATCTCCAACCGGACCCCAGTCCTGCATTCCCCACGGTCACAGCTCTGCCGGTGCCCCTCACTCCCGACCCACAGCCCCCCACCCCGCTCTGCCAGCGCCCCTCACTCCCAACCCACAGCCCCCCGCCCCCCCCCGGCTCTGCCGGCGCCCCTCACTCCCGACCCGCAGCCCCTGCTAGCCCCCACCCAGCTCTGCCGGCACCCCTCACTCCCGACCCACAGCCCCCCACCCCCACCCAGCTCTGCCAGCACCCCTTACTCCCGACCCGCAGCCCCCCACCCCCACCCAGCTCTGCCGGCGCCCCTCACTCCCAACCCACAGCCCCCCGCCCCCCCCCGGCTCTGCCGGCGCCCCTCACTCCCGACCCGCAGCCCCTGCTAGCCCCCACCCAGCTCTGCTGGCACCCCTCACTCCCGACCCACAGCCCCCCACCCCCACCCAGCTCTGCCAGCACCCCTTACTCCCGACCCGCAGCCCGCCACCCCCACCCAGCTCTGCCGGCGCCCCTCACTCCCGACCCGCAGCCCCCCGCCCCCACCCAGCTCTGCCAGCGCCCCTCATTCCCGACTTGCAGCCCCTGCTAGCCCCCACCCAGCTCTGCCGGCGCCCCTCACTCCCGACCTGCAGCCCCCCGCACCCACCCGGGTCTGCCGGCGCCCCTCACTCCCGACCCGCAGCCCCCCGCCCCCACCCAGCTCTGCCGGCGCCCCTCACTCCCGACCTGCAGCCCCCCACGCCCACCCGGGTCTGCCGGCGCCCCTCACTCCTGACCCGCAGCCCCTGCTAGCCCCCACCCAGCTCTGCCGGTGCCCCTCACTCCCGACCCACAGCCCCCCACCCCGCTCTGCCGGCGCCCCTCACTCCCAACCCACAGCCCCCCGCCTCCCCCCGGCTCTGCCGGCGCCCCTCACTCCCGACCCGCAGCCCCTGCTAGCCCCCACCCAGCTCTGCCGGCACCCCTCACTCCCGACCCACAGCCCCCCACCCCCACCCAGCTCTTCCAGCACCCCTTACTCCCGACCCGCAGCCCCCCACCCCCACCCAGCTCTGCCGGCGCCCCTCACTCCCAACCCACAGCCCCCCGCCCCCCCCGGCTCTGCCGGCGCCCCTCACTCCCGACCCGCAGCCCCTGCTAGCCCCCACCCAGCTCTGCTGGCACCCCTCACTCCCGACCCACAGCCCCCCACCCCCACCCAGCTCTGCCAGCACCCCTTACTCCCGACCCGCAGCCCCCCACCCCCACCCAGCTCTGCCGGCGCCCCTCACTCCCGACCCGCAGCCCCCCATCCCCACCCAGCTCTGCCGGTGCCCCTCACTCCTGATCCGCAGCCCCCCGCCCCCACCCAGCTCTGCCAGTGCCCCTCACTCCCGACCTGCAGCCCCCCACGCCCACCCGGGTCTGCCGGCGCCCCTCACTCCTGACCCGCAGCCCCTGCTAGCCCCCACCCAGCTCTGCCGGCGCCCCTCACTCCCGACCTGCAACCCCTGCTAGCCCAGCCCTGAGCAACTTGTAACCCCACATAACACCTCATCTGGGTGGTGACCAGACCATGGCCCTCGCAAAGTTCCCCTCCCACAAACCTCCAGCCATGACACAGCTGCCCCCGCCCGTCCCTCTCCCCCCACAACCCCCCAGCCATGATACAGCTCCATCCCCAGGTCCCCTCTCTCCCACCTCCTTGATGCTCTTCATCCAGTTCTGGATGTTCTCGAAGGATTTCTCATCTGTGATGTCGTACACGAGGATGATTCCCTGGAAGAGACGCTCACTCAGTGGGGTTGGACCCGGGGCTGGGGTGTCCGGGCCTTAGGCCCCAGCTAGCCTGGCCCTCAGCAGTGTTTGGGTCTCTCCCTGGGCTGGTGCCCAGAAGCCCCCCAATCGTTAATGGAGCAGCTTGGACTGAGCACCCCCACCCCCTATTGCCTGGCAGGGGCCCCTCTCCTGGGCCCCAGCTCCTTGGGACGGCCCACTAGAGCCCCAGCTAGCCCCATTCCCTCCAATGGGACGTGCTGAGATAGAGGCCCTGCCCGCTCCCAGTTGTGCTGTGTGTGGGGGGGAGCATGGGCTCCTCTGAGGCCCCACATTTCCCTCCTTGCTTAGCAGGCGCCTGCTGCCAGGAGAACTGGGTGAAACTCCCCTTCCTGGGGCTCCTGGGCACCATTCCCAGCTTGCCCACGGGGGGGGCCTTGCAGGTCACCACAGAGTGCTCCTGCCCCACTGCCCTGGCCAGGCTGGGCCCAGCGGGGGGAGAGACACCGTACCATGGCTCCTCGGTAATACGCCGTTGTGATGGTTTTAAACCTCTCTTGTCCTGCTGTGTCCCTGCAAGAGAGGAAGGGAAAGAGGGTTAATGGGGTCAGCAGTGTCTCTGACCCCCAGGGCTACCCTGGGATCCACAGGGGTGGGGGGCTGGCGGGGATTCCTGGGGCAACCACCCTGCCCAAGGGGACTCCAGTTCTGTCTCCACGGCTCACCCAGCCCTGGGCCCCCCTGCCCAGGTGGACAATGGGGGCTGGTTGCTGCTCCATGGGACAGAGGCAGACTGGCAACCCACATGCTCCTTCCACACCTGCAGCAGGGCACAGCCACCATCCATGGGGCTGCCAGGGCCTGAACCAGCAGCCCAGTGCGGGCAGGCTCCGGATCTCCTCTTCCCAGCCCCGGAGCCATGCCAGTACCCCCATCCCGCCCCCCAGCCCTGCCCCGGCTCTGCAGGTGCTAGGCAGGGCTCGAGCTGTGGTTCAGCTGGAGGGGGGGCTGGGGGCAGGCGGGAGGGGGCGGCTTTGGTGGGGTCCCACTTACCAGACCTGGAGTTTGATCTTTTTCCCCTCAATTTCCACTGTCCGGATTTTGAAGTCGATCCCTGGAATACAAGACGGATGACGCCATCAGAGCTGCACGGGGGTGTGAGTGTGTGTGCGTGAAGGGGGTCCAGAGGCCCTGGCATGACCCCCACCCTGGGGCCAGGCAGCCAGGCCAACTGCAGAGCTGCTGGATGCAGCGGCGCTGGACTGTGGGGGCGGGAAGGAGACCCCTGGTGTGACTGGACTCACACCTGCCCCCAGCACAGATGGGGGGGGGAAGAGGATGGGCTGAGGGCTGTGCCAGCCTGCGGCTGTATCCCCACTCTCCTGCCCTGCAGTATTCTCCCTTCCCCCAAACACAACCCGGCCCCCCCGGCCCCCCATCTCCAGTCTCCCAGCAACAGCTTGACGCCCCTGGGAGCAAAGTCCAAGGTGGGGGCTCTCCCGCCGCAGTGAATAAACCGGCTGCAGGTGGGTGGGAGCACGGAGCCCTCAGCTTCCCACAGCAGCCGCTCAGGGTCCCTGGGCCACGGCCTCGCACCCACACCCCCCGCCATCCAGCTGTTGTCTGGCTCGCTGCACATGGTGGCAGGGTGGGGGGAAGCCAGACAGATGGAGCCTCTGGAGCATCGTGCAGTCCCCACAGCCTGGCCCTGCCCAGAGCCCCCCTGCCCGCTGTGCCAGGGACACTGCGTGTTGGGCCGGGGGGCTGTGCTCGGGCGTAGGCAGGTTCCTGCCCCGTTTCCCAGGGCGGGCAAAGGAATTATGCAGCCCCAGCCCCACTCTCAGCCTGGCACCAGGGAACTCACATGCAGCATCCCCAGTGCACCCCCACACAGCACCACGGAGCAGGCTACAGACTCGGGAGGGGGGCAGCTCCAAGCAGCCCCCCCAGGGAAGGAGATTTGTGGTCAGTGGGGTTCGGAGTTTCCAATGGGGATTAAAAATTGCAGCCCCCCCACTGCCTCCTCACCCCACTCCAACGCGCCCTAATGACTTCCAGCCCCACTGCCCCACCCCTCTCCAGCCCTGCTCCCAGGCATCACCCCCTGACCCCCCGGCACATGGGAAGCGAGGGGAAGAGGTGCATATGGAGCCGTCTGCCGGGGCACGAAGCTGAGCTGGACCCAGGTAGGGACTGTTCTGCCTGAGCAGCTCTGTGGGGCTGGCAGCAAGAGGGACCCACGGCAGAGGGAGACTCCCCAGAACCACAGCAGGCAGAGATCAGCGTAGTCCCGGCTGCTTCCACGGAGTGACGCTGATCTACACCAGCTAGGGGGTGTCTGGCCCTTGGACCCTAGTAATGGGGGTGTGACGAAGTGGGAATGTTCTTAATGTTTTCTTTGAATACTGTGTGGGTGCTCAGTGCGATGCATTTCGTAAGTCTCTAAGTGGGGGGATAAGAGGGTGTGATTGTTGCCGAGCCCTAGAGGGCCAGTGTGATGGTGTCTGCACAGAGAATGGCCAACACCCTGTCTCCTGATGGCCTGGGCCCCTCCCCTGCAAAGGTGCCCACTGAAGGGTTGGAGAACAAAGAGATCAGGTGGCCTCCTGGCCGAGGAAAGAGACGAAGGGGCTGGAGAGTTTCAGTTTGGAGCTGGCTGGGGAAAGAGAGGGAGGCCCAGACCCGCGGGGTCTGGGCCTCCCTGCCCCCCAAATGGACCTGACTTAGGTGTCTGGTTTCTGTACCTACAAGCTCTGTGTTAGACCATGTTCCTGTCATCTAATAAACCTCTGTTTTACTGGATGGCTGAGAGTCACGTCTGTCTGCGAAGTTGGGGGGCAGGACCCTCTGGCTTCCCCAGTACCCCTCCTGGTCGGACTCGCTAGGGGAAGCGCACGGAGGGGCAGAGCACGCTGAATGCTCCGAGGTCAGACCCAGGAAAGTGGAAGCTGTGTGAGCTTCTTGCCCTGGGGAGAGGAGGCTTCCCCAAAGTCCTGACTGGCTTCATAGGGAGCAGTTCCAGAGCACCGCCTGGTGACTTCGTGAACAGGGGGGTCTGTGGCGCCCTGGCAGCCAGAAACAGACAAACCACAGGGCTCTTGAAGGTTTTGGCTCTGTCCCTGCAACCCCCATGGGAAACACCAGCACCCCCAGCCAGCTGCACCCCTCCCGCCTGCCCCCGGGGGTTTGCAGACCTCGCGGCTCCCGGCCAGGAGGTGGAATCCGATCGGCCCAGAGGCCCGGCTGTAGCTCGGGGTCCCCACCCGCCGACCCAGCCTGCACCACTCGGAGCAGGACACACGTTTGTAACAAGCAGGACGTTTGTAACAAGCAGGACGAGTGGCTGTGAGACCTCGGGGGTGGGAGGAGGCTTCCTGCCAGCAGCTGGGGCACATCCCCACCGACCCACTGGGTGCTCAGGACACGCCTCCTGGGAAAGGGGGCGGCCCAGGGATTCGGGGCAAGATGGATCAAAACCTCTCCCCAGTGGAATTCCCTGCCGGCGCCTGCGTGCAAGTCACAGGGATGTGTCAGGCCGTTTTACGGCTCTATAAACACTGCAGGGCTGGCGGCCTCTCTCGCCCAAGGCTCAGGAAACTGTTTCACCATCTCAGGGGCAACTCCCCTGCTTGGGACGGGAGCTGCCAGCTCCAGAGGGGACCTGCAGCCCCAGCGATGCTGCCCCCAGCACCCATGGCCCCTCGGCTGGGGCCAAAGTCTCTGCCCGAGGATCACTAATGCCCTCACCGGGTAAAAAGGTGGTGGAGTCTGATGGAGGTGCCAGGTATGGTGTCCCCTGGGCTCTGGGCATTGCACACACTCACCCAGCCCTGGGGGGCAGGGGAGCACTCACAGGGACTTGCCCAAGGCAGCCCAGTGGGTCATGTGACAGAGGCACTGCTAGAACCCAGGCGTCCTGCCCTCCTGAGCTTGGGACACGGCTCTAGTCCCCTTGGGAGACTAGTGCAGAGGGGGCCACGGCCGAGGAGCTCACCCTGAGCCTGGGCCTCTGCACGGGGTGACCTGCCCCCCTCCTGTGGGACAGAGCCAGCCTTGCATCCCCAGCCAGCCCTCCTGCCCCCTCCCCGTCTGACCCACGGAGGGGAGGGACGAGCCTTCCATGGCTGGTGCACAAAGCAACCAGACCGACCCCCTGAGTGGAGCCGCCTGTGCCATGGGGCGCAGGGTGGGGGGCAGTGCTGGTGGACACACACAAGTGCTCAGTGGTGCAGAGGGCAGGGCACTAGTGAACAGGATGCCTGCAAGCAGTGTGGGGGGTGGGGGGCAGAGCTCACCAGTGAGTGAACCAGGCCGGGGCCATCCCAGGGGCTCTCAGCTCAGACCAAGCACTGGGTGACGTTAGTACCCAGGGAGGAGGCATGCTGCGTGCCCCCCCCGCCCTCAATGGGCCTCGCCTGCCCACCCCTTGCTGTTCTGCACTCAGAGCTGCCTGGGGCTGGAGAGAGACCAGACAGACGGACAGACAGGGAGTTATCCAGCAGGGTCGGGGGTTCCGGGTTGGCGCTCGACCCGAGGACCGACTGTTCTCCGGGTGCCTCACGATCATCAGTGGCTTTGCGGGGCATGACTCTGCCAGCGCAGAAGAACAGGGCCGTATGGAACAAGACGTCGTCCTGTTTGTCGGGGGGTGGCGCCGGCCCATCGTACACCCCAAACCGCTGCCATGGGGGACCCCGCTGCTCTGTTCAAACTGGGTGGCCGAGGCAGGGCCCGGCTCGCACTCTGTCTCTGCAGCACACCAGAGTCCGAATACCCCCACGCACTGCTACCAGCGCTTACCGGGGCGCATCGCAGAAGGGCGGCACCTCGAGGCCCCTGACCTGGCCCACGGGCAGTGCGGATTTGGAAGGGGCAATTCTTTAACTCCAGGGGAAAGCAGGATTTTAAAGCAGTAAGAAGAAATGGAGTTTGCTGCTACATACACGAGCCAGAAACAGCGACCCCGACCAGAAACCAGGAAGAGCACTGGCTGGGCATGTTCCCTGTGACTGTAGCGGTCTGCAACTGGGCCATATGGGGCTGGCCTGCGTCCGTGCATCTGTCTGCAACTCGGTCATGCGGGGCTGATCTGTGTCCACGTGTCTATCTGTCCCTGGGCTGTCTCTCCCCCAGTTTGGGGCTGCTTGCCAGGGAGACGGGCTCACAGGGTGTAACAACTTCCACTGCCAGCTCCTCAGGGCAGAACCCGTTTGTGCAGGGCCTGGCGCAATTGGGCTCCCACCCCCCAGTCCCGAGACCATCATAATACAGGGGATGGGGAAGTGATGCTGTGGGGGGTGGATTGACATAGGGAGCTGCTAGTTTAGGGGTGGCCTGAAGGCTGGGGGAGGTAGGCACTGGTGAGGTTGGCATGGGGTTCACCCAGGATGGATGGGGGATTCCCAGGGGGGAGGTTCCTGAGGAGGTTTCAAGCAGCACACACCAATGGTATGGCGGGCTTCCCAGGGGGCTGGACTGAAGGGTATCAGGGGACATTCACCAATGGGGGAGATGTAGGTGCTGGTAACGTTAGTGTGCGGGGAGGGGTTTGCAGGGGTTCCCCGGGGGAAGGTTCCCCTTGGGGAGGGGAGGATCCAGGGTTCCCTGGGAAGGGAGTCGGGGGGAGGGGTCCCCAGGCACTCACTGATGGTGGAGATGTAGGTGCTGGTGAAATTGGGGGGGTTTCAGGGGTTTCCCAGGCAGAGGGGTCCCTGGGGGTGCCGGGGGGCAGTCTGGGCGGTGGGCTGGGCACCCACCGATGGTGGAGATGTAGTGCTGGTGAGGTTGGGGGGCTGGAGCGGTTCCCCAGGCAGGGGGGTTCCCCGTGGGGCCCCGGGGGCGGGCACTCACCGATGGTGGAGATGTAGGTGCTGGTGAGTTTGGGGGGCTGGAGGGGTTCCCCAGGCAGGGGGGTTCCCCGTGGGGCCCCGGGGGCGGGCACTCACCGATGGTGGAGATGTAGGTGCTGGTGAGGTTGGGGGGCTGGAGGGGTTCCCCAGGCAGGGGGGTTCCGGGGGCCTGGGGGCGGGCACTCACCGATGGTGGAGATGTAGGTGCTGGTGAGGTTGGGGGGCTGGAGGGGTTCCCCAGGCAGGGGCGTTCCCCGGGGGGCCCCGGGGGCGGGCACTCACCGATGGTGGAGATGTAGGTGCTGGTGAGGTTGGGGGGCTGGAGGGGTTCCCCAGGCAGGGGGGTTCCGGGGGCCTGGGGGCGGGCACTCACCGATGGTGGAGATGTAGGTGCTGGTGAGGTTGGGGGACTGGAGGGGTTCCCCAGGCAGGGGGGTTCCCCGTGGGGCCCCGGGGGCGGGCACTCCCCGATGGTGGAGATGTAGGTGCTGGTGAGGTTTGGGGGCTGCAGGGGTTCCCCAGGCAGGGGGGTTCCCCGGGGGGCCCCGGGGGCGGGCACTCACCGATGGTGGAGATGTAGGTGCTGGTGAGGTTGGGGGGCTGGAGGGGTTCCCCAGGCAGGGGGGTTCCCCGTGGGGCCCCGGGGGCGGGCACTCCCCGATGGTGGAGATGTAGGTGCTGGTGAGGTTGGGGGGCTGGAGGGGTTCCCCAGGCAGGGGGGTTCCCCGTGGGGCCCCGGGGGCGGGCACTCACCGATGGTGGAGATGTAGGTGCTGGTGAGGTTGGGGGGCTGGAGGGGTTCCCCAGGCAGGGGGGTTCCCCGTGGGGCCCCGGGGGCGGGCACTCACCGATGGTGGAGATGTAGGTGCTGGTGAGGTTGGGGGGCTGGAGGGGTTCCCCAGGCAGGGGGGTTCCCCGTGGGGCCCCGGGGGCGGGCACTCCCCGATGGTGGAGATGTAGGTGCTGGTGAGGTTGGGGGGCTGGAGGGGTTCCCCAGGCAGGGGGGTTCCCCGTGGGGCCCCGGGGGCGGGCACTCACCGATGGTGGAGATGTAGGTGCTGGTGAGGTTGGGGGGCTGGAGGGGTTCCCCAGGCAGGGGGGTTTCCCGTGGGGCCCCGGGGGCGGGCACTCACCGATGGTGGAGATGTAGGTGCTGGTGAGGTTGGGGGGCTGGAGGGGTTCCCCAGGCAGGGGGGTTCCCCGTGGGGCCCCGGGGGCGGGCACTCACCGATGGTGGAGATGTAGGTGCTGGTGAGGTTGGGGGGCTGGAGGGGTTCCCCAGGCAGGGGGGTTCCGGGGGCCTGGGGGCGGGCACTCACCGATGGTGGAGATGTAGGTGCTGGTGAGGTTGGGGGACTGGAGGGGTTCCCCAGGCAGGGGGGTTCCCCGTGGGGCCCCGGGGGCGGGCACTCCCCGATGGTGGAGATGTAGGTGCTGGTGAGGTTTGGGGGCTGCAGGGGTTCCCCAGGCAGGGGGGTTCCCCGGGGGGCCCCGGGGGCGGGCACTCACCGATGGTGGAGATGTAGGTGCTGGTGAGGTTGGGGGGCTGGAGGGGTTCCCCAGGCAGGGGGGTTCCCCGTGGGGCCCCGGGGGCGGGCACTCCCCGATGGTGGAGATGTAGGTGCTGGTGAGGTTGGGGGGCTGGAGGGGTTCCCCAGGCAGGGGGGTTCCCCGTGGGGCCCCGGGGGCGGGCACTCCCCGATGGTGGAGATGTAGGTGCTGGTGAGGTTGGGGGGCTGGAGGGGTTCCCCAGGCAGGGGGGTTCCCCGTGGGGCCCCGGGGGCGGGCACTCACCGATGGTGGAGATGTAGGTGCTGGTGAGGTTGGGGGGCTGGAGGGGTTCCCCAGGCAGGGGGGTTCCCCGTGGGGCCCCGGGGGCGGGCACTCCCCGATGGTGGAGATGTAGGTGCTGGTGAGGTTGGGGGGCTGGAGGGGTTCCCCAGGCAGGGGGGTTCCCCGTGGGGCCCCGGGGGCGGGCACTCACCGATGGTGGAGATGTAGGTGCTGGTGAGGTTGGGGGGCTGGAGGGGTTCCCCAGGCAGGGGGGTTTCCCGTGGGGCCCCGGGGGCGGGCACTCACCGATGGTGGAGATGTAGGTGCTGGTGAGGTTGGGGGGCTGGAGGGGTTCCCCAGGCAGGGGGGTTCCCCGTGGGGCCCCGGGGGCGGGCACTCACCGATGGTGGAGATGTAGGTGCTGGTGAGGTTGGGGGGCTGGAGGGGTTCCCCAGGCAGGGGGGTTCTCCGGGGGGCCCCGGGGGCGGGCACTCACCGATGGTGGAGATGTAGGTGCTGGTGAGGTTGGGGGGCTGGAGGGGTTCCCCAGGCAGGGGGGTTCCCTGGGGGGCCCCGGGGGCGGGCACTCACCGATGGTGGAGATGTAGGTGCTGGTGAGGTTGGGGGGCTGCAGGGGTTCCCCAGGCAGGGGGGTTCCCCGGGGGGCCCCGGGGGCGGGCACTCCCCGATGGTGGAGATGTAGGTGCTGGTGAGGTTGGGGGGATGCAGGGGTTCCCCAGGCAGGGGGGTTCCCCGGGGGGCCCCGGGGGCGGGCACTCACCGATGGTGGAGATGTAGGTGCTGGTGAGGTTGGGGGGCTGGAGGGGTTCCCCAGGCAGGGGGGTTCCCCGGGGGGCCCCGGGGGCGGGCACTCCCCGATGGTGGAGATGTAGGTGCTGGTGAGGTTGGGGGGCTGGAGGGGTTCCCCAGGCAGGGGGGTTCCCCGGGGGGCCCCGGGGGCGGGCACTCCCCGATGGTGGAGATGTAGGTGCTGGTGAGGTTGGGGGGCTGGAGGGGTTCCCCAGGCAGGGGGGTTCCCCGGGGGGCCCCGGGGGCGGGCACTCCCCGATGGTGGAGATGTAGGTGCTGGTGAGGTTGGGGGGCTGCAGGGGTTCCCCAGGCAGGGGGGGTTCCCCGGGGGGCCCCGGGGGCGGGCACTCCCCGATGGTGGAGATGTTGGTGCTGGTGAGGTTGGGGGGCTGCAGGGGTTCCCCAGGCAGGGGGGTTCCCCGGGGGGCCCCGGGGGCGGGCACTCACCGATGGTGGAGATGTAGGTGCTGGTGAGGTTGGGGGGCTGGAGGGGTTCCCCAGGCAGGGGGGTTCCCCGGGGGGCCCCGGGGGCGGGCACTCCCCGATGGTGGAGATGTAGGTGCTGGTGAGGTTGGGGGGCTGGAGGGGTTCCCCAGGCAGGGGGGTTCCCCGGGGGACCCCGGGGGCGGGCACTCACCGATGGTGGAGATGTAGGTGCTGGTGAGGTTGGGGGGCTGGAGGGGTTCCCCAGGCAGGGGGGTTCCCCGGGGGGCCCCGGGGGCGGGCACTCACCGATGGTGGAGATGTAGGTGCTGGTGAAGTTGTCCTCGGCGAAGCGGATGATCAGGCAGGTTTTGCCCACCCCGCTGTCCCCGATCAGCAGCAGTTTGAAGAGGTGATCGTAGGACTTGGCCATGGCCCGGCCGGGCCGCTCGGCTCCTGGGCAAAACTTTCCTGCAGCCGGGAAGCGCCAAGGGGCGGTGCCGGCTCCGCCTCCGCCTGCGCCCGGCGGGTGGGGGAAGCCCGGAGCCCTCCTCCCGCCGGGCCCGGGAGAACCGGCTCTTGCGCGGGGAGCCCGGCTGGGGAAGCACCCTGGGCAGGGAGGGGTTAACCAGCAACGGGGGGCAACGGCCTCCAATTGGTCTGCAGAAGCCCCCAGCTGGGCTGGCAGGGGCTGCGGGTCGGGAGTGAGGGTCACCGGCAGACCTGGGGGCGGGGGGAGCCCAGGGCTGGGCTAGTGGGGGCTGCGGGTCAGGAGTGAGGGGTAGCGGCTGAGCTGGGTGGGGGGAGCCCAGGGCTGGGCTAGTGGGGGCTGCGGGTCAGGAGTGAGGGGCAGCAGCTGAGCTGGGTGGGGGGAGCCCAAGGCTGGGCTGGCAGGGGCTGCGGGTCAGGAGTGAGGGGCAGCAGCTGAGCTGGGTGTGGGGAGCCCAGGGCTGGGCTGGCAGGGGCTGCCGGTCGGGAGTGAGGGCACCGGCAGAGCTGGGGGCGGGGGGAGCCCAGGGCTGGGCTAGCAGGGGCTGCGGGTCAGGAGTGAGGGGTAGCGGCTGAGCGGGGTGTGGGGAGCCCAGGGCTGGGCTGGCAGGGGCTGCCGGTCGGGAGTGAGGGCCACCGACAGAGCTGGGGGCGGGCAGGGCTGGGCTAGCAGGAGGCTGTGGGTCAGGAGTGAGGGGCAACGGCAGAGCTGGGGGGGCAGGGCAGGGCTGGGCTGGGCTGGCAGGGGCTGTGTGTTGGGAGTGAGGGGCACCAGCAGAGCTGGGGGGGGGGTAGGGCTGGGCTAGCAGGGGGCTGTGGGTCAGGAGTGAGGGGCGCCAGCAGAGCTGGCGGGGCGGGGGCAGACCCCAGGGCTGGGATATGCTTGAGCTGAGCTGGGTTTCTTTGGAATTCCTTCTAAACAAAGTGAGGCGAGGGGCAGGTTTTCACCATAATTTACTGAAGCTGTTTTGTCTAAACGCAGCCAACTCTTAGTCGGGTGGGTCCCACGGCGGGGGAGGGTCAGTCCTACCCTCTTCCTCCTCACACACCGGATGCTTTTCTCCTTTACTTCCTCTTGCCCTTGGGCTGGGAGCCCCTGAAGCAGAACAATACTGATAGGGTCCAGTTCCTTTCCCCACCCTGCTCTGCCGTGGGAAAGCAGAAGCCCTTAAATCACAGCGGGTCCGGACTCAGGACTGGGATGCGGCATCAGCAGGTCTCTGTGTTTGTGTGGAGCCCGGGACTGGATGAGCAGCAGGGACAGGCTGTGGGTGGAGATTGAGGGGCCTCTCAGAGCTGTGTTGACCTGTGGGGAGCCCAAGCCTGAAGTAGCAGAGGGGCTGCGGGACTGAGGGACACTGGCAGAGCTGAGTGGGGACTCAGGGCTAGGATAGCAGGTGGCTTCAGGTCAGGAGTGAGGGGCACCCGCTGAGCTGACGGGGGACCCAGGCAGGGATAGCAGGAACTGCGCATCAGGACTGAGGGGCACTGGCAGAGCTGTGGGGGGCCCACTGTGGTGCAAACATGCTCCAAAAACTTCTTGACATTAATTCATGGTGTGACTGGTGTCCCTGGGTCACAGTCATGGTTTGCTGACACCACATAAATCCTAATCCTGCAGCTTGTCCCTTTATCTGTGTCATCAGAAAGGTCCTCCCTTGAACGCGCCGGCAAATGGGGTGGCTAGGTCTGGCTCCATGCCAAAGAGGGTGAATTTTTCTCCCGGGGTGTGCAGGAAGGAAGCGGCAGAAAGGCCTCCGTGCATTCCAGCTGGGCAACAAGCACCACTCGCCGGCACTGCCCTCCAGTGACCAAACCACAGGGTACCTCGCTCTCGGCCCGCTGTTGTTCCCTCTCTGCCCTGGTTGTCTGCAAACCTCTCTGAGGCGGAAGCCCAGGTTCCAAGGGAAGCAAGAAATCCAGATGTGCGGGGCCCGCACCTCATGCCTGTGGCCCCGCAGGCTTCCAGCTGCAGAGGAGCCCCGCACTGGAGCTGCTCCGTGCTGCTGGAGATTAGAGAGCAGGGGCCTTTGAGGCCTTTTCTAGCGTTCGCGCAGACTCGCCTAAGTGCCCTGCCGCTCTCGGACTTGCCCCGCCGACGGAGGCCACCGTTAAGCTCCTCCCACATCCACGGGTGCATCGACGAGGGTCACTTCCGTGCCTGTCGCCCGGGAGGGTCCCAAAGCCTGGGGCGGTCGGGGCCGCGGGGCAGCCCGCGTGTCGGCGGGGCGCGGCGGAGGAGCCCGGCTCCGCTCGAGGCCCTGCTGGGGTTCGGAGGGTGACCGGAATGAACAACACTGGGGCCCATTCGTCGTCGCGGGGCCCCCGGCGCTAGGACCTCATCGTCCCAGGCCCTCGAATGACAGCACCTCGCGCCTCCTCCCGCCGCCTGCTCCCGTCACCGTGGCACCCATGATGATGTCATGCGGGACCGCGGAACAGGGCCAATCCCGGGGCACCTCAGCAGCATGGGGCCTGTGGGGAAGGATCTCACGGCTCATCCCACCGGCCTGGGTCCCCAAGGACCTTCCCAAGATGGCGTCCTTTCCCGCTTCCTCAGCGCCTGGAGAAAAGATTGACCCTCTTAACATGGCCGCTACTTCCGACTACAGTATTTCTTCTGGTTGAAGGCAAAGACCTTTCCAACATGGCGGCGCTTCCGGTAGTCGGAGCACTGTGTTGGCCTGAACGACCTTCTCAAAATGGCGACAGCACCCAACTCTTCTTGCGCATTGGGTGGCAGCTTCGACCTTTCCAACATGGCAGCAGGGCCGTGCCAAGTGCTCACTTCCGCCCGTGCGGGGAACCCCGGAGCGGATATAGCGGCCCCGGTTTCCGCTCTAGCTCCTTTTCGGCCCCGGCTGCCTCCACGCGAACATGCCTGTGAGTGCGGCCGAGCGGCCCGTGGGGGGCCGGGCCCGGGAGCCGCCCCCTCGCCCGGGGCGGCCCCGCTCCGCTGGCCGGGCTCTGCCGGCGGGGGGCGGGGTCCGGGGGCGGCGATGGGGGCCCGGGCCGGGTAGCGGGAGCCGGGCCCGGAGCGGGGAGATGGCGGCGGGGGGGAGGGACCAAGATGGCGGCGGGGGGGCAGGCCGGGAGGGGGGCGCCCCTCCGGAGGGGGGCCGGGGTGGGGGGGGCTACCCCCGCCGTCCCCCGGGCCGGCCTAACGCGCTGTGCTTGGCTTGCAGCTGGCGAAAGACCTGCTGCATCCCTCCCCCGAGGAGGAGAAGCGGAAACACAAGAAGAAGCGTCTGGTCCAGAGTCCGAACTCCTATTTCATGGACGTGAAGTGTCCAGGTGAGGCCCCGGCCTGGCCCCCCAGCTCCCGCTCAGGGCACTTGGGGAAGGGCTCCCCCAGGCTGCGTCCCACCTGCTGGCAGCCGGCCGTGGGCGTCCCGCTGAGCTCCCAGGCAGGAGCCCGAAGGTAGCTTGGTAGCCCACGAAAGCTTGTGCCCAAATAAACGTGTTGGTCTCTAAGGTGCCACAAGGACGCCTCGTTTTTGCTGGTAGAGACTAACGCGGCTGGCTACCCCTCTGAAACTCGGTAGCCCATGTAGTCAACATTTCCTGACCCTGGGCCCGTAAGAGTTGGTCGTGGCAGAAGTTGTCCTACTCCAGAAATCAAACGGAAAGCTTGCACCTGTGCAGCATTGTAAGGCATGTTTTCTCCTCGAGCTGTGCAGGGGGTACACCGGGGTTCTCGGTAGGCGGACTGCAGGCCAAATCTGGACCACCAGGTGCTTTTAAAGGGATCCTGGAATCTTACCTTTTGCTAAATTTTCTCTGAAGTCTGGACCTTGATTATACTTTGACAAACAATAATAGACTATCACTGGGCTAGACCCCATGTGGGAGGAGTACCCTTAATGTGTGTTGACTAGTACCCTGCCCAGGGGATGCCCTGGGATTATCTTGTCTCAATTTAGTTGTCTGATGTTAGCTGAATTCATTATTGTAGCTAGCGGACAACTGATCATTCCCCACCGGGACCAGGTTCTTCAGTCTACTGTACCTACCTTTAAAATGCAAACTTAAAACGCTTGCTTTTGAGACCCCTTTAAAGCCCCACTATGGCCAGAGCAATGCAAACTGTTTGAACATTTTTCACTGTCGCCCTTAGTCCCCTTCTTTCTCCAGCAGATTAAAGTTTCATTTGCCCGCTGAAAATGTCAAAATAGTCTCAATAACATGCCAGCTTTGTCTTTTGCTCCAACAGTGGAAATAACACCGCCCCACTTCTCTTGTAGAGAAATAGGCTCACCTCAAACTTTTCCTTTGTTTCAGGTTGCTATAAAATCACCACTGTATTCAGCCATGCTCAGACTGTAGTTCTGTGTGTTGGCTGCTCAACTGTGCTGTGCCAGCCCACCGGAGGAAAGGCAAGGCTTACAGAAGGTAAGCAGCAATTTGTACTTTAAAACACCCAGGCAGCTAATATATTTTTCCATGTCATCATAACCCCCTTACCTGTTTTGTCTTGCTCTTGTCTGTCTTGAACGAGAGATTCTTCAGGACAGGGAATGTATATCAATGCATGCAATACCTCTGATCCAGAATTTTATCTTGAGTGGCACTTCAGAAGAGTCTCAATCTGTCTAGTATGTGCCTGAAGTGCTTGCAGGGAGTGGGTTTGCTAAGTATAATGAAATGCCTCTTAAGTGACCAGCAAAAATTAGTCTCCTAGAACAGCTGGCAGGACAGAACTACTAGAAACCTTGGGGATTCTTGAATGCTTAGGCTGGATGGCTATTTACTGGTCTTCCTAAGAGGGTCGTTGGGGATATACTTTGGCCTTCTTGGCTTTGAGCCATGCCTGGACTATTTGAGCTAGTTCTGTGTTCTGTTGGCTCCACTACAGTTTTACTTCTATAATGATGGATCTGACTTAGTGGATTTTGGAGCTGTTGATACCTGAGGGTTTCACTCTCCCAGTAGCCCTCAGTCCTTGTTGAGCTATGAGAATACGGTCTGCCTCCCTCAACCCCTAGAGGCCTTGTGGTGCTGTTACCCTCCTATGGACTGAGTTAACGACTCACGCATCCCCCCCACAGGCTGGTAATGTGCTTGGGATTACCTACTGTTCTTTCCTTATCTAGGATGCTCCTTCAGACGAAAGCAGCACTAAACTGAAGTGTCTGAGATGGGTGGGACTACCTGCGCAGTTGGCTGCACAGACAAATACAGATGGTTCAAGAGCATGGGATTCAGCCACAGAGCAACATTAAGTGTCCTGATGTGAACAGAAGGCTTTAAACACGTCTCTGGAACGTGAGGGGAGAACATGACTTTCATACTGTCCCTGTAGCCTCACCTATCTGACTGTCAATAAATTTTGGATAAAATACAGCTTAGTCTGTTGCTTTAACTTGATACTCACTGTCAACTCACATAGTGCTCTTTTTGGGTGATATAAGCAAAACTGTTCAACCGGAGTGAAAAAAAACACTTTCTGGGCAGAGTTTGACTCTGCCCTGCCTGTAATTGCAACAGATACTATGATGACCCTCAGCAGGGAAAGAATATGCATATGCAGCGAGCCCCTGTTCACCTTAGAGTGAAACCGGAGTTCTTCTCTAGTTCCGCCCTCTCCTGAGAAGTCAGTGTAAGTTTAAGACTATTCTTAAAGTGGAAGTTTCAACCACTGTGAATCCTAACTTTGCTCTGCCGGCAGCACAAGCTTTTACAAGTGACTCCAAAATATTCCTCAAACCACAGTAAAATACCTTGTTAACCTTCCAGTGCTCTGATCTGATACCCTACCGATATAGGCAGGCACAAGAAGCCTGCTGTATCATACATTACTGGCCTGAAAAAGGTCTAAAAGTCAAACGGCCTGGTGGCTTCTGGACTTTATTCTGGCCCAAATCATGAAGGAGTTTTCTTGTTGCAGGATCTACCACACTGATCTCTTAAAGTAGAAGGGCACGAACCCTATTGTGCCTTTGGCAACATGATAGTGGGGCCCCTGTCCAGTACCCATCACTGTAGCCTGAAGATTCTAGAGTCAGACTGTTGTCCCAGAGAACCAGGAAGGTGCTGTGACTTCCAGTTAGAGGAGTTAGAACTACACCTAACATCATGCTTCACTAGACATTTATTATTGTACAAACAGGTACTTCCTTCAAACATGCCTTCTCCGTACACTCCAAAGCCATAGCTGTGTCCTGTTTCTTTCATTGTGTTGCTGAGTACCAACAGGAGGATATGAATACCCTAAGTGTAGGGAAAAAGGTTAGTCAGATTAATACTGGACTGCCTGGATATCCTTAGGACACAGGAACAAAAAGGACAGGGTTTTACTTAAGACAGCTGCTGCCATCTAACCTTGCAATTTATAGAAAATAGTTCCTAAAACTTCAAGCCCTTTCCTGTACCTGAGACAAGGTAGGGGAGGGAATATCTTTTATTAGATCAACTTCTGTTCTTGTCACCAACAAAAGATACTATCTCACCCATCTTGTCTCTTAATATCCTGGGATCAACACAGGTACAAGCAAAAAGTACCTGGGGTTCAGGGGACTTCAAATTCACTTTTCGAGGCTGGCTATTCTGCCTCCAGAGAAATGAGTCTGTTTTACAGCAATGATAGGCTGGGAAAGGGAGCAACCAGGATGAGAGAATAAGTCCTATCTTAAGTAAGTGATGTTTGCTACTGACCTTTGTATACAGCTGTTCAAACAAATTATATACAATGTTACAAGTTTCAAAAAATTCCAGCTTACCTGTCTGAGGTGTAGCTGAGGTAGGAACATACACAATAGGTACAGTCTGCACTCTGGTCAGAAAGGCATTGTATGCTGCAAAAATAACAAATTATGTAACACTGGTGGAACAGGTGTGAAGGTATAGTTCAGGGGTCTCCAACGCAGTGCCCGCAGGTGTAATGGCACCCGCCGGGGCAGTTGTGTGCGCCTGCAGGACACCATGCTGCCAAAATGCTGCCACCGAGCGTGGCCACCTGAGAACCACTTGCCCAAATGCTGCTGAGAAGCGTTGCCGTTTCTTGGTGGCAAGGCTTCTTTCCGCTGCCACTTTTCGGCGGCATTTCGGCAGCAGGGTGTTTGGCACGCGCCACAGTGTGTTGGGAATAGGAATTTGCTATTCCCACAGAAAGGTTGGGGACCACTGGTAGTCTCATTATGCTAAAAGTTTGTGTACAGTTACAGCAGTTTAAGGTGTGATTTAAACCAACACAAAGCTGCGTGGCCATTTAGGAGTCTTGGGGCCACTACTCCTGAATGATAGTACTAGGCGGCTAAGATGCTCTAATTTAGAGGTTGATGTCACACGTACTGATTTGCTTTAACTCTCCTGAGTGCTCTACAGAGAGATGGGCTGTTTAGCTTCAGTCAATTAGTATAGGTTTAAGACCAAGTGCAATAAGCCATGCAAACATAAGCATGAGTTTTTCCACAAGTTTAACTAGACCCATGCAACTTTGTCTAAAGGCCAAACTGGCAAATAAGATATTCCAACTGAACACAATTTCACAGCTTGTATGGGTCAAAACCTGACCCTGTAGTGCTCCCTGCTGTGTATGCAGGGGTGTGAAGGAGGAAGAGAATATGCATTTTGGCACTGCTGGAAAAATCTGATCCATCAGAATTGTGGGGTACCAAGTACCAAAATCATCAGGCAAAATGGGCAGAAATGTTGCAGTATTTAGATACCATTGAAAGTGTAAATAAACTTCATATATTAAAGGTTAAATCAGTAGTGCTCAAAAGGTACCCCTGTTGGAGCCAATAATCTTATCTAGCCCCAGAAGAGAGACAGCATAAGTAGCTACAGGGCAAGTTTCCACCACACTGCCCTTTGCCAGTATACCTCAGCCCGGCTCCAGAGTGACCATGTCTAGAGAGGTTTCAGAGTAACAGCCGTCTGTATTCGCAAAAAGAAAAGGAGTACTTGTGGCACCTTTGAGACTAACCAATTTATTTGAGCATAAGCTTTCGTGAGCTACAGCTCACTTCATCGGATGCATACTGTGGAAAGTGTAGAAGATCTTTTTATATACACACAAAGCATGAAAAAATACCTCCTCTCACCCCACTCCCCAGCAGGAGAGTGGGTTTGTGTGTGTGGGGGGAAACCTGGATTTGTGCTGGAAATGGCCCAACTTGATTATCATACACATTGTAAGGAGAGTGATCACTTTAGATAAGCTATTACCAGCAGGAGAGCGGGGTGGGAGGAGGTATTTTTTCATGCTTTGTGTGTATATAAAAAAGATCTTCTACACTTTCCACAGTATGCATCCGATGAAGTGAGCTGTAGCTCACGAAAGCTTATGCTCAAATAAATTGGTTAGTCTCTAAGGTGCCACAAGTACTCCTTTTCTTCATGTCTAGAGAAGAGAAAGGAATTGGGCTTTTCCACAGGGGGAAGCACATTCTTTAGGTTGGTTAGTCTCTAAGGTGCCACAAGTACTCCTATTCTTTAGGAAGTGGACTTGTTTCATGCAGGCCACTGAGCCTGCTGCTGACTTCTGGTTTATTTCAGGCTCCGAGTAGAAGAATCAAGCTCTAGCAGTGACAGGCTCCCTGTATATACCAGTGCAAAGAACCAGCAGTGCTTTTTTTACCCTTAAAGTTTACCCAAAATGATTTCTAAGGCCCAGAAAGACAGGTTAATAAGAAGAGTAGGGCCTAGCCCTAACGTCGCCAGCAGCCTAAACCTCAGGAACGACAGGTTCTGACTGCAGTAGCAGGGATTCAGCCTGTTACCCTTCAGAGGCAGATTCACTAAGTTACATGACATTTACTATGGGTGGCTGGGTTTTTCCCTCCTGAGACTGTATAAACTGAGGGCCTGTCTGCTTTATATGGTCATTAAGGATGGTAGGTTACTTTATCTATCTTTCTTCCTTACTGGCCAAAATGCCATTTCCTCATTGGTGGATACTCGTTGGTGTCTACATGAAAGGTGGCTGCATCCCTGTACAGCAGTATGTACACAGGTTCTTGAAAGGCATTACAGAACTAGGACAGACACCAGGATGATCTTCAGGGGGTTAAACCTTTGTGTGCTAGACGTATTTTATTTTAGGACATGGTCTGAAATGTGGTTGTTTGTGTTGTGTAGAGTTTTTTTTTTTTTTTTTTTTACAAGGTGCTTGTAATTTTCAACCACACTCAAAACAGTATTGTACCCTTAAAAATATACACAAAGTATAACAGACAAATGATTGTATTCAGTGATAATGAACACACAGGTAAAGCTCTCTGTTTACCCCTCATTTAATAATTAGCTGCAAACCTCTCTTGTGTTTTCACTTACTGAGAAAGATTACAGCTGTTGATGCTAGAACAGCAAAGAGGGTGAAGAGAAGGATCTGGTAAGAGCCAATAAGCTGTTGGACAATTCCTGCTTCATTGCACTGACCTAACATTTTCCAGAAAAATGAGGTAATATTTAGTCTTGGGTGTAGGCAGACTCCTGGTTTCTGTAATAAATGATACTGTAGAGACATACATCTAACCACTCTGCAGCTTTGTTGCAAGAACTAACTGAAAAGAAGTATTAAATAAGATGTTTCAAAATCATTTATCCTTTTAATAGGAATTTGGTGTTGGAGCCTTAAGGAATGAAGTTCTCTCCCTAGACCAGGTGCAGCGCAAACAGCTGCAGTGAAAGTTTCCTGGCTCCGGCCCCTCTCAAAGTGCCTCACTAGGACTCGGAGGGACCACCTTATGGATTAAGGGCAATTCAGTCTCCCTATTCTACCAGAGACTCCCCTCTGTTCACTAGGAAATAGACCCAGACCACCACCTCATGTAGACTATTAAATAAAATCAGATGGAAACTGCTTTGCATCATTATTAACCCGCAACTCCATACAACTCCTCTTCCCACCCCCACCAAGTTCAGCTGTCCACACCTAGGGAGTAAGTCTCTTCCTTGTGATCCCACTGAGTCTTCAGTGTGAAATGAACAAAACAGGGACCCCTTGTTACTGAGTTAGCATTCAAAAGGACCAATGCTGTGTGCTGCGGGACACTGAACTGCCACTAAGGTCAATGAGAATTAAGATACCGCACAGGTTCAGGCCTAGACACAGTAAGGTAGACTCGTTTCACTTTCTTGCAACAGGAAAGCAAACTGGAATGTGAAGAATGAGGATCCAGTAACTAGCAAACCACTTTGATGGCACTATTGCATCTTCTCATACAAATAAGACCAGCTGATACTTACTAAACAGATGCTGCCCTGCCAGAACTCTCACAGCTATGGCAACTCTTTGGCCTGTGAGAATACAGGAGACATTGATAAAGACGGGGGCTGCCATCTGGTGGAGAGATGTGAGATTGACCACACTAACTGGGTAGAAGACAAGTCCAGGCATGTTGGGCGAATGTTCAGGCTGCCTCACTATTATCACAGGAGAGTTGGGGTGGACCTTTGAAAACAGACAAAAAGCAGTTATTTCAAAGGAAAACAAAAACAGTATATGCCAGTTCTGTATAATATTACTAGGGCTCTACCAAATTCACGGTCCATTTTGGTCAATTTCATTGTCATGGGATTTTTTAAATCATCAGTTTCATGATTTCAGCTATTTAAATCTGAAATTTCATGGTGTTGTCATTGTAGGGGTTCTGACCCAAAAAGGAGTTGTGGGGGGTCGTGGTCCTGCTACCCTTACTTCTGCGCTGCTGCTGACGGCGGCTGCCTTCAGAGCTGGGCAGCTGGAGGGCAGTGGCTGCTGGCCGGGACCCCAGCTCTGAAGGCAGAGCCCCCACCAGCAGCGGCGCAGATGTAAGGGTGGCAATACCGCAAGCCCCTTAAAATAACCTTGCAACCCTCTTGCAACTCCCTTTTGGGTCAGGACCCCCAATTTGAGGAATGGTCTCCCCTGTGAAATCTGTATAGTACAGGGTAAAAGCACACAAAAGACCAGATTTCACGGTCTGTGATGTGTTTTTCATGGCCATGAATTTGGTAGGGCCCTAAATATTACACACCCAGACATAGAATAGCGAGGTTATTTATGACAATGCAGTAGTGATAACAAGTATTCCTGTAATTACCATCATTCGCAGTGGGTAGCAGAATACTGGATGTGCTGATACTTCCAGAAATGGCCTGGGCCTGCTGGTATAACCTTGCCCACACAGTGCGCATGAGGTTACGTGGCATAGGAGGTGCCATTTTGAAGACTCCACCACCCTGCCCTGGTGGGTGTGATGTCGCATGTTGTGTGTGTGTGTGTGAAGTCACTTCAGTGGGGGAGGAGTGGCGAGCTCTTCATTATAACATCCCCCATCCGGTTTTCTTTCAGTATCAGACAGGCGAAAAACCACCCCAAAAGAGGACTGTCAGGTTTCCAACTGGACAAATGGCCTGCCTAGCATTGGGGTTACTGTAACTTAGGTTCTCCCTTGTCTACCTGCCCACCACTCCCCCCTCCTGATACAGAAGAGGGGGAGTGCTCAATTACTGTAAAAAAACCCACTACTGTTTCCAAACACAGAAGCAACTCAATCATTTCTTGAAGAATCTCCCACAAGGGACCAAGGGACTGCTCACACCGCACCTCGTGTACCGGGATCAGAGTCTCCCTACAGATACATGCTAAACAGAAGAAGGATTGCTATGTGTATTCCCCAGGAATGGAGGGGCAGGGGGAGCTTTCTATGTACCTCCAGCTTTTCTAACACTTTCTCAGCTCCCAGCACTCTGATCTTGCCATTTAGTTGTTTGCTGCTAAAAATCAATTCAGACTGGTTGAGGTAAAATGCAGGGAGGAAGGGAACTAGGATTCTTTGCATTCCATCCTTGCTTTGTTCACTGAAGAGACAGACCATCACATATACAGAGGCCTCAGCAAAACTCAAAGCCAGCAGGACTTCATCAGACTGGGGTTTAGCAGTGATTATGCAGGCATAGAGACCTAAATTCAAGATGGGGAAAACCAAAGAATAAACATTCAGAAGCCTTGTGTTTGACTGTTTTTAATACATAAGCCATCTATCACTGGAAAACTACAAAGAGTGAGGGGAAAGGAGAATTCACTACGCATATTCTTACCCCGTGCTAACAAGTCAGCAGAAACAATGTTTGTGAAACACCACCATGTTCTCAATCCGGTGGAGAAATGGGAATTTTGTGGGAAGAAAAAAAACAATCAAAAATGAAAAATCCCCCAAAATCCCTGATCCTTTCCCTTGAAAGGGGTCAGCGTGCCTACCTTTTTCAATACTGAAGTGTGACCGGACATGAAAGACTTTACTTGCTGGAATATCCAGCACTATGCTGCTGAACTCAACTTGACATAGCAGGTGAGACTCTGGGCGAAGCAGATTAGTGACTGCATAAACCTGACTAGGGCTGCATGGGCCTAGAAGAAAGAGAATTGGAAGAATGAAGAATGCATGAGCTAGTATTATCACAATGGATCTTTCTATCAAGCCCAGGTGATGAAGCTTTCTCTGGTGGATAGAGCAGTTGAGAGGCCAGTCTATAATTTCCATCCAACCTACATCTCCCAGACAGAAGATTCTTTCCCAGTAGGTCACTGACACCTACAATCATTTCAATAGCAAAGTACAAAGCTTTGTTTGAAACAGACAACATGTTTTTTTACTTAAAACCTAAGGCTTGGAAACTGAAATGTTTATAGACAGCATAAGAATAGGCCTTGTCCTTTTTTAATCCATTATGGTGCCAATTCCATTCACTGACATCTGAGCTGCACTTGGAGGGAAAGTAAGGCAGACAAAGCATACATTAAAAGAATTTCCTATTTTACATAAGAAAATATCCCTAATTTTGATAATCTTGGAAGGACAGATGGGATGTACTGGTAATCTGTAGTCTAGCAGTTACAAAGGTTGAGCTGTAGTTTCACCTCATTTTAGGGTTATAAAGCCTGCATGACTTTGAATAAAGTGCTAGAGGACCAGTTTATAAACTGCTTTTATACCTGCAATTCAGTGTCTCTCAAATATGAGGGCTCCTACAGAATAAATACATTTGCTCTCCCATGGAACAAACACTAGAACCACCCCATTAACTGCAGTAGTTCAGTTTAGGCCAAGCTGGAGGAATTTAGAAGAAGCCAGCAGTAATAGGTCTTACCTCTGAGGCTTGTTCCTGCACTGCCTGTGGCAACGAAAACCCAGACTTCAGAAGAGTTAGGAGTATTGGTTAGGTAGCTTTTGGGACCAAGGTGGAGGCTTAATCTTGATGAACCATTGACAACTACCTAAAACATAAAACGGGGTATAAATTTGTGTTCAAAAGACTGGTGTGTTCATATGGACAGTGGGGAGTTTTATTGCTGTAACTATTTCTCTGCTACTGAACATTCTTCCGTTCTCCAGAACCAAGCAATTTTATTACCTCTGGGACCAAACTGTCATTTACACCAAGTCCCCTTTACACTGTCAGAGTGGTGTAAAGACACAAGCTCTTAGTGTCTTCTTTTTAAAGACCCTATTAACTTACTTACAGGACTGTTTTTCCTACATAGGAACTGAATCCAGGTTTGCAAATTATCCCATGTCAAGTTACAGTAAAAACTCTGCTTTTGCAGCACCATAACACAGACTTCAGCCACGATGCTAATAGTGCTGCTTTCAGTTTCTAAGTATAGGCCCTGCAGTCTTATAAACAAAAGGATTCCAAGATAAATACAGACTAACTGCCATGGGTGCAGCGTACAAGTAATTTATGGGAAGAATTTCCTTGGCACAAGCAGTAGCAAGCTGGTCTCGTACAGGAGAGTGTATCAATAAATACCTCTCTGTATGTTTTCACTGTCCCTGGGATGTCATGAAAGATTGTAGCTGTCCCAGTATTCTTCACAAACGTTGCTCCGCTCAAAGGGTCTGTCTCAAGAATGCCAGTGGGGGAGACTTGCCACAGCCCAGGTTCACCTATAAAGGCCAAGTCATAAACCAGATTCCTCTGGTCAGTCTCCACTTCATGAAAGGAATCACTGAATGTGCTGGGAATAAGTTTCAGGTGTCACTTCCCCTATAGCACGTTCACAGAGTTCATACAGCGTAGGCCACACTCACAGATCTTGTATTTTTAGAGCTCAAAGTGAACCTTTCAGACAGTCACACTACACAAATGCCCCCCACCCAGTGGAATACACGGAGCTAACTGCCTGCCTGATTGCAAAGGCAGTCTATAAATCATATTTACTTGAACAAAATAGAACCATAAGGCTGCAGGTTAATTTTTAGGGTCACTGAGTCAAAAGCATGCTCAGAAGAGGTTTTCTAGGATGAAGGAAAGGCTTTGGCATTCCTGGCCCTGCTCTCCGGTTACCTTTTCTTCCTAAGACCCTGTCAAAGCTTAATGATGAGGAGCCAGTAATAAGACTGGAGCTGCAGGAGCACTGACTCTTGTGCACGGAGAGTGTTCTAATGCAGCTGCAGAACCCTTGGTATAAAGAACACCAGTCAGTAGCCCTGTGCAGCCTGCCCTCTTGGATGGTTGTGAAGTGCCACACTGGTGAGTGAGGGAAAAAAGAGGAAAACAGCAGCCCTGGAATGAAAGGATGCAAAATACTCCTTTGGAGTTAAGGCCAGGGACAGCAAGGTTGAGCCCACACTTGAATCCTAGAGCAGGGGTTCTCAATCTTTTTCCTTCTGAGCCCCCCCCCCCATGCTATAAAAACTCTACAGTCCACCTGTGGCGTAACAACTATTTTTCTGCATATAAAAGCCAGGGCCGGCATTAAGGGGTAACAAGCAAGGCAACTGCCCAGGGCCCCATGCCACAGGGGCCCCCACGGAGCTAAACTGCTCAGGCTTTGGCTTCAGCCCTGGGTGGTGGGGCAGCTCAGGGCCTTGGGCTTCAGCCCCATGCGGTGGGGCTTCAGCTTTCTGCCGAGGGCCCCAGCGAGTCTAATGCTTGGCGGACCCCCTGAAACCTGCTCGCGGCCCCCCAGGGAGTCCCGGACCCCTGGTTGAGAACCACTGTCCTAGAGCAGTGGAGAAGGGAGGAGGCTTTCTATTGACAGCAGAGATGGGCCTGATACTCCTTTGACTTGTATTGGTGTAAATTCATAACAGAGCCAGTGTAGGTGTAAGGAGAATTAGGGCCCCTGTCATTAGACAGTGAGAAGCAGAAACTCTCCTTTGAGGACCCACTAAAGCTGAAACTTTCTGGTTCTGGGCTAGGCAGGAATTGCCACTGGCAGCGCTTCACGGCACTAAGCTAGGCTCTAGTAGGAACAGGATTTCCACCAGAGCCAACAGAGCTCCCTTTGTGCTCCATCCCAGGAACAAACCTAGCGCAGAAGTCATGCCAATCCCGCTTTCCCCACGTGCAGTGGGGCCAAAGCCAGAGCCGTGCAACATGCTTCATCTCCTCCTTCTTACTACTGGATGCCAAAATAAGCTAAACAGGCTCTTCCTGGTCTGGCAAGCTAATGCTGAGAGTACTTTAACATGTCCAGTATTAACTCCTTGGTGCCAATAAGCATTCAAACTCCCATCGCTGAGCAGTTATGCATTTTACACTGGCCCATATCCTGTCTGTCACAGAGTTAATGGAGAAATTAGAAGCCATACAAACTTGAAATCGGACGACTTTATGAAAGTGGAATGTGTCTGGATTAGAATTTGGCCAGGAAACTGGAGTAAACACCCCTCCCACAGCCACAGTTTTACGTTGCCTTCAAGTCAACACGTTCAGCTGCGCAGAGAACCCTACCTCCATGCTGGGACACCAGTTCAGTTCTGCCTCTGGGGAAGATGGCCCCCTATTAAATCCCCAGCACCGCTCCACTGTCCCTTAGCGGTCTCTCATTCAAGTATGGGCTGCCTAGCTCTGCTTAGCTTGTGAGATCTAACGTGGTGACTGGAACAGGTCATGTTAACACCACAATAGATAGAGACTACACCAGGAGCAGAAAAACAACATACAAACCTTCTTGGTTTACAAGGGGTGTGCTGAAACAGATCACATCTCCTACTGCAATGGGCTCTGAGAGGTCTGGCTCAATGACATGCTCCACCGGCACGTGGATATAATCAGCCATGCCTGGGTGCCTCTCATCCCAGATTCCCAACAGTGTCACTCCTCTGTTCACAGCCTGAGCAATGTATGTGTAATTCTTATTCCCAGGTCTGATTAGCAGCAGGTCATCTCTGAAAGCAAACAAGCCCCAGTCAAAAGAAAACGAGCAGAGCTTCGGATGCCCAGAAGAGATAAGCAGCATATTTCAAGTATAAAAACCCCACAGCTAACATAGCCCAGTGAGTTATGTGAACCAGCTTTTCATTTCCGAAGAGCTCCCTTCAAATCTGCTTTAGCCCTGAAATACAGAACCTTTCACCTCTCCCACCACGTGTAATGCTAAAATTTTACCTGTGAGTTTTAGTCACCCTAGTCAACTATGTGCCAACCTCCTCAGGATTGTACCTGTTCAAAGCCAGGTAAAGCTGGGTGTTCTGGGCATGGAATTTTTCCCCAATATTGTCATAGAACTGGACTGTGAGAGTAAGAGCCATCCCCAGAGGAAATGCCATCAGAGATGTGCTGCTAATGGTGTAGAGTTTGGGACTGGTGCTTATCCTCAGGTATGACACTGGAGCCACCTGTAAGAGACAATGCTTCCTTTGGTTCACTTTAAAAAAACATGAAATTTATGTCTTTCCCACCGAAGCAGATCCACGTATTATGTACAAGTGTACAATGGTTCATAACTAATTCAGAAGAAAGAGCGCCACCTACTGAACCATCTCTCTTTCTTCCTGCAGGACCTAGGTTTTGCTTGGTCTCCCATCACTCAAAGCATTTAAGATTGCTCTTAAATTATCAATAGCACATGAATAAATGAAAAAGCATACAATATATATTTATTGCGAGAAGGTCAGCACTGTTTCTTAGCCCTTATTTTAAGCCCTAAAAAATGAAGTAACAGATAAAGATACTTTGCACTTCTGTGGGGCCTTTCACACAATAGGGTGATTTACAAATATTAAACCTCACAACACATCATCCTCCCCCATTTTACAGATGGGTAAATTAAGGCTCAAAGAAGTGATGTGACTGGCCTCCAAGGTCACACTTGGAGTCAGTGGCAGAGCTGAGGCGGAACCCTGGAGATCGGGGTCCTTACTCGCCCCTCCGAGACACTGATCCTGATCCAATGAATAGTACGTGATCTCTCAGCATCAGCAGGTTTTCGTGATTTGAAAAAATCAGACACTGGTGCTATTTCTTTTACTTGCAACAGTTCTTACCCGGACCCCGGTTATGACTGTCTGGTTGACACCAAAGAGTTCTAGAGAAGTTACTTCTAGCACTGCAGTGCCTGTTACAGCTCCTGCTCTCAGGAGTCCCTGGCCATGCTCCTCAATGACGGAAGAGTTGGGGAAACATTGCAGGATTTCAGAGCTCACAAGCGCCGCTCCCTCCCTAGGTCAAGGACAGAGTGAACAAACCCTCGGTTAGACTCTACCAGGCTGAACATTTCAGTCTAAATGGAGGGCAGTGAAGCTATGAGAAATCTCAGCAAGAAGAGCTTTTCTCAGACAAAGCCATGTATCCAGCAATTTCAAAACTCCCCCAGGAGAGTGTGCCTCCAAGCTTTTCCAGTTCACAGCTTACCGTATTTTATTATTATTTAAATGAGGCATGAAAGTGCTGAGCCAGTGGTTTAGTGACAGCACCACCCACTCATTCACAAGAGATCAGAGTTTGGGCCCCAAACTCAATCTCATTCCCTCTGCTGACAGACTGAGAGCAGGAGGAAGGCACAATATTCTCCAGATGGTCAGACCCAGCTATGCTCAGGGTCACTCAGATATGTTGCACATTTGAGGGTGGTAGGGTACCAGAGGACACCTCTCAGAAAAGTGCATATTATATTCCTAACAGAAAAGAACACATCTGGGAGTGTGCATAATCTAAGAACCACAAAAACTACCATCCCAGATTTCATTTCTCGCACTGACAGTGGAGCTCAACCTGGTCTCAATACTCATCAGATAAAATGCATCCCTGCACTGGGGGCTAGCACAGGGCCTATGCAACACTTAAATTTCACTTAAGCCCTTCTGTGCCAGGCTTGAGTTTCACTTAATATGCACAAAGTATGGCTTTAAAGACTAATGTTCAGGCAATTTCAGAGACTGAGCATGCCCAAAAGTGGTCTCATGCAACAGAATTCTGCAAGTCTGTGCAGCTCTTGGAAAGAAGATAAAAAGTTGACTGCAATGCAAAGAGGCAGACAGCTCCCTGCATTGAAAGGAAGAACACATGCTGTAAACCAGTGGTGCCCAACCTTATTACACAGGAGGGCCACGTAAATCTTGTGTGGGCCAAACAGATTCTACATATTTTAATGACACCTGTACTGATTTATCTTTTAAGTTCAGCTTGTTTCGTACGTATTTAGACAGAAATAACCTATGTCCAGTATTGTCTATTTACACAATTGTGTAAACTAAATGATGTAAACATGATGACAAAACACTGATGAATCAGCTGTTAGTATATTGTGTTGAAGCAGGCTATGGGCTTTATGAAAAGCTCTGGTAGGTCACATACAACCCACGGGCCATAGGTTGGGCACCCCTGCTGTAAACTATTTCTCTGTCCTATATTTCCTGGGTTCAGAATGGAATGTCTTTTCTTTGTTTACCTGTTTGTATACAGCTTGAGCTGTGAGTTTGTGGACATCAGAATCTGCTCTGCAGGGCACTCCGGAGAGAAAAGTAGAAGCTTATCGAACACCTGTAGGAACAGAACAAATCATTTTATAAAGAGAAATTCAGAAAAATACATCTGGATTAAATTAAATAGCAGGTACTTTTAGAACCAATGAAAGAAAATGCTTTTTCACACAGCATGTAATCATCCTGTGGAACTCCTTCCCACAGGGGATCAGAGATTTAGATGTTGTGACTACAACGCAGAGATTGGATAATTTTTCTATCAATAACTTTATACGTGACATAGTAGGGATTAACACATGCAATCTGATTGCTGTCTGACAGAATCCATCACCATCCATATGTACGGTAGAGAATAACAGGACTGAAACATATGGTTTTTTTCCCTCCCTTTTTACTCCTAGAGCATCAGGTATTAGTCACTGCCAAAGTCAGAATACAAAAGTCAATTGACAAATAACATGATCCAGTATGACAAATCCTATGTTCTCATGTAGGTTGGTTAATAAGAAATCAGAAGAAAGCCTCTCAATATGGGGGTGGAAATGATAATGGCTGCCTGGAGAGCAATGCACAGAGCTCATCAGCAGAGAAAGGCACTTTTATTGTTGGGAACCTCTTCACACAAGGAATATACAAATACAAAACATAGTAAGAAGAAAAGGAGTCTCCAAGGTGCCACAGGTACTAACAAATGTATTAGAGCATAAGCTTTCTTGAGCTACAGCTCACTTCGTCGGATTCATGCATTCCGATAAAGTGAGCTGTAGCTCACGAAAGCTTATGCTCTAATACATTTGTTAGTCCCAAAGGTGCCACGAGTCCTCCTTTTCTTCTTACGGATACAGACTAACACGGTTGCTACTCTGAAACAAAACATAGTAAGAAAGTACAGAAAGAAACGACTAAGCATTCAACATCCATTTCCAGTGGCTGTTATGTGAGCTGTATGGTTAAAGCCCTTCACATTGCACGGAAATGAGGAACTTTCTCCTGCTTACTGGCTGATATGATATTTGCTTTTATTCTGAAAATGCCAAGACTGTTTGGCTCCAGGCTCGAGAGCAGTCACTGAAACTGCCGCTGTGCAGGGGGTGATGATTTCTATTCCAAAGGCTTCAAGAGGCAAGTCTCAATGAAAATCCACAAAATCCATATCAAAAGTGTGGGCTGGACATTTAGTGTGGGCAGGCCAGCTCATTAACAGAACTCTCCCTTGCTCTGCGGCAGAAACACTACTGCAGAAGGTGGGGCTGGAGTTACACACAATCTATATACACCCCATGGGCAGCATGAATGAAGTCACCACTAACCAGGAGTATCAGTTAGCGAGAAATACAGAGACATGCAGAGAAGGGTTCACACATCTCTGTGCACACTGTGACTACAATACATCTTTTGTGATGCACCTGTTTGTGGACAGCCCGCAGTGTACTCCTATCCATGGCACACCTGCCAGCTTGACTTGGTATCTTGCCTAGGCTTCATTTCCTTTTTCCTCCTTGCTTCCGATATGAAATCCTGTCTTCTGCCTCTTCCCATGAAAGTAAGAGATCCCATTTGGAGCGACCAGGGCAACTTACCAATATTTGTACTTCATCTGAGAGTTCAGCCATATTTCCTTCAAACTGACCGGCGGATACATTCAGACATTGCACTGTCACTTTAATACTGGTTCTTCCAGCTGCCTTAGTATGTATAACCATAGCAAAGTTATTCTCGGGTAGAACCTGCAGGGAAACCTGACAGAGAGATGGTAGGGTTGTCATTACAGGCTGCTCAGGCCTTTCCAATCAACTGTTCATTTATAGTAAAGGAAAAATGCAGACAGATGCCATATGTAGGGTTCAAGAGGTCACTTTTCCCTTGCATTTTCTTCTTTATGATGAGAGATGCTATTATAAGTTAATTGGCTCTAGGTAGAATGGTTAATGAGTAACTCCCTCAAGAGCCTGGTACTGTTCCTCTTAAGATATACAAAGATAAGCATCCAGCTCAGTGCAGCTCCAGCTCTGCTTGGACAAGGGGACAGCTAAAGACAGTCCCTGTCTCAAGGAGTTCACAATCTGAAACATACACACAGCAGACATAGTATAAGGAAGTTTAAGGCAATGTCACTGAAGAGATCACTGTAGAAGACTTTGTGAAAGGCTTTCTCTGTTTCAAAGAAGGACTAGGAAGAGGAAGGGGAGGTCATTTGGTGTCCTAATTTATGAAGGCAGGGTGGCAGGGATGCTGGCACTCAAGCCATATGGTCTGCAGAGCAGTGCTAATCTGCCCAGCCAGGAATTCTAATGCAGCTTGCCTTATCCCCAATGCCTTTAGCCACCACCTGGCATGCAGTGGGTTTTAATCACGTTGTTGTGGACAGCTCCATACCTCTGAGTGTCGGGGGAGAAGGTCCAGAACATCCCGTTTACTCATTGACCAGTGGAATATCAGCCCTGGGTTGGCATTACCAAAGGAAAATGGAGTCAGAGTGCTGGTCAGCCCCATGACATAAACAGGCATCTGCAAAGTAAAAATACTGTCACCATGGCACTCAGGGTATTGCTGATGTTTTCTACATTACAGTTTGGGCATCTAAGCTCAATTCTGGACGGAAAGCTTCCACAGGAGGAGAGATTAAAAAGCCTGGGACTGTTCATCTTAGAAAAGAGCCAACTCCGGGGGGATAGGACAGAGGTCTATGAAATCATGGCTGGGGTGGAGAAAGTGAACAGGGAAGTGTTATCACCCCTTCAAACAACACAAAAACCAGCGGTCTCCCAGTGAAATTAATAGGCAGCGGGTTTAAGACACACACCAGGAAGTACTTCTTCAAACAACGCACTGTCAACATGTGGAACTCATTGCCAGGGGATGTTGTGAAGGCCAAGACTATAACCGAGTTCAAAAAAGAACTAGATAAGTTCATGGGGAGAGGTCCAACAATGGCTGTTAACCAAGATGGTCAGGGATGTAATCCCATGCTCTGGTGTTCCTAAACCTCTGACTGCCAGAAGCTGGGACTGGATGACCTGGGATGGATCACTCAATAATTGCCCTGTTCTGTTCATTCCCTCTGAAGCATTTGGCACCAGCCACTGCTGGAACTCTGGGCTACATGGACCACTGGTCTGACCCAGTATGGCCGTTCTTATGAACGGCAGACAAAGAAATGAATAGGACACAGACTATGAGGAGTTGCCAAGATGGTGACACAAGAAATTAATTGTAAACTCTTCAAAAATAGTTAGGGTTTGTAGTATGTGTCATGAATTTGTTACCAACAGCATATTCTCTGAAGTCCCTTAACATTACTGTAAAGCATACAAACAACCTAGCTAAATGCCTAGCCCTAGAGAAAATATGACAACCCCTTCTGACAGTGGCATATCCTTGTGTGCAGAAGACTCAGGTTCAGTCCCCCACGCCCTGGACTGGTGGAAGGAGCTGTGTATGGCAAATAGAGCAAGCATATTCTACCTGGACATACTCAGATCTTCGGCAGCAGCCAAGTAGTTCCCTTTTCAGTGTGCCTTCCATGCTGTCCTGCACGTAACTTCCTTCTCACTTATACACACAAAGCATTTGAGAGCCTTTCTAAATTCCAAGTATGAGAACGTTTCAGAAACTATCTTACAACAGTGGACTAGATGCATGATTCTCCACTAGCATGGTTTCTTGAGGCGTTTGTGAAGATATTCCAGGCTCCCTCTCCCCACTTTAATGATTTGTCTCTGCTGGGCCTTAGGGCACTGTCATTTCCCAGCTCCCATCCAGTGGAGCACAGAGCTCTAACCCGCTGTAGGACTTAGGTTGCTAATCATTGTGAGAATGGGGTTTAGAGCGTACACAGTAGAACAGGAGTCAGCTAAAGTCTCCATTTGGTAAATTGGTGCCATTTGCTTGAGAAGGTTGGAAGTTACTGGTCTAGATGAATAAAGAAGTCCGTTTTCAGTTACTACATCACTTTAGTAAACCCTATCTCAGGATTTTCAGCACCATTTGGATTTATACCTGCAATCAAAAACTCCAGCTAGAGCTAGAAAGTCATTCACTACTTGCAGGTCACTGTGGTTTCCGATATTAGCTACAGAACTAACCTTGGTGGCTGTTATAAGCCTCGTGGCAGGTGCATGAATTCTTACTGCTCTCAGCTGAACTACTTCCAATTCCACTTGACCCTGCAATATATGGCAAATAACATGCTTTGAGATATAGGAGTAAAATGGACAATCTGAGGAAGGAGACTGGGGACCTACCATCAAAATAAACAGTGTGTAGGCTGGTTAGGGGCTCAGTTGGTATCTTTAAAGGAGAACTAGATTTGCATGCAGTCCCAGAGGTTAGCAGAATTGCAGAAGTGACAGTCCCTGAAGAACATTAAGCAAACATGGCCACCACAGGCATCAACTTCTGTCGGCACCAGTGGGTGCTCGTGCCCCCCCACCCCCGGCCCCACCCCAACTCTGCCCCTATTGGATCCCTCCCCAAATCCCTGCCCTGGCGCCGCCCCCTCCCCCAAGCGTGCCTCGTTCCCCCTCCTCCCCCCTCCCTCCCAGGCTTGCGTGAAACAGCTGCGCACTCAGGGCCCAGCAGCGCACTCAGGGGAGGTGGTGGAGGGGAGGGGAGGCAGAAGTGAGCTGGGGGAGGGAGCGGGGGTGGAGCTGCCAGTGGGTGCAGAGCAGCCACCAATTTTTCCCCGGGGGTGCTCCAGCCCCGGAGCACCCACGGAGTTGGCGCCTATGATGGCCACCAACACAGAGGCTGCAGCAGCTTATTTGCTAGCCAAGCAGGGAAAGTTTCTGGTTGGCATAGAGCTATTTGATGCCCCATTGCTTTCTCCCATGAATTAAACATTTACTTTGTTTCAACAATGCACTTCCTACTGAGGGTGCAACAAAGCAAGAAACACAGAGATGTAAGAGCTGATGCCACTTAGTAAGGCTTTTCTCCCTCCAACAGGCAAAGGCCTTACCTCTCATTTCAGACATAAAACCAAAGAACAAACTACAATAATAACCCTACAATAACCTTTACTCCTGTCTAGGCACGACATGCATATAGTATGGGATCTTAGAGACGATGGGAGTTTTGTCCAACCAAGGATTTCAGGATCACTTCCACTGAGATGCCCAAACCCACCTGCAGATGTGCTTCCTCAGCAGAGGCCAGTGCAAGGAAAATACATCAGAGAAACAAATGAGGACTTACAAAACAAGCTAGGAAGATACCTTTGAGAAAACTATTACTTCTCCTGTGTCTTCACTGACAGCCTGAATGGTACCCTGTATTATGGCTGTTCCAACTGCCTTAGCCATCACCTGGCCCAGCCTGTTAACTATAGCCACAGTCTGGTTACTGATAGAGAAGTGAATGATGGACTGTGGCTGTGGGCCACCTTCTGACATCACCTGCAATATATTTAAACAGGAAACTGTAGCCCCAGAAAATGAGGTAAACTCTATTGAACCACATACCAGATCTGCGCTTTTCCTTGTCCACAAACAGAAAGCGTATGACATATTGGAAACAACGCAGTGTCTCTTCCCCGGCTTCTCAAGTGAGTGCATCAGATACACTTCACAGTGCAAATATATTTAAAAGAAACAGGAGAAGCTAGCCTGGAAATGATCTGGAGGCGAGAGTCTGAGAGGGAGGGGAAGAGAAGGCCAAACATACCTGATGTAATTTTGACTTCTACTGCTTAGGAAAGAGTGGGGAAGGTTAAGTGAGAAAGAGGTAGCAAAGTAGGAAACAGGAATAGGACCAATAATACGATACAGAGCCTTGACCAGCTGCTCTATCAGACATTTTTTACCAATACTATACTCTTTTAATATGGCAGGAGGAGTGGGGGGAGGGAGGGAGGAAGGAAGGAAGGAAGGAAGAAAGAAAGCGGCAAAGGGGATTGGGTAAATCTTATTTGTCTCTGGATGAACTAATATACTTTAAAGCTCACCTGCCTCATGTTGTGTGGAATGAGGGTCATTTCCTCTGGGTTGAGTTTGAATGGAGGAAAGACCTGGCAAAGGGAAAAGGAGGGAAAACTTTTTCTGCTGCAGGATTTCTTTTTAAAAAGACAAACCATTAATATTAAAAATACTCCTTGCTTAGTGGTGCACTACACAGGGTACCTGGCCAGTCTGCACTTAGTCTTGAAGTGCCACAGACATTCTACCAGCGCCCCCCCCCACAAAAAACCTCACAAGAGCTAAAATTACCTATATTTTAGAGAACAATGAGATTGATGGTAGCTCAGTATTTGAATTCTTTGCTACAGCATACAAAATAAATCACATGTGCATTTTTCTAAGCTGATTATGCCACATCCCTTTGAGATCTCTATAACAGAGAATGGGACTCCCAGTTAGCAAACACCCTCTGTTTTGTAAACATCAGGACAACACAGATTTTTATGGAAAATGGGTTAATTTGGTAAAATAAACAAACAGCAGCATGTTGCCCTTATAAGAAATCTGTGATTTCTTACAAGATCTTTCCATTCTTTTATGACTGCCAAACCCATCTAAACGCCAAGCTTTTCAGGCCAACATTATCCAAGTGGGTTTTTTCACTGCACTTTGAAGGAAATGGTTCTACACCAAGTGAGAAACATCTGAAGATAGACAGGCACAAATGGTGAGCATTCTTACTTCAACCTTCCGAGGAGAAGAAGTGAATTTTCTTCCCATCTTGTCCCAGGCTGTAGCCACCAAGGTTGTCTGGCCTATTGCGACAGCTCGGAGTACGTAAACTTCAGAGTATTCACCCACTTCCTCCATTAGCCTGCAAAGATACTTAACAGTTTTTTCACTTTTTCCAGCTTGCATTAAAATTATATGCCTTTAATAGTTGATGTGTTTAAAATGAGTCTCTAATACTGAGGTTTGTGTTTCTAGACAGCCAGCACAGTCCTAGACTTATGTTACACAAAGCTCTGAGAGGCAGAATTCACAATCTGTGATAGTTGTGAGAAAGTCTGTGGCTGTGTTCAATCATGTTAATGCTTTGGAATCTATACATTCCAGGGAAATTAATGTCTCTTTCCTCATGCACACACCATTTTTGTCATGCTATGGCAAGGTTTAAGTTATATAATCCATTAAACGGTCCTTCATTTTCTCTGACATCATTGCTGAATACTAAGATATTTGTAAATAAGTACATATATTTTCATCTGCCTCCACAGTAGGCAAGCCGAACAGTATTAATACAGGGATTCCAAGGAAAATTATTTCAATCAAAAGAGCTATACATTTATGGACTAACCATGCCAGAAAGAAACACTATAAACATATTTAATACACAGCTATATTTTCCTGTGGCAAGGGGATTCTGTGGCAGTGTAGAAAACCGAGTGATGGGAATGGAAATCAGCACTTTGCCTTCTGCATCACTTTTCATTGAGGATCTACACTGAGAGGTTTACAAATATGAATTAAACCTGGCAATCTACCTTATGAGGTACTTATGTATGATCCCCACTTTACAGAAGATTAAACCTCAGACATGGGGAGGTGAAGCGACTTTCCCAAGAACACACATACTGAGACAGTGACATAACTGGAGAGACTTTGGATATCTAGTCACCACAACACTCCTTTAGCCAGGGGATGGATAGGGTGCTGGATTTTGCTCTGTAGTAATCAGTTCTATTTTGCAGTAGACAATGGATATTACCAGCTGCTACTTGAGGTGGAAATGCACCAGGCTGCCTACTGTAGTACTCACACAAGTGTAACAATAGCAGATGCTGCCTGCAGTTTGAGCTTCATGTACTTGAAATATTTGCTCTTAAATGGATGTCGATGAAAACCAAGGACTCGCACGCTGACTAGGACAGATTTGCCAATCTCGATCTAGGTAAAAAGAGCACTTTTACAATTTTTGGTGGTGTCTTTGTACCTATGCTTAATCTTGGATGGGCTGCAAAAGGACACCACCCACCTTACCTCTCTTAAGTTCTCTTTCCTACCTGCAGAGAGATACTCACATAGGCAGGACACTCAAGAGGATGCACACAGGCTCCCACTTCTTTCAGTGTCACTTCTTGATCAGAAATATAGGGTTGTTGCTGTTAAAATTAGAGGCTCATCTCTTCTAGGAGCTGCTGTGGGGCTACCAGAACGTATGGCAGCCCCTACAGTATGAGGCACGGATTCACACTGGGTCTTCCATTGTGTACCGAGTGACATTATTATTGGGACACTTAATGGCCTTAAATACATTTTTTAACCCAGGTAAAATAAGATTTCACATTAATAAAGTGTGAAAAAAAACAAAAAGACTGGCCTGGTCCTTCTACAGCAGTATGATTTACTGCCAAAAACAAACCTCTGAAGTGGATGCAAGATCTCATGGTTTATCACCTAGCTAAGACACTACACTCAATCTTCAACATAAGCCCCTTGCAGCTCAGTTCCAGAAGAAGTTGTTCCTCCTCCAAGGAGGAGGAGAAGAGTGGATACTTGGGCAGGAGTTGGTAGTGTCTAACCAAGCATTGAAGAAAAAAATACAACTTCTCTTGCAGTCCTGTGTACAAATCTTGCACCAAGTGCATCAAGCCCAGCTATGTGGCTCATGTGAATTATCTCTGCTCCACAGGATTTGAAGAAAGAATCATAAGTATGATAGAACCAAAATGTAACTCATATTTTTGAAGCCTCAAACTCTCAAAACCGCCACCCATCATAGTTAAGAGTCTATCGTCTTTATTAAGCAACCTAGAGAAAGATGAGTTTCTTCATGATGGCGGGTGCACGAATGCACGTTGTGCAGTGACATTCTTTGTCCTTGGGAGCCAACAGCATAGTGGAATAGCCAAGAATTCTGTTCTCGGATGCCTAGGTGAAAGGCTTCCACTGACAGTGTCTCTTGTATTTAAGAAGATACATTCACACAGATTTCTCTAACAGTTTGAAAATAAAACAAATGTCTCTTGAAAGGAAAATTACTTCATAGATGGCTCCATACAATGCAAACAAACAAACAAAGAACATAAATAAGATTAAAAAAAAAATCACATCCCACCAGGCTAGGTTTTTTACAGACATTTGAGTTTCCCTAAAATTGTCTCACCTTATCAATGAGATCCACCTCCAACTCATGCATATCAGATACATGTAGATAGACTGCAGCTGGTCCCAGAAATGCCAGACAGAGATCGTAGACCTCCAAGGTTAGAGATCCAGGATGCAAAGGGACAATCTACAAGGAAAGTGAGGAGGTATTAGCCATATTATCTGCCGTGGATACCGATTTAATTTACATCTCTGTCACCAAAAAGCTAAAGCTAACTCGTAAAAGTGACTAAGTCTAGCATTCTGCTGAAAAGTCATTGTTCAAACAACATGTAAACGAAAGAGGGAAAAGCTCTGTTAGGGTCAACCAGAAGCCACCACAGGACTGTTCCTATAGCACAGTTACTGGAACATTGTCCAGTCTAGTTTTAAGTGTTTTCATCACTTCCCCTGGAAATTATTCAACAGTCCAGAAGGTCACACAGTCAGGATGTTTCTTCCTGATATTCAGGCTAAATTTCTCTCTACAGGAAAGCAAAGCTGACTCAAGTTTGATTTCTGACCCCACTGCTCACTCATGCCTCTGGGCCAGTTAGCACCAAATAGTATATTGTATTATATTTATTGTTACAGGAAACAGCAGCAAGGAAAACTACAGGAGAGAATTAATTTTGATCGAGCAGTTATAATGGTTGAAAGTGTCACCCTATACAGGATCTGGAAGTCAGCGAAGTCCCTAAACGTATAATAAAACCCAAAAGGTAAATTAAATCTATACACAGTAACTGATACAGTGTATTTTGTACTATTTGGTGACAGGTAGTCCTTAATTCATTATTCTAATGTTTTCTCTTATTAAGAACCTATTCCAACAAATATCAGGCTCACTTTACACACTTGCTGGCAATCAAGTACTCCAGCGTGTTAAAGTGAACTGCATAAACAGTTCTGAAGGTAAAAAGAAATGAGAGATGGAAAGTAAGAAAAAATATCGATTTCTTTCCAGGAGGGTGAATCTCACTGTGAGATTCTGAACCCAGGCTGTTCTCCAGGGGAGAACATCTTGAATGTGCTCACCTCGATGGCACTCTCTGCTTCCAGGTATGTAGTGTTTACGATCTCCTCTTTGCTGCTGTTGACGAAGAAATACCCAGATCCTTCCACTAGATCAAATATTTCCTAAAATGGTACAGAAAAAGGAGTAAAATCCCAGTGCACTCACTTCTCTACCAACTCAGAGTGCTGGCTCACTGACTGAGGGGTTTAAATCCTGCAGTCCTTACTCAGCTTTTACTCAGTCTCCAAAGGGAGTTTTAGCCCAAGTAAGAATTGAGAATTGCAAGCTGCATGAAATATTTTTAAAACACTGTAATAAAGGCTCAAATTATAGGTGTACCCCAACTAAAAAAACCCAAAACAGTAAGAAGACCAAAAAAATGCCACCATGGCTAAACAGCAGAGTAAAAGAAATCAAAGCCTACTGAGGAAAACAGAAAGGAACATACATTCTGACACATCACGTGTAAAGGAATACTTCAGCAGGCCAAAAAAGAATTTGAAGAGAAATTAGCAAAAGACACAAAAACCTAACAGCAAAATTTCTTTACGTACATCAGAACCAGGAATGCTGTCAAACAATCAGTGAGGCCACTGGATGGTAAAGAAGCACTGAAGGAAGACAAGGCCATTGCAGAGAAGCTAAATGAATTCTTTGCATCAGTCTTCATTGTGAAGGATGTGAGGGAGATTCCCAAACCTGATCTAGTCTTTTTATGTGACAAATCAGAGGAACTGTCCCAGCTTGAAATGTCAATAAAAGGAGGTTTTGGAACAAACTGATAAATTAAACAGGACTAAAAGTCACCAGGACCTGATGGTATTCACCCAAGAGTTCTGAAGAAACTCATACATGAAGTTGCAGAACTACTAACTGTGGTATGTAACTTATCGCTTAAATCAACCTCTTTACCAGATGACTGGAGGTTAACTAATGTAACACGGATTTTTTAAAAAAGGCTCCAGAAGCAATCCTGGCAATTACATGCCAGTGAGTCTAACTTCAGTACCAGGGAAATTGTAGTAAAGAACAGAACTGTAGTAAAGAACAGAATTATCAGACACATAGATGAACATGATTTGTTGGGGAAGAGTCAACATGGCTTCTGTAAAGGGAAATCATGCCTCACCACTCTATTAGAATTCTTTGAGGGGTCAACAAACATACGGACAAGGGTGATCTAGTCGATATAATGAACTTGGACTTTCAGAAAGCCTTTGACAAGGTCCCTAGCCAAAGGCTCTTAAGCAAAGCACACAGACATGAGATAAGAAAGAAGGTGTCACCAGTAACTGGTTAAAAGATAAAAAACAAAGGTTAGGAATAAATGGCCAGTTTTCACAGTGGACACAGGTAAATAGCAGGGTCCTCCAAGAATCAGTACTTGGACAAGTGCTATTCAACATATTCATAAATGATCTGGAAAAAGGGGTAAACAGTAAGGTGGTCAAGTTTGCAGATGATACAAAAGTTACTAAATACAGTTAAATCCAGAGCTGACTGCAAAGAGTTACCAGGGGATCTCACTAAATTGGGTGACCGGGGAAAATGGCAGAAAAATTCAGTGTTGATAAATGCAAAGTAATGCACATTGGAAAACAATCTCAAGTATACATACAAAATGATGAGGTTTAAATGAGCTATTACTGCTCAAGAAAGAGATCTTGTAGTCATTCTGGATATCCTCTGAAATATCTGCTCACTGTGCAGCAGCAATCAAAAAAACTGACAGAATGTTAGGCACCATCAGGAAAGGGACAAATAATAAGACAGAAAAGTATCATAATGCCACTATATAAACCCATGTTACGCTCCCATTTTTTGAATACTGCCTGCAGTTCTGGTCACCCCATCTCAAAAATCATATAATTGGAATTGAAAATAAATACTGAATTGGAAAAAGTACAGAGAAGGGCAGCAAAACCGATGAGGGGGATGGAACAGCTTCATTTGAGGAGAGACTAAAAAGACTCTGACTGTTCAGCCTGGAAAAGAGACGACGAAGATGGCATATGGCAGAGGGTTGTAAATCACGACTGGCGTGGGGAAAGCGAAGAGGAAAGTGTTATTTACCCCTTCACATAACACAAGAACCAGGGTCACCCAATGAAATTAACAGGCAGCATGTTTAAAAAAGCATAAGGCAATACAGTCCTTCTTCACACAACGCACAGTCAACTTATGGAACTCATCTCCAGGGGACATTGTGAAGGCCAAAAGTATAAGTGGATTCAAAAAAGAATGAGAGAAGTTCATGGGGAGAGGTCCATCAATGGCTATTAGCCAAGATGGCCAGGGACGCAACCCCATGCTCCTGTGTCCCTAAACCTCTACTGCCAGAAGCTGGGACTGTATGACAGGGGATGGATCACTCAATAAATTGTCCTGTTCTGATCATTTCCTGTGAAGCATCAGGCACTGGAAGACAGGACACTGGGCTAGATGGACCACTGGTCTGACCCAGTCTGGCCACTGTTATGTTCTTATAAGTAAAAACCAAGTAAAGACCTCAAATTTGGCCTTAAGTGATGAGGTGATTAAGAATAGCCAGCTGTAATACACAAAGTCATGATTCCCCCAAGGAGACCCTGCTGACCCAACAAAGAAAGGAAGCTCAAGGGCATCAGCTAGTACCATGTATCCAATTAAAATAATTGTGAATGGTCCAGCCTGGGGGTTAGTGCTTTGAATTTTCAAATGGAAAACCCAAGATTGATTTCCCATCACTCACTGGCCAGTGGGCAGGGATTGGGAGTGCTACAGAGACACTCAACAGAAGGGCAATGAACAGTGATTCCTCCACTAATTGCACTGTCTCTTCAGTTTCACTGAAACAGACCAGGACAAGCCTCATTAAGTGTTTTGTGAAGAATACTTGCAGACCATCTCTCTTAACACTCATCTGGAACAGTGGCCTTCTTTTCAGAAGCACCGCTACCCTTGAACATAAGCAGCACTTGCAGTCCAACACCACACTGTATTTACATTTCATTGAGCAGAAAGAGGAAGATCAAAGCGTTTATCATTCCATTAAGTGATGATCAGTTATACAACAGATGGGCATGAGCTTTATGCAGGGACACATGTTCACTGTCTTCTAAATATTCATGAAGGCAGTTGAGGGGAAAAAAACATCTGATGATAAAATCCTGCGTAATATACAAAAGACTGATGTGATATGACTTAGCCATACTAATAACCTTCTTACCTTCACAGCAGGATGATTATAGATAGTGGCATTGTCTGGCACCACCGTCACATCCTCTACCAGTAACAACTCCACAGCCGTGGAGGTTGGCAAGTTAGATACTTCCTAAGTGCACAACCAAAAGCAGAGAGAAGTTACATTAGTATTCCTTCTAGTCCTGAAGCCCCAAACCTCCTCTTTCGCAGAAGGAACTAATGATTGCAGTGGTAGTGCACTAGCCCTTCTCCTAACTGGCTGCGATGGCAGAAATAGGACTTTCCTCTTGAAAGAGGACAAAGCCCAGTATTCAAACCTGAAGATAAAATTATCTGCACAGTCCTAACCTACTCAGCTCAATGTGTCAGTAGACTGCAACAGTTTGCTAGACAGATCAGTCAGAGATTAAGCAATCCATACTACACTCATCTCAGAAGCGTTTGAAAATGTGCCCCAAAATGTCCTCTTTCACTCACTCTTGGACTGCCTCTCTCTGAATACTTCACAAAGCTGACTCCAATCAGAATAGTCCCTTTGATGCGGTGCACCTCAAGGAGCTGATGCCCTATAAGCAACAGAGAGCAGAAATTTCACTGGAAACGAGATAGAATTTGAAAAGGAAAAACGAACAAAAAACAATTCCACCTTCAACTAGGAATAAGAGTGAGTAGGATGCAGTATTTGCAAATGAGGTTCACGAGCAATAATTTCAGTGTTAAGAATTGGACACAATTAATTAATTGTTAGAAATCTGCTTGACTTGTTCTTTGACAGCTTTCTTGTGCTGTATGTTTAAAAACATATATATATAATCCATTAGCCATGCTATGGCACTTTTAAAGGCTGTAACAGAGTAGCAGTGTTTGTCTGACATACCCCACCCACCCTGTAAGCAGGAGGAAATTCTGTTGGGAAAGGGCTAAGAGGGTGCTGATGACTCACTTAGGCAGGTGGCTTGTTACTCCATTTGCAGATTAAGGGAACTGGGACTGGCTCTCTAAAGAAATGATCTTGCGCAGGGGTGGGCAAACTTTTTGGCCTGAGGGCCACATCTGGGTATGGAAATTCTATGGTGGGCCATGAATGCTCACGAAATTGGTGATTGGGGTGCGGGATGGGGTGAGGGCTCCGGCTGGGGGTGCAGGCTCTGGGGATGAGGGTTTGCGAGTGCAGGAGGGTGCTCCAGGCAGGGATTGAGGGGTTCGACTGGGGGGAGGGGGATCAGGGCTGGGGCAGGGGTACAGGAGGGGGTTGGGGGTGCAGGCTCTGGGTGGCACTTACTTCAAGGAGCTCCCAGAAGCAGTGGCATGTCCCCCATCCGGCTCCTACTTGGAGGCGCGGCCAGGCGGCTCTGTGTGCAGCCCTGTCTGTAGGCGCCGGCCCGCAGCTCCCACTGGTCGTGGTTCGTGGCCAATGGGAGCTGTGGGGGCAGCGCTAGGGGCAGTGTGCAGAGCCCCCTGGTTGCCCCTGTGCGTAGGAGCTGGAGGGCGGCGTGCTGCTGCTTCTGGGAGCCGCGCGGTGTGGGTCAAGCCCCGGACCCCACTCCCCAGCAGGAGCTCAAGGGCCAGATTAAAATATCTGGAGGGCCGGATGCAGTTTGCCCACCTCTGATCTAGTGAGTGGGCTGAACAGTCCTTAGGGAAGAACCTAGGAGGAGCCCAGCCTAGGGAGAAAACTTGAAGTTTGAGCTTAATTTATGTTAAATTCTTTATTAATAAAGCCAAAATCATTAGAGAAAGTGAAACCCAGATATCATGGTGATGCATAGATACAGAGATTATATTAGGAGGAGGGAGAGAGAGAGTTTGAGCTAAATTCAGTGCTGGGGTAAGCAGGAGCAACTCCGACTGACTTCATTGGAGTTCAGTGTATAAAACTGAACAGGTACCGTGCAATCTGGTCTGTCCACTCCCATCATCCTTTGCTACCATCTGCATGGACTTTGAGTCAGTAAAGTGTGCGAGAGTTTCATTGGCTGATTTCCACTCCAGCACCAGGGAGCTAAAGTTGTCAAACTTCCGCCGGTGCTGATCAAACACGGCCAACTCCAAAACTGTATTCCTCAAACTGGACACGGGGATCTACACCCAAAATAACAGAACTCAATCTTATTAGTAACTCGGAGCCTGATTCTAGAGAAAAAGCACCTTGCAGCCCATAGCCACCTTCATCTGAATGAGAGAGGCATTGGCCACTGTTGGAAGACAGGACTCTGTGCTAGATGGACCTTTGGTCTGACCCAGTATGGCCGTTCTAAGAGACTACAGGGCCCAGGATGCTGTGACTCCTCTTTGGAGTTTTCTTATGCAGAAAGTGAGTTACTGCCAAATTACACAGTAATTTGATGTAATTACTCAGCCAGTTTGATGGGAAGAGGAACTGAGCAGAGATCATCAAGGTAGTTTAATTTGACAGAGGTGATTCCATCTTCAGATAATGGATTTCCTGGTAATAGCTATTAAATTATCAGTTAGTGCTACACAAGCGTCATCTGGACATCAAACATATCACACACATCATGGGTTTCCAATCATCCTACAAATCATTATAGAGAGGAGTGTTATTCATTCTTTTTAAAACATATAAAGTCTTACCAGCTGTTTGTTGTGCTGAGGCAACGGGCAAGGCTGAACACCTGCAGCTATCTTGTACACTGGAGTCACAGACATACTGGCTGGATGAGCACAAATGAAAGTCACCTGCACAGTTTCCACGGCAGGACTAGGGTTCAGGACTCCTGGCTGATTACCTACTTGGAGCATAAGCACCTTCAAGGACATACAAGGGAGATGGTTAGCCAGCAGGCTTTTCAATTTCAGCTATATCCATGATGTCATGTTGAACAGCATCCCAAAATGGGTTTATTTACAGAAAACAAAAGCCAGACCATGCCAGGTTGTCAGGAGTTGTGATAAAAGTCTAGTCTATAAGCAAAATACTGAGACTCAAAAACAAACACACAGTCTAGGGGAGACTCTCTAGAGGCCCAGCGTGTCCAGGGAGCCCCCCTCACTAATGGGGCACCTCTGCACTGAATACTGTTAAGTATCAGATGCAGCAATACACTATCCCTTTCTCTATTTCCACAGCTAAGTGGACAGTAGGCATTTCTAAAATGATTTTCAGGTACACAAGAGTCAAACTGTCCCTTAGTTATGGTGTGCTGGTGCAAGCCATGAACTTTCCTGGCAGGAGAAATGGAACATGTTTTTTTCACACTGTATTGCTTTATGTGTGAGAGATTAGCCAATCTGTTGCCAGCTGGTTATTACACTGCAGAAAATGTAGGTGTGTTTCCCTACCTGCTCCCCCAGCTCCAGGCAAAAAATCCGGTAAATGTACTGGTTCTGTTTCCTTTTAGTTGGCAGTCGGATCTGTGTAACCTCAATTTTTTCCTCATGCTCCACGGTCAATTCCAAGAAGAAACGAGATGGTTCCAAAACCCATGGCCCTGGCCCGCCTTCAAATACCATCTGCTTCGCTGACTGCCAAGTCACCAATGCCACCTCCACTGGGTTTAGAGCCTGATCACACAAAGAGAAATGAGCAGACTCTGCTATTTGAATATATAGTCTCAGCAAGGGCATACAAAAGGTAATATCTATAATACAACCAATGGGCCTAATTCTCAGTTACACTCAGGCTCCTTCATACCACTCAGCAGTGGGAAGGGCCTTTAAGTGGAGCCAGCTGGCCACTGTTTGCCAGAAGCTGGGAATGGACAACAGTGGATGGATCACTTGGTGATTCCCTGTTCTGTTCATTCCCTCTGGGACACCTGGCATTGGCCACTGTTGGAAGACAGGACTCTGGGCTAGATGGACCTTTGGTCTGACCCAGTATGGCTGTTCGCATGTTCTTATACAGGCCTGAAAGGTTGAGAAACTACACAATATTATAGAAAGAGGCCATTTGCTATTGGATCTGGGTTGGACTATATTGAGCTATCTGTAAGAAAACTAATACTTTATATAATAATCTGCACCAAAAATAAAAAAGACACCCTACTGGGGCAGAAGAAAGCTCAGCTAACAGGAAAAGAAAAATTACTACTGCAACAGAAGACCTGCTCCGATGCATTTGATGGTTTTTCACAAAAAGAATTTATTCAATCCTCTGAGTCTGGGAGGATGGTAGTTGAAAAACATGGTTTCAACTGTGGGCAGGTGTAATGACAAGGAAAAAGACATATGGGAGGAACTTTCTCCTCCCAGAGAAAAACATAGCAATATTTCAGGGTGATATACATTAAACTCCCTGCTCCAAGGGACTTGCCAAATGTTAATTAATAAAGCCTCACAAATCCCTCAACGGGGCAGGGATAAAGTGCCCTCTCTTTCTGACCACAATTCCATGACAACATGAATACGGGCAGGCAGTCCACAACAGAAGGGAAGTGTGCACTAGCATCGCTGCCTCACGACCATCAGTGGGTTCGCTCCCGAAGTAAATACGGGAAAACAGCAAAGACAAAAGAAGGACTCAAATAGCAGGGAACAAAGTAGAGAGAGGGGAGCATCTCCTCACCTTGAGAGGCTCATAAGCAGCAAATGTGGCACTGGTTTCAAAATACTCCTGGTACACTGTCGCGCTCACCGTTACTAAAGTGTGTCCCAAGGACTTCGCCGCTAACTGGATACTGGAGCAGAATGGCAGGCCAGGTTTCTGATTACCTGTAAATTTGAGAGCATTTTTTCAGCACTTTCTACATCTCCGACGAGCAGGGCTGATGTCTGGACACAGGGTTACGGCTGTAATGGAATCCATGACTTCCCAAATTTTTCCTAAACGTTTCCCAGACTGTCACCCTTTCGCCACTCGTCCTGTCCCCGTTAGCTGTTGGAAGACTTGAATTATACAGTTCCAGACATTATGACAGGATGACTAACCTTCTGTCTAGACCTTGTGACTGATTGACACAATACTCATACTGGAAAATGGGGAATGACACTTTGGGAAATAAATTATAAACGGACTTTGCAATCAGGTATTTTAAAAAGTGATCAAATTTGGAGCTCATCTATCTTACCCTCTTCAGCAAGGATGAAGACTCCTTGCTTATCCATGCTTATGTCCAGGGCTAAGAGGGAGCAGTCAGTAAAAGCAATGGTCTCCCTTGTCTCCCTATCGGTGTGGTACATCATGAGGGAAACTTCCAAAACTTGGCCAATCTCAATGTCTGCATGAAATGGCAAAATCTCCATCTTTGTCAGTTTCAAGACATACACCTGCGCAGACAAAGAGTCTCAGTCAGCAAAGTAGGAAGGGTTAGATCACCCAGGGTTAGAATCACGTCACACTGCAAAGTGCCACCGGTTCAAGAAGGAAATCTAGAATCTCTCATGACAGGCAGGCAGAGTACATAAAAGTGGAAACCACCTCTGGCTTAGAAGCTGAATTCCACTTGCAGCCTTAATCGTATAGACAGAATTCCACTATACAGGGGTAAGAGATTCAGTTACAGCTGATTTTATAGTTACTGTACAGCAGCAGACACCCTGACTCAAATAAATCTTAATATTGTTGTGCTTAGCAGACAATTGTTAATATGTTGATAAGAAGTCTGTGCTTAGCAAACAAACAGCAACATCACTGGGGGGTGATTCTACTCACTCCCTCCAGTGAGTATCAGCAGTAACTCGTCTGAAGTGTTGAACTGCAGTGTAAGCCTGAGGAGAATCAAATCCAACATTTCTAAGCAGGTGCCCATCATCAACTTTGCTCTTCAAATATGAGTTTTAAATTCCTAAATGTGGACAAGCAACCCTCTCTGTCACTGAAGCAAGATTTGTCAGGAAAAGGCTTGCCTTTATTTCTCCATAATGGAAGGGGTTCTGCACATCTCTGGCCTGTACTGTGCTCTGCCCTCTGACCACCCCTGCAGTCACTACTCCTTTGATGGTGACTGTGACTACAGTCTGATTAGAAGAGGTCCACGTGAAATTGCCACTGCCTCCTTTTACCTAGGAAACAGCAGAGGATAGAAAAGGGAAACAGCTCAGATTACCATCAATGAGAGTACTAGAGCGGGAGGAGGATTGTGTGCAGGGATCAAGATTAGTGTTAATTCTTTGGCAAAATGTGTGCTTGAGCTGATTTGGCTGTGGAACAACATGCTAATAGGGTAAAAAATAAAGTAATAACAGTATTTCTTCAGTTCCCTTCATCTGAGGACCCCAAAGCACTTCACCTGCATGCATTAAGTCTCACAATCCCCCTATGAGGGGGATAGGAAAGTATAAACCGTACTGACACAAATGAGACACAGGAAGGTTTTTTACCTAAGGCAAGTCAGTGGCACAGACAGGAACAGAATAAAGAAAATAAGTTTGTCTCTGCCCCCTTTTCTAGCTGCTTAGAACTTACAATACAACTTAGAATGATTCAGAAACCCAGGGGCTTGAAGGCCACGTAGCCAGACTAAAGATAAGCGGTGCTGGAAACGTGGGCGTATGATCAGTAAAGAAGGGAACAAGAAGAGATGACAGAGGAAGACAAAACCTTGGAGAAAACGGACTCAAAAAGAGCAGTTTAGGACAAATGTAAAATGTGACCACCTGTGAGGGAGGGAAAGAGCAAACAAGCCTGGTGAGGAGGGGTGGGGCTTGCAGAGGAAAGCACTAGTCATCCGCCTGTGATGTTGCTAGCATGGGGGCCTGCTCCTGTCCCCAGTAAATTCAATGAGCATTTTGCCCTTTATTTTAATGGGCCTAGATCAGGCTAGCAAAGAAACAAAGGCTGTCGTGCCCTCTCACTCACTATTGAGGATACTCTCAGGGTGTCTATTTGGCTGGAAGTAATTAATAAGCTTTTTTTCTGGAAGGGGCTCTCATATGAAAGAGGTCTTCTTCCTGATGTTCCATGCCATATATACTTCACCTGAACTTTGTACCGATACAAGATTGCCATAGGATGGTGTGGAAATGCGAGGAAGAAGGGTGTCAGCTTGATGGGGAAGTAAATCTTCACCTCCTGTTCATGGCTGATTGGGACAGGTAAGTAATCCTCAGAGCCAGCCTACAGGCACAGAAAAAGGAACAATAATCTTTCAAGTAAAGAGGCTGCCCCACTCACAAAAGTGGTAAACTAGTGTTTAACTGCCTGTGTACAAGGAGGTGGCAGCATGTGCAGACAATGCATACCATGTTCCTCCCTTCAAGCTGCTGACAGATTTGACACTTTGTGAAGTAACAATGGTTCCTATTTGTATTGATTACCTGGAAAACAAGGTGGGAATAACGAACACTATGTTTCTGCTTTAAGTCAATTGTTTTTTTTCTCTTTTGTATAAGCTTAATCAAAATTCCCCCAAAACAGCAGTAATACCTCCAGCTGTTCCCAACAGCTGTTCCCTCACGTGTAAAACTATAGGAGATAGTTAAACACTACAGGACTGAGAAATTTACAGTATGTCACCAAACAGAGGGAGAGGGGGCAAAATCTAGACTGCAAAAGGAAGACTGATGCTACAGTTATAAAAACAAAAATATAATCCTATATAAAAGCAGCCCTTAATGCTCCTGTTTGTATGGTCTATAGGACAAGTAAGCACACTGCAACCAGCAGAGAATTAAAAGAGAAGAAATAACACTAAACTGCACTTTACATCAAGTTGAGAGCAAGGGTAGAGGAATCCCAGCTACTTAGTTACACCTAGACCTCTCACTTGTTCAAAACCATTTGAAAGAGAACATTACAACTGGACAGAAACAACCAGCCAGCTTAGTGGGCTAACCCAAGAATTCCTTGTAGTCAAGCCTATTAATCCAAGAGACATATACTGTCCTCAGTGCCCACTCAGTTCAGTTAGAGATGTTCTCCAGATCAAGGGCCACATGTGGCCTTAATCTGTGCACATTAAGCAGACTTCTGCAAAATCTTCCCTATATAACACATTTACTAAAGCCTGGAATTGAACAGAGAAAAATGTTTGAAACATTAAAAATACATGCTCCCAAAAACTAACGCTTAATAGGTCATTTTCTTTTACTTATTGTCTACCCACTGATTTTAAGTAAGGTTCTTTATAGGGGAAGTACAGCCTGCTTCTTTAGTCAGTTAACACAGTATCCTGGGAGTTACAAATGGAAAAGGTCTAACAGGGTCCACATCTTGTCCATCCTATAACCAGCGCAGGATAGTTCCCTATACTATGTTCTCAAGGGCTGTGTCCAGTTCAGTTTTGAAATGTCCTGAGAAATGCATCTTCCATCATTTCCCCTGGCAGAAAATTCTATAGCTTTTCCTGATATTCAATGTACATTTTCTTTTTCTTCATTTCACCCCCTTACTCCTGTTTGTAGCCCCTAGAAAATTCAGAATAGTGTAGGAAAGGTGCAGCACGAACAAACTCACATGAGCAGCTTAGTGAAGCCTATTGATCTTCAGCACTACTGATTAGTCATGGCATTTCTCTCTAGTCCTCAGATTCCATGTCTCTGAGGAAATCACACTGTCCTTCAGAGAGAGCTTGCTATCCCCAGAGCCCCAGGAGGAGACGCTTATCCACACAGGTTTTATAGGACAGCCTGCTACGATTCAAAGTAAATACGGCATTAGCAATACTGCCGTAACTTGAAACATACAGGAGTTCAGGTTCTGCATTTGTGAACAGTAATATCACAGGGTCTGAGTCAACGCCCATTAAAATCAATGGGAATCTTTCCACTCACTCTAGTAGGCACTGGACCAACTCTTTAGACAACAGCAAAGTCTGGAAAGGGAAGGGTACAACCTTCACCTCTTACCTTTAGAAGAACTGATACTAGGGCAGCTTTTATTACGGTGATGCCCTCCTTCAGAACTTGAACTATTTGATAAGACCCATTAACAGAAGACAAGAACTCTTCAAAATACTCCTTGGGAAACTCGTGAGTTATTCTGAGGTTCTGCAAAACAAAAACCAGAAATAAATGAAGGAACCACTTCCCAGAGAAATTGGATCCACGTTCTATCAGAAGAATCGCAAGACATGCAGACAGAGAAATCTGCACGGCCACAAGCGCTCGCACACACACGTTGGGTGTTCCCGGAGTTTGGAAATCAACATGGTTATGAAACAACTATAAACCAGGAGTGCATTCTGGATACAGCTGGTAAATGAAGGGCCCAGTCATCCTACTTTGGTTTCTGTATTGGACTGAAGAACATTTTTCTTAAGGAAATGACCTGTTAGGAGAACAACCCTACAAATCCCCAGGAGTTAAGGAAACATTGTCATTGCTATTTTAATTACATTGAAACAAAGGCTCAAGGAGGATTAAGTGACTTGCATAAGGTACCTATAAGCCACTGGCAGACAGCTCAGACTATCACTAATAAGACCTAGCATTTATATAGCACTTTTCAATTAGTAGATCTCAAAGCACTTCACAATCTTTAACGTATTTATCCTTATAACACCCCTGTGAGGTCAGCCAGTGTTATCACCCCGTGTCTGACAGATGGGGAAGTGTGGCACAGAGAAGCTAAGTGACTTGTTCAAGGTCAAACAGGAAGTCTCTGGCACAGCAGGGCACTGAACCCAGCTGTCCTGACTCCTAGGCTAGTGCCCAACCACTGAACCTTCCTTTCTTTCAATAAACCAGGCTGCCTTTCTCCTAGCAGACTCTCCCCACGTGCTGAAGCTGCCCTAAATGTAAAGGCATACGAAAAATTACATTTATTAGAACACTACAGCTTCTAAATGAAGATGGTAGTTTAAATATGAAAATAAGTTATCCTCTCTTTAGTAACATCACATTAAGCTGAATTCCAGAGACCTGAATACTTCTCAATCCTAAACATCTGAATAAGCTATTTCCAATAAGACTTTGAAAGGATCTGAATCCCTCAATTGTTGCAGCTGCGGGTATGTAAAGAATAAAGCACAACAGACCCTTCCCACATACTCACATCAGATAAATAGACTTTAGTGCTGGATTTATCATACACCTCAACAGTGATTGTATATGCTCGCTTCACTTCTAGAACCCACCTGTCTCCTGGCTGAACAGTGAAACCTGAAATAAAATGTAAAAGAAAGTGGCATATTAAAATAAAGAAAATCATTTAATAAAAATCCAGCTAGGTTTCAGTTTCATGAATTTAATGTTGGTGAAAGGTGCTACATTAACAGCTTTGAAGACTGCAGCCCCCTTTTTATTCCCTAAATGGTAGAACACAGGCAACAGTAAATGCAAATTTCTCTGCAATGCTTCTTACTCCTACTCTGGACCACTTATAGAAGCAAGAAGGAAGTGTACAATAAATTATTTCCTGGGACAGCAAAGGGGCAAACCAGTGCCAACAGAGGTGGTGAGTTTTGTGATGCAGGCATCTGTTCGATACAAAGCAAACGGAGATTCGACAGCCTATCAGGTGGTGGTAATTTCATGGTCACTATGCATTTACTCTGGATGACAATTTGTGACACAAAAGGGTTCATTACCCATCCCTTTAACAATCCAGTCCCTCTTCTCAATACTTCTTGAGGTCCAGACAACTCTCCTATGGGAAATAGCTCTGTAAACAGCGTAGTTACTTTTAATAATGTAGCACGACTGCATAGGTTCATAAAGCAACTGAGACCAGTTATTTCAAACTCCGGTGCCCATTCTGTGCCATTAGTCTTTAAGTTTCTGTAACTTCTCTAAATTACAGAGCAGGCAACCAGCTAGATTTCTGGGTTGTGAATATGCAAGATTGAATTTTCAAGCCCATGTACCTGGAAGGAGACAAGCAAAGTCTGCTTTTTCAATAAGACATAGTCTCATCCTCCTATCGTGACCTGTTTCTTTCACAAAGTGAGACTAACTGATAATGATCTTTTCTTTTACAGAAGGCATTTCACTCCTAAGGTTCAAAGTGCTTTATACAAAGCAATCATACAAACTGTGTGTGCACATGTATATACATATATCACTTTGCCTGTCAATTAATGCAGTCATGTGCAAAACATGGCAAGTGTTGGAATTTTACCATAACATAAGCTTTTAACCCTCTAACACCTAATTATTTGAAAATGGCCCTAAATGAGGTATACAATAAACAAAAATATGCAAAAATTAACAAGGGGAAGCTTGAATAGCATGGGGTTATTTTCTTTAATAAATATAAGTTTTCTGAAAACTACATGAAGAATTTATTTTTACATTTATTATTAAAACAAAACATGTATTATTAAAAACAAAAAGAGCTGTAAGCTTACACAGCACTTTACAAACAAGAACAGCAGGTTTCTGTGTGATGGATGTAAAACAGATTCTAACATGAGCAATGCTATCTATCATATAATTAAGTCACTTTTTTAAAAGTCAAACATTTTATTGGTCAATAACATGAAGCAATAAGAGTTTAAAAATCAAGCTTTTATCTTCTGATTAATTACCTAGAAACCCAGCTTCTACAACATAGACAGTGCAGTTTGGAAGTCCAGATGCAGCTCGCATGTGAATATCTTGGTTTGCGCATAAAGAAGGAATTCAGTCTTATTGTGTGGGAAAAAAAAATAGGAGAGACATATGGGAGCAACAGAAGCATTTAAATAAACCATATATCCTTGGACTCCTTAAGCTCTGGGGCCTGAGCCAACTTCCACTGAAGTCAATGGGTGTCCTTCAATGAGAACTGGACTGTGAACCTGGCAAGGAGGCTCATTCTCATTCCAGAAGCATCACAGGTGATGGAGTTGAGCTAGGAGGTGAGTGATGGGTACTGGCCAAAAAGAACCAACGATATTAACCTCAAAGTGGATGAATGAGTATGTCATCATGCTCAGCTCGAAGAAGGAAAATCCATCTTCCTGAAGGAGGGAGTTACCCTAAGAAGTTATAGAATTCTCTGAGGTGTTGCAGGGTGGAGCCTAACCAAATCTGCTTTCTGAAGCATGGTTTTACTTAATTCAGGTCTGACATGCTTATGAAAGAGAATGGCCACAGTAATAAAGAAGGCTGACATGGTTACAACTTTATTTAAAGGATACTTTTATGAACAAAGACCAGACTAATCTGTCCTAACTGCATTGCTGTCACAGTGGCTGTGTCCACATCCAGTTTGGCCACCGGAATAAGATCAGATCCACCAGGTGCAACAATGGGGTCACGCAGTTCAAGCTCATAATGTTCAAGAGGTAACTCTACTTCTGCAGGAAATAAGTTACTTTTTCAAACAGTTATTTCACAATAGTCTACTTCTGTCTTATACAAGATTCTTTCTTTATAAAGGCACATATTTGGGTTCCTGGCAACCAAAGAAGTAACTCCCCCCCCGCCCCACACACACACAAGGGAAGAGGTATGTTAGCCCTGAAGACTATCAGATATCTGTGTGCAAGCTTTAACAGTCTTGGTTGGTTAACACTGAGTGCATCCAGTATCTGGAGTTCAAATGTTCTACTGCCACAGACTGAAGCACTGTTCCACACAATAGTCATTGGCCTCTATACAGAGGCATCCACTGCTATCATGATTTGAGGTTTTCTGTAGGACACAGACCCATCACAAGGGACATTAGACATGCAGGGGAAATGTCTGCTCTGTTGGGTTTCAGGGTTAAGTTTAACCCTGGCTTCCCCAGGAGTCAGGAACGGCCACTGCAGGAAAGTGAAATATCACCTGGCCATGAAATTTTAACTTTTGTAACTTCACTTAGAAAAAAATTCTGAAGATTTTGGGAAACTTGGAGGTATTAAAAAAAGAATTTACCTGTGATCTTTCCCTGTACAATTTTAGCAACTTGGTACTTAATGTAGGCTCCAACCAGAAGGTAAATGTCATAGGACGGCATTAGGAATACATTCTCCAGAACCAACAGACGCACCAGTGCAGCAGAGGCTTTCTAATGGAGGATGGATAAAAGCCAGAAGCTTACTATCGCTCTGCAAAAACTGGATAGAAATGTTTGGGAGGGGACAGCTCCCACAAGGCTTCAATATAAGTTTAAACAATCAAAAGTAGAACTTTAAAAAGAATTATTTAAACAGAATGCTTGGTTTTAATGAGCAAAAGATTTGCCATGGTTATGAACGCAGCCAAAAGCAAGAGGGAAACTAGTTTTAGAGTTTGACATTGACCAGACATCCCACCCTGTCAATATCACATTGTCATTTTTCAGCAAGAGGACCACCAGCAGCAGGAGATTTCAAAATTAAGACTCTATTATTTAAAATATTATTTTAAAATAAATTTCAGTTACTCATGGGAACAAGTGTCTCACCATTTGAACCTAGATACAGTAAAATGTGGCAATTTTCTTTTAAAGGGATGGTCAGCTTGAACTCTATAGTTTATTAAAACAAAGGTTAAAAGTAGTTTCAGATACTACATCTGCCCAAGTCCTCTTACTAATTATTGTGGTTTTACAATCACTTATTCCTATTTTTTAAATGTTTTTCTTTCTTCTGTTGCTGTGTGAAAGACTCACAAAACCAACAAAAAATACGAATTGAATTAATCATTTTGGGAACATAACAGTGAAACTGACTATCCATTAAATACTGACAAATGCAGTAACCAAAGAAAAAAAAACAGTATTTTTCTCCAACCTTTTAGTTATAATAGCCTTACGTGTTGTTTTTTATCTGCTGTTGTTACAGGCAAGTTCAGACAGAAATGTGATTTTTTTTAATCGAGTGTCCTCCTAACCCGCTATACATGGGTAGGTTATATTTTAGGGATTTATATATCAATATATTTCTCAATACTGTATTATCAAAACTGTCCAAATTTATACATTTTAAATGGAAAATGGTTTGAATGGTGTCATTGCCTGTAACTTCTGAAAGACAAATAATGGTACTGATGGTAAAGAAAATATAATTTTAAGAAGCATATGCCTGGAACTGCAATCTACCTAAGGCACAAGTTTCATTTTAAAGGTGGGAACTCTACAGTAAGAATTCACCTTATAAGTTGGTTCCTGAATTCGGACCTTTATGATAGCTGCACCAGTTTTGATACCTGATACCAGAATCCTATCCCCTTGTTTTCCTGCTCGTTCCATCTCGACAATGTAGTCTGGTGGGGAATACTCTGCTTCAGAGTATTTTAAAATCCTAAAAAGACCAAACTAGGCTTTTACAGGTAGAAAAGCATCTCCACGATCATTTCAGTACATATTTTCAGTGTTAGTAATCGAAGGACAAACTTTACAGGATTATGTGGAATGAGGACCTATGTTAGCCAGAATAAAGGGATAAAACCCTTGTAACTTCTATGTTGATATGTGCACATCCATTAATCACCAAGTCAGGGAGACAATATACCTCCCCCTGGTGTACATGGCAATAGAACAGAGTAAGGTAATGTCTACACAGAGAGCTTAAACTAATCCACTACAGAACCCTCCACCCGCACTCCGTGTCTACTTATCACCGACATGCAGACCACAAGTATTCTGTATTCTTTCAGCCAGCTTCCACTGCATCTGACTTTACCAGCAGCAGTACTTCTGTGTGCCTGAAGAGTCAGCCCATAACCTGGAAATCAGAACTCCTGGGTTCTATATCCATGTCTATCACTGACTCACTGTTACCTTGAGAAAATCAATTCTCGTCTCTGCATTCCCATTTACCCACAAGTAAAATGAGGATAATAGTACTTCCTACCCCATTATGAGATGCCGGGACGAAATGCAACAGATGATATTTATTAATCATTCTAAATATAGTTACCTAATTTTGCTAGACAGTTCTAAGCCTTCCATGTCATCATCCTTAGCAATGCTCCACTCAAATGTCATTCCTGACAAACTACTGAATGTGTTTCCTGAAGACAGAAACCAGACAGACAGATTCAGAAACATGTGCTGGTGAATACATATATTTCTAAGTATGGAGTTCTACACAGCTAAATGTGTTAATCTATCTTCTACTGTCTACTGCTGTGAAAACAGGAAAAACCCTGCATTATCACTATGCCACCACCAACTGTCCTTACGTTGCCTTGCTCCTCACATCCAGTTACAGAACTGTGAACAAACAGGCCACAGGCCCATATTCCAGGTGTCGAATATTTCTGATGGCAACTCTCCCTTCTTAATCTTGTATACTTGCCCATGCCTGTTATATTCCAAAATATTTCTGACCATATCCAACTTCTCCCTAAACACAAACCCATGTATACGTAGACAAAAAACAAACTAGGATGAAAAGAAGAACATTATTTTATTTTCATGCTTGAAATTAACTGGAATGAGCATATAACAGTTTTAAACAATTATTAGTAAATCAGCTCTATGGTTGGAGATAACAGCAAAGAAAACAGGAATTCTGATTATTGTTATCTAGGTTTTTATACCAGTTTTATTAGTGTGGCATCTGAGAACCTCGCAATGTCACAGTTGTTATGCTTGCACTAAGTGGGATACTACTTTTACTCAGCAGTCCTTATATGCACTCCAAATGAAAGATAAACAGAAGTACAATAATTCTCATGTTGCTCATATTAAAACATTTTAGGAACTAGTTAGAAACAGGCACATTTTCTCTACCTGAAAGTTACATAGCACATGAAATATAGGATTTTGTGATACACGCAAAAGTTGCTACGTTGGGGGTGGGAACAAAATTTGCTACATATCATAATACATTCTTTAAAAAACTCAGATTAAGGAATGTCCTTGTTATTCAGGAGGTAGAGTTTAATCCTGGGAGTTGCCCCAGAAGTTTATCCTATATACAATACCTTCAACATCCAGAGCTCTCACGGTTAATTCAAGTGGAGAATCTTCCACATATATTTCTCGGGTTCGGGAGATAATTTCAATACTGTTTATCATATCGACAATGATGTCACAACGCAGTAAATGGCCTGTCACTAAAATGTGAGAATAAATGAGTGTGCCTTAATTCAACATCCCATAAATCTATGTTGAATTCCCAAATCTTGAGAAGGTAGTACTACTGAAAACAAAAACAAAACAAAACAGTGGCAATTCTTACATCATTGGGAGGAGGAGGAGGAGGAAGCACCTTTGTCAGAAAGCACAAATTCCTCAACAAAGTCCCTGATAAGCTCATTCTGGGACTGTGATGGGCATGGATGTTACACTGTTATACTTTCTGTTTTTGTCCTTCCTTGAGCCACAGGCAGACTGTGGTGTGCCTACTATACGTCACTGTTATTTTGCATGTACATCACTCAAATCTGTGTTTTTGAAACAAATAATGAAATACACCGCAGTTCCATATCTTTCATTATTAAAATCAGATGGGACAAAGCACTAGTGTCATAGTGCCCAATCCTGTGTGTGTCTCTTTGGGAAGGACTGGGTGATTTCAAGAGCCTATTCTATCTCAGCCCTGGAAGTCCCTACTAGACACCCAATTCCTTCCCTGTCATGTTGCTCTTTATCCACCTACCAAGTTCCTCAGCTATAACAACACTGTTTAGCTTTGTGGCCTGTGTAGACTGAGTAGACAGCAAAGCTTTTTGCGAACAAGTGGTACCATTCTCGTAAATTGGCTCAATGGTGACTGTATCATGACGTGTGGAATACCTGGAAAACAGAGAGATTTGGATTCTTCTATTCATATTTTTATTATCTGGGCAAAATAAGGGAGGTGAAGATTTTTTTCAGTATATTACACATGGATTCAAAATCAGATGGATCTGCAACTCAGAATAAGGAAGTGTTTTAGGGAAATGCTACCCTTGGTATGAGTGAGCTGCATGCTATTGGAGAGGATACATAGGAACTGCCATATTGGATAAGACTAGCGATTCATTTAGAAAAGTACCCTGTCCCACCACAAAGGCCGGTAAGACGATGTTGCAACAGGCAGTCATGGAATGCCCACTCCCAGGAAATGTTTCTTCCTAACTGGCAACAGTTAGAGGTTGGCTTAAGCCCTAAGGAATAAGGGTTACATCACTTTCAAAATTTGTGCAGGTTTATTTATTTTGCCAGGAGAGGGGAGTTAGTATTCTCTATTGCCATTCTGGAAATTCTTGTTATCCATATAAACGTCTAACGGTTTCTCAAATCCCACTCACGGTTTGGTCTTACCAATATATTGTGGCACTGAGCTCCGTGGGATAAAACCAATGATGTGCCAATGATTAGTTTTGAAATTCACAAGGACCTACATGACTGAGAAGGGCTCAGCAGGGTAAGGAGGCCACTGAACCAACCCGGTACCAGATCATCCGGCCTGTCGCAGAGCTCTGACCAAACAAACTAAGAAGGCAACCCTGCTTTCCCCATGGTCCCTGCCTTCCTCATGGGCTGTGACCCCTCTAACCCTCCAAAGGCCCATATACTCCTCCCAAAGAGTGGAGCCCCTCCATCCATAACTTCCCCCAAAATCCTTCTCGTCCCCTCAACGCAGGCTCAGCTGCTCCCCTCAACGCAGGCTCCTCCGGAAGAGAGATCTGGGCCCCTCTCTCCTACCGCAGGCCCAGCTCCTTACCCCCAACCACTGCCATAGACCCACCTCCTCCACGTCTCTCGGGGCTGGCACTCACTGAGCCCCAAGGCCAAGCTCCCTCCAGCCAGGCCTCTCCCCTAGGCCAACCCTATGCTCCCCTTTTCCCCCTGGTAAGGGCCTCCTCCCCCCATCACCAGGCCGGGCTTCCCCGAACCCTACACCCACAGTCCCAAAACCCTGGTCCCCCCATCTCTACACCGACTAGCCACAGCCCCACCCCATTCCCACAGGCCCCGCCCATCCCTGCAGGCCCCGCCCCCTCACCAGGAGTAGCAGCCGCCCTCCGCCTCCAGCACGAAGGGGACGTGGAGCTCCCGGCTGAAAGGCAGCAGCACCTTGGGCACGTTGAGCTTGAAGGGGCGGGCGGGGCCCAGGAGCAGCAGGAAGGGGAGGGGGAGCAGGAACGGGGGGGGCCGGCCCCGCCTCGGCAGCCTCATGCTGAAGACGAGGACCGGAGCGGGGACAAGATGGCGGCTGCCGTAGGGCTCAGCTCCCGCTCGCGGGCACGCAGCCACAGCTCTGCGCATGCGCCTCTCCGCGTGCGGCGCGGCGCCCGCCTCTCCGCGTCCCACAGCGCGTGCGTCGGCTCTCCGCCCGCCGCTCCTTAGCCCAACAAGTGCGCATGCTCCGCTAGGTTCGGGGCGCTGGCGGGTGGGGCGCAGCGTCTACCCACTACGCCTGCGCGGGTTGCCCGCGAGGTTGGAGCGTTCCCAGGGGCAGACTTGACGTGCTGGCTGCAAGCCTAGGTCCCCCCGGGTCGGTGCAGGACTAGCTTAGACCAGGGGCACCGGTGCTCGGCCTGCACCTGGCACATCCCGCTGCCATTTCCGGAGCCCCAAAGTCACCGACCCCGCCGGCTCTTGGGGCAGCTCCTGGCGCGCAGCCGGTTCCACACCAGAGCCAGCTGCACTGGAAGGTTTCAGGAGGACCCAGGCATGGGGAGCACAGAGAGGAAGGGGCCTGCTGCCTTATCCTGAGCCGGGCGAGGGTAGGGGCGGGAGAGGACAATGGGGTAAGGAAGGAAGATACGGGGTCGGAGGCAGAAGCTGGAGCAAAAGACTAAAGATAACTAGATTGCCAGTCCTTAATAGCCACGAGCTAGGCCCCCCAAATCATATGTTTTGGTGTTTGCTTTCCAGCTGTTTGGGCACATACAGGTCATGGCTCGAAGTTTCTCTACAATTGTGAGGCCTAAAAATGCTTTTTTTAAATGACAGCTGAGTTTCCCCCCATGGTGTGCCTCCAGGCACTGGGGTGTTGAGAAATACCCCACAGCTTGCAACTTGTGATAAAAATCCTTATAGAGTTGGCAACAATGATTTTACCCCACCCAGCAAAAGCCAACCCCAAATGTCTTGGAGGGATCCCCAGAGCAGCCTCTAGGTGTCCCCATATAGCAGAAGGAAAGCACAAGCTTGGAGAAACCAGCTGGGCTTCGGCTCTTTCCTAGTTCATTGAGTGGCTCGGTTCAGCGAAGTGCTTTATTTGGTGAGCACTGATGGCACACTTAGCCCTACCCAAAGGCTGAGTCCCTCGCCCAAGAGTTTACAATGCAAGGAAATGGGTTCCCCTGAAGCATGTGAGTGTGGGAGAGGCAGAATCAGGCCCTTGGGCATGGCTTGTGAGCATACAGGCAAAACTGGGGGGGGGGTGCTGCTGCTCTGGCTGGCTTGAAAGGGTTTCCATACTCTCTGGGTTTACAGTTTGATTCAGTGGCTCTCAGCACCCCTGCATGCAGGAGAGGTGCCTAATGGAAGGAGTACTCATCAGGGCATTCTGTGCCCAAAAAATTTAAAAATTCTGCACACATTTTAAAATTCTGCATATTTTGTCAAATAAATGTGGAGGCTCCAGCATGGCATTGGGGACCACAGGCCAGTGGCTGCACAGAGGTGGGCGATCACTGTGCAGCTTCCCCCTCCTGGGACACAGACTCAGGGGTGAGGCTGGACACAGCCCTGACACAGAGCAAAGACTGGGCCTGCCCAGAAACACCCCAGAGCCCTGCCCCTCTACAGGGAGTGCGGGCAGGCAGGATCCAAGTGTGAAGGGGCTTTCTGGGTGGGGCACTCTGGGTTCAGGCAGCTCAGTGGGGGGGGGAAATCGATGTGTTTGGGGAATCTGGATGCACAGGGGCTTGTTGGGGGGTTCTGGGTACAACAGTAATGGGACTCTGCACGGGGGGGGGGTCCAGATGAAGCTGGTTAGGGCTCAGCAGGGGAATCTGGGGGAGTGGGGCACAGTAATGTTGGGATCCAGGTGCAACTGGTAGGAGCTTAGTAAGATGGGGATCTGTTGGGGTGGTACAGGTGCAGGGTAAGTGCAGCTCATCTGGGGGGGTTCTGAGTGCGGGGGGGGGAATGAAGCTCAGGGGGAGGGACTGGGTATGAGGGGGTCTGGATGCATGGGGCTTGAGCAGAGGGGGAGCAGCTCCCTGTACAGGGATCCCTCCCCCTGCAGCTGAGAAGTGATGGATGCAGGAAGAACAGGGTAGGTTGTAGAGCTTTCTACAGCCAAGGGAGAAATTTGAGAGTCAGTCTAACTCAGCCCTGGCTGCCATGCAGCAGAAGAGGATGTCCTGTCCTGTCCTCCCCAGCCCAGCCAGGACTACCAGCTGAGCCTGTCCCTCAGTAGGAGCCACTAGCTGTCTTCCCTAGTCCTGCCGCTACCCGCCCAGTAATTTATCTCTGATGGGTGCCCTGTGCACCTGAAACATACTGCCAGGGCACGTTGCATGACTGCTTCTGTGGCTTCCCTTTGCTTCCCCCTCAAAGTCATTTTTCTGCAGGAAAACAAGCAAGCATCGGAGTCCTCAAGTGGTCAGGCATGAGGTGGTGGCAGAAATGAAATGGGTGGAGAGATAGGGCAAAGACTAGCAATGAAGAGCAGGTCTATGCAAAGGCCTAGAAATCACACCAAGGAGCTTGAGCTAGAAGGCAAGCAGAAACCAGCACAGCATAGAAAAATACCCTCTGTTCTATGATTATGTATTTCCTGTGCTCTCCGCCACCTAATGACTTCTCATCTTACACTAGGACTGAAAGCTCTGTGGAGGAAAGTGCAGCTTTGTGCAGGGTCCAGGAGGCTGAGGCTTGGGCCTGTAGCTACAGCACCAAAATTCCTTGTTCTTTGATCCTTAGAAAGCTTTGGTGCAAGGGGAAACAGAAGCAGAGCTAGTGACATCTGCCCCATTTAGCTGAAAGGATTTTTTCCTCCCCTCCCCCCCTTTTTAAAAAAAACTTCTGCAGCTGATCAAATAAGGTTTTGGGGGGTTCAGTTTTACTGCAACCAGGGCTGTAACAAGAGGGGTTGGAGCTCTGCAGTAGGCAAGTCAGTGCAGCATCTCCCTAGCTGCCCTTCCTAACCTGTTGCCCTATAATTGTCAGATCTTTAGTTTCAGAGGCTGGTGCCTATGCCACTTGCTCCCCACTCCCCTGACATGCCTGCAGGGAGGCCAGACAAGCCCAAGCTGGAATTGTTTAGCTACAGTGGAAGCCAGTATTAAAATCTTTTTTTAATTTACTCTCCCTAACTGGATTTCTACATACACAGATAGAGCTTCTGCCTTCCAGTTTCATGTACAACAGCTGGTCTAATTTAGCTCTTATTTTTCCACAGCCATTTTAGGTCCCAACTGGAATTTAAAGCCAGCTGTAGAACTGCCATAATATTTGCTCCTTATATTTTATTAGACTCCTGCCTAGTACAGCTAGAGGCTAGAGAGGAAAGCGACTGCCCTATAGGTTTAGTTAGTGCTACTGCTCAGATCGTAGACTTTGTCCTCTCTCAAATTTAAGGGAGAAGCACATTGTACAGGCATAGGATAACAGGAGAGACAACTGAGAGCTAAGGTAGCTGTATAATTAGATCAGAGCTTTTAAAAGTTTGAGGAACTTCTAAAATAGAGAGGGTCTCACTAGAAACATTTACATGTTTCAGGAAAGAAACAAGTTGTTCTAGCTTAAAATGCTTGGCACAAGCGGCCCTATGTTAAAATCCTCACCACCAAAATTTCTTGAAGGGGTTTAGGCTACACATTAAAGGTAAAAAGGGATATGTAGATGGGAAAAGCAGCTTCCGAGATCACTGCATTTCTATATGGGATGAAAAATGAGTTATTCTGTGGAAAAGGAAAAAGACTGAAACAGCAATACTTCACACCAACACTTTCTTACGAGCCTAGAGCTGTCCTCTGCCATGCACCTAGAAAGCTGCAAACAGCAGCCATTTTAGTTAACATTTCTTCTGGCAGTAGGGATCAGGTAGTTCCACTCCCTGTCCTAAGGCTAGTTGGACTTTCCTTTTTTGCAGCGGGTGTGGGAAATATTCCAAGGGGAGCTGGACTCTGTCCCTTATGGTGTTTATCAGCTATGTGAACAGGTTTTGCAGGGGTGGTGGGTTTTGGTTTATCTTGCCTTAAAGAGGAACTTCTTCCTTTAACTCCTGAAAAGAGAAAAAGGTTTGATAGATAACATGAGCTCAGATTTGTTACCCAAAAAAGGTAGGCTTTTAGGCAGGGGGCTAAGCTTAACCCTGTGGAAGATACAGCCCTTGGAAAGAGGGATGATTATACATTGCTGTAGCTGTGAGTAAAGTAGCTACATTTCCAGAGAGCTTGCTTGTGGCAAGGTCTAGTTTGGCACCTTGCTTTAGTTACTGACTCTGGCTGCAAAGGAGGCAGAGAGTCATTACACCCAGTTACCATCTGGTTATCTGGTGCAAGCAAGAATTGTCCATTGAACTGCTTACCTGTATCCAAGTGCCCCCTTCCCCACCAGGTCAGCTGGGACCCTGAAGTAGCTTACAGAGCATCAGTTGAGCATCGAGTAGCACCACTGGAAGTTTTGTATGGGGCTGTGGTCAGCTGCAGTTGACGGAAGAACTAGTGACCAGTTCATGCACATCCCAATCCTTAAACATAACGGCGCCCATGGGTGTAGAGCAGCTTTATTTTAATCAAAGCCCATTATGTCTAAAACCAGCATGGCGGGAATGGTTTTTATTTCAAAAGACAATTGTCAATTTTAGTATCAAAACACTTGATAGAGGTTGTCCTCTAACTGGCCCCTAAAACCACCACAACCAACAAGCCTCTCTCAAGCCTAAGCTACACGATGCAAACCTCTTGCAGATCTCACTACTGTGCCTCACAAACAGAACTTCAACAGTGCACTGCAATGTGGCTTGGACCCGATTCAAGACAATAAGAGTACTCCTGGGTAACAGGGGGACTGAAGGGATCCCCTCAGTATAAGCAAAGCTCTTCACACAAGAGGCAGTTTTATAGATGAGCTGTTACAATTTATCAGCAATGAGTGATAAAGCTCAGTGCAATAGCACTTAGTGAAGGCAGATTCAAACCCAGTGGCAACAATGAGTTAGAGGGCTGCTTCTCTAGTCAATGGCCAAAGGGGTGTGACTGGCACACACAGGGCCAAGAGGCCCCTGTGACTAATTCTTCCATTCATGAGTGTTCAAAGAGAACAGGTTTGGTCTTTTAGAAAAAGAAAGCACTCTCCTCTTTGCTCCAACGGCTCTACCATGCAAGGAGAAACTTTACGGCTGAGAAACTGGATGTCCCTTTTTGGGCCATCTGCTCCTGCAGGAGTTCCTGTTCTGACAGGATGCATTAGTGCCCAGCAGAAAGGCTCCCTGCATTCCTAGCCAGGCAACTTGAACTTAACAGCCAGAGCCAGAATTGTCCCACCTCTGCTTCTCCCTGGCAGCAAGGCAAAGGGGACCAGAGCTGATGAGCTAAAGAGGTCAACATCAAATTTTAAAGCCAATAGCTTCTTTTAGGTGCAGCTTGTGAGCCCCAGAGTTATTTGGAATGTTTACAATGGTTGCTACAAAAAAAGGTAGTTACAAAATGTGTACATCTCTCACGTTCTCCAGACATTATTGCATTGGTTTGTATTTCCCTTAATGATGCTGTTTAAGGCTCTGCCCAACCTGGTGACCTTTAACCCTCAGGTGACTTGGCAGAAGTTGGTTTGGTTGAATTGGCAAGAGAAGGTAACCCTTGGGGTTAAAGGGCAGCTCTGGCTGGGCTGGCCCCCAGCGAGTCGCTGGGTGGGGCAGAGGCGATGGCAGGGATCCTTTACATGTCGTTCAGGTCCAGCAGGGTCTGGTCCAGCATTCTTTGTGTGCAGAGATGCTCCTCTTTGGTGGATTTCAGTTTATCTAGTGGGAGGAAGAGTTAGACAGGTTAGTGGGGCTGTACCTATGTGACTGGTGAGACCTGCATTAACTCTTCCCCCAGCACACTGCTTTGGTTAGCTCCTCATTAGACTTTGGACACAGGGCCACTTGCAGCCACAAGCTGTGGAATTCAAAGTGTTGTTCCCGGCCTCTGCCTCTTGAAATGCTGACGCTTCCTGAGCAGCAAGATCTCCAGAGTCAGAACTTGGCATGCAGATGTGTCAGACTGAAGCTAGCCTCCCCCATTGCTTCAGTAGTATGCCTCTTACATTCCCAGATCTCAAAACCCAGAGAGTTGCTTTGTTTGCCTAATGGTAGTGTGCAGAGACTGCTGCAAACCCAAGTCAAAACATAATGAGCAATCCCTTTCAGCCAGACTAACCGGTCCCCCTCCAGGGGATCACTGGCAGATGTTAAAAGCCTGGTCAGAAAGGTCATGGGACCACCTGCTAACAGCCAGACTCTTGGGGGGGGGGGGTGAGTGCTTGAGGAAGGAGAGGGACTAATCTAGGTCAACAGCGGGCTAGCAAGACCATGGGATGCTGGTCTGCCCTGGAGGCTAAAAATGTGTTTCAGAAGCCAGGAAAGTCAATCCCCCACAGCTGACCTGGATCAGCCTTATTCCAAGGGTGGCCCTGACATACCAACATGCAGGACCCCTTCACAAGCTGTCGAGCTGTTTGCTTTTTAGACAGCTTGAAACAGGCTGCCCACTTACCCCCACTGCTGTACACAAACCTAGGGTCTCCATAAAGTGTAATCACTGCTGAGTGGCAAGAGAAATTGTGTGCATTACTCGGACCTTCAGGGCAGTCCAGAAGTGATGCAGTGAGGGCAAGGCATGGCACCTTGCTAGAGACTCCAGAGGCAGCTCTGCCCAAGACACACACGGACTGCAGGATCTATGGGCTTTTCCCAAGCAGGCTCTCAAGGGGGAGTATTTCCAAGCTTACGCATGCTTTCCATTACAGTGGCTGCAGCCACAGCCTCCAACTCAGTAAGTCCTTGGACAACAGCAGCTCACTCCCAAGATGCCTCTCCACACCCCAGGCCATGTGGTCTTAACAGTAACCAGGCTTCTCCACAGGCCTTCTGAATGGAGCTTGGCTTTATTCAAGCAGCACAGGTTTGCATTTTGTCTTACAGACCACAAGGCCAGTGGTTTATCATCATCAGAAACAGCCATCAATCCATGCAGCAGGAGATCCTACAGACATTCAGCATATAGTAAGGTGGTCAGCCACAGCACTTAACAGACATCGGATATTGTCAAAAGCAGCTTCTACATCAACTCATCTAACAGATTGGTCTCCAGTGTAGCCAGCCCCTACATCACAGTTGGGTGAGGGAGCCAGAGCAGCAGCCCCCAGGGACTCCCTGTGGCACTAGTGGAGTGAGACTGCCCAGACTGATCAGAACCAGGAGGAATTACACGCCTGGGGAGGGTTAGGCATGGAGAACAGGTTACCTTTGAAAAAAATAAGTACATTAGAGGATAGACTTTAGCTGCCTCGTTAAATAGCAGTAATTGCACAAAATCTGCTAATCTGCCAGTCTGTTAAGAATGATCAGATTTCACTGTGGTCCACAGCCCTGGTGCTCAAATAAGCTTGTTTAGTGTCATTAGTGGGCCACCTTCTCAGCCACACAGATCATGCAGCGTTAACTTCAGCTCGTTAGAGAGCAGGCGACTTTTCTCAAGCTGGCTGTACAGGCGCTCTGCATCAGCAACAGGAGGATCAGGGGAAACAAGAGGAAGAGAGAAAGAGAGAGAAAGGGAAGGTTAGTAGAGTACCAAGATGAGCAAGTCATACAACCTGTCCCTAACATGTGGGGCTTAGAGATAAGTCACAGCATGGTTTTACGGATGGAGGCATGGAGACAGGAGACCAGCACTGCTGACTTGCTTTTCAGCTCAGAAAGCCTGTGGTAGAAGCCACGTGTGGCCAGAGTAGGAGTCCCATTGAGGGCTTATGGAGGCACAGGAAGGAAGATGGACTGTCCCTGGAAAATGAAGCCTGAAGGGTAATGGGTGTTCTTTATGCCCAGGAACAGGAGAGCCTTTGAATACACCCTTTGGACTCTGAACAATTCAGGAAGGACATGGCTAGATCAAGACTAGCACTCAGGCAACCCCATTTGCTTACAGTGCAGCCATGTGACCAGAAACTGATGAGCACTGGCAGCTCCCCAGTATCCCTCAGAAAGGATGCAGGACAGCAGTCATGGTCCATGACTTTGCCAGTAAGTCATGCTTAGCAACTCATGATGGGTTTATAACATGGACACAGGACCAAAAGCCTCATCTGCTTTCAAAGCTAACTGAGGAGCAGAGGTAGATCCCAGGACCAATAGCAGGATGATCCACCACAGAAGTGCCAAGGGAGACCTGCCAGCCCTGCACCCAGCAGCACCACAGACTGAGATGCTGGAAGTCTCCAATCTTCTCAAGCAGCAGCCAGTTCATGGGAGCCTGCCAACTTTCCAAAACCAGACCAGTGGGCTCCAAAGCTATGTGCTATCAGAGCACAACTAGCCAAGCTAACCACCAGACTGGTCCCGTGGGTAGCGAGAGCCCAGCTCAGGCATAGGTCCTTCCCAGTAACCTAACAGCCTTCGCTCACTGCTTTCTTGAGTCCCTCTGATTAAACACCTTCCCACCCCACACACAGGACAGTCATCTCTTGATAGACTGCCCCAAGGGACTCCTGTGCTCCCAGTACTCCCTCTTGCTGGGGGAAGGAAGGATGGATGGAGGGGGCATGGTTTTGTTCAGCTGCACTGTACCATTAAGATCACACAGGTGTATACTGGTCAGTAGAAGCTGCTAGCTTATACAAGTGCAGGCCCTTAAAATGTAGCTCTTGCAAAGAGGCAAGTCAGCAGGCCTGACAATGGCAAGCTCCTCCTAGCCCCACTGAAACCCCACCTTGAGAATGGAATTCCAGGTTCCTGTCAGCATCCTGGGGTCAGGGGGAAGTCACTAGCTATCCTCTTGCTCACCTCCTGAATCAAGCAACATGCTTCGGGGGAACTGTTCTAGGTGTTTACAGGTGTTCTCTGCCCTCAAACTGCTCTTTGAGCTAGTTAATCTTCAGCCTAATGTTAGGACATCAAGACCACGGAGACTGTTTCGTAATGGCTCTGGCCTGGACAGCCATTGTGGTGGTCCCAGTACCCAGGCACCTGGACCAGCAGATGGCAGGAGCACAAGAACCTCCCAGGTTTAGTGACTCGGAGCCTCTATAGACACCACACCTGGAACCAATACAGCCAGTTCCCCATGACAAGATTTCTGGGGGCAGGGCTGTGCTTGCTGTGTGCTCTGAATGCTATGGTATTCTAGAGGGGGCCCCTAATAGAGAGAGCCTAGACTACAGGTCCCAGCACAGACACCCCTTTCTCGGAGGAGGAGGGGGGGGGAGCTGGGACCCACTCTGCCTTGAAACAGAACAGGCAGTCACTTCAGCCCTTGGTTGGGCAGACTGGTCACCCTGGTGAGCAAAGCATGAACATGTAATGCCAGTCTGAGTGTAACTGCCTGTGGCCTTCAGTGGTGGAGCCAGAGAAGGGCTTTATGGCAACTGCCGGAGTCATCTCCATACTGGGGAGCAGAGGGAGGAACCAAATGGATTCCTCCCCCACATTTATTTACTGCCCAGACCCCAGGAAGGGGAATCCAGTAGCTAGACAGCACTTGTTCTTGAGCCCATGATTTCAGCTAGACTGGTATGAAACACCCCCAGCCTTGCAAGGGTGGCCTTGAGGCTCTCACCAGCATTGCAGGCGGCTTTCAGTCACTTCCTCCACTGACCACTCTGTGGAGAGCTGCTGAGCCTAGTCCTCATGTCAGCCTGCCTGTGCATGTGCCAACCAAGCTGGTTAGGCCACAAAGCTTTCACAACCCCAGGTCAGGAATTGCAGCACCCAAGCATCCATTCAGAACACTACTGGCAGGTGTTATCTAGCATGACTGGCCGGAAGGGGGCCTGCTGACACCCCAGTCCCTGGAGGTTTCAATTTACATTGAAAAGTCAGACCCCAGGGGAGCTACTTAGAGCTGTTGATTTCAATACAATTTATTGGAAGTGGCGGTTTCTTGGCCTCCCAGCCCAAAGTGAGAATGTTTAGTTCAAGGGCAGGAAGCAATGGCACTTTGAACCTCATCCCTTCAGGAGTGGTGACAGACAAGTGGGGAATGTTTCCAAGGGCAAAGATTTCAGTGTGATGACTAGTTACTTGTGCTTTATTACACTGGGGTGGTTGGAAATGTGTTTGAGAGATGCTAATGGTGGCTTCCATGAAGGTTACAAGTGCCAATGTCTTCATATGATGCAACAGGCAAACTTCAGCATCTCAGAGCTTCAAGCCACTACAGCTGCTTCCCAACAAGTCAGCATGTAGCCTTTTCAGGGCAGTGACTCTTACTGTGTTTGCACAGCTCCTTGCAATGGTACCATCCTGACTGGGAGCTGCTGTAAGCCAGCTGAGTGAACTGGAAGGGGCTACATAGCTGAAGAGTAGAGTAAAGTGAGAGCAGGCTGGGGCAAGTCTTCTGAACTACAGAGTACATAGCCTCAGTTTCCAAGATCTGGCTCATGAAGGGTTATGTTTGGACTTTACACCAGGACTTCCAGGACAAAGTGAAAATTTGAGGAACAGGAAAGGAGAGAGATTTGGTGAGCCACAGACACGATTATGTCAACCTGGGTAGTGTTCATAATCCCCAAAAGTTCTAGTAACTTGTGCAAGTCAAATGACATGTCTTTATGCAGCATGACTGGTTCTAGGATTGGTACCTACTACCAGCTGTGAACCCAGCACCACACTCCCCCATATCTGCAGTCCAAGCACTTTGGCCAAGAGGCATGTATGGATTTCCTACATTGCTTCTACACCCCTCAGATGGGCATTTTGCACTACAGAAGCCAGGATCTTGGTCTCCACACAAGTAAAATTCAGTGCAGCTACTGGTACAGCTTTAGCATCTGACCAATCCTGTCCAGCTGGAATTCATATATGTGCTTTCCTATGTTTGTTAGCTTTTGCATCCAGCCAAGTGGATCACTGACCAGGGTAAAGCAGACAAGGTGTACATAGTGACTTTACAGTGAGCCAGCATTTGATTGCCCCAATGCTGACTGCATCCTAAAGGGGAATCAGGTGTGATAAAGCCATTAACTACCAAGACCAGGGTACAAATGCAGCTTCAGATTTCCTACTACAACTCCAAGGAACCATTCAGTCGTTCGTAGCACTCAGCACTTTGTATTGTTTGCAGATATGCAATTCAGACATGTGAGCCAAGAACAAACAGCAGAAGGAAGAACTTCTTACATCAATGTCTATATATTCCATGGACACGGGGGAGTTATATGGGCCTGGAGGCAACACAAACTGTTACCATCAGGCAGCAAGTCCAGAAATCCATGGCTCAGCAGCACCAGCCATTTCACTCATCACCAATGTATACATCAAGTTGTTCCTTAGAGTGACATCATGCTCAAGCAATAGGAAGTACAAAAGGAGCTTTATGACTCTACATGAAATATGCAGATGAGAACAAAAACACCCCCTGCTACATTCAGCCCCTGTACCCAGACATACTGAAACAGCAGCCCCTCTGAGCACAGCAGTGTCTGGCACAATAGGTCATACAGAGGAAGCTTTGTTTGAGGGCAAATGCAGCACAACTGCTCCTGAGTTTCAGTGCATTCAGTGTTTATTCCCAGGGATGCCCTGCATACAGCCTAACTGGACAAGGGCACTGGAATTCAGAGAGTAGCAGAAAGAGCATAGTGAAGAGTGCAGATGCAGAACAAGCCACCAAGCAGAGGCAAATCCTAAGTGAAGTTTGGAATCACAGATTTATCTGTATGAAATAGAGAAGGAGACACTTGTTTTAAGAGGCCCTTAAGGCTTTGTACACAGCAAACTGGGTTTATGGAGTTTTCAGATGTTAGAAACAAGGATGCTTACTTCTGAGTGAATATCAGCCCCTTCCTTGGTTAGTGGGCAAGGGAGCATGCAGAGTCCACAAGTCACAAAGCTAGAGTAACAAACTAGTTTTGGCTATTTCTAGAGCAGTTTATGGATCTTGATCCCAGGATCATGCATCCCTGAGATTTGACTAGCACTAACTGCAGCTTCTGCCACACTAGATCTTGCAAAACAATGACACATTGTCACTCCTGCAGGAAGCCTTCTCTGAGTAACTGGGAACTGCATTACTTGGTACAAATTAAATGGATTCACACCCATCCCGTTTCATTCCCAGCTAGCACTGCATCATACTAGTATTGTTCATGCACATCACAATAATCTAACTCAAGAGTTAGTCACGGCATGCTGACAGACACCACTGCATTAATCTAGAGGCAGAGACCTGCAGGAAACACTACCAGTCCATGTAAATTATCTCCATAGCCAGTCTATCAATCACAGCAAACCAAGCAAGTTCTGGCTGTTTAGCCTGCTCAAGCAGAGGCAAACCCCACACCACAGCCAGCTGATATTTACATGGAAGTCATATCATTGAGGGCGTGGTCCAGTTCCTCACTAATAGCTTTGTACTTCAGTTTCTGTGCATAGAGCTCATCTAAAGAGGTTTGGAGGAGAACAAAGGGAAAAACCAATAAGAAAGGCAGGAGGAATATAGTCCAAATACCCAGAGGCAGGAAATGCAGCATGGAATCCAGGAACAGGAGAAAATGAAGTCAGAGGTGAAAGAGCTGCAACTCAATGTAGTTAGGAACCCATCTATCGATTTTGTTTAGAGACAGGACCCAGGTTTGGTCTAGTTTAATCAAGAAGTGCCTTGCAGGTTACAGATACAGGTTCCTTGAGGAGAAGGGCCAATAACTTCAAAACAAGGCAACTTAAGATGTGTTGACTCACAATGGTCACCTGCCTGACTGGATCTGCAGTAACCAATGATGAGGGGTTTAAGCAATGAAGCAAGAACCCCCCCCCCATTTTGTGGGGGAGCTGAACTGGTTTCCTGAACTAGAGGACAGAGATCAGTTAAGTAGGTATTTTCATCTCAGTTTCAATAGGAAACCCCAAGGTTACCATGCTTAGTGGCTTTAGTCATCTAGTCTAAAGATGTAGGGAATTCCCATTACAGAGAGAGCATGTACAATTAACAGGAAAAATCCTAGCATGCAAACTACACCTGTGTTACCTGCCTTAATTGGAGGCTTGGAATCCAGTCTTATGAGAGTTTTAGTACTGATCTTGCCAGCTCCACTTAATTCCAAGGGAATAGGACTTCTGGCTACAGTACAGCTGTTATTCCACAGAGTGCCCAGAGGACCATGTCTTGCTCAGTCTTAAACTGTCACTTCAGCAGGCTTGTAGATCAGAGCCAACTGTCTCACGATCAATGTTTCAAGCAGAGCATGCAACAGATATTTTTGCAGTTGTTGTAATGAAGTTATCCCATGGAAGGCTTAACTGGCTTACCATAAAACATCTAGATCTGTTTGTGGCTGAAAGTACAGCTCAGGTGGTAGTATTCACTGTGCTGACAGCATGATTTCTAGACTGAAGCTATCTTTGCAAGAGTCTAGCTTCTTGGCTACATCAGAGCTTGTTAGACCAAAGTCTTCACCATTTTGAGCTACCAAAAGCTAGGGAATCAACAGGAGACCCAGACTGCTTAAGTCATTGGGTCAGGGCAGGTTGAGTCGTGGCCTTCCACCACCCTTCAAGACAGATGAAACCTCAACTATGACTTTTCAAAAGAGGAATTTAAATGGGTTTTAGGGTAGGGCTGAAGACCAGAGAGCCATTTCATGTGTTGGAAGTTGCTATACTCCATGGTTGGCACCACCTAAGCCAAGGCTTAGTGGGTCTTTTATGACTACTTGCTTGTACCTAGTTATAAAAACCTATACCATGGGTTTCAGCTACACTAGCCTGACAAACATCTTACTGTCCCCTACCTACTGAGGTTCTCAGGACACCGTACAAAAGCTTTTCCCAATCCCACTCCAGAAATTTCAGACTCAAGAATGAGTTATCCTGGCTATACAAATGCCTTTTAAGCAACAAAATGCATGGAAATCCCAGTTCTTAGTCTGGAGTGGCCAGGTGACACCTGAGTGCCAAGCAGTAATCTAGGAACATGTTACAGCAACACTTATTCAGCCTCAGTGCAGAGACTGAGCTGGGTTGTTTAACAGTAAATACCAGGTCCAGAGTCTGACTCAGCAGCTCTACCTTCAGCTCACACCACTTGACAGCCAGCTAGCTGAACCAGAACAGGCCATGCCCATGAAGTGAGTAATCAAGAAGATTCTGATCAGGGGTAGCCTGTCAGCTCCCTCCCATAAGCTCCAGCACCACCCATGCCCCATGGCATCTTGGGCAATAGACTCAGCTGGCCCATCTGAGTGATCTTTGCCACTCCCTAGGTTTCATTTGACACCCCAGTCCCCAAAACATACCTTCCAAGTCATCAATGGTCTTCTCCAGTTTGGCTACTGATCGTTCAGCAAATTCTGCACGGGTCTCCGCCTGACAGAAAACAGCCAATCAATACCGAACTAGTCAGTGGTTCTTCACTTTGCATCTGTAGACACATGGGGCCCATGAGACTGATCTAGGAGGAGTCTGCCACAGTGAAGTCAAGCTAGTGTGGCCAGCCTCAGAATGAGGTGCCCTGATCCTGGCATCCAGACTCTGGTGGCCGACAGCCCCTATCAAGAGGTTTATCCAAATCCCATACCCCTGGGAACATGCTTTCAGACCCTGGAGAAGTGGCCACTCACCTCTTTAAGTTTGTCTGTCAGGATCTTAATCTCCTCTTCATATTTATCCTCTTTTTGAGAGTACTGTGGAAGAGGCAGAGAGTCAAATCCCAGTGCCACTAACTGCTATTAACCACCTCCCACAAATAGGTCCTGAAATCTGAGAGTCACTAAGTCCAGACCTCAGCTGCAGAGGGGAGGTTAGAGGCTCACTCTTGTACCACAACACAAAATTCCTTCCTAAAGATGTTGCACCAAGTGGGCCAGCCACAGGGAGGCTGCCTCAGGACAGTAATTCACACCATGCTTATCCACCAGGAGGTGGTTAGGAAACCAAACCCCAGACCCATGTGTCTGATATTCAGCATTAGGCACATGGATGAATAAGTCTGCTTCACAGCCAGGCAGCCAATGCCTTATACTCATGTTGCCTGTGAAGCTTCCCCGCCCCAACCTTGGAACAGCTTAAGACAATGACCACCACCACCACCACATACACCAACAGACATTGGACCAATGGGAGATTACCTCACCCACCTTGTCTCTAGAGACAGGGAGTCAGACAGACACTCATGACTACTAGCTCTGCACTTCAAACCATTGGCACGCCCATGTCTGCAGCTCCCAAGGACATGCAGACTGATTCTGTAGCAACTCAGCCTCATGCTAAGGCCATTACAAGTTCCACAGACCAGGGAGCATTCCCATCTCACTGGGTGCTCTTTAGTCAGAGGCCCATGCAGGAGTGCCTGCAGGCTTCTGGCCCTTTGCAAGGCAGGCCTACCTTCTCAGCCTGAGCCTCAAGAGACTTGAGATTGTTGGTGACATTCTTCAGCTCCTCCTCCAGCTCGGAACATTTACTGTGGAGGTTTTACAAAAGGCAGGAGAGAAGGAAAGAAAAGTGGGAGGGAGACAACACAGGAGAGATGAAAAAAGTGAATCCATGTGCAGAGGAGACTGGAGAGCTATTTAGGAGCCAGATCTCACGTGACAGGTGGGATTTCACTTCCAGGCTGTCAGGAGAGTTTAGAAGCAGCTTTGTATGAAGTGAACACCCACACAGGCACTGACTACAGACACCTATTCTTAGTGCCTTGTCCACACTACAGCAATAGCAAGGCCTTAAAACTGAGCAGCTGGATGCAGATTCATGCTGGACCCAAAGGCTCACATGTAAAAAACTGAACATTAATAAGTACGCTGTGGGAGGGAAGCTATGGGGCAGCTGCAGCTGCCACCTGCTCAGAGAAAGGGAGGTCAGTCAGTCAGCAGGAGAGACTGGAGCATTCCAGAAGTGAGAAATGAAGGAGAGAAATGCTATTAAGGAGCAGAGGGCAGGAGTGTGATGAGGAGGCCACAAGACCTGTTTGACACTTGAAGGGTTAGTACCTTTTCTTCAGCAACAGCCAGACACTTCACATTCTGGTCCATCAATCGAATCTGTTCATCCAATTCCCGGCAACGACTGTTAAGGACGATCACACGATGGCACAAGCAAGGCAAGGGGGGCAAAGGTCAAAAGGAGCAGCAGCATCACAAACAAAGCCGAGCAAAAAAAGAGGGAAGGGAAGGGGAAAAACAAAGAAAAGTCATGGTCACGACATGCACATCTGGGTGGGAAGCACAACTACACTTGCTGTACATGCAAGCAAGTGACTTTGTTATACAAGGCCTAAAAGATGCAACGGAAAGGCTCTCACTTCCCCCTCAAAGAGGAATTAGAGCAGCCACGCTTGAGGAAATAAAAGCCCTTACACTGCATCTCTTTGTGTTCTGGATAGAAACTAGCCAGCTACTCAGCAATGCTCTGTTCAAGAGTCTCTAGTACTTCTTGATAGGATCTTAGAAGCCAGATCAGACTCAGGCATGGATATTCTATGGTTCCATGGGCTGCTTTAATTCCCTGTCCAGAGGGCCTTTGCAGTAGGTTGCATTGTGTATGTGCCTCAGTTTCCCACATCAATTTAAAGATAAGCTAGTAGACACCAACTGCTCTAGTGACCAACAAAGCAGTGCTGGTGAAAAGAACTAGGCTGAGAGGGACCTTCTGATCCTGTGGGTACAAAGTCACTCCATGCAAAGAGAATGGACATGTCCACTACAAGGCAAACATTTGATTGTGATATGCATATTGCACTCCATGCCCCCAAGTGTTGATTTTCCCCTGGTAGGAGTGAGAGATCAAGGAAGTAACAGCTCCTTTGGAAGAAGAACTAAACCTCAGCCCACACTTCAGGCCTTGTTTAACAAGGTTTGGGAGGTTTCAGTCATGTTAGTTCCCATGCAGAGGGAGTCATGCAGAGGAGGTCCAAGGCAAAATACTCACGACTCTGCAAGCTCAGCCCTCTCCTCAGTGCGCTCCAAGTCTCCTTCAATGATCACCAGTTTCCGGGCAACCTGGAGGAGAGAAAGCCACAGATAGTTGATAAGGCAAGAGATTCATTCTTCAGGAAGGAGCTCACAATGGACTGCTGTCCTGAAGCCCAGCTGGCCAGTTTCCTTACAAGGAAAGGATGGCATGATCTCAGCTGAGTGAAAAACCAACTCCTGCTCTCACTCAGGAGAGCACTTTGGACAACAGGATCCATTAGGAGAGCTACCTTGCACCTGGGTGAAGCCAAGAGGGGCAAGATAGCTTTGAGAGCCTCACCTCCTCATATTTCCTGTCAGCCTCTTCTGCAATGTGCTTGGCCTCCTTGAGCTGGATCTCCTGCAGTTCCATCTTCTCTTCATCCTTCAGGGCTCTGTTTTCAATCACTTTCATGCCTCTGCCCAAGACAAAAGGAAGGGAGGTGATGAACAGAACTGTGACCTTAAATTGGCATATTATACACTACAGCACCTTTATAAAAGTGTTCTTGAAGCAGGGCTGACTGCAATCAGGGTTTATACCTACTCTACATATTAGGGTTCAGAAGGAAGTTCACCCTCATCCACCAATGTTACAATTCAGTCTCAGATAACATCTCTGGAGAGTCTCAGGCCATGTCTACACTACCACTTATGTCAGCAAAGCTTCTCTCCAGGGTGTGAAAAAATACAGCATGCTAAACAGCTTTGCTGGCATAAATAGTAGTGTGCACAGCCCTGTCGGCAGGAGAGCTTCTCCTGCTGACAGCCAGCTCACCAAGTGGTAGTAGCTCTGTTATGTTAATGGGAGAGCTCTCCCATCAGCACAGAGGGCTACACAAGCAACCTTACAGCTGTGCTGCTGTAAGCTCACCCATGTACACTTGGCCTAAAGCCCCACCCATGATGTTAATCTTTTTTTACACAGAGAAAGCATAGAGGCAAGAGGCTGATCTCCTTGCCTGCAAGGAGGATTGCTACATGGGTTAAATAGCATCCATGCTCATGGTAAAATACAGAAACCCATGGGGCCCAAGCAGCAGCAGTCTAAAGCATGACCTGCCAAGAGCAAACCACGAAGACTGGATAAAGCTGGAGGTTGTGACAGGGCAGAGGATGGACACCTGAAAAGACATCTAAAGGGATGTCTGACCATCCATCTGAGGAGCTGTCTCTCAGACTACACACTTTACCCCAAGATCCAGATACACCTGGTGAGTTCAATGTTATTTTGCATTAACATTCAAGAGCACCTCCACCACACATCTGCAATACTAGTGTAGAGCCAGAGAAGAGCGATATCTGCGGAAGCCTCCTGCTTCTGTAATGCAGCTCACCTTTCACTCTCATCTGCAGCTTTCTCTGCCTCCTCCAGCTTCTGCAGAGCTGTGGCAAGACGCTCCTGGGCTCGGTCCAACTCCTCCTCTACCAGCTGGATACGGCGATTCAAGGATGCAACTTCTGCCTCAGCCTAGAGAGTTGATCACACCATGAGCTAGTCTACAGCGCGTCCAGCACTGACAGCAAGGGAGGGCTCCTGGGATCAATGTCCCAGTCCACCATTGACTGAGATGGAAAAGAAAAGCAGTGCCACGTCTGGCAAGTGAAGACTGCCCTCCCAATGGTGGGGAGGGACAATACTGGAGTGTCCTCTGACGGGCAGAGTTTCATGCCGTTAAGCTGCTCCACACAAGTTCCCAGCATACCACAAAGAACTAGGATTTCAGCTCAAGCAGACTTGCGACAGGTACCTCCCCAACTAACCTCTGCTTGCATGAGCATCAGATCTGCCAGAGGATTTCCAGTTAACACTACTCCCTTGATCCTCAACTGCAGCCTGCCAGTCCATGAACACTGCAGCCAGTCACTTTACACAGAACTAGTGCCATTTGCGTGGCTGAGCTGTGACTCAGCGTGGCTGGAGGAAAGTTTCAAGCAAGTCAGCAACTGTAAGTTTATCTGAACCACATTTGGAGGAAGCAGCAGCTCTTTGGGATCCCCCGACCATGAGGGACACCACCAGACTTCCAGGGCTGATCACTGTGCCTAGGCCAGCCAATGCACATCACTGCCGGCCTCCAGAGACAGGTTTCCAAGGACACCTTGGAAACACTGAACAGCAGCTTGATTTTGCTCAGTCCTTTAGCAGGAATTTGGAGCTAGAGGCAAAGTTTGGGGAGATCCTGTCTCTAGAACAGTTCTTTGGGAAGGGAATTCTACAGCTATAGCAACAATGCAGCCCCTAGTTTCAGGGTCAGCCTCTCAATACGGGCTAGTGAAGAGCCACTGCAGCTATAAAAAGCTTTAGGTCTGGTCTATACGTAGAACTTGGTCAGGCTAGCTCCAGCACTCAGAGCTGTGAAAAATTTCATGCCCTCTGTGCCCCTTAGATTGGCCTAATGCCCACTGTAGATCCTGCTAGGCTGCCAGAAGAATTCTTCCCTTGACCTTGCTGCTGCCTCGGAGGTGGGTTTGCTACAGTGACAGAGGAAACCCTTCCATTGCTCTAGTAAGTATCCGCTACTGCACTGCAGCTGGGCCATGGTAGCCCTTGCAGTGTAGCCATATTATCTTGGATCATGAGCTGTGGTCACCTGGGTCTGTGCTGTGAAACAAGCCAGCTGGGAGCCTGGTTCTCCACTCAAATCTAGACATTGCTGTGATAGCTACAACAGTTATGCAAGCGATTACTCTAGTGCTAGACACACCTTATGGGCTTCTGAGACACTGCAGGTAGGTATCCTATGAACATTACGACCCAGCCTGAAGCTGCAGATGAACTAGTACACTTGGCCAATGCCCATTCCTCCCCTTCCCCCATCATGGGGGGGTCTCTACAGCTTAGGGATGTCTGCTTGCCACTTAAAGGCAGTAATAAGAACCCTCCCCATCTGCCTTGGGCAACTGGATTTCTTCCCAGTAGCTTAGAAGAAGTCCTGCTGAGAGGAAGTGCTACCAAAGAGCTGCAGCTCACTTCAGTGCAGCAGTGAGGAGTCTGGCAGGACCTTTCAATCTGAAATACCTTAACCACCACATGTAACACAGCCGCCTGCAAGTTGCTGAGGCTTCAAAGGGAGCCAGCTTGAGCTTAGGGAAGTAGAAGTGCTGTACCAGCTGAGCAATGGGGAAAAAAGCTAGTGTTAGAATAGGGCTCAATATATTTGGAGTTAAAGCCTGGACAAGCCATTTAGTTCTTCTCCTTGGCTGGACCATTAACAGATGCATGGTGCCCTGATGAGCAGGGGTGAGGCCAGTACCACCCAGTGGCAGGTTTGAAGGAGTGCATCATGGGAAAGGGACTTTTCGGTGAGCACTTCCATGCAAGTGCACCTCCACGCCTCTTCTGTGAATGCCTGAAGGGTGCTGTCATGGACCAAGCCCTGCTGGAGGAGTCAGTGAGCACCTATACTTGAGAGGAAGGGGGTTAAAACTGGAAAAAGTTCAGCTAAAGGTCTGGTCTAGTTGCAATCAGTGCACAGCCTGAGGAAAGAGAGACAGACCAACAGGAGAGCACTCTCCTCCCCAGCAAGTCCGGAGGAACACCAGAATGGTAAGGCCCATCCCCTCACAGAGTAGCTGCAGAGGGTAGGATGCTGTCCCCACCATGGCTGTGGGGAGAACCTAACCGTCACTTCAGTTTCTGGCTATGAGGTGTTTTAAGCTGGACTCAGCCCAGCTGTGGTAGGGAGAAGGCTCCTTTACTGCTGTGGAACTGCTTCTCTACCCTCTCCCTCAGCCACTGCAAGGGGGCTCCACCTTCTACCCTTCCACCACTCACTTCACTGCTAGTTTTGGCTCCCTGCAGCTTGCCCCAAGAAGTAGGGAAGTGAAATTCCTGACAGCTTTGCTGTCACAACAAAACCCTGCTTGGTTTAGTTACCTTCTGCAGAAGGGTGCCCCCCCCCCCCCCCCCACCTGCAGCATGAGCAGCACCTCAGGAAGACTGCTGGCAGTCTTAGGAAGACAACCCCAAGCCAGCTTGAACACAGAGCACTTTGCAGTCCTCAGGGTATAGGAACTTGCATTTAGAATCTTCTACAGAGTTTGATGGCTTAAGTACAACTTCCCTCCAGCAGCCAAGAGGGCTCCTCACAGGAGTAAGGGAATTCTTTGGCCCTGTTAGTGGTAGCCTAAACCAGAAGACACCTTTGCCCAGCCCCCAGCTCTAGAGATCTATGCCTCTACCCAGAGATGTGAATGAACACTATCACAGGGCCGCAACAAGCCAGGGTGGCAGTGTACGTTTCCATGACAACTGCTGGCTGAGCTTTAATATGACAATTCCTCAATTACAAAAGAATTTCTTATGAGGCTGCAAATAAAGAGCAGAACCAAGACCTGGGCATGGCTTCATTTTATTGCCCTGCAGTGTCTTTCCACGGCCAGATGTAAACTGGAGCCAGCATGTAGGGCAGCCCCTGGACTCTCAGGGCTTCAGTGCTGACTGCTTAAAACAGGGCACTCCTTAAATTCACATGTAAGGTAGGGGTGTCTTCCACACCTGAAGCCCAACTGCCTCATTTTAACCATCCTGTTCTTCAGCTTAGACTTAGCAAAGCCACTGCATTGATCCTGCTGTAGCAGGCCATGGTGACAGCCAGCAAGACAATCAGTGCATCAGACCTAACCCTCAGCCATTCATGGGCAGGCTATGCTATCTGGATCAGACTCTTCATCCCTATGCACCCAGGATATCAAGCAAGCTGCCTGTTTTCAGACCAGCTTGGACAGACTTGAGCTCAAGTGTCAGGAATCAATATGAAAATTGAAAGGTGGATAAGGAACTGGTTAAAGGGGAGACTACAACAGGTCACACTGAAAGACTAAGTGTCAGGCTGGAAGGAGGTTACTAGTGGAGTTCCTCAGGGATCGGTTTTGGGACCAATTTTATTACTGACCTTGGCACACAAAGCAGGAATGTGCTAATAAAGTTTGCGGATGACATGAAGCTGGGAGGTATTGCCAATACAGAGAAGGACCAGGATATCATACAGGAAGATCTGGATGACCTTGTAAACTGGAGTAATAGTAATACGATTAAATTTAATAGTGAAGTGTGCAAGGTCATGCATTCAGGGATTAAGAATTTGTTATAAACTGGGGACGCATCACTTGGAAGTAATAGAGAAGGACCTCAGAGTAATGGTTGATCACAGGAGGACTATGAGCTGCCACATTGGCCATGAAAAAAAGCTAGTGTGATCTTGGGATGCATCAAGCGAGGTATTTCCAGTAGAGATGAGGAGGTGTTAGTACTGTTATACAAGGCACTGGTGAGACCTCCTCTGGAATATTGTGTGCAGTTCTGGTCTCCCAGTTTGGATTATCTTTCTTAAACATGAAACAGGTACAGAGAACTCTTCAGGCAAGGAGTTCCACAGGTTGACTGTGCACCAAGTGAAGAAGAGCTTCCTTTTATTTGTTTTAAACTGGCTACCCATTAATTTCATTTGGTGGACCCTAGTTCTTATATTATGGGACCTTGATGTGATTGCTTCTTCCTGCCCCTGTTCTAGCAATTCCAGACCAGTGTCCATACCCAGCCCTGCCTTGAATACTGAAGTCCTTGTTATGAACGTACTCAAGAGCACCATGTACTGAACAAGTCAGTTTCTGATTAAGCCAGTATTTGAGCAGGATGGAAAGTCTGGAAGTTTTCCACAGAATTCCCGCACTGGCAGCATCACATGTGATGTCACTTCCATTCTCTCAGAACACTTCAGTTCATGCCAAGTGCCACTTACTTATACCTATGTGCTTATAGCACTGAGTGAGCAAACATGGATGAGCTCTTCCCTCCACTTCCCCTTTATGGTTCAAGATTGAGTCAGAGACGGATAAGACAACCCATCACAGCTCAAGCCCCAAAGCATTTTAAGTCAATGCTGTTTCTGAATGACAAGCTAGTACCACTAGACTCACGAGAGGAGTACAGGAAAATACACCAACTGTCTGTTGGAGAATCCTTCTCACAGCTCCAGTTAATTTACACTGTCAGCATGTTTAGACTTCAAGGGAATCATGTATCTGAGGAGCTGGGAGAAGGCTGTGTTTATGTCAGGGCAAACGGATTCAGGGCCAAGCATGAGACATTACTTTGTTCCCCAGTGTAGATTCTCAGGCCCCTGCTCAAAGAAAGTTTCAGTGAAAGGGCAAAAGGGGTAACCCAGAGAAGCCAATTCATCACTGCACACCAAGAAGTCAGTGAACCAGTAACTGAAATACAAGGAGCACACACAAAACTGCAGTATGACAACATTGGATTAGAACCCACCCTTCCTTCCTCAGAAGTCATTCCTTCTCAAATACTGCTGCTCCTATTCAGGATATCCTGAAGTTGAATCTCCTTAGATAGAGGCAGAAGAGTTTCCCTGGCCAGGTAAGCTGCAGTCCAGAAGGCCACCTGGCTGAGTGATCCATGCCAGCTCCAGTTCAGAGAGAAGAAAGCCAAGGCAAGGTGGAGTTGACAGGCACCATTTTGGAGTAGCAGTTTCCAAATAGTTGTGTACTGAGGTCATGCTGGACTTTATAAAAAACCCAGACAAAGTTTACACAGATGTTCAAATGGGCCCAGACTTTATCCGAGTGCTGCTGTACAGATCCGAGTTTCTAGTACATGCCAGATAAACTGGTGGATTTCTTAGCCAATCACTACAACTTCCTGAGACGAAAGTGACCTACCCTAAATTGCCACAATACCCAACCTGAGTCACTACTGCCTCACGATAACAAGTCAATACAGTGAGCAAAAAGATAATCAGTATTCTAAGTATCACCTGATATTAGTGGGAGTGTTCAGCAAAGCACTGCTGTAGACATGGGCAGCCAGCCTTTCAGCAAGGAACAGCCTGGAATGTGAACATGCAGGGCTAACTACACACCTCTTCAAATAACTACACACCTCTGCAAACAGAGCCTGGGAGACAAAGGAGGAAGGCAAAAGAGGCAGTCTCAGCAAGGGAAGACTGAGAAGGGAAGGTGGGACCAGATCCCTGGGACTAAGTAGGTTCAAAACCTAAAGAAAGTCTTAAAATGCTGCTCTGTAAAAATCTTTACCTCCCCCCACAGGAATCTGTCAAGCCTGTCTTTCTAAAGACCTAGAAACAGAGTAAAAAAATTGGTCTACAATCTGCACATTCCTATTGCTATCTTTGGATGGGGCAAGTCTACCGCATACAGTACTGGAGGGAATACAACTGCTGCTTGTTACACTATTGCGACATGCAAGTTGTATCTGTAGGTCAGCCAAGGGCCATAAGGAGTTTGTGCAGACCTGACCATGCCTGACACTACATGTCTGACCAGAAGCAAGGTAACCAACTGAGGAGAGTTCTGCTGCAGGACCACACCCCTCCAGTAGCTAGTTCCAGTGCAGCTGGAGAAGCTGAACACAGAAGTGATTTAAGTGATACAATGAGGATGATTTAGGGTAATGGCTTTCACTTCGGAGACTGGCACACCCACTCCCTCTGTTTGGTATGAGAGAGGGGCAGAGGGCTTCAAATCTAGTTAGTGAGCTAGGAGTGTTCCAAGAACTGGAGAGATTTTATCAGAAATTTTGCCTAGCCCCACTGGCCAAGCATGGATATTTACAGTTACTTATTCTACTGAAGGAGAATTGGGAGTGTTCCTTGGCATCTTTACTCTAGCTGGAGCATCCTCCAGAAAGTTTTAGCAGCCAGGGCTACTTTACCACCACTTCCCAGCATGTAGGGTATGGCATTGTTCAGCCTGCCAGAGCCCTTCCTCCAAGCTGGCTTCAAACTAGTGCTTCAGTGGAAGAAACAGATTGTATCTTTCTGCACGTACTAAGTTTCCCATGTACGTCTGAGGGTGGGTTAGCATAGCTCTCAGCCTACTTGGCTAGAATCCCACCAGTAAGCTAGATTTTCTTCAGTGGTTCAGGATCCCTTCCCGCACACCATCCTAGGATTTAGGCAGTGATCAGATTTGCTAAATTAGTATCAGCTTCTGCCATATTTAGCATGTATGCCAATGGTCAGAGAGCTCATCGCAAGATGAGCCGGCTTATAAAGGCTACTTCTGGATTTAATATATCCCCTTGTTATCATCATCAAGGCAAGAAAGTTACTAAAAACAGTAAGGCTTTTAATTTAGCTATATGCAAAGCTTACTGAAGTTAAACACCTCCAGGAACCAGGGTATTAAGCCCTGGAAGTTGGCACAACTAGTATTCAAGGCACTGTTCTGATCTGCTAGAGGCTGAACTGGGCTTTACCAGTGACAAATCAATCATTAGCAAAGCCACAATTTCAGCCTGTCAAAGGTTACTGGACCAGCACCACTAGTAAATTACATCTTGAGCACAGACTAGTCTCTACATTTGCTTTCAGGGCATGCTCACAATAAAGCCAAAGGGCGCAGTAACAAAACCAATCTGATGATTGAGTACCATAGGAGATACTGCTTCCATATGCGCTCACATCCTTGAAATATCAAGCCATGATGCTTTCAGCTCTAGAACAAGCCTGGAACTCACAGCGTTGGCCACAGTACAGTAAGTGGCTTCCCATTTTCCAAAGTCAGATCTTTTTCTGACCACAAACCCAGTGCTGGGCTGAGCAGCAGAGTTATTTCTTGAGCTCAAGTTACTGAGTGGCTGCTTCAAGACTGAAAGCCCAAAACATCACCGGTTTCAGAGTAACAGCCGTGTTAGTCTGTATTCGCAAAAAGAAAAGGAGTCCTTGTGGCACCTTAGAGACTAACCAATTTATTTGAGCAAGCAAATGCTCAAATAAATTGGTTAGTCTCTAAGGTGCCACAAGGACTCCTTTTCTTTTTGCGAAACATCACCATGAGCCAGCTGTATACTCAGGGCACTCAGCTTGTAATCTTTACCAAAAATAGGCCTGAAACTCCAAGTCACAGAACTGACAAAGCAGCCTGATGGGTCACCCCAACAGCATCAGACTTCAGCCACATCTAAAACTATTTTGGCATTTTCTTTAACACCCATCAGCATCTTATGTAGGTGCTCAGCCTTCACAATACAGTGATTGTTGCACTAGAAGTGCTTTAGCTCAAATAATGAATTACTTAGTAAGGCAGTTCCTTTTGGCCAATCAGGAGGCTCCCAGAACCTCCAGCGTACAGCAGCAAACCGTAAAATCCACATGTACAGCAGTTACAGGCCTGCTGCCTCACCTCTACACAAGGAGAGCACCAGATGCCACCACACCCAGGCAGGGAAGCAGAGCTCACAACCCACTCACTCCAGCACAGGAGGAGGAAGGGGGATGCCCAGCACTACATGGTGCAAGCAAGCAAGCACACAGCACCAACGTGCCCATCCCCCTCCCAAGCCTCCCTACAAGGGATCCCTCTGGGGCTCTCCCAGCACGTGGGCAGGAGAACACCCACCACATTACCCCCCTCCGCAGGCTCCCGAGCCCGCGAAGAGGCAGGGCCCAGCCACGGCAGAGCAGGCCGCACCCCGTGGAGCACGCGCCCCACACACGGGGAGGGAGCATTTCCTCGGAGCCAAACTTGCGGCCTCATTTCCTGAGCGGGGAACGGAAGAGACGCGGCCCCACCCCCGGCCAGCCCGGCTACGGCCGGTGACCCTCCCCCTCCCGCGGTTCATCCCCACCTAGCCCAGCCCCCACCCCACCAGTGACCCCCCCCCCGGAGCCCAGCCCCCACCGGGCCAGGCTACGCCAGTGACCCCCCCCGCCCCACACACACACCCCGCCGGCCGGTGACCCGCCCCCCACCGAGACCAGCCCCCGCCCCACACACACACCCCGCCGGCCGGTGACCCCCCCCCCCACCACCGAGCCCAGCCCCCGCCCCACACACACTCCCCGCCGGCCGGTGACCCCCCCCCCACCACCACCGAGCCCAGCCCCCGCCCCACACACACTCCCCGCCGGCCGGTGACCCACTCCCCCGCGGTTCATCCCCACCTAGCCCAGCCCCCACTCCGCCGGTAGACACCCCCCCACACAGAGCCCAGCCCCCACCGGGCCAGGCTATGCCAGTGACCCCCCCCCCTCGCCCCACACACACACACACACCCCCCACCGGGCCAGGCTATGCCAGTGACCCCCCCCCCTCGCCCCACACACACACACACACACACACACCCCCCGCCGGCCGGTGACCCCGCCCCCCCACCGAGCCCAGCCCCCGCCCGCCTCACGGGCGCGCGGGGGCTGCGGCCTAGTCCCGGCGCGCGCTACCTGCTCGCGGTTGCGGCGCTCGGCCTCCACCTCGCGCTGCAGGCGGTCCGCCCGCTCCTCCGCGTCGTCCGCCTGCTGCTGCAGCACCTGGATCTTGCGCTTCACCGCCTCGATGGTGGTTACCCCAGCCATGGCTCCGCCGCCGCCTCCCGCTCCGACTGCAGCCCGCTTCCGCCGGCCCCGCCCTGAAATACCGGAACTCGCCCCTCCCCCGCCGGGACGTGACCTCACTTCCGGCCGGGCGCGCGAGGACCCCGCCGGAGTCCGCCGTCCCCGCCCGCTCAGGGGTTGCCATGGTTACGAGGCAGCCGGCAGCTCGTCCCTGCTTCACGCTGCGCGCAGGCCCCACCCCCAAAGCCACAGCGCCCCCCCCCGTTCCCCCTCCCGCCCGCCAGCCCCCCAGTCTGAGTTACACCCCAGAGCCACAGCGCCCCCCAAATCCCCCCAGTCTGAGTTACAGCCCAGAGCCACAGCGCCCCCCCGTTCCCCCCGACCCCCCCAGCCCCCCAGTCTGAGTTACACCCCAGAGCCACAGCGCCCCCCCAAATCCCCCCAGTCTGAGTTACAGCCCAGAGCCACAGCGCCCCCCAAATCCCCCCAGTCTGAGTTACACCCCAGAGCCACAGCGCCCCCCCAAATCCCCCCAGTCTGAGTTACACCCCAGAGCCACAGCGCCCCCCCAAATCCCCCCAGTCTGAGTTACAGCCCAGAGCCACAGCGCCCCCCCGTTCCCCCCGACCCCCCCAGTCTGAGTTACACCCCAGAGCCACAGCGCCCCCCCAAATCCCCCCAGTCTGAGTTACAGCCCAGAGCCACAGCGCCCCCCCGTTCCCCCCGACCCCCCCAGCCCCCCAGTCTGAGTTACACCCCAGAGCCACAGCGCCCCCCCAATCCCCCCAGTCTGAGTTACACCCCAGAGCCACAGCGCCCCCCCAAATCCCCCCAGTCTGAGTTACAGCCCAGAGCCACAGCACCCCCCCGTTCCCCCCGACCCCCCCAGCCCCCCAGTCTGAGTTACACCCCAGAGCCACAGCGCCCCCCCAAATCCCCCCAGTCTGAGTTACAGCCCAGAGCCACAGCGCCCCCCCGTTCCCCCCGACCCCCCCAGCCCCCCAGTCTGAGTTACACCCCAGAGCCACAGCGCCCCCCCAAATCCCCCAGTCTGAGTTACAGCCCAGAGCCACAGAGCCCCCCCGTTCCCCCCGACCCCCCCAGCCCCCCAGTCTGAGTTACACCCCAGAGCCACAGCGCCCCCCCAATCCCCCAGTCTGAGTTACACCCCAGAGCCACAGCGCCCCCCCAAATCCCCCCAGTCTGAGTTACAGCCCAGAGCCACAGCGCCCCCCCGTTCCCCCCGACCCCCCCAGCCCCCCAGTCTGAGTTACACCCCAGAGCCACAGCGCCCCCCCAAATCCCCCCAGTCTGAGTTACAGCCCAGAGCCACAGCGCCCCCCCGTTCCCCCCGACCCCCCCAGCCCCCCAGTCTGAGTTACACCCCAGAGCCACAGCGCCCCCCCAAATCCCCCAGTCTGAGTTACAGCCCAGAGCCACAGCGCCCCCCCAAATCCCCCCAGTCTGAGTTACACCCCAGAGCCACAGCGCCCCCCCGTTCCCCCCGACCCCCCCAGCCCCCCAGTCTGAGTTACACCCCAGAGCCACAGCGCCCCCCAAATCCCCCCAGTCTGAGTTACAGCCCAGAGCCACAGCGCCCCCCCAATCCCCCGAGTCTGAGTTACAGCCCAGAGCCACAGCGCCCCCCCAAATCCCCCAGTCTGAGTTACAGCCCAGAGCCACAGCGCCCCCCGTTCCCCCCGACCCCCCCAGCCCCCCAGTCTGAGTTACACCCCAGAGCCACAGCGCCCCCCCAAATCCCCCAGTCTGAGTTACAGCCCAGAGCCACAGCGCCCCCCCGTTCCCCCCGACCCCCCCAGCCCCCCAGTCTGAGTTACACCCCAGAGCCATAGCGCCCCCCAAATCCCCCCAGTCTGAGTTACACCCCAGAGCCACAGCGCCCCCCCAAATCCCCCCAGTCTGAGTTACAGCCCAGAGCCACAGCGCCCCCAAAATCCCCCCAGTCTGAGTTACAGCCCAGAGCCACAGCACCCCCCCGTTCCCCCTGACCCCCCCAGCCCCCCAGTCTGAGTTACACCCCAGAGCCACAGTGCCCCCCCAAATCCCCCCAGTCTGAGTTACACCCCAGAGCCACAGCGCCCCCCAAATCCCCCCAGTCTGAGTTACAGCCCAGAGCCACAGCACCCCCCCGTTCCCCCTGACCCCCCCAGACCCCCAGTCTGAGTTACAGCCCAGAGCCACAGCGCCCCCCAAATCCCCCCAGTCTGAGTTACAGCCCAGAGCCACAGCGCCCCCCAAATCCCCCCAGTCTGAGTTACAGCCCAGAGCCACAGCGCCCCCCCGTTCTCCCCGACCCCCCCAGCCCCCCAGTCTGAGTTACACCCCAGAGCCACAGCGCCCCCCCAAATCCCCCCAGTCTGAGTTACAGCCCAGAGCCACAGCGCCCCCCAAATCCCCCCAGTCTGAGTTACAGCCCAGAGCCACAGCACCCCCCCGTTCCCCCTGACCCCCCCAGCCCCCCAGTCTGAGTTACACCCCAGAGCCATAGCGCCCCCCAAATCCCCCCAGTCTGAGTTACAGCCCAGAGCCACAGCACCCCCCAAATCTCCCCAGTCTGAGTTACAGCCCAGAGCCACAGCGCCCCCCAAATCCCCCCAGTCTGAGTTACACCCCAGAGCCACAGCGCCCCCCAAATCCCCCCAGTCTGAGTTACAGCCCAGAGCCACAGCACCCCCCCGTTCCCCCTGACCCCCCCAGACCCCCAGTCTGAGTTACAGCCCAGAGCCACAGCGCCCCCCCAAATCCCCCCAGTCTGAGTTACACCCCAGAGCCACAGCGCCCCCCAAATCCCCCCAGTCTGAGTTACAGCCCAGAGCCACAGCGCCCCCCCAAATCCCCCGAGTCTGAGTTACAGCCCAGAGCCACAGCGCCCCCCCAAATCCCCCCAGTCTGAGTTACAGCCCAGAGCCACAGCACCCCCCAAATCTCCCCAGTCTGAGTTACAGCCCAGAGCCACAGCGCCCCCCAAATCCCCCCAGTCTGAGTTACAGCCCAGAGCCACAGCGCCCCCCCAAATCCCCCGAGTCTGAGTTACAGCCCAGAGCCACAGCGCCCCCCCAAATCCCCCAGTCTGAGTTACAGCCCAGAGACACAGCGCCCCCCCGTTCCCCCCGACCCCCCCAGCCCCCCAGTCTGAGTTACAGCCCAGAGCCACAGCACCCCCCAAATCCCCCCAGTCTGAGTTACAGCCCACAGCCACAGCGCCCCCCAAATCCCCCCAGTCTGAGTTACAGCCCAGAGCCACAGCACCCCCCCGTTCCCCCGACCCCCCCCAGCCCCCCAGTCTGAGTTACACACCAGAGCCACAGCGCCCCCCAAATCCCCCCAGTCTGAGTTACAGCCCAGAGCCACAGCGCCCCCCCGTTCCCCCGACCCCCCCAGCCCCCCAGTCTGAGTTACAGCCCAAAGCCACAGTGCCCCCCCAGCCCCCCTGCTCCCCCCGACCCCCCGGCCCCCCAATCTGAGTTACACCCCAGAGCCACAGTGCCCCCCCAAATCCCCCCAGTCTGAGTTACACCCCAGAGCCACAACACCCCTCCAAATCCCTCTGACCCCCCTAGCCCCCCAGGTCCGAACCCCAGTCTGAGTTACACCCCAAAGTAACAACAGCACCCCAGTGGGTTACACCCCCTACACCTCAAAGCCGCACCCTGAAATCACCACCCCCTGGACCCCAACGTCTGAGGTGCTCTCCCCCCGACTCTAAGACGAGCCCCAGAACAACCCGAAAGGCACAAACGCTTATGAGCGTAAAGGTCAGAATCCCTGCTAAGGCCCCGAAAGCCACAAACACCCCAAAGTCCCAGTGTCACAACCTTCCCACAACCCCCCAAATCCCAGCCACCCCTTGTAGGTCAGAAAGCTCTACTGATAATAGACCTAGGACCCGCAAACTCTGCACACTGGCAAGCTGCAAACAACAGTCACCCCTGCACACCTGTGGGCTGCCACCTGTCCAGGTTTTTGCCAGGATCCTCCCCTTTTTTAGGGAGCTGTCCTGAGAAATCCCAAGCTGCCAGCTGGCCAATGTTATGGGCTTAGGATCATCCTGTACGTCCACGTTTTTTGTATCTCAAACGTGGCAGCCCTAAGCCCAGGAGTCACCAGTCCATCCCCACAGGCCCCAAGCCCAGGAGACCATATACATATATGGGCATGAAGACTATAATTCATGATCTTCACCTCCCAGAACAACAGCACAAGCCTTCGCGGGTGCAGCTAGACATTCCACTCAGCTGAGATCACCCAGCACATGGCTCCCTCCTTTCCCATTTCCCCCCAGCATGACAGCATTGCTCAGGCTCTGGCCAGCATTTTGTCCAGGTTACTTGAAAAGTAACTGGGTTAATACTCACTAGCACATTTTTCATTTTGAAATATCTTTAGCTTTAAGGAGAGGTGTCTGATCAGCCTCCTGGAAATCAACTGCCTTTATTCTGGGCCTCTGCCCCTGACCTAGAAGGACCCCCCGCCCCAGCCCAGATTTTCTGCTTGGCACAGTAGAGAGCAGGCCTTTCAGGGAATGAGTTACAGCTCCCTGACACTGCCCATCCCGACCACTAGGTGTAGGTTACAGCACCCTTGGGGTTGCACTAAACTGTGCCAGATGACTGTGATCCCCAAAGGACCATATGCCAGCTGGGGATAACTGAAGTGCATTGTACACTCCCCTGTCTGCCCTTCTCTGTCCCCGATGTGCCCCCTATGCTAGGGGCAGTGGGGAAGGAAGAATAGAGATTACAAGCAGGCAGGCAGCAAAATAGGTGCTTAGCAAGGTAAAGAATCTGTCCCCCTTCTTCACAGGGTGAGAAGAAAGTTTATACTCCTTGACCCATTCAGCCCTTGGCCTCTTTCGGAGGCTGCCAACCTGTGTGGCAGTTAGCGCTGTCTGTGACGACAGGGGAAATATGTCCACTGAGAAACGGGCTGAGGTGCCCACTTCATTTCACCCAGGCTGCTGAGCAGCCGTTACATTGGGACTGAGTTATGAGCCCAGCTCCCAGCGTTGTACAGCAAGTCTCATGCTGTTTGGTGTTTTCCATAAAGCCCCGACTCCCAGCGTCATGTGATTAGCTTGGACTCTCCGCTGTCATAGTTTCTAGCCCTCAGATTTGGAGAAGAGTTTGTAAATGTGAATCCCGCAGCCAGACTCTAATCTGAAGGCAAATAGAAAGAGCTCGGAAGAGATCACTTTCCCTGTCCCATGGCTTTTACGCCACCCTTCTGATTTTTGAGGCTTGATTCATTATTTTTAAATACTTGGTGTTGGCAAGATTCCCAGCAGCTCAGTGAAGCTCTGACAACTTACACTAGCTGAGAATCTGACCAGGGTCACTTAGGACCTGGGCTGCATGGAAGGCTCCAAAGCACATAGACACTCCCTTGAGCCAGTTTCTTCCCCTTCAACGGTTACATTTTTTTACAGTAACTCACTGCTACCCCTGGGTCCTGTGCTTTAAAGTGCTGCAGGGGTTTCCCCATAGACATACCTGGAAGCCCACTAGTTTTAGCTAGAACTGAATACTCCCCCCACACCTCTAGCCCTGTGTGCTAGGCGATGCAGGACGCTTTAAACAGCTTTCCTGTGTTGTGAATTTGGCAGAGTCCCAGGAGAGATTGCTGATTTGCTGCTTATTTTCAGCCTAACTGAAGTTCCCTTTTGTTTTTACTCATGATGATAACCCCTGTTTCGCACAGTTTGCACTATTGCACCGTGGAGCTTTACAACAGAAACACAATTTGCACTTCAGCTCCAGCCAGTCTGCGACTGCAGCTGCTGCCTGATTGCTGCTAGCAAAGGACCCGCACACCATTTCCCTGGCACTATTTCTCTTCCCCTGACAGTGCGCTGTGACCGTCCCATGACGGCGCATGCTGTAGCCTGCCCACATGTGTGTGGAAGCTTTGGCACAGGTTCAAGAAGCCATGTCCGACCAGGCTGCGGCCAGAGCAGCCACCGTTCAGACATGCTTGCCACACGCAGTGTCAGGCTGGGAAGCGTGAAATACACTCGACTCCCCAGCCAAGACCTGCCCACACAAAGCTGCACTGGTGTAATTTCACAACGATGTAGTTATCTGCGCATGGACTGTCTTAAATCGACTACAACCCAGCGGGTATTGGTTCAGCTCGCACTGGGAAATGTACAGGTGCAAGTAAAGCCACTAGAACCACTTTTAAACCGATATAGGTGTGTCCACACAGAGGTTTAACTATACTGGTTTTCAATCTGATTTAAATTAAACCAGTGCAACTTCAGTGCCTGTGTAGATAGACTCTAGGGAAAGTGCCCTTTTTCTGCTGGGTAAAACTGACAGGCAGTTTTGCCTTACCTGTACTTTGCATTGTCCAGGTCCTGAGCTCTTTACTTCATCCATACTCAGAGAAAATCCCTCCTGACTCAATGGAGAGATCTGCCTGTGTAAGGATGCCCAGATTTGAATTTACTGTGCATGGTGAGACCAAGCCCCAGAGGACCTGGAGAGCCCAGAAAACTATAGCAAGAGGGGACTGGAAAGTGGGGCTGGGGGAAAGTGGAAGGAAAGAGGGCAAGATGGAGAGGAAAGAAAACCCCAGAACCCACTGACAAAAGAGGCCTTGTCTTTATTGCTTAAGGCACCGATTCAGAAAGGTCCTTAAGCATGAGCCAAACTTTAAGCACGGACGGAGTACACTGGGATTACTCGCATCCTTAAGTACCTTGCTGACTTGGGGCCTAAAGGAGGAAGCCCTGAGCAAAGCCACAGAGGTTGAAGAAACATCCCCAGCCTGGCCGCAGCTGGTGTGGAGCCAAAGTGTTCCTGTTTGCACGCCCATTGCACCAGCGCTATGGCTCTGCAGCCTGCCCCTCCCCAAGGGCTTTAACAACCATCTAGGCTGCTCTTTAATAACTGGCTCTCCAGGCTGGGGGGCTCTGAGATCACCCTGCCTTCTTTGTCCCATATCTCCCTGCAGTGCCTGATTGACCAGCAGGGCTCTGCACTGAAAGGTGCATATTCCTAACTCTCACTGCCTGGGGAACCCAGCTGCACCTCCGGGCTGAGGAACTATCAGGGGACTCGTTTCTGGTTCCCAGCGGCAGGGGACCCCTTCTCCTCCTGGTTTCAACTCAGGCATTCTCCCATGAGTCATCACGTTCCCACCATGGCCGGGGGGCAGGGGAGAGTGAAAGGTGGTGAAAGCTCCTTCATCCCTCAAATCTCTGTGGAGGATGAATCTGAATAGCTCATCCCCTTCTAATTCCATGCAGCAGCTGCATGGGACTCTGATGGCCCTTAGCCCCATGACTGATGGGAGGACGACAGCACTGAGCGAAACCCTATGCCGCTTGTGCCATTGTTTTCCTGGAAACCGCCGACAACAATTGCAGCGCTCTGCAGTTGTCGAGAGGGCCGCAGAGCTTCCACCCTACCCCAGCCCAGGCCAACAATGGCTTTTCTGTTTCCACGGGACCGAGCTCCTTCCACAGCACAGGGGATACAAGGATTCCTAAGGTCATGGAGAGGCTGTAGCTGGCCTGGATCCCGGGCACAGGTCTCAGAGCCATATAGCCCACATCTGTCCCCCGTTGTCTTGGCTTTCAAATACAGGTTCTCTCTCTACCCCCGTCAACGGCAACAGCATTCTCAGTGCCACTTCCTCACACCACGGCTGTGCAGGAGCCTTCTCCTCTGCAGCTCCGCTCACCTGGGAGCTGCCTCCCTGCATCCCCCCAGCCCATCAACTCTGCCCCTGGAAACACGCCGCTCCCCACCCTGCTGTCCTCCGGCCTGGCACCGTTTCCTCTCTAACTCCCCAGCCTGGGTTGCCTGGAAGCTGCTCCTCCAAAGGGAGCTGTATTAGGCTTGCAAGGGAGCAGAAGGGAGTGAGTCTAGCCCCTGATGATGATCTGGATCCCAGCACTGGATGTGGCCATGACCATAGGCCCAGATTCACTCCTAAGCCAGCCCTCGGAGCAGGAGTTCAATGGAGGGGGTTGCACCTCCTCTACTCAGGAGCTGCTGGAGCCTGGTTCCAACAGCCCCTATGCCTAGACTTGCAGTGGCCGAGTCTCTCTGGGGCACAGGACCATCCAAACCACTGCCTTTCCCGCCATGGACACGCCCTCGATCTTCCCCTGTCCTGCCCCAGAATCCCTTGCACCTGGGCCTCCTGCCCAGGGGATGCAGACTGGGCCGTGCTTCCTGCCCAGGGCCTTTTGCTCTGGCACTATTTCCTGGGAGGCTCTTTCCCCCCCTTTGCATCCATGTCCAGGGCGTGGAGCAACAGGAGCAAGTTTCTGCTCTGCTTTCCTGGCTGCTCTGTGACAGCGGTGAGATGGGCACACACCACGGCAGGCTGCACAGCTCTGATCCCTGCCTAAGAGGCTGCCTAGCAGCAGGGGCCGGAAGAACCCAGCAGCTGAAAATATCCTTATCTCTCCCTGTTGCTCGTTGTGCGGTCAGTGACTCCACATTGCACATCTCTGCAGCTGCTTTCCCTGCCATGCCGCAGGGCTGCCCTGGGCACCACTGACCAGCACAGGGAGCCGGGGACGCCCCTTCCTGCGGCTGATTTTGACTGTGCACTGCACCACCACGCTCTCACACACACAGGTACACCCACTTCCTCTGTGTGTGCACACTGCACAGCCCTGTGCACACCTTGCACGCTGCACAGCCTCTCACACCCTGTGCACACCCACTCACTCCGTGTGCACACCGTGTGTGCCGCACACCCGCTGCCAAGTTGGCACGGCAGAGTCTCTTCAAAAGGGGTTTTCCTGCTGGTGAGAGGTGCCCTAGCGGAGGCCCCTTTATCCACAGGAGAAGGGCACCCTGGGTGCAGGGCGAGCTTCCCCACACCCAGGCTCCCACCTTCCACCTCTAGTGGTGAGAGGGTAGTTCAGGCTCCGAGCCCCACCCAATCCTTGGCCTCTGTTGAGACCCACAAAAAGAGGCTCGGGTAGGACGCTGGCCACTCGTTCTCAGTTCTCTGGTGACGATTTGTGCTCGAGGGCTGGGGATAAGCACCCTTATTCCCAGAGCCAGACAGCCCAGCCTCCGGGCAGGAGCGACCGTCAGGGCTAAGGAGAAAATCCCGGGTAGGATGTCATCTCTGTGCCGTCAGCCTTCCCTGCCGTCTGTCCCCTCTCTGATTATCACCTTCACGTGCTTTAATTGAGCAGAGACCAGCGGAGCGAGAGCGTAAAGCACCCTGCACGCACACCCAGACACGCACGGGCCCATAAGTGCCCACACAGACACATGCACATACATGGCTGTCCGCACGCAGCCTCACACACACACAGCCATTCGCTGCTGCTCCTGCCCCTTCTCTTCGCTCTCCCTCTCCCCTGGGGCGTCCCATCTCCAGTCCTCTCACCTCTAGAGCCTTCCTCACTCTGTTGCTGGGCATGAACCCAAGCCCAAGATCCCCAGGTGCGAGCCCTCAGGTGACTGCATGGGCTCTATCTCGGGTGGCTGAGGCCTGGCCTACCCTGGGGCTTGCTCCAGTTCCAGCCCTGGTACAGCTGCCTGGGCACAGATCCCTGGTGTGGACAAGATAAAACCCGTTTAGAGCAAGATCTGCACTGGGTTTCCCGGAGGGGTCAGCTCCACTGGTGTAAGCAGCAGCTGGATCACAGCTGAAGCTCCCAGTGCGGGCAAGGCCTTTAACGGGAGAAGGTGACTTCCTCTCGCTCCATCCCAGGGTGGTGGTGGGTGGGGGCAGTACAGAGGCCACGGGTAAAATCCCATCTGCATGAACAAAGCAGCCCAAAGCAGCATCCTGCTTCCTGTGAGCATGCCAGGCCCCGGAGGGGCAGCGCTGAGCGAGCTCGTCTCATGTGTCAGCCTGAAACCCAAGCTCTGCCTGAATAGACAGGTATGTGGGCAGCCTATTAATACCCCTGCGTAAGCCTGGCGCTTGCATGCCGCTGACGCACAGACCCAGTGACATGTTTTTGTCAGGCCGTGTGCCCAGGTCCCTTTGTGAGGGCAGCACCTGGCTCCTGCCTGGGGAAATCCTTGGATGGCATCAAGCTCTTGTAGCAGTTCTTATGTGCCCCCCCCACCCCAGCCTTCAGCATATTATGGGGAAGGGAGACACAGCTAGAGTGCCCCTGTGCCCCTCTGAGCTCTGGCTACCAGAACGGCCCCTCAGCAGCTGGGTGTTAGATAGAGAAGCCCTGAGGCTGCTCTAAGTTATGCTAGGTAAACTAGATAAATTCATGGAGGATAGGTCCATCAATGGCTATTAGCCAGGATGGGCAGGAATGGTGTCCCTAGCCTCTGTTTGCCAGAGGCTGGGAATGGGTGGCAGGGATAGATCACTTGATGATGACCTGTTCTGTTCATTCCCTCTGGGGCACCTGGTATTGGCCACTGTTGGAAGACAGGACACTGGGCTAGATGGACCATTGGTCTGACCCAGTAGGGCCCTTCTTATGTTCTTAGGGACCAACGTGGTCCCAGCCACCCCCAGGACTGGGGAGCATACAGGTGGAATAATGCCACCTTTGGCCTTCTCACTTCAGCCCTCTGATGAGCACAGCTCAGCCAGCTGGGAGGCTCCAGCCCAGTGACCGCAGTGGTGTAAGAGAGCCGGATCTGACCTCTGGTGCCCAGCCCGGGGGCTCCCTCTCACCCCAGACAGCTGCTTGCTGAGGCAGGGGCTCCGGCACCGCTTTGGTTGATGCTGGTTCGTTTCTTCTCTAAAGAAGCAGGAGCCGACGGTAAAGCAGGATGGCTGGACAGAGCCCAAGCCCGGGCTGTGGGAGGTACGGTTTGCTCTCCATGACAGCAGTTCTGCTGTGTGTGTGTGTGTGTGACCTGTTCCTGGGTGTGGCTGTGTATGTGTTATGCAGACATGTGTGTCACCATGCGTGTGTGTGTCACTGTGCGCGTGTGTGTCATTGTGCGTGTGCTCCCAGGCAGGTGGTGGGGCCTGGCACTGCCATACGTACATCTGCTGCCTTCTTCTCAGCCAGCTCCAGCTTCTCCTGGGCATCTTTCAGGGCCTCTGAGTATTTGTCCAGCTCGTCCTCCGTCCCCTTCAGCTTCTTCTGCATGGCCGCCAGCTCATCCTCCAGCTGCCAATGGCAAGAGGTGTCACTTACGGCTGGCACCTGGGAGCTGCTGCCCACCCAGCCACCCCATCTGTGCCCTCCGGGACGCTGAGCACCCCTAGCTGGGATCCCCCCTGGCTTGCCCAGTTTATGCCCAGCGCTGGCCTTAGGCACAAGCAGACACTGCCTCTCATCTCCTCCCCCATGATCCGGATCTGCAATTCATGGGCAGTGGGATGAGTGGGGACGGGAGTCGGTTCTACATGGGCACGAAGAGCCTGACTCAGCTCACAGAGGCCAGTGGGGCTCCATTGACCTGGGTGCAGCCGCTCCTGGTTTGTAGCAGGGCAAGCGAGGGGAGAATCATGCCCCAAGTGGAAAGTTTCTTCTGCCCGGTGAGTGGGGAGCTACACGGGGCCCCAGTTTAATGGCTCCTGCAGAGCTGCCCTCCTGAGTCATCTCCCTGGTGCGCTGTGGCAGGATGTCAGAGCCCAGGTTCTGCTAAACCCCAGCATGGCACAAACCCACCTCCCATCCCTCCAGCTGTGACTCTGGACTCCGCAGCGGAGCTGCTGCTGCATCGCTTCCGGGGGAAAGGCAGGGCTGAGCTGGGCGGTGCGTGAAAGGAGGGAAGCTGCCCTTGTGGAACTGGAGCAGGATTCAGCACTGGGCACACGTTTGTGTTTGTGTGACCCACAAGCGATGGGGGTGGGTTTGTGAGTGTGGTATTTAGGGGGCACACAATCCATGGGGTGGGTGTGCTCAGGACACACAATCTGTGTGTGTGTACGCTGTATATTGGGCACAGAAGCCGTACCGTGCGTCTGGGTGCGGTACACAGCCACCTACCACATTCTCCCCCAGGTATGCAGCTCTACGTTGTGAGTGACCCCCTGGACTCCAGCACCGTGCATGGCCGTGCATGGACCTGTGCGTGTTTGCCAGGCTGGCGGTGTGTGTCATGGGTATGGATTAGTGTGTCTGGAGCAGCGTCTGCGTGTGCCCAGGCATCCGGGAGATGACGGGCATTCCCAGTTTGTGGACCTGTCCCCTCCCAGATCTGCTGCACCCCCCGGGGCTCATGGCAGCATCACTTGTACCCACAGACTTGACTCCAGCGTGTCTGTGCCCAGGGCTGGAGGAGCCGAAGGCAGGTCCCGCTCCGCACTCCTGAGGGACGCTGACACGCAGCACTCCTCCTGCTCCGGGGGATATGGGACGAGCCCCATCCCCGGCGGAGCAATAGGAGCCTCCCCAGCCTTCGAGTGAGTCTCCCCGAGGGGGAGCCACTGGGCTCCTGGGGGCAGCTGCCTTTCCCTGGGGTAAGTGCCACTCTTGCCACGAGGGGGGCGAGGGGCTACTAGGTCTCTGGCCAGGGCAGGAGTCCACGCAGGGAGCCAAGGCAGGAGTCCGGGACAGGGAGCCAACCCCGGGGAGAGGGGTGGGTTAGGGACAGTGCCGGCCTCTCTTTCCCACCTGTTTGCTCCTCTCCTCTGCCTGCTTCTGCTCAGCCTCTGCCTGCTCAGCCCGGTCCAAGGCGTTCTCCTTGTCCAGCTTCAGCATCTGCATCTTCTTCTTGATGGCCTCCATCTTCACCTGCGGGGCTGGGGCACCTCTGGCTGGGAGGGACGAGCAGCAATGTGGGATGCGTCGGGCTGGGGCTGCCGAGTGTCTGGCCCCCTCCCTGGCCGAGGGTTTTATCAATACGCCCCTGACAGGTGGCTCGGGGCCTTTGCCTTTCTTGGGCTGAGCCGCCTCCTCTCACTCCCGAAATGTCTGTCCACAGGGCCCCATTGTCTCCGCGCCCGCCTGGGGAGCGTGGGGGGTGGGGGGATGCCTGCTCAGTGACTTCATGGACAGGGCCATATTTGGGCCCCCGTGGGACAGCTGGGAGATGGTTATAAAAAGCACAGGCAGCTTGGTGGGCTAGGGGTGATGGGGGGAGATCCCCTGCTCTTCTGAGAGTCACAGATCCCAAGGCCAGAGGCTAGCCCAGGCCAGAGACCTGCCCCCCTCTCCCCCCCCAAACTCCAAGGGCAAATCTTCAGAAAACAGACAATCCGGAGTCCAAACGCAGCCATGATGGAGAATCCCCCCAGCCCCCTGCCTTGGGACATTGTTCCCGGGGATAACGCCCTTCACTGGCGCTGTCCGACATTAACACCTTGGGTCCAGGGTCAACTCCCAGCCCTGGGATTGTGTCAGACCTTCGGCAGGTAGACTGAAGGGCGAGACATCACTGATCTGTTCCCCGTATTGGTTCTTGGTGTCAGGTGAGCGCATGGTCTCCTCCCCAGGGAGAGCTGCTGGGTGAATACGGACCTTTCTGGCCCTCTCTCCAGGCAGCAGTCTGAACAGAAGACTGGGAGCCAGGACTCCCAGCTGCAATTCCCAGCTCTGGGAGGGGAGGCCAGTGATTAGAGCTGGGGGGCCTGGGAGCCAGGATGCCTGGGTTCTAATCCCAGCTCCGGATTGGAGTCTAATGGTTGGGTGGGGGTGGGGGGCCTGGGAGCCAGGATTCCTAAGTTCTATTCCTGAACAAGGGACTCTTTCTGTGGCCTTAGGTGAGTCCCTTCCCCTCTGAGCCTGACCCTGGCTGGCTTTCCAGGGGATTCTCCCATTACCAGATAAAGCCCTTTGCAGATGGAAGGTGCCATATGAAGGCTGAGCGCCATGGGGCCCTCTCCTGCTCTCACGCACCCCCAGTGGGGCTGCGCCGCACTCACCCCACTATTCCCGTCCCACTGGGGGGAGCCAGCCATTCCACAAGCTTTATAAAGGGGTGTGGCAAAGCGACCCGATCCCGCTCCTTTCGGCACCAGTGGGGAAGCTCCTGGGGGGCCTGCAGGGGAAAAGGGCAGGGAGCCGCATAGCGAAGTCAGCAGCTGGCAAGACTCGCTGCCCATGGGGTCTCCTCGGTTCTGCGGGCAGCACAGCTCCTGTGCGGGGCCTGAGCCAAAGCCTGTGGGAATGACTCCGGCTGACCTGAACGGGCTTCGGCTCAGTCCCAGGACCAGGTGCCCCTCTGCACGGCCCTGCCCGCCCAGGCCTGACATTAGTGCTGGCCCCTGGGCATGGCCGAGGTGCTGACCTCCCTGAGATCAAACAACAATGGCATGAAGGCGGCCCCACAGAGAGAGCTGGGCTTAGCCGCAGCGCCAGGCTCCCTAATTACAATGAAATTGTCTGGCACCGGGGGTGAGGGGGGCGTGACTGACTGGGAAGCAGCTCCCAGGGCCTTGGCATGATGGGGAGAGAGGGGGCTGGACCCGCTCACGGCACCTGCCCCGGAGCACAGGTGTGGCCTGCAGCTGCTGCCAGGGCCCAGGGGAGGGCAGCCCGTGAGACAGGTGTGCAGGGGCGAGCCTGCGTTGCAAGGCCCTTGAGATGCTCTATGGGGGCACAGGAATGGCACCCTCAGGCTGACTGGCTGAGCCACTGGGGGCTCCGTGCCCTGCAGGCTGGTGGGCAGGAACGCGTGTCCACGGATGCATATCTCTGCTGCCCACTGTCTGCCAGGCCCCATCTCCCATCATGCGGCGGTGCGCTCCTTAGCTCACAGCGCTGGCCTTGGGGGGCAGAGGCCTGCCTGTGCCCTGAGCAGGAAAACACCCTCTCTCAGTCCCATGCCCACCGGTTCTGCACCATCCCATGCCCCAGGGGGGCGGATGGGGGCAGGAATGTCTGAGACCCGCGGTCAGTGAGGAACCTCAGTCCCTGAGTTTTATCCACATTCCTGGAGGATTTGCAGTGTCCCAACCCCAGGCCAAGTCCCTGGCTGTACCCCACTCCCAGGCCTCGGCCCAAAGCACCTTCCTCTGTTCATGAACAGCGGGGGAACCTCAGAGAGAAAAGAACGGGGGCGTGGCCGCATCTGTGTGGGTGTCAGAGGTGAGGGGACTCCCGGGGGCTGGGAGGGAGGAGGGCTGGATGGGGAGGGGTGGGGTAACGAGGTCTGTAGTAGGGCTACATAGGAGAGGGCTCTCTCAGGCAGGCCTGGGAGCAGGGGGGTCTCTGCTGGGGACCGATGGGCAAGGTCTGCCTCGGGCTGGGGTCAGACGGGGCGCGCTCCTCTCCCTGAGTGCTTGGCCCAGCGGACGCCTCTCTCAAGCAGCTCTGGAGGCTGGGGCAGGCAGATGCTGCGGGAGAGAGGAGTAAATCCAGGGGCTTGCTCTGCCCAGCTCAGGAAAGAGAAACTGGGAATGTCTCGGGCTCCCACGCAGCCAGGCGCTTAGTGGGAGCCCTGGAGCCTTGCCCAGACCCACCCAGCGTGGCACAGAGGTGTCTGATGGGGTGGCGTGGTGGGGGGAGCCACTCTGCTCTCCATGGGGGCCTGCGCAGGGCCCAAGAAGGGGGTGCTGGGCAGGCAGGTCTGATGGCTTTAGGAGGCTGGTGCCAGGAGCTGGGGGCCAGCGCGCTGCCCAGACAAAATCTCAGCAGCTTCTCACCATTACTGCTCTGTGCTCTTCAGGGGGGCCCTGACCCCCATGCCTGAGGGTGGATTCCCCAGGGACGGGTGTGAGCTGGGAGCTGAGCTACCGAAAAGCTGCCCCTTGCATGGCCGGATCCCTGATGCCCGGGCAGAGCCAGGCCAGGCCCTGCCCACTGAGGACCAGAAACGTGGCCTCCGTCAGGCCAGTGTAGCCTCTGAACTGCAGAGCCATGGGCAGCATCACCAGTGCGGGGTGGGGCACGGCCCAGGCTCGGAGGAGCTGGAGGGATGGGGCGGGCGAGGCGAGCGGCCCGCACAGAGCACCCCCGGCCCCCAGGCCCTTTGTTCCTGCAGCGCCCGACTTCGGAGCTTGAAATAAACCCCAGGCGCCTCGGAGAACAATCCTCCCAGCGAGGGCGGCGGGCGCAGGGCCATGTTTATTCAAGGCCGAGTTCATTCCATTCCTGAAACCGAAAGCTGACAGCTGGCGCGTGTGTGACACCGCTGCCATCCCAACCATCCGCCCAGGAGATTCCAGCCGCCCAGCCAGGAGGTGGGAAGGGGCCTGTGCCCGGCCCCATGCCCCGGCCTGTGCCCTGGGTGCCATGGACGACAGGTGCCTGCGGGGGCCAGGTAACCTGACCCCACCTTGGCAGCAGGGCCAGGAGAGACGGTGCTTTGTCTGTGAGCGGGGACGGGGGCTCAACTCAGCCCTCTGGACTCCAGGGATGGGGGCAACAGTTCTCTTGCCCCGGGGGGCAATGAGCCCCAGGGGCTGCACCATTCCCTGCCCCATAGCCAGGCAGCACGTTACTGGTGCCCGTGGAGAGGGCCCATGTCTGGCTCAGAAAGGCCTGAGGCCAACAACTAACAGGCATCTCGTCTCCTTGGGCAAAGTCCTGGCTGTGCATGGCCCCCTCGGTGCTGGGATCCTCCCTGTTTGCTTTGGCCGGGGGGCCTGATGCCTCTGCTCCCCATTTGGAGCCAGAGAGGGAAACAATGGCCATTGATGGGGAGAGGATCTGAAACAGCTTTATTGCAGCGAGGGGCGGGGAGGGAATGACAGGAGGGGGAAGGGCGGATCCGATCGGAGGGGGGCTGCCCCCCACTCCTGGCCGGTGTCGCGGATGGTCCCAGGAGTGGGGCTTGCTGGAGGCCGAGCCAGGCGGGTGGAGAGAGCCGGCGGCGTCTGCCCCGGGGCGGCGCTGAGCGGCCCTGGCGCGGGAAGAATATGTTTGATATTTAGTTGGTTTTCCAATAAAACAACCTAATATCAAACATATCAGCCAGCGGCAGGGGCAGGGGCAGGGTCCGGCCCTGGCACGCTGCGGAAGAAAAGAGGGAGAGCGTGAGGGTTAACGGCCCCCCCACCCCACCCCGGCTGGGTATGGGGCCTGCTCCCCCGGCTCCGTTCCGGCGCAGCGTAGAACCGGGGGGAGAGAAGAACGGACCCCATCCCCCCTTCCTCGTGCCCCCATCTGCCAGGCTCCTTCCCTGCCCCCTCCCCCATCGGTTCCATCCTGCGCAGCCCCTAGGGTGGGCTTCTTCCCTAGGGGGAGGGGAGCGGCGTTCACTGAGGCAGGGCGGAGACAGGACTCCTGGCTCTTGTTCCATTCATGGGCAAGTTCCTGCCCCACCCTGTGCCTCAGTTTCCCCTTCTGTACCTTGGGGCTAAGGGTCCTGTGTGGCTTTGTTCATTGCTGTTTGTACAGCACCCTGAGAGCCCCGTGGGAGGGGGCTAGAGAAGGGCAGGGGGTCCCTGGGCTGCCTCTGAGGAGCCACGTGCCCCGTCACCACCCCTACTCAGCCCCCTGCCCCAGCGCACTGGGCTCCTAGGGAATTATTCCCAGCGGGAGTCTGTGTCCTGCCCCCTGTGGGCCAAAGCCATCCCCGGTGGAGCTGGCAACCACGGAGTCACCTGTCGGGGAACCTGGCCATGAGTGTGGTCATTAGAATTGGGAATGCTGCATCCACTGATACAGACCCGCCCCCATGCCTATATCCCCCCCATGATCTCCCTGTCCCCCCACATCCCACAGGCCCCCTCCAGTTTCCCCATGACCCTCCCCCATCCCCCCATTCCTCCCATGCCCCCCTCGCCCCCATGATCTTCACACACATTCCCCCCCATGCACACCCCTTCCCCCTACACCAGCAGGATCGAGGCCAGCAGGACCCTCTCTCAGAAGCCACTCAACTGCTGGTTCCCAAAGCTCCAGGAGACGAGAGGGGTTCCTGAGGCCTGGCCACCCCCCACTGGCAGGGGGCCTGAACCTCCAGCCAGCCGGAGGGGTCCTTTTCTTGTTTCCATCCTGGCTCCCCTCTGTACACACATGCCCCCAGCATGTGCCCACACCATTGTGCCGCCCCATAGGTGCTCCCCTGGCCAGCGCGGCTGCAGCCACCCACCCTGGGGCTGAGTCCGGCTCCAGCTGCTCACCTGTGCCATGGTGACGAGGATGCAGCCCAGACCCGCCACCCAGGCAAGGGAGCCCCACGGCTGGCTGCGCAGTGCAGCACACAGCTCGCTCCTGATCACGGTAGTGACCAGTTCACTGATTGACACAGAGCAGATCAGGTGGGTCATGTAGCTGGAGGAGTCCGGTGGGCTCAGCCTGGAGAGCTAATGCCTGGAGAAGCCCAGAGGCTATGGTGATGGGCACAGGACGGGATGCATGGACAGGCTGGTCTGAGAGCCTTGGGGGAGTGGCTGTGTCCTGTGGATGGAGAGAGGGTGTCCAGGGCCAGATCTCTGTGACTCTCAGCAGCCAGAGAGACGGGGCTCAGAGGTGGGGCCTGGCCCCTGTTATTCAGCCAGGGCAGGGCAGGTGGGAGCTGTCACCCCCCCCCCCCGCCCGCTGCACTGAGCTCCCCCCGTCACAGAGAGGAGCCACCAGCTGCCTGGGGATTGGGGCCCAAGGCAGGAGCACAGCCCCTGGAGAGCAGCCGAAACAGCGTGAGCTGGGCCGGGGCCCGTCCTCCAGTGCCAGCGGGAAGGGCAGCTCGCCCCATGCCTGTGACTGGCCACACCCCCCCGGCCTGCTGCGGGTGGCAGGAGGGTTCCCCAGGCTCCTTGCCCATCTCCCTGCCCTGCAGGTGCTGGCAGTCCGTCCCCAGACAGTGCTGGAGCCGGGGCCTTACCTGAGCCGGGCATGCTGGCCGGGCGCTCCCCATGCGGCTCTGGGTCGGGCTGCGGGCGCGGCTCCGGTTTATAAACGCACTTGGCTGCGTCCGGTGGGGGGAATCGCACACTCGAGCGGCCGGACCACACACACGTGTCCTCGCTCCCAGTAATTACCACCCATCAATCCCCACCCCCTGCCTCCCGAGTTAAATTATCCCCCGATCAATGCGGTTCGATCCACCCGCGCTGCTGCCGGCTGCCCCCGAGCCACGAGCCGCCAGCCTGCGCCCGGTCGATATCAGGGGCTGTTTCCAAAGAACTCCCCCCCCGTCCCCCACCACCCCAGCCCCACTCCCTGGCCCGGGCCGGCGCCGTCGAGACGCCTGAGCATGTGGGGCCAGAGGTGTGAAATCCACAGGGGTGAAGCCAGCTGGGGCATGACCCCCCCAAGGAGAGGGCTGAATCCTGCTGTCCTGGTGCAGAGGGTGCTCCCCGCCCTGCAACTCCAGCCCCAGCAGGGTGAACTCCACCCCGCTCCAGCAATCGGTGGCTCAGGCACCCGGCCGGCTTGTGAAGGCAACACCAAACTCACCCCACCCGGGAACGTCTCCCTTTGCCCCTGTCGGGCCCCAGGCTCCTTCCCCTTGCGCTGCCCCGCAGGCAGCAAGCTCCAGCAGGGGGCACTCACGCACACAGCATCCAAATGAGATAGCATGCCTTGCCCCCCCCGGATGTGACCCGCCCCCCGACCATTGGCCCCTGTGCAAAGCTCACCCTATGGGCGCCTGTCACACCTGCATGGCAGGGCTGCCGGTGGGGCAGGGTGGGCCCAGGGTGGGTCTGGCTCAAATGCTGCGGGCAGTGGGGTGGATGGGTGAGGACTCACCCAGTGGTGCGATGCTCGGGGACACGGCCCTGCTGGAGGTGGCATCTTTCAGCTAAGGACCATCATCAACAGAATGAATTCATTGAAACACTGCGTGCCTGACCCCCATGTGTCCCGGCTCCCCAGCATGACACTCCACCACATGAATTCCCACTTCCTGGCCCAAACACTTTGGAGGCTGTTCAGCTACCCTTGTGCCCCACTCCAGAGGCAGCCGCATCTAGCATTCGGTGCGCAATCCTCATATAACTAGCTGCCCATGACCCACTCCAGATGTGGCATCTCCATAGCAGAAGCAGGCCCAGTAAGAGCCATTTGCCCCCCCCCACATTTCACTTTATTTACACATTACAGATGTTGTGGGGGCCCCCTGAGCGTGGATCCCCAGTACAATCCCCCCCGCCAACCCGGGCTGGAAGGAGCAAAGTCTGGCTCTCGTGTGCTTTTATGGCTGGAAAGAGCTTCAGGCTGCCTGAGGAAACCGGGGTGCATTATTGGCCTGGTGCGACGGTGTCACAGAGTCCCGGGGCGATGCTCTGGAGCTGCTCCCCATGAAGCCAGTCAGGACTCTGGGGAAGTCTCCTCTCTGTGAGCAGCCTGTCTGCAGGACACACAGCTCACCCGGCTCCACCTTCCTGGGTCTGACCTCGGAGCCTTCAGCCTCCTCTGCCCCTCCGTGCGCTTCCCACAGCCAGTCCGCCCAGGCGGGGTCCTGGGGAAGCCAGAGGGTCCTGCCCCCCAACTCCGCAGTCAGACGTGACTCTCAGCCAGCCAGTAACACAGAGGGTTTATTAGACGACAGGAACATGGTCTAACACAGAGCTTGTAGGTGCAGAGAACGGGACCCCTCAGCCGGGTCCATTTTGGCGGGCAGTGAGCCAGACAACCCCGTCTGCCCTTCACTCCACGTCCCCAGCCAGCCCCAACTGACTCCCCCTCCAGCCCCTCCTCCTCTGGGCTTTGTCCCTTTCCCTGGCCAGGAGATCACCTGATTTCTTTATTCTCCAACCCTTTAGCTCTCACCTTGCAGGGAGGAAGGGCCCAGGCCATCAGTGGCCAGGAAACAGGGTGTCGGCCATTCTCTGTGTCCAGACCCCTGCACACACCTGCCCTCTAGGGCTCTGCAAGGATCATACACCCTTATCCCACCACCTAGATACTTAAGAACTGCATAGGGGAAACTGAGGCACCCCCACACTATTCAGAGGAAACATTAAGAACAGTCCCACTTCGTCACAGACGGGGACGGTGTGTTGGAGGGGAGAAGCTTGGGGGGGTTGGTACCTAGCTCGCAGGTTAAGGCCTGGCGGCTGCGGGGGGTGGGAGACAGGTGTGCTCTGGGACAGCTCCTTGCCGCATCGTTTCCCACTGGCTCGCTGGCTCCCATGCAGCTCAGGGCCAGGTGTCCGTGCATGCAGGCAGCTCCTAGCAGAGGGGACTTGGCCAGGTCACTGGGCTGCTCCCCACCCACCAGGGGTTGGAGCTCTGATGGGCTGGGAGACCCTGCGGGGGGCAGCGGGGCCTGCAATGTTGAAGGGATGGGTGGAGAGTGGGAGCTACAGCATCCATGCCACCTGGAGCCCCTAGCGTGACCTGTTCTCAGCGGGGAGCCAGAGAGCTGTGCCTGGTTCTCTAAGGGTGGGCTTGGCACCTGGACTCCTGGGTTCTACCCTGGCTCTGGGAGGGGAGTGTGGTGTGACAAAGTGGGACTGTTCTTAATGTTTCCTCTGAATACTGTAGGGGTGCCTCAGTTTCCCCTAGGTATTTCGTAAGTCTCTAGGGGGTGGGATAAGGGGGGTAATTGTTGCAGAACAAAGGGCCAGGGTACATAAATGGCCGACACTCTGTCTCCTGGTAACTGATGGCCTGGGCCCTTCCCCCCTGCAAGGTGAGAGCAAAAGGGCTGGAGAACAAAGGGATCCGGTGACCTCCTGGCCCGGGAAAGGGACAAAGCCCAGAGGAGGAGGGGCTGGAGGGGGAGTCAGTTGGGGCTGGCTGGAGACATGGAGTGAAGGGCAGACGTGGTTGTCTGGCTCCCTGCCCCCCAAAATGGACCCAGCTCAGGGTCCTGTTCTCTGCACCTACAAGCTCTGTGTTAGACCATGTTCCTGTCGTCTAATAAACCTTCTGTTTTACTGGTTGGCTGAGAGTCACGTCTGACTGCGGAGTTGGGGGGCAGGACCCTCTGGCTTCCCCAGGACCCCACCTGGGCGGACTCACTGTGGGAAGCGCACGGAGGGGCAGAGGAGGCTGAATGCTCCGAGGTCAGACCCAGGAAGGTGGAAGCCGGGTGAGCTGTGTGTCCTGAAGACAGTCTGCTCCCAGAAAGGAGACTTCCCCAGGGTCCTGCCTGGCTTTGTAGGGAGCAGGTCCAGAACATCGCCTGGGGACTCCGTGACATGGGGTCTCCTGGATTTTGGGGGAGCAGGGAGCCAAGACTCCTGGGTTCTCCTCAGCTCAGTCATGGACTAAGTGGGTGACCACAGCCAAGTCCCTCTTCCTCTTTGCACCTCCGTTTGCCCAGCTGTGAAAGGGGGTGATGGCACCCCCTTGAGGGTAGGGGGCTATTACAGAGAGCGGGGTGCCTACTCCCCATGCAGCTCCCCTGGCCTTGCCCTGGATCCCGGCTGGCGTCAGCAGGGCATGGCCAGGCCCTTCATGGTGGTCTCCACGCCGTGCTCCCCTCGCTGGCGACTGGAGGGGGCGGGGGGGTTGTCTCTCAGGGACATTGGGGGGGTTACTCTGTTGTCATCAGGGGCTCTCCCTCCCCGTGGCCCAGCTCTAGTGCAGCCAATTAGTTCCCGCTGCCCCCCTCCCCCGCTGCCCCATTGATCCCTTTGTCCTGATGGAGTTTTCCCCGGGGCGGGACAGGCTCCTGCACGCACTGACCTTGGGAAAGCGACAGATGGCACAGGGCGGGGGGGGGGGGAGCCAGAGAGCAGCCCCCTCCCCCCGCTCTGCCCATCCCCACCCCAACCACAGCGACTGGGGGTCCCAGCACCCCCTCAGCCACAGGGGCCCCAGACCCAGCCCAGATCTCCACTGGCAGATCCTGTCTGCTGGGCTCCTTCCCCAGCCCTGCCCTGGGGCCCAGTCCCCCTGGCTGTCGCGGGCTGTGGGGAGGGGAGCGGTCCCTGTGCTGCTGTGACCGCCTCCTGCTGGCTGATGGAGGGAGCTGCTCTGGGCTGGGTCCCACCCGCAGAGGGGGAAGATGTGAAAGGAAGAACGGGGCTTGTGGGACCTTGAGCATCCCTGTCCCCAGCTGGGAGAGACGAGGACGGGACGGGAAATGCATAGGCCCCCTGCACGGATCCTGGGCATGAGCCGCTCACGGCCCCTCGCTCTGCACCCTGGGCTCAGCCGGCCCCATCTCCAGGGCCAAAGCTGGGCACTGCAGGGCAAGAGCGGCCCACCTCCGAGCCGAGCAGCTGGGGACGAAGGTGGGTGGATGGGGCACGCCCAGGCAGGGCGAGGGAGTGGGTCTCTGGGATGGGGGGGGCCACGGGCCCTGGCGCATGTCCCTGATGGCTGATCTGATGTGACCCGACAGACGCGCTAATGAAAAGCCCCTCTTGGGAGGGTGCCGCTGGCTGGCCCCAGCCCTGTCAATACGCTGAGCCAGGCTGGGCGCTGACGGCCCCTCGGGCAGGGAGCCACCAAGGTCAGGCCGAGGGGAGAGACCCAGCACAAAGTCTGGGATTGGGGGGCAACAAATCCAAGTGCAGAACCATGGGCCACAGGCTGGGGTGTGTCCAGGGGCCAGCCCCATGGGCTCCAAGGGAGAGCTGGGTGGGGAGGAAGGCTGCCCATGGTTTCAGACCACTCAGGGGGGTGTTTGGGGGATCTACCCCTGAGTGAAACCAGCATTTCACTGCAGCCAACGGCTCACCCCCCATCCCTCTGCACTGGGCCTATGCCACCTGCCCCATCCCATCCGTGCCAAGGGGGGGCCGTCCTGCTCAATCAGAACAGAACACGAGGGGCTGGGTGGAGCCGGGCCTGCGGGACCCCTTGTGTGTCTGGCTGTGACCCCCCCAGCTCCATCCCCCAAGCGTGTGGCCAGAGTGGGGGGTGTCACGTGTAGCCTGGTGGCTCTGCTCCGTGCATTCTCCCTTCATGTGGGGCCATGCTGCTCCGCCCCCATGTCTCCTCCCTGCACTGCTCACGCCCAGCCTGAACCCCAGGGCCTGAGGGGTGCCTGACACATGCTGTGCCGGGACCCCAGGGCCAGGCTGCAGTCGTGACCCATCCCAGGTGCCATGGAGGGGCCTGTGGGCTGCATGCGGGCACGGGGTGGGAGGCAGAGGGCCAGGGAGGAAGCCCCCCTCTATGTGTGACCCCTTTCCCCAGGGGATCGGGGTGTCCCTGGGGAAGGGCCTTGTTCCCCCATTGGCAGGGAGGATCCAGGCTCCACAGGCCGATCTTGCGCTCAGCCATGAGCTGGCCTGGCCTGGGCTTGCCCCTGCCAAACAACCTGCTCCCCCCCGGCTTCTCTGTCCTGGGAAGCCAGGACCTGGGGCAGGACTTGTTGTGGGGACGGGGGAATCGTCAGCTGAATGGGAGCTCCCAATGCGAGGCTGTGAGCAGAAGGACTGGTACAGAAAGGGGCATTGCGAGTGGGAGCAGAGACCTCTGGACTTGGCACCCATGCGGCTGCTGCTGGACTCCTGCGTCCAAGTCTGGGGCCCGCAGTCCAAGGGGGACGTGGATACATTGGAGAGGGCTCAGCGAGGATGGTTCGAAAACCTGCCGCCCAGTGGGAGACTCCAGCAGCTCCATCTGTTTTGCTGAACAAAGCGAAGGCTCAAGGGTGACTTGAGCCCAGGTGATCCGTCGCTGCATGGGAACAGGCAAAGGCCTGACGCAATCCCAGGGCTGGAAGCTGGAGCTAGGCAAACTCAGACTGGACATAAGGGGCAGATTTTAAATTAACATCTGGAACAATTGACCCAGGACTTGGGGAATTCTCCATCACCAGCGGGGCCAGTTCCCTGAAAGCTCTGGTCTAGTCCCATCTGGAATCCCTGGGGGCAGGGGTCTGGCCTACGCTCTCCAGGTGGTTGGATGAGATGATCACAGTGGTTCCTTCTGGCCTTGGACTGTAGGAATTGGCTGGGGCTGGGGGAGACAAGTCGGGGGGCAGGGGAAACGGCCCGTGACATGCACCCTTTGTTATCTGCCCTTCAAGCCAGAGCAGCTGAGCGGGTGCCCTGGCCTGGCTCAGTGTGGCTCCCGGAACAGGCCCATGGCCGCTGAGGGTGTGCGTGTGAGGTGTGTGAGGGAGCGTGTGTGAGGTTTGTGAGCCTGTGATGTGTTGGGGGTGGAGGGGTGGAGTGTTAGTGGGTGCGGCAAGGGAGCACGTATGTGTGTTGGGGGGTGCCTGGGGAGGTGAGTCCCTACCCTGGGGATCCCCCTGCTGGGACCCCCCACTCTGCACTGCCGGTGCTGGGTGGCGTCTCCTGCTTTGGCCAGTGCCCCCAGGTCGGGGATTGGAGCGCCAAGGGCTATCGCACCTGGCAGGGCCGCAGTGAGGCCAGGCTGGGCACAGAGCCAGGCAGTGCAGCGCTGCTGTGCACAGAGCATGCGGGTTGGCACCTGGGCACTAGGCTCTCATCAGGGGCAGTGTGCATGCATGTGAATGCGTGTGAGTCCACACACACGTGTGTGAATGTGTCGCGTGTTCAGACATGCTTCCTCTCATGCCCAGCCCCCTCCTTGCTGGAATGCTGCCACCCCAGTTCCCTCTGCACCCCTCAGCCACAGCTTGTGTCTCCATCGCTGCTGAGCCCCAGCGTCCCTTCCCTGAGCTGGGGCCACCCGGATCCTGGGGAGGATTCCTTGGACACCAGCCAGCCAGCGACGGGGGCCTTGCACCTCACTGCGGGGGAGCTTATTTGCCCGGGAGCTGGGAAATCCTGGGGGCACAGATGAGCTCGGGGAGGTTCCCCACAGCTCTAGCTAACTCGACCCCGGGTGGTGCTAAGCCCCGGGGACAGGGGCCTTACGCTGCAGTGAGCCCACCAGCTGCGGCTCTGGCATGCAGGGACCTGGCCGCCCTGCTTCCCCCCGCTGCTAGCGCATCTCCACTGGCCCGGCGCTGCCGGGGTCCCTCCCTGCACCCCAACAGCAGGGCTTGGCATACCCCGGGCTTCTCCAGGCTGTGGGACTCTCTGGCCTTGCCTCTAGTTGCATTAACCCACTTGGCCACCAGGTGTCACCGACGCTTCGCAGATGACAGGTGCAGACACCCAGCGGCTCCAGGGGTGTCTCTGTTCAGCTGCAAGTTGCTGGATGGTTTCAAGGGGCGTCATTGGATTCCATTTGCCAGGACTCCTGGGTTCTGTCCCCGGCTCTGGGAGGGGAGTGGGGGCTGTTGGGTGAGAGCAGGGGCAGCTGGGAGCCAGGACTCCTGGGTTCTGTCCCCGGCTCTGGGAGGGGAGTGGGGGCTGTTGGGTGAGAGCAGGGGCAGCTGGGAGCCAGGACTCCTGGGTTCTGTCCCCGGCTCTGGGAGGGGAGTGGGGGCTGTTGGGTGAGAGCAGGGGCAGCTGGGAGCCAGGACTCCTGGGTTCTGTCCCCGGCTCTGGGAGGGGAGTGGGGGCTGTTGGGTGAGAGCAGAGGCAGCTGGGAGCCAGGACTCCTGGGTTCTGTCCCCGGCTCTGGGAGGGGAGTGGGGGCTGTTGGGTGAGAGCAGGGGCAGCTGGGAGCCAGGACTCCTGGGTTCTGTCCCCGGCTCTGGGAGGGGAGTGGGGGCTGTTGGGTGAGAGCAGGGGCAGCTGGGAGCCAGGACTCCTGGGTTCTGTCCCCGGCTCTGGGAGGGGAGTGGGGTCCAATGAGTCACAGCAGGGGCTGGGAAGCCAGGACTCTGGGTTCTATTGTTGGCTCTGGGACGGGAGTGCTGTCTAGTGGGTTATCGGGGTGCTGGTGGTGGGGGAAGGGGACTGGGAGCCAGGACTCCTGGGCTCTTCTATACCTGGCTGTGCCACTAACTTGCTGAGTAATCTTGGCACAAGATCCTTCTGCACCCCCTGCCTCAGTTTCCCCTCGATACGGCGCTGATAACGCTGCTGCCAGGGCACTGGGAGGCTTCCTGCCCAAAGTTCTGTGAGGCCCTGGGATGGGAGGGGCAAAGGGAGGCCTAAGGTCTCTTGGGAATTCTAGCGACACAGCCAGCTCCCTGTGTGGCCCAGCATCATGGTGCCGGGTGCCCCAAAGCCGGCTGGCCGCCCGCCTGCAGGACTCTGTGCCCACACGGATGGGAGCTGCCCCCCAGCGGGAGATGCTCACACACATTACACCAGTTATTCCCACCCCATTGGTGGGGCTTCTGCAGCATTAGCGGGAGGGTGGCAGGGGAGCTCACCCGCCCCAGCAGAGAGGCCAAGGACTCTGCTAACTCCCATGGAGTTTCTTCAAATCTGCCCCACGACATGGTGTCTCCTGCTGCCTCTGGGCTGCCCCCCCACCCCGGTGCTGGGATCTAAACGCCGCCTCTCCCCAGAGCCTCAGGCTGCTCCGCTTAGTTCAACACTTTAATCTTCTCGGGAGGTTTTGTCGCTGTCTCTGAAATAGCAACAGCCACGACTGTCCCATCGGGAGGGCGGCTCTGGGGCAGGATGGGCAAGTGCCGTGAGGTGCAAAGCCTGGGGTCCCATGGAACCCTGGGCCACTGTGGGTCGCAGTTTGGCGGAGTGAGGGGCTGGTGTGGGCAGGTTGCTGCTCCCCAGAGCTGGGTGCTCACAGCCTCTCCAGGTAGAAGGACTTCCCCCGCTGGTTCAGCTCGCGGAGATGCTGCAGGTGCTCACAGTGTAGAAGGTAGCGCAGGGCTGCACGCCGGACCTGGCAAGGAGGCCAAGAGCTGTGTGAGTAGCCAGGACCCCTCTGCCCTTCCCTGGCATCTGGCTGGGGCCTCCTGCCTGGTCCCATTGCCTGCTGCAGGGCTGGGTGGAAACCAGCCCACGCCCCTCCGCCCCCAGCAGGAAGGGGACTAGCCCAGTGCCCCCCACCGCCTGGGCAGCAGCTGAGCCTGCAGCGGGGAGAGCTGTGGGCTGGGTGTGGCAGGGCGTCAGGCCTGGCCCTCCCCTCGCACTGCACCTTTGCTGACGCCGCTGTTGCTCACCTGTGCCAGCGTGTGGGGACTGGGGCCCCGAGGGGCCCTTTCCCTCCCACCTGGGGTGCGGCCCGCTTGGCGGGATGGGCGGATCCGCGAAGGCCGCAGGGGGACCACGGTGGGCTCTCCAGGCCGCTGGCTCTGGGGCATTTCCCCTGTGACTTGATCGGGCCATATCCCTCCCAATGAAATACTCCCCGCCCCCTCGCCCTGATCCCGCTGCCCCTCACCCACGAGGAGCCAACTCCTGCCCTGCTGGGGCCAGAGGCTTGTGTTGCAAACGGGACCCGGATGGAGCTGGCCACGGCGATGCCTAGGGTGGGTGATCTCCCCTGGCGTCCCCTGGCCCGTTCTCACCGAGCAAAGCGGGTGTGAAAGGCGGCCAGCTGGGAACCCCCCACTACAGCACGAGCCTTCCCAGCCAGGCTCCCTCCAGGGTCAGCGCCCCCCTGCTCTCCCCAGCCTTACCATCAGCAGTGCCTTGTTAGCAAAGCAGAGCTCCGCCGCAACGCAGGCCCGCAGGTTCTGGCAGGCCTTCACCAACCTCTGCTCCTCCTGCTTCTCCCTCTCCAGACAGACGACTCGGCCCCACGCCCAGCTGTGGGAGGAGGGGGGCACTGAGACTGGCAGCCTTTGTCGCGCAGACCCTCGCGCTGCTCAGGAGAGGCCCGGCGCAGAGGGGCGTGAGTTGCATGGAAACGCAGAATGGGAGGGGGATCGGCAGCCATTGGCCGAGGGGGACAGAACCAAACCCCTCACCCCTGGGCTGAGTTTGCCCCATTGCCTGAGTCAGCACCTGGCTGCTGCACTGAGTCAGTGGAAATGACTTAGAACCTGAACCTCCCTCCCCCGGCTCCCGCAGGGCCCTCAAGCTGCCAGTCAAAATGCACTCGACACTTTCACTTTTGTTTCCTAGCTTTCAGGTTCCTGGGCACTGGTTAGTCCCCTGACGTGGGAGACCTGGCTTCTATTCCCGGCTCCGTCCCTGCCGCTCTCTGTGCCTTAGTTTCCCCTCCCGCCTCGTCTTGTCTGTTTAGAGCACGAGGTCCTTGGGGCAGGGACTGTCTCTCGCTCTGTGTCTAGGCAGCTCCCAACACAATAGCCCCCCGCCCCCCAGCCTGGCGACTGCTGGGCTCTAAATCACACCCACAGCGGGGGCTTGGAGCTCCTCTCACAGCTGGGGTCAGTGAAATGAAGCAGTTGAGGAGAAAAGGGGCCTTTACTTTGGGCTCTGCGAAGTGGGTGCGAAGCCGGTCGGATTTGCACCGGTGGGAAGGACAGGCCCGGAAGCGGGCAGCTGGGGCCAGCTTAGCCCTGACTGTGCTGACCGAAACCAGGGCTCTCAGGGTCGCAGCCGAATGTGCTGGGGCTCGGCCGTGGAAACAAGCCCCAGTGGCTGCAGCTCCCGCGATGGTCGCTCTGTGCTTAGGGGGATAAACGTCCAAGCCACCAGCCCCGGCTCAGCGGCGGTTCTCCAAGCACCTGGCTCCCGTGCCCCAGCTGGGCTGCCCGACAGAGCTCACCAGGAGGGCCCCAGGCGACGGCCACCGAACCTCCTTGCTGACATCCATGGGCAGGATCAGGCCCAAAGCCAAGGGGTGGGGGGAGCTTTGTCTGGTCCCGGGCCTGTGGCTAGAGCCACAAGAGCAGCCCCCACTGCATGCCTGGAGCCCCTTTGATTTGAATGGAGCTGGGGGTGGATGTCGGGGGCCGTCAATAGGGGCCCTTAGCACCCGTCACCTCCAACAGCCCCAGCTGGGTTCAAGGGAGCTGCCTCCCGCCCTCGCTCGCTCCTCCTCCCGGCCCCGGGAACCGAGGGAAGGGGCCAAGTGCTTTGCTCTGGGGAGAGTGAATGGCCCTGGGCTGCGCTCAGGAAACACGTGGCGTTTAAAGGGAGCTGGAGGCCCGGGCGTCTGGCTGGCTGTCGCGGGTGGGGCGTCTGTGACCTTTGCTTTATGTTTTTGCCCCAGCTGCCTGGCCAATCTCTGCCCGCCCGGCTGGCACGGCGGCAGATGTGTGCTCTCCTGTGCCCAGCCTCCTGTGCCCGGGTTTGTGCCAGCAAGGGCACCAGTGCCACAAGGTGAGGCCTCCCCAGCGACGGAATGGGGCGAAGGGCCCATCCATCGGGTCACTGCCGGGGAGCGGGGCCCTATGCTGCCCGGCAGGAGAATGAGCCCGAATGGCCTCGAAAGCAACGATGCAAGGAACAGCAATGCTGGCTGTACCTGCCCCGTCCCAGCAGGCTCCCGTCTCCCCGCTCAGGCACGGCCCTGGGCTGGCCGGACCGTGCTGCTGATCGCCGGGCAGGGTGCCCATATGTCCCGTTTTCTTTTTCTAAGCCCTTTTCTAAGCCCTGTCCCGGCTGTCCCCACTTTTTTTGGCAAAACTGGGCATTTGTCCCGTTTGTTCTTGCCATCAGTTGCCCTGCATGTGTTGGTGGGCGGGCAGGGGGGCCTGGGCTGGTCCTGTGCAGGGGGTGGGGGGCCTCAGGCTGGACCCATACAGGTGGGTGGCGGTGGGGGCCCACTGGGAGGGGGGAACTGCCCTTGGGCTGGCCCCATGTGGTGTCCTGTTTCCCTGTTGGGAAAATGGGGTCACCTTACCCCCACAGTTCCCTTTGTCAGTAGCCCCCGCCACCACCCCCCCTCGCCAGCGTTCTGCTGCTGGCCGTGGTGGGCGTTATTATTCCACAGAGAAGTGGCTTTAGTCACAGTAACAAAGAGCTAGAAACCCCCCTCCACAAACCCATTTACCTTTTAACCAGATTCTCATAGGCAGCCTCCTTCTTCACCAACTGCAATCGAAAGGGCACATTCAGCTCTGGGCCCAGCCTCTCCCCAGTTTGTATTTCTACCCTGAATCGTAAGGACTGCCAGCTGGGAGGCAAAATCACCAAGCCCCAGCAAGGGAAAGTGAGGCTTCTTATACTGATTGGTTCAAAGTGCCTTCCATTTCGGGTGGTGAGGGGTGGGGTGACAGCTCCTAGCACCCATCACCCTGAAGGGTCACAAAGTGCTTTGTACAGTGATATATAAAATAGGAGAGTGAGGACTCCCAGCACTACCATGCAGCCACCTCTGGGGCGCAGCCTGGCAGCTGGCTAGCAGAGCACAGCCTCACTGCGCGATAGTTTAGGGTAGAATGTAAATACTCATGCTGGGTTTCGCTGGGATGCTGGGCTTGATGCCCCGAGTCTTACAAGTGCCACAGTTTGAAGAGCCACAAGCAGTCAGGACCTGCGTGTTATAATCCTCGCGAGCCGCTGGGAGCCCCCCATGGCCAGGCAACAGAGCCAGGCCCATGAACAGAGGCCTCCAGACCGCAGAGTGCTCCAGGGCGGGCAGCAGGAGATGCCAGCTGGGAGCTAAAGGCAGAGGGGGCGAGTGAGCCTTCAGCTTCTCTCTGCAGGGAGGTTGCCCCGGGGGATAGGGCAGGGAACGCAGGGCCTGACTGGGGAGCTCTGCTGGGAGCTGTCCCCTCCCTTAACACCCCAGGGAGGGCCGGGTTTGGCCCAGGGACACGCCAGGACGGGGTGAGGGGGTGCTGATTGGATATCTGTTCTCAGGCCAGGGGTAGCGTGAAGAAGAGACCGGGACTGTGGCTGTGGGCAGAATCTAGCCCTAAGGAATGAGATGGGAAGCCAGCCTCTCCCCACATCTACGGCCTTGATGAGACCCAGCCCCTATACAGCTGGGAGCCGCTCAGCCCCACAGGCTGCTGCCATCAATGGGGCCCAGGCCCCGTCCCCCTCCGTTCTATGTGCCCAGGGGCTGCCCTCCTGTTGGCCCCTCCCGAGCCCTGGCTCCAGCCCTGCCCCCCATCTCTACACCCTGCCGGCCCCCCCAGGTCCTGACTCCAGCCCTGCCCCCGCTCCCCATTCCATGCCCTACTGCTCCCCCCCAGGGCCTGGCTCCAGCCCTGCCCCCCCCCCATCTCTACATCCTGTTGGTCCCACCAGGGCCTGGCTCCAGCCCTGCCCACCCCGTCCACGCCCTACCGCTCCCCCCCAGGGCCTGGCTCCAGCCTTGTCCCCCCCATCCACACCCTACTGCTCCCCCCCAGGGCCTGGCTCCAGCCTTGCCCCCCCCCATGCCCTACCTCCTCTTCCCTCAGGAGTTGCTGGAGCGAGGGGACATTGCTGCCCTTGCCCAGCTTTTCCCTGCCGGGTGCCATTGTCGCTCTGGGGGCGGCTGCCGTCCCGGTACCGTTTGGTTCCCTGGTCACCATGGCAGCTTTAGAACTGTGAGACAAAGCCGGAGGCTCTGTCTGGGTGATCCGTGTGGCCCGGAGGAGGCGTGGGCAGAGTTCAGTCGCCCTGTGGCGGGGGCCTGGGTGCTCACCGGTGCCCAGTGTCCCCCATCCATGGAGCTGCGGGAGACCCCTGCTCAATTAAAGGGCAAGGACAATTTAATGAGCCCCGCGTTTGTTCCTGTCTCTTCCAATTGCCCCTGAACTGGGGCAGCCCCTGGGCCTGCTGCCCTGGAACCCTGCTGCAGAAGGCCAGGGACAAATCCTGCTGCCCTTGGGCCGGGAGCTTTGCCTGCACTAGCCAGATCCTGCAAACACTGCAGGGAAATGCGCCCCCTTTGCCAGGGAGCCCCCCTCCATGCACTCACGAAGGAAATGTTGCTAGGAGAGCAGGGCCCCACGTGCCATGCGACGCACACACCTACTGTACAAAGCCGTTCCCTGCCCATCGGTGAAGGCGCGGGGTGTCTGTAATGCCCAGGCTCTGGCTGCCCACGCAGGCAGCCTCAGTTACTGATACTTGATAACTGTGATCCCCATCTCGAACAGGGTCAGCCAACCGACCTGAACCATCCAGGCCCGACTGAAGGGCTGCTGGCAGCTGGCAAAGAACCCAAGGACTGCACCCGACTGGCATGAACCGACAGGTGGCAGCCATGCACTTTCTCTGCAATGGAGGTGCCAACCCCAGAGCCTTTGGCTCCCAGCCTGCCACGCTCCATCTCATCAGCCTGTGCAGGGCCTGCAGTCTCCAAGCTCTCTCCGCACTAGCGGGGAGGAGGGCTGGAGTCAGGGGCCGCTGTTTGCCTGCATTTGGCCAGTGTGGCGAGCTGAGTCACACGTGCTCGCATACGCCGTGACTGTGAATTTCTTCCAGGCCCATAAGTTTACATGAGGTGTGAGATACAGGTGTGCGCAGGAGCTAAACCAACACTGACCGCCACTCACCCCCGTGCTCTCCCCCTGCCGTACATCAGCCCCTGGAAATCTATTAAGATCCCCATTTCCAGTTCAAAGGCCCATACCCAACCCTCTTCTTCCAGGGGCGGGAGCAGTGCTGCCCATCCCCACCATGGCAGCAGGGAGGTCGAAGGGTGGGAAATACAGCAGGGGGGCACTGGGCTTTGGCTAAAGGGTGGGGTTTCAAATGCACTCAGCTCTCACTGACGGGAACAGCGAAAGGGCCAGCAACTGCACTGGGCCAGGCCAACCCTGAGCCCTGGGGACACTCCCATGCAAAGTGGGTGCAGCCCCCTGAGCCTATAGTACAGTTAGAGGCACCATGCTGGGGAGTCCCAGGGGTAGTGGGTGGGCCAAGGGCATAGGATTACTCCCCCCACCCATCAATCCATCCCCTTGCAGATATTGCTCCCTCCTCTGGGGCAGATGTGCCATCCAGTGTTGCTGCTTTTCATGCCAGGATCTCAAAGTGCTTTTCCCAGCAGTTAATGCTGCACCCTCACATCCCCGCAGAGTAGGGCCTGGGGACTTCAGACACATACCCCCAACGTCAGCTAAAAAACTGAACTGCTCTTCCTGGGAGGCAGCCCCCATCTGCCTGCCCTGAGAGCCAGTGCAGGAATGATCCCACCCCAATTGGCAAGGAGAAAGGGAGAGGGAGCCAAGCCTCTGCCTTTTCATCCCAGCTCTGCGATCCACTCCCTGTAGGCACAGTGGGTGAGTCACCTCCTCTGCTCCCCACGTGTAGAACAAGGAGCCCCTGCCCCTTCTCCTAGGGAGGAGACAGGGAAAGGAGCAGCTAAAGGAGCACGGGGTGCAGCGAGAATCCCCAGCACCTGTAGCCGTGTATAACCCAACTGCAGCCAGCTGCTGAGGGGAGGGTGCGCTGTGCAGAGCCTTCACCAGGGAATGGCCCACGTTCTGGCAAGGGGAGGAGCAGCAGGAGAGGAAGCGGGCAGCAGCAGCGCCTGGGGGGCTCCCAGCTGTTCTTGGCCAGGTGATGCAGGAGCCTGCTCAGTACAGCGACAGTAAGGGACCTTTCTCAGAACCCCCTGGCACCCGCTCCCTGGAGAGCGCAGGCAACTGCACCGGCCGCCTCCCCCCCGGGATCAGACACTTCCCCCACTCTTTATTAGCCACCTCACAGGGGCTGGGCCAAGGCTCAGGTTGTCCTGAGAGCAGCAGGTGCAGCCCTAGAGCAGGTGGGGTCCGAGGGAGGGTTCCCTGCAGTCAAAGAGCAAAGGGCACGTCGCCTGCAGGGGAACGTTCCTTTTATTAAACAGCAATTTAAAAAGAGAGCGAGCAGGCCTGACTGCCAGGGGCGCCTCCTCCGGCCCAGAGCAGGTGTCTGCCAAGCCCAGGTGACTGGCCCGCAGCTTGCCTCCAGCCTGGGAACTTTAGCTAGAGGGTGCACTGCTGCTTGCTGCAGCCCCTTCCCCGAGAGGCCTGGAGGAATCCATGGTGAATGGCACGAGGCGCTGGTGAGAGCGGGAGGGAACGGGGAAGATTTTCACCCAGCTGCCCAGCTGGGGTGTGTGGAAGAGACAGTCAGCAGCAGCAGCCTCACCCCACAAGAGCAGGACACTGAGCCATTTACTGTCTGGGTGGGGTTTAAACAGGCTCAAGATACCAAGGCAACCCCCCCAGGCCCCAATACCCCCCCCAGGTCTAAAGGGCAATTCAAGCACAACAGGCTGACAAGGAGTGGGAGGATGGAACCACAGGCCCCCGTTGCATCAGAGGGAACCAACTCCCACAAGGCGTTTAACCTTCGGAAAGCCCAGCCCATGGCTCCAGCGTGGGAGCTGGAAACCACCGCTGGCCTCAGCCTGCGAGCCATTGCTGGGAGTGATGGAGGGTCAGTGGAGTGAATGGAGCCATCGCAGCCAGTGCAGAGGGGTGCAGGAGCACTGACCTGGAGCAGTGTCTTTTATAAATATGCTAAAGCTACTCCAATAGTCTATTCACAGGGCTAGGGGCTCCAGAGAGGCACTAGCCACTAAAAAGGGATGGAGTCTGGAATCTCTTCAGAGCCCAAAACACAGGCCCATGCTGGCTGCTGGTCATCTCCCTGTTCTGCAGCCAGTACACGGCTTCAGAAAGGGCCTCCTGCCCAGAGGCCAGGTATCCCCAGCCATGATGTTGCTGTTAAATCCAACTCCATGCAGCAGTGAGTGATCCATGAGCCCAGTGACTTCCCGCCTTCCAGCTACCACCTGGACATGGACTGCTGCCAAAAGACACTTGTGACTTGCCCCACCCAGCAAGGGGCTCTCGGTGGCAGGTCCCAGGAGCAGTGCTCCTGGCGCAGCTCACAGGGTGCTCTCCAGCGTGTTGTAGTTGTCCTTGAAGCTCTTCAGCTCCAGGAAGTGTTTGGCACGTTTGCTCTTCTGGCTGGAAGGCAGGTAGGTGACCTGGATGGTGGCTGAGTTGGAGACATCAGGCGAGAGCGTGAGATCCTTCGCTGCTGACTGGTGCTGCCTCTGGCTGCTGCCCCCTCGCGCTTTGATACTGTGGAGGAAAAGGGGATGTTACTGAATCCACCCGGAACAGAGAGCAAGCCTTCCTGAGCGAATAATGAGACTGCAAGAAGCCTAATTAGATGTGCCAGTCAGTTAAATCAACGGGGTGCAGGCTCTCGGAAGGCAGGTCTGGGCAGGCAAATTGTGGCAGGGTGTACTCTTTAACCTGTAAAAGGGACAGCCTAGGTGCGGTCAAGGAAAACACCAGAAGGAAACTGAACAACGGATGGGATCAGAAGCCATGCTGGCCGCTATAGGTTGCAGGCCCCAGGCCACTCCTGACCGGAGCCCTACAGACTTTGCTTTTCTGACTGTCAGTTTGGTTGCTCTGACTCACTCAGATGTAAGGGCCTTAAGAACTGGGTCAAGTGGCTCCTTCCCTGACCTGATGCCTCAGGGAAACGGAGACTGTCTGCCTCAGATTGTTTTGGAGGCCTTCTTAAAGGGGACACTTTGTCAGTTTGGTTTTGGCCTCCCCCTTCTCAGTTCCTGTACAGACACAGCCAGCTGCACAGAGATGGGATCCTTACGCTGCAGAATTTCACCATCCACAACCCCCTTTAACGGATGGCCATGCAGACCAAGGCCCGGATGTTAAACACTCCCATCGCCAGTCAAACTTACATGTTCGTGAGCTCAGTTAGGGCACCCTGGTACTTCAGATATTCCGTCTTCCCAAAGACCTGAACACAAACAGAAGAGTGCCTTAGAGACCCTGGACTCTTGGTGTGCATTGTCCTTGATCCTATTTGCAGCAGCAGGCAGAACAGAGGGGAAATGTGTGCAATGCTGCAAGGCGAAAGACCTGGCTCTGCGGGAATCCACCCCCTTTGCAAAGACCAAAGAGAAGATCTGGGCTGACACTCACCCCTGTCCCATAGCGTGCAGTGTCATACCCATCCAGGAGGGTGTCAATCAAGGTTTTGCGAATGCCTCTGAATGGAGTGCTGGAATTTCTCAGCTCCAACAGGTAGGCATGGAAATTCTTTCCCATTAAGGACTGGGGGTGTCGGCCTTCTACATAAAATGGGATCTCTGAAAAAACAAAGTGACACAAGGATGCCAGTGATGGCGGGTCAGAGTGTGACACACACTCCAGGGGCCTGGAAGAACGCGCGTCCTTATGAGCGACCCAAACCATCCAACAAACTCCTCCTCCTGCACCTCTGCCTTTCTGACGGAGGCATCATACAGCAGAGACCAGGTTCTTGCTGCTGGCAGAGACACCAAAGCTAGGATGGTTCAATGAATCACTGCATCAAAAGGGAGCACACGAAAGACACTTTACAGCCAAAGTCTGCAGAAGCCTTTACTAATTGGGGGAGTTTCTCAGAAAAATCAAGCCCAGGTGTCTCAGATTGGACACCCAGAAAGTGAGGCACACAACAGTGTGAGATCCTTTCAGAAAGCCAGGCAGCTTAGTATTTGAGGAATGTCTTTCCTGTGGCACTGCAGATAGTTTAGACAGGAAAGACGCAGTGTAAATAACTTCCCATGGCTTCTGCTGTGTGTTACGTTCTGTATTTTACTCACCTTGGCACTGACTAACCAGATCAAATTCGCTTCTACTTCACTTCATTTGTGTCACGTACTAGTTTTCAACCTTTTCCTCTAGCAGACATCTCTACCCCTCTAGTGAGGACCCCAATTCCTTAGTTGGGAATCCCTCCCACCTAGGGATATGGTGGCAGCCCCCAGGCGGAGAACCCTTGTGCTAGCACAAGGCTATTGGCCTAGGCTCCAGAGGCATGTCCCCCACTGGCCACGCTCCCCACCTAAAGGCTTTCTCTTACCAGAAGCTCTGATTGCGTCCAGTGCCTTCATTCTGTACAAGTAGTTATAGCAACCTGGAAAAGAAAACACACAAACTGGTCTGGAGAAAGAAAACACACACACACCAGCAAGTTGGCACAAGCGGGGGCTGCGTGAACAGGAGATTATCCTGTTGGAGCCTTTCCCACAGCAATGAGGCTAGCCCCGTGCAAATCGCAGAATGACACTAATCCGATTATGCAGCACCAATGGTAACTGACAATCAGTTTCCTTTGTCTGGGGGTTTCTGCTCTGCTTGGTGAGAAAGGTAAAGTCGGGAGTGTCAGAGCAGAGGTGGCCCAGAAGCTATACACCATGGGCTGTGGCTGCTTTCCTCTGTGATATGGCAGAGGGGAACAACAGCTCCCTACACACTATTCCATTTTGAGCTGAATGGCTTCATTTCAGCCTGTGTGGTGGGAGCCTTGGTCGCCACAGGCTGCTTCTGTGTATTAAAGACAGGGGCAGGGCTGCAATCTGCTTGATTGTAACCAAGTCAGAGTAACAGTTAGGGATCATGCCAGGTTCTGGTGTGACAGGCTGCATGGTAACCATGAGCAGCTCAGCAACAGCACCACCTGCCCCACGGAGAAGGACTGCGCCCCAAACAACACTGCAGCAGGACAGTTAATACTGTGGGAAGAGCCAGACAGGCTCAAAAGCTAGCAATGTAACTTCATAATTCCCAGATTCTGAGAGCAGTAGTGGGAGGACGTTTGCATTGTGGAGGTTGGAAGGCTGAACAAGAAGCCCTTTGATCATCCTCCCCCTCCACCCAATATACTCATCAATAAGTTAGGGTGCATATATTTAGAAGACACAGTACATTGGCTTCCTGGTGTCTCTAGCTGCAGGAGCCTGGCATCATCTTCAGCCAGGAGCCGGGGTTCATACTTAATGTCCTGTACCCTTGAGAGGCGAATGTCAATTTCCTCTTTCAGGTCCTGTCCAGAAGAGAACAATGGCATCTTACATTTATAGAGCACCCTCCTTCCCAAAAGCATCTATGAATCCCAACAGACAGGGATCACTGCACCCAGCCCTTAGATGCAGCAATTATTTAACAATAGAAAGTAACACACTGCGACCATTTAATCCAGGAAGTGAAGATTCCCATAGTCAAGGAGAATTCAGAGAGTCAGAGCACAGCTATCAGGCCTGGTGTCCACTTAAAAGTTAGGTTTCAGAGTAACAGCCATGTTAGTCTGTATTTGCAAAAAGAAAAGGAGTACTTGTGGCACCTTAGAGACTAACCAATTTATTTGAGCATGAGCTTTTGTGAGCTACAGCTCACTTCATCGGATGCATACCGTGGAAACTGCAGCAGACATTATATACACAGAGAGACCATGAAGCAATACCTCCTCCCCCGCCCCACTGTCCTGCTGGTAATAGCTTATCTAAAGTGATCATCAAGTTGGGCCATTTCCAGCACAAATCCAGGTTTTCTCACCCCCCCCCCCCCAAACTCACTCTCCTGCTGGTAATAGCCCATCCAAAGTGACCACTCTCTTCAAAATGTGTATGATAATCAAGGTGGGCCATTTCCTGCACAAATCTAGGTTCTCTCACCCCCTCACCCCCCTCCAAAAAGTGGTCACTTTGGATGGGCTATTACCAGCAGGAGAGTGAGTTTGTGTAGGGGGGGGCAGAGGGTGAGAAAACCTGGATTTGTGCTGGAAATGGCCCAACCTGATGATCACTTTAGATAAGCTATTACCAGCAGGACAGTGGGGCGGGAGGAGGTATTGTTTCATGGTCTCTGTGTGTATATAATGTCTTCTGCAGTTTCCACTGTATGCATCCGATGAAGTGAGCTGTAGCTCTCGAAAGCTCATGCTCAAATAAATTGGTTAGTCTCTAAGGTGCCACAAGTACTCTTTTTTTTTTTTTTTTTTTAAAGTTAGGTCAACATAGCTATGGCGCTCAGGGGTGTGAAAAATTCACACCTCAGAGCCACAGCTACCCCGACTTAGCCCCAAGAGTAGGTACAATTAGGTCGACTTAAGAACGTTTTGATTGACCCAGCTATCATCGGGGAGGTGGAGGTCCTACCGTGACAGAAAACCCCCTTTGGTCTCTGCAGGAAGACTCAGCGCTACAGCCCTACATCGGCATAACTACAGGGCCAGAGCTGTGCTGCTGGAGTGCTCCGTGTGTAGACATGGCCATCAGAGCTTTCCTTTAGCCAGGACACCACAGCTGATGTCCTGACTCTTACAAAGTGCATCACAGAACCTGTAACAAGAGCATTGATTTTAAGACTCATCAGAAAGATGGTATCCTCCAGGAGCAGGGCATTCCTTAGCTCCTGGCTGGAGCATTGGGTGCATGGTGCATCATGGGGAAAAGAAGAGCCAAGACCATCTCCTACAGTACCTGGCTGTTCCCTGAAGGTCTCCCATCTAAGAACTGCCCCCCTGGCCCCATTTAGCTTGGGATATAGCTGCAGCATAGGAAAATAGGAAGCATCAGCACACACAAAGCCTTATGGAAACAAGCAGATCGATCGCCCAACGCATAACCTCCCCCCCCCGCGGCCAGCAGGAGGCAAGCCCCACACACGGACCTTGGGGGCGTGTTGTCCAACCGGCACATGGGGCCCCCGGCGGGACTTCATGGCGAAGCGCATTATCTGCCTTTTCACAAAGATGAAGAGCAGCACAAACACCTAGTCAAACACAGCAGGAGAGAGACGCGGTTAGAACCCAGCAGAGCCAAACCCTCCTGCCTCGGGGGCCGGGGCCCCAGCCGGGCCTCCGCCCTGCGAAGGGTCCCTGCTGCAGCTTCCAATGCCCGGGGGGACGAGGCGCCAGCGGAGAGGCCGGGGGCTGATTTCAGAGCAGCGGGCGGGGAGCCCGAGGGTGCAGCCCGTGACGGCCCTTTTAAAGGGGCCCCCCCACTGCCGCCTCCCCTGGGTGGGGGCAGGGGACACTGGAGAGGTCGCGTGGCCCCCCCCCGCCCACTATGGGGGCCCCTCCCCCCCAACGGGACCCCAGCGCGAGACCCCCCCGCCCACTATGGGGGCCCCTCCCCCCCAACGGGACCCCAGCGCGGGACCCCCCCGCCCACTATGGGGGCCCCTCCCCCCCAACGGGACCCCAGCGCGGGACCCCCCCGCCCACTATGGGGGCCCCTCCCCCCCAACGGGACCCCAGCGCGGGACCCCCCCCGCCCACTATGGGGGCCCCTCCCCCCCAACGGGACCCCAGCGCGGGACCCCCCCGCCCACTATGGGGGCCCCTCCCCCCCAACGGGACCCCAGCGCGGGACCCCCCCGCCCACTATGGGGGCCCCTCCCCCCCAACGGGACCCCAGCGCGGGACCCCCCCCGCCCACTATGGGGGCCCCTCCCCCCCAACGGGACCCCAGCGCGGGACCCCCCCCGCCCACTATGGGGGCCCCTCCCCCCCAACGGGACCCCAGGGCGGGACCCCCCCGCCCACTATGGGGGCCCCTCCCCCCCAACGGGACCCCAGGGCGGGACCCCCCCCACCCACTATGGGGGCCCCTCCCCCCCAACGGGACCCCAGCGCGGGACCCCCCCGCCCACTATGGGGGCCCCTCCCCCCCAACGGGACCCCAGCGCGGGACCCCCCCGCCCACTATGGGGGCCCCTCCCCCCAACGGGACCCCAGCGCGGGACCCCCCCCGCCCACTATGGGGGCCCCTCCCCCCAACGGGACCCCAGCGCGGGACCCCCCCCGCCCACTATGGGGGCCCCTCCCCCCAACGGGACCCCAGCGCGGGACGCCCCCGCCCACTATGGGGGCCCCTCCCCCCAACGGGACCCCAGCGCGGGACGCCCCCCCCCGCCGCTCCTCCACCCTCGATGGGGGCCCGGGCAGGCGCCTCGCTCCGTCCCCGCTCTCCGCCCGGCGGCCCCTCAGGCCGGGGCCGCGGCCTCACCAGGCTCCCGTAGGCCATCACCAGCACCACGTTGACCCCGGAGAGCCAGTTGCTGCCGGACGTCGCCATCCCCGGCCCGGCCCGACCCGGGGCCCCGCAACAACATGGCGGCCGCTGAGGCCACAGTGCGGCCGCGTCACGTGACGGGGGCGGGCGGGAAACGGGGGCGGGGAGGGCGCGCCCGGCCAACCGCCAGAAACCATGTGACCCAGGGCGGGCCAAGGAGAGGCGCGAGGCCGAGCCACGTGACAGGCGGGAGCGGCGACAGAGGCCCCCGCCGGGGTCACGTGGCGGGGGCGGCCTGAAGCCGGCCTGGCCCCGCCCTCTCCTGGGTCACGTGATGGGGCGGGCGCCGCTGGGTAGTTGTCAGTGTGGGGGAGACTCAGGTAAAGTTGGTAACGCGGAGGCGGCGGCGGCCCCGGTAATTGCGCGCGGCCCCTTTAAATCCCGGCCCCGGCCGGGCGCCCCTCCCTCAGCCCGGGGAGGGCGGCAGCGGCCGGCGTAGGCCCCGGGCCAGGGGGAGGCGGCCCCGGCCCCGCTCCCTGCCCGGATCCGGACGCCGTGCGGCGGGTTTTGTTTACGGTCGGCTTCGCGGCCTAGTGGGCCCGGCCGAAGCCGGGGGCTCGCGTAGTGCGCGCGGCCGGCCCCGGGGAGGGGGTCGCGGGCGGGCGGCTGGGCCCGGGCCCGGGGGCGATGGTGGGGGGCGGGGAATGGCGGCAGCGGCCATGAGGGCGGAAGCGGCGCCGCGGCCGGGCTCCGACCCTCCCCCCCCACCTCCGTCCTGCCGGCTCCGAGGGAGCTGCCCGGCCTGGCCCCGCGCCCTCGGCCGCTGCCGCCTTGACCTCCCCGCCGGATGGAGCTCCCTGGCTGCCGCCCCTGCCCCCTGCGCGGGGGGCGCCCCGCCCCGCACAATGGCCAGGCAGCTGCCTGCCGCCGCGCTCCCCCCGGGCCCTGCGCTCCCTGGCTGCGCTTCTTGCGCCGTGTGCTTGCCCGGGGGTCTCGCTGCGGGGGCCCAGCGCCTCCCCCCAGGGGCCGCGCAGCCCCGCTGGCTGATCCCTTTCCTCTGGGCGCAGCCTCTCAAAGCCACCAGCCCTGCTGGCCTCGAGAGCCCGCAGCGGGGTGAGCCCATCGGCGCCTGGCGAGAGCCACCCTCTTCGCTGCTGTTGGCCCTCAGGGCGTGAAACCTTTCTGGCCCTGTGGGCGGCTCATCCCCATTGTCCGCTGCTGGATCTGCCCTTCCCTCTCCCGAGCAGACTGATGCCAGTGCTGGCCGCTGGGAGCTTCTAGAGTTCTCCTCCTGTCACTGCACAGTGACTCCTTCACCCCCGGGGCCGCCTCGTGTCCCGCTGGTAGATATAACAGCCGTGGGTTTATTTCAGTCGCGTTCCGTACACCAGGTTGCTTTAGAAAGGCACTCCTGACTGCTTGTAGCAATTGTGCAGAGGCTTGTGTGTGGCACCCTTTGCTCAGGTGAGCTCTGTAGGGCTTTACTGACTGTATCTGGAAACATAACTATGCGCAGCATCAGGGTACCTAGTGCTAATAATCTCTGGCCTGGAACAGGGTGAATTAAAGGAAATGATCCAGTCTTCTACACTTCTGTAGTGCTGTGCATCTCATGCATTTATTACATAACATGCTCTCACAATCCAGCATAATCTTAGTTTAGGTAGAGCTCTAATTACCAAGATATTCACAGGAACCTGCAGCAAATTGGAATAATAATATATGGTACTTGTAGCTCCTGAGGGATCATTCTGGTTCATTGACATCCACACCAGTTCAGAATCGCATGTTACAGTATATTTATGTAGCCTTTGAAACTATCTGTTCAGATTTCAGAGTAACAGCCGTGTTAGTCTGTGTTCGCAAAAGGAAAAGGTGTACTTGTGGCACCTTGTTGCATCCGATGAAGTGAGCTGTAGCTCACAAAAACTTATGCTCAGATAAATTGGTTAGTCTCTAAGGTGCCACAAGTACTCCTTTTCTATCTGTTCAGAGCTTCCCAGTAAAATAATGACAGGTTTCAGCGTAGCAGCCGTGTTAGTCTGTATTTGCAAAAACAAGAATAATGGTCGTTAATACCACATTAAGATTTCGGTAGTGCTTTATCTCTCAGCATTTTGCAAAAATCTGTATTTTCTATACCCATGAATTATTTCATCCATAACTGAAATGTATTTGCCTCTTTGTGAAATGTGGCATAACTCTTACAGACTATCCCTCTGTGCCAGGCTCTTTCTGGTGCACACGCTCCCCAGCAGTGCAGAATAATCATTCTAAATACTTTGCCCTTCTGTAGTCCTTTCATCTGAGACCTTAGAGCCTTTTTCAAATGTTAATGAAGCTTCATGGAGGGGGTGTGAAAATATCATCATTCCCTTCTAACAGATAGGGAAACTGAGGCTGAGTCATGCTGTGACTTGCCTAAAGTCACGCAGGGAGTCTGGCAGAGCTGGGAATAGAACCCAGGTCACCTCCATCTGTTTTGTGCTCTGAACACTTCTTGCAATCGTGCATTTGACTGAGAGATCTCTGCTCTACAAAATGCAACTGAGCCAGGATTTTTGATGGAACACATAGATTATTATAAATCTTACATTTCTTTGTCTTCCTTTTCCCAAAATACCTACTAGCCCGCATAGACAGGAATCTCTTCTACCCATGAAATGAAAAGCAGTGGAAAATAAGTTCAGAAAGTGAAGAGTAACTGCAGAGTAAATTATTAAAAACATTAAATTAAAATGATAGTAAATTAAATTGCAAGCTCCTTGAGGTGTGTCATGTCATAACATAGTTGTGGAGCACTGTGGCTTTGTCTGATCCTATATAAATATAGTGTTTCCCTTTTTGGCATATAATTCAGAAGTCAAACTGATTTGATAATGTTTTTCATTTCTCTAGTTCATTTCATTCTAGAATACCAGGGACACAATGGAAGGAAACTGGAATCACTATTTTATTTATATAGCATCTGCCTCGAAGTACAAGATGCTTTACAATTTAAAAAGAAATATACAGGTAAAATGAGTGACCAAAATACCAGTTAGAAACTTCAGTTAGATCAGACTGTCACTGTTTCTGTGTGATAGCGTTTCAGATGTCAGACTCCTGGACTAATATTCTGCATTTTTAATAGTGTTTAATCCCTAAGGGTTCTGAAGGGCTGCACAAACTAGAGTATGATCCTGGAGTGAATTCTTGGTAGGTGGAACCCTGGGCCTACCCAGAGCCTCACTGAAGTCTGTGGGGCACTGCACAGAGCTCATTGCAGGGTTGGGATCAGAACAGATACTTATATCAGTAGTTGCTTGCTGAGCTTTATACATAATGGTTATTTAATTCACCATTGAAATGCTGCTGTGCCAGGATTGAAACATGGCAGCTGTTAAACCGGTGCCTAGGAACTGCATAAGGGTTTAGGACAAGAAAGTAATAGAACCATATCCTACTGAAATTGCATATTAAGTTAGTACAGTATGAAACATGCATTATTACTTCCCTCTGGGCCTGCAATTCTGATGCCAAATTTAGTTTAATATGATAACTTGTTTGTCTGTGAAATATTTAGTGCTGGAATAGATGTACCAGTGAGGAATAAGAGTAATGTTAGGGGAAGAATCGGGTATGGGGTGGGAGGGGGGAGTTTGCTGGGATGGCTTTTTGTTTTCTGACTTCTGTTAAAGTTTCTGCGGTGCTTTAAGGAGTGGGGGGGGGGGGGAGTTTTCTTCGTTGACTCTACCCCCAAATGTTCTTATTGAGCAATGAGCCCTGTAGCATGAGTTTATTATGCTTTGTATCAGGCGGTGATACTGTTAGAGCCATTCTGGCAAATGCTAATAAATATCGTCTCATTGTTTCCTGGTGCTTCCCCTCTGTGTGTATCAGTCTCTTGTTTTATACTTGGATTTTAAGATGCTTGGGACAGAGATTATCTTCTTGATCTGTTTTTGTGTAGTGCGCAGCACAGTTGGTCCCGGTCCATGACTAGGACTCCTAAGTGCTGTGGTAATGCAAATAATAACAAAGGCAGGTGATTGTTACCCCCATGTTATAGACCGAAAAAGCGAGGCAGAGGTTGCGATTTGTCATAGTGTATCAGTCTGAGCTAGAACTCAGGAGTGCGGAGGTGATTTGTGTGTCAAACGTTATTTGGCAATAAGATTTTTGCAGACGTGCCCATCGGGTAACAGATTTTATTGCTGAAGGAACTGAGCAAGATCTGGAAGTTTCAAAAAGTTCTGAAAAATCACTATTATTTAGGAGTCTTTGTATGTTTAAAGATGTTTAAGATGTGGATATCCCAAGGAGGTGGACGACTTGACCTTTTGTGGGAAATTGCAGGAAAGATTGCATTAGAAGCATTCATTCAAGTGAACAACAGAAGCTGGTACAGGCCATCTCTCACTGGAGTAGCAAAATAGTGTTGCAGGTTTACAAACACAGTGCAAAGCTAACTTTAGGGGCTTCTGCTTTGTGCTCCAAAGGAAAGAGGCAGTTGCACTGTCTACTCACTGCCTTTGAAGATTTAGATTTCCCATCCCTTAACACTGCCTCAAGCTGAGAGGCTTTTCACTCGCTCCACCCTCCTACAGTACATTGGTTCCCACTTGAGGACACACAATTGATCTCCATGAATAAAGTTTCAGATAAGATACTGATCACTTGTTTCTCTTGCTGAGGTTTCTGTCTGCATGCATTATTTGTTCCTTCTTAGATTAGGGAGGTCCCAAGTGCTGCTAGTGAAGGGCCTATCGCTCCAGAGGTAGAGCTGATAGCCTTATTATCCCAGCGGTAAAGTATTCAAAGTTACTTAGTTCATAGGCTCATAAATAACTGAAATCCTCCTTGGTACTTTTGAACGTACCTGGCATTCTTTATTCTTTGGAGCCGTTTAGGTGTGGTGAGATTGCACAAGGTGTTACTGTCACTGCCGGACTTTCCTTGCATTGGGGGTGTAGGGATTTGCAATTTAATTTGGCTGTGATATATTTTCTGTGCCAAACTATGTCTGGACAGGAAGTCCTGAAATGATCATATAGCATTGCTGAAAGTGTCTCACTAGTTGCTGTGCCCTACATCGAACATGGGCGAAGTGATTTAATCCTGAGTAGAATTTTTGAAGGGTTTTGGAATCCCTCAGATGATATTTATAGCACTCTTCTTTCCGGAGTGTACTGGATTATAGATGACAAATTAATATTCCTAGAACAGGGTCACAGCCCAAATTACCTGGGTTTGTGTTTGAAGATGAGAGCTCTCTATTTCAAACAAATGTTGGAAACATCTTGACTTGGAGAGTCACATCCCCACCTTTCTGTGGGATGCGAGGAGTGATGAACTTGTGAGGAGCAGAGGATGAAAGCAATGAGAACAGAAGTTCAGTTGATGGTCTTGAGGCTTTGAGCTGTTTGTTTTTGTGCACTTATAAAGTGTCCACCAGGGTAGCATTGAGGTGCCTCTAAGCCATGTAGATGGAAGGATCCGCGTTGACGAATGCTAATTTATATTCCTCAGCCTCTTGCATTTGAGCAGTGGAATGTTAAAGGCTGCCTCCTACTACGGAGACACATTTCTGCTCCAAAGATTTAGTCATGTAGATTTGGGGGAGGCGGGGGGGTGGGAGGCAGTCCTCTATGCAGGAACAGCCTGGGGTGTCTCAGCATGGGTGCAATGTTGTATCTTTCAGATATTGCGTATTACATGTTAGGGCTTCAGGAACTAGGAGAAGGTGGGTGGCCTTTTACTTTCACATCTCTGGAAATAGAGTTGGTGTATAGTGGTTTTGGGGGTATAAACTTTACTTTGGTGTCCCACCCACTCAGTACCCAGAGCCTTGGTATTGCCTTTTGTTTTCTGTTTTTAACCGTCTGTTCTCTCATCTCTCCCTCCCCCCGCAGAGTTCTACCTTGTAAATACTGTTATTTGTATATACTGTAAATGATGACATCGGTGGGCACTAGCCGAGCCCGGGGGCCCTGGGAGCAGACACAGGCACAGAGCCAGACACAGCACAAGCAGCGGCCACAGGTAAGGGAGTGTCCATGGAAACCAGCTGGCTTGGACGTGGAGACTTGGCACCTTCAGCTGCTCCAAGCAGTTGGCTAATAATTGGGCTTGGCCTAACACAGGGGTTCTCAACCTTTTTTCTTTCAGAGCCGCTCCCCCCCCCCCCCAAATACTATAAAAACTCCAGGCCCCAGCAGGGATGAGGCGGGGGCACTCAGGGCTCCTGGCTTCAGCCACCGGATGTGTGTGTCGGGGGGCCTTGGGGCTTTAGCCCTGTGGGACTCGGGGCTTCAGCCGTGGGGGGGGCTCCATGCTCTGGACTTCAGCCATGGGTCAGGGCTGGGGCTTTAGCCACGGGGTGGAGGGGCTCAGGGCTGCAGGTGGGAGAGGTAGGGGGTTCGGCTCTCGGGGGGGCCCCTCAGGGCTTCTGCCCCTCGTGGGCACTGGAGCTCAGGGCTTTAGACCCGGGCAGAGTGGTGGTGCTCGGGACTTCAGCCCCGTGGCTCCGCTCCTGGCTTCAGCCCTGCTGGGGTGCCATGGCTCGGGGCTCCCTGCAGTTCTGCTCCCGGTTTCAGTTCTGTGCTTCAGCCACGGGTCCCTGTAGCCCCCTAAAACCAGCTTGCGGACCCCCAGAGGGATGAGGATGCTGGCTGAGAACCATTAGCCTAACATGCCTCCTAGATCAGCTTCCTCTGTGCTGAAGTGTGCTGCTGTGAGAGGCAGGTGGACAGGCTGACCAGGGGCTCTCTGACAGTGTGGTCACTGCTTCAGTGTCTCCAAGTGAGAGCCTGAGCTGGAACCTCTCTGTGTTTTCCTGACCACTCCCTGCCCCTGTAGGTAAACCCAGCTGGCTGATGTGCCACTTGCAGAGTTTGCTTTGAGGTTCTTGTTTCTTTCTATACTGAGGGATCTGTCCTGGGAAGCTAGTTTATTGTGAGATTGTTGGTTCTTCGCACGGGTTCAGTGGCATTTTGTTCTCCTTCAGACGTCTCCACCTGCCTCTCTTTCATCTTTATCTCCACTTTGAGACCTCCCATCTGTGTGCCCCTCTTCCCCCCACTCCTTACTGGTGTTCTCAAGGAAGCTGTAAGTGCTTAGAAGAGAGTTAGTTTGAAATGCATTGCTCTAACCCTCCTCCATCATCACCTGCAATCTCTCTAGGCCACTGCAGAACAGATTCGACTTGCACAGATGATTTCGGACCACAACGACGCTGACTTTGAGGAGAAGGTGAAACAAGTGAGTGTGGGGAATGGGGAGAACTCAGGGTTGAACAGCTTCTCTAGCTAGACTGGAAGTTGGCAGCTCTGTTTTCAGGAGCTGAAGTGCCAGCTGTGTTGAACCCGAGGCCGAGAACAACAATAGCAACTCTGAAATAAGCCAGAACAGGCCCGGGTTGTCAGGCTAGTGATGGAGGGCTGAGGGGAAGCAGGTCAAAGGGGCAGCTAACTCAGATACCTTTGCCAGGCCAGGTGGAGGTCTGCCCTTCATTGTCATCTTGTTCCTTCTGTTAAGAGATCTCTGCAGTGGAGCAGACCCAGGGAGAGCTGCCCTTGGGATAATAAGCTGCATTGGTCAGAGGAAGCAGATACTAAATCTTGTGTGTCCCACATGTGAGCTCATGAGGTTGAGCCATCAGCCTTTCCGTTCTCTCTGCAGCACTATCACCCTCTTGTTGTGAGGGCCTCTGGCCAGCACCTGGAGTCACTTTGGGATTTGCAAGGCCCTGCCTCCACGTTGACTGGTGAGAGGTGACTTTAGGATTTCTGAGACATGGGGGCACCTTCACTCCTGCTTCTCTGGCCACCCAGTGTACGTTCTGGGGCACACGGTTAAACTCAGGGACAGCAAGGAGACATCCGTGCCTGGACACTTCTTGGTAGCTCTTCTCTTCTGCAATTACAGGTTTTCTCTCCTCTCGAACCCAAGGCATTTCTTAGCTCTAAGGAGGTGTCAGTCCTCTCTGGGTTTGGAATGAGCTGATTGTGTCCTCTTCCTCCCCACAGCTGATTGATATCACGGGCAAGAACCAAGATGAGTGTGTGATTGCTCTGCACGACTGTAACGGGGATGTCAACAGAGCCATCAACGTGCTGCTGGAGGGGAATCCGGACACGGTAGGACAGACTCCTTCAGCTTTGATTAGCAAAAAGGTGGTTGTGTGAAGCCTGGTTGGAGCTAGTGATCTCCAGGTAATACAGCTAAGTGCGCGAAGAGCACATGGGATGGGGTAGCTTGTAAAGGGCTGTCTGACAGTGCGAGTCAGGAGGCCCTGACAGTTAAGAGTGCAGTGTATGTGTAATGGGGGGCCATGCCCTGGCTTGTTTAGCGGCCTTTACTGTATGTGCATTGGGGAACAGATCAAGATCGAGTCATCTGACAGCCTCAAAGGAAGCAAGTGAGTAACCTAGTAAACCTCTGTTTCTTTCTGTGTCTCCTGAACTTTAACATCTTTGGCCCTGGGTTTTTACCCCGATCTTGGTGCAGTCCCATGTCTCTCAGCTGGTGTGTTCGCCATTGCATGGGCTGTCCCTGCTGTGTCCTGCTAGGGTCCAGCTCTTCTAGGTGTGGTGTGTCCTTCTAGTTAGACTTGAGTTCCACGGTTCATCTGAGTGCTCGCATTCCGTCATACTTAGTTAACCCTCAGAATGACCCTCTCAATAGGCATCTGCCCAAAGGAAGCTTCCCCCCTAGCACTAGTCCATCACCTTTATGGTAAAGCAGCCCAAACAGTTTCATCAGTTGTAACCGAATCAGTATCGGTGAATAATGTCAAAGCTGTCAGGCCCTTCCATACTGCGGCTGAAGGTCAGATCTTGCCTATCTGGGTACAGTGGGGTAGTGTTGGTATTGGAAGGCTGATCTTAACCAAATTTCCTAGCTCTACTGTGTTTGAGACTGTCACTTTAGTGTCTGGTGCATTAGCTGGGTTTCTTTTAGAAAAAAGTAAAAAACCGATGTTCTAATTACTGAACTGTATGTCCCTGCCATCTGTATTCTGCATATCATCTCTCCTTCCGATCTGTGGACTCCCACGTGCTTTGGCATATCTGTACTGTCCGCGTGATGGATGCTTCCATGCCTTCACGGAGCCATGTGGGTTTAAGGGCCAGCCCTTTCTGCCCAGAAGCATGCAAAAACTGGCTGTCGGTTAGCTGTAAACTCATTTTAAAAACAACAGGAGTACATCTAACCTAGGCATATCTCAGCTGTGATTCTGTGCTTCACCCAGAATCACTTCCAGGGCTTCTTCCAATAAAACCGACATGCCATTAAAATCTTAGCGGTTTAATTTCTTGAATGAAGGAATTGCTCATGAAAATAATGTTGTGGGTTATATCAAATCTGAAGGTATGCCCTGTTTCCTTTACATGGGCAGCTGAGCCACTCAGCAGTGCAAGATGCCAGACGTAGTCATTGCAGTAGCTTTGCAAAGGCAGGACCAGCGTTGGCAGGGTAAAACCCTCTCCACACCAGCCACTTCTTTAGCCTGCAGTGCCATAGGGGGCTTGCAGGTTGCCACCTGCAGCTATCTGAGCAGAGTCGTCTTCTGCACTGAAATTGGTGAAGGCTTTCTGAGCCTCTCTTGGTCTGAGTTCAACTTCTGCTGAACAACTCAGTGAAAAGGTATTTGTCGGGATGATGCGCCATTGATGATGAGTGTCTCAAAGATGCCCTAACGCTGGTGAGCACTGGCTCACTTGCTTAACGGAGTAGTATTTGAACGTGTCACACTTCAGAGGATAGAAGAGCAGACAGGATATTAGTTCTGAGTTTGATTTTTTTATGGTTGTGCTGTACAAAGTAAACATTATCCTGACTTCCTTCTGAGTGAGTTGCCTGTGAAGAAAGACTCCTCTGGTTTGAGGCCAGCGTGTGCCTAAAAGCTTTTTTGCCCCTCTGTGTGTTGCTATCCAAGGCCAGCTGTTCGTTAGTCAGCAAGTTTGTCAGTGACTTGTGACTCAGTGTTAATTGTGCTAACGGTGTGCAGCATTGCTTCAATATGAATGTGAAACCATTTCATACTGGCATGAAATAAAACTGCCGTGGGTGATTGGGGTGAGGTGGTGATGTGTTGTTTAATTAAACTCGGAATGACTTGAGCTTCCCTGTTTGTGGGGTTTTTGGTGCTTCTCACAATGCTCTCCTCCCTGGAACCAGGCAAGTGTGTAGAAATTCCTGTGTGGTGGGAACAGCGGGTACCCTGGGATTTTTTTGTAATTTCCAGAGTTAACATGTTATGTGAACAGATACTGGGGCCCAAGCAAGTGACACCTTTTTGGGTTGTTTTGCCAAAAAAACACGGGCAGTTCCTTCCTCCCTGTACAGCCAAAATGTTACTTTTCAAATGACTGAGATAACGTGATGTTTTTCTAGCAATCCTTTAATTGGGTCTTCTCTGGGATGAGTGACCTAGCGCGGATCTGTGCCTGAGATCCCAAGGTAATAAGCTGAGTGATCACTGGAACTTCTTAAAAGTTTCTGTGCTACTGAGAAATCACTTCCATTCCCTTAAATGAGGGCAAGTGAGTACCCTGTCTCGGGGGCTGTAGCCTGAGGGGTCTCAGACAGCAGAGAAAAGTCAAAATGGCCCACGTGTGGAGTGACCTAAAAGAGATGATGGTTCTTTCTTCAGTTCCTGGGACAGAGCTATTTGGGTTATAAGAGCAAGCACAGCTCAAATTATTGATTGGCTTCTGAGATGGGCTAAAACAAAACAGCATCCCTCAACCCTGTACAGCTGCCTGCAGGTCAGCAGGAGAGAAGCCTGTTGTGTCCATGCTGTGTCTGTTCTGAGGGACATCACTTAAAATGAAAGAATGCAAACTGAGGAACAAGTATTCTTGGGTGGGTAACTTTCTGAGCGAAAGCTGCCAGGAGCCTGTCAGCTCAGACAGTGGAGAGGAAGGTGGCAGTGGCTGTGATGTGATGTGAAGCTTTGGATAAGTGCCTATCTTGTTTTATTAGAATAGTTTTCTGTCTTCCCTCATTATATTTCCCCCAGGATGTTAAATTATGCATGTAGCCTGCATCCAGTGTTGATCAAATGATGAACTTCTTTCCCCCTCTGCTAAACTTCAGCATTCCTGGGAAATGGTTGGGAAGAAGAAAGGAGTCTCCGGGCAGAAGGACAGCGGGCAGACAGAACCCAGCGAAGAAGGCAAAGAGAACCGGGACAGGGATCGGGATTACAGCCGGCGACGTGGCGGGCCACCAAGACGAGGCCGAGGCACCAGCCGTGGAAGAGAGTGTATGAGCGTGCCCTTTAATAGCAACTATAACTATCATGGTACATGGCAGGCAATTAAAGTGTTGTGCTGACGTTCGTTTTAAAGCTCATAAGTCTAGAAAAATGACTACAAAAATCATCCTCTTGTATGTGTGCAGAGTCCCATCTGGTGCCCGCAGCTGGTTCCCTGACCCTTTGGCATCTGAGTCCCTGGGTGATGGATTCACGCCATAGCTGCCAAACGGCACTAACAGAAGCAAAACATGGTGCCATAGCATCTATAGCTCTGTGTCAGTTTCCCACACAACCCTTACTACGTGCTCTAGGGTCTCCTTCCTTGAGTTCAAAATGATGTTGGAAGTTGTCCTAGTGTCGTTCTCCGTGTCTTTCAGTTCGGGGCCAGGAGAATGGATTGGATGGTGGGAAGAGTGGAGGCTCCTCTGGAAGAGGCACAGAGAGAGGGAGACGGGGCCGCGGACGAGGCAGAGGTACACAAAGTGGGGGTTGTGTGCTGGGGGTGGTGGATCCGATGTAGCTATTTCCAGTTGACTTCAAAAAGCTCTTCTGTAGAGAGGTCTTGAGGGGCTGAACAGAAGTCACGGGCAGTAAATATTTTTCATCTCTATTCTTGTGTTAATGCTTAGCACCTATATATTGCTTTGCACCTGGTAAGCACAGTAGAGCCATTAACTAGTTCTCATACCCTACCCCTGAGGCTTAGTTAAATATTGCCCCATTTTACAGGTGGGGGGGAACTAAGACAAAGGTGGCTGTTGTATGAGATCAGGGAAAGCATTTGTTAGCACCAGAATCTAAGTTCCTGTCCTGGTACCTCTGGGCAGCTTTGCTGCCTCTCTGTGAGCAGCACTCATTCATTCTCATTGCTGAGAGTCTAAAAATAAATCTTTCCATGAAACAACCTGAGTTGTTTGGTAATTGCTGATGAGACCATCTCCTGTAGATTTGGAGTCTGGCCTCTCATATTTGTGCCTTGTGACCGATGGCGAGCTAATCTGTGGTTGGAATCATTTGTCCCTATTTACACCGCTAACATGTAATTCACATGCATGTAAAGGAACAGTCTGAAATCTTATCAATGCAGGAAGATGCTGAACATTGTCATATACTGGGCGTTTGAAATGCCGCATAGTGTTAAACACTTACCTTCCCAGCAACACACAGCAAAGCTGTGAGCCTTGCTGTTTGGCGGCAGGACAACACTGATGTGTGTTTGTCTCTTACAGGTGGCTCTGGAAGGCGGGGAGGAAGATTTTCTGCCCAGGGCATGGGGTAAGTTTTTATTGGATACAAAACAAGAAAAGCAAGATAATTAGTGAATTTCTCTCTGCACGGGGGTGGGCAGGGGACAACATAAGTCTGGCTAAACTAACTGGTGGGTTCTGTCATTCCTTGCTGGTTTGTGTATCTGTCCCATTGCAGCAGCTGTATCATACTGAGTTGCATTTGGAATGGCTAAGACAGCAGTAGGTTTGTCTTACAAAGTGGACGGAGTCTGCTTAAACTATGTCCTGGTTTAAATGTGATTGATTTTCATTCACAGCAGTTACAAGGAAATCTAAACTTGCTCCCCCCAATCTGTGTTCCAGAACTTTCAACCCAGCTGATTATGCAGAGCCAACCAGCACGGAAGAGAACTATGGGAATAGCAACAGCACATGGAACAGTACTGGTAGCTTTGAGCCCGACGATGGGACAAGTAAGTGACCTCCATGCTTCCGTCCCATTGCTACCTGCTGGTTAGATCAAAAATTGGTTTCTTGCAAGTCCCCTTCAGTCACAAAATAGCAAGGGAATGGATTGTGGATTCAGGGCAGGAATTCAGTGTCCTGCTTTCCTTATACCCAATGCTGTTCTTGTTGCAAGTGTCCAGTGTGCGTTCATTGGGTTTCCTGGTAAGTTTTACTCTCCGACACTTTGAGGTTATCAGTGGAAGTGTGACAGCTGCACAGTCAGATCTAGCATGTGCACTGGAAGCACCTGGGTCATGCAGTGCCCTGCTCCGAGCTGGTGAAGGTGCTGACCAAGGGCACTGGCGTGCTTGCCTCTGACTGCTTTCTGGCATGGGGGCTGTGTTTTGGCACACCTGTCAGCACAGAGGACATTGTGTAAACAGCAATAAGGCTGACTGGTGGCAGCTTTTCCTTGCACGTAGTGCATCCTCCTGAGCCAAGCTTTCTGCGTTCAGATGTCCGCTCTCACTGTATTCCGACGTGGGGAGTGCTCTGCTTCCTGCCCCAAACTGTTTGCAAGATGAGATCTTAATACGGAAAGCTGGCTTCTGGGGAATTGATGCCCAGGGCCTCCCTTTTTGCCCAGGAGTTCTGCTCCTCACTGAGCTGTCCAAGCACTCTTCTCTTGCTGTTTTCTTGCATTGTGAAAATGGGGTGGTGTTTTCATATAAACATTGAGAGTGGGTTGTGAGATTTGAGTAGATGCAATTTTGGCAATGCAGTAACTGGACATAGTCTCATGGGACACTCTCTAATTAAAGCTAGTCTTGAGACATCTGTACGTTTTTAGAGGGGAGCAGTATCTTACACCACAGTGGGGTCAGAACTTCTGTGCTTCTCAGCTCTCCCCTCTGAGTTACTCAAGTGAGCCCAAGCTCCTGCCACCATACATCAGACTTTTAAAACAGACTATTCTGACACTGTCCCGTTCGGCTGCCTGCCTCAGCTATGACAGTTCAGTTTTATTTTCCTTCTTCCAAAATACCAACTGAAGACCTGTTACTTGTTAGTTTCCATTGATTACGTTCTGTCTGTGTAAGGAAGTGGTTAATATCGTAATTATGCTGTAGTTATGGTAATCTAGCAAATGCATTTTTCTGTCTCACTTTCAAAGCTGCTGTTCATTAGAATGGATTATTGCACCTTACCAGCATGCAGCTCTATTTTTGTATCTCTTTCAAAATCAGGGAATAGCCTTTTTCAGAAAAATCACTTTTTTGGTCACAGCTTTTTAGCAGATTGAAACTCCTGCCGATGGGTCTGAGACCATGTAGCCATTTAATCTGGACTGTTAGAGGGCTGGATAAGAATCCATACCTTTGGGGCAAGGGAATGTTTTTTTGTTTATACTGTGTAGGATAAAAGAATGGATAGAAACATGCCACTTCTACTTACTGCAAGTTCATACCTTTCTTTTCCAAGTAGATTTTCATTGTGTGTACACCCAAACCAGTGTTCTTAGGAAGGATAAATCTAACCAGAGTCTGTAGTTGCTGGGTGGGGAGAGAGCATTGCTTCACTCCACATAGAAGGATCCAGGTTTGCTTCTGTGCTACAATGTGTTCATAGTGTAAATTTCATGATAAGTTCTTTACAAACATGTCATGCATTATCATTTTATGTTTCCATTTTAGCAGCCTTGAGCATCTCTCTTTAATTTTAGCAATATCCACAGGTACAATGTTACTGGTGTACGTGGGGGCAATGAAACTTGTTCTCAAGCCAAAATTTCACTGGTTGTTTTTCTTTTTCTTTTCTTTTTTGTTTCAGGACTTGATTTCATTGGGGGTGAGGGCTCAAATTATCCCCGAAAATTTGACACTGCTCCTGGTATGATACATCCAGGTGCACTAACTGCCCCGGATACCTTTACTTTATAGCTTATTTTAAAAACTGAAATATCTGTGGATATGTCATTCTTATGAATATTTAATGTTTGTTCTGACTGTGCTTTTACTAATGCTGACACCTTAAATGTAAATCAGGAGCGGTTATGTCTAAAGGCGCATGGGTGATGTAAATTCCAGGTTCAGCCACTGCTTGTCTGCACCCTCAGCACCACCAGGTCTGTGGCCCCGACAACATCCTACCCAGTACAAGGAAGTGCCAGGCAGCTCAGGCTCCTGTCTCTCTCACTCAAATGCAGAAAGTTCTGACCTGGCTAGCTCCTAGTGCTGCACGTACCCTGAGTCCCAGGCTCAGCGACGCAGTGCTCTGCTCCCTGGCCTCCAGAGCAAGTTTTTGCAATGGGTTTGCAATGCTGCTGCAGGTGTAATTAGACCTGCTAGGTGCTATCAGCACATCACTCCCACTTACAGCTGCTTCTTGGTAAGCATTGCATTGATTAGTCGCTGCTCTGGCATTCACCACTGTGCAACATAACTCCTCCGTCCTGTGCACACATATGCCCGAGGTTCCTGGGTGTCTGAGATTCCACGCACTTGATGCTTCAGAGATTTAGGGCCTTGTCGCTTTGCTTCCTGCCTTTGGGATCTTTTACTATTATGCACTTTAAGACCTGAAGGGGCCATTAGATCATCAGGTTTGAGCTCCTGTATCACACAGGCCAGAGAATTTCAGTCATCCCTACATTGAGCCCAGTAGCTTGCTTGACTAAAGCAGATCTTCCAGAAAGGCAGCCAGTCTCAATCTGAAGTCTTCAAGGGATGGAGAATCCACCGCTTTACCATGGAAAGTAAAGAATAAATGGGGAAAGCTTGGCCGTTGAAGTCAAAGCTTGTTTTTCTGGATAAGGATCCTGTGAGGGTTCGGGTGCAGGTTTTCCATTACCTGCTTCTCCTCCCAGTTTTGCCCCGAGATTAAGCCTGCATGTCCCTTTCGTCTGCAGTTTCCTGTTCCTTTGTGGCCAGTTTACGGCTCTGAGCTGAGACCTCCAGCCGTGGGTAGTGCACAAGCTGTTAGTGTGAAACCAGCTGCTGGAGTTCTGCCATTCAGTGTCGCACCCGTTTGTGTGTGCATCTGGATTTACATTCCATGGAGCTTCTCGAGCCCAGTCGCTCTTCTCTGAATTCGGTCAGTGAATATCCAATATCCTGTGGCACCTGCAGGCCCTCCTGGTCAGTTACGGGAGCAGCAGACTCTGATGTTAATGTTAGAGAGATGTCCGAAAAGAATAGAAAGGGGCCACCGAGGAGTCCCTCTCTTCAAGCTTGTGGCAAGTGCAACAGGGCCTCAGGCTGTCCAGGGGGAATGGCTAGCTGCTGTTACAGGAGCAGGCTGTCACCTGAACTACTATCTGGTACTAGCTGACTCAATGACTGCACCTCTGCTGCCTTGAAAATGGATAATATTCCTCCCAGCCAACTCCTTCCCTAAGAGAGGGGAGCAACTGCCCTGGAAGAGACTCCCTCACCAGGCGGGAGAGGGCAGGGCCGGCAATCTCCTGTCTTTCTGAATAGGACACTGTCTTGAGTGCCAGAGTGCTGGGTTCGCTGGAGATGATCTCGCTTGGCCAGGAGCTTAACGGGATGTTTGGTTTATTTTCAGCAAGGTAGATATACAGTGTGCTGGTTAGGAAACCATCCATTTCCTTTCTGGAGAGCATCTTGAATCGAAAGCAGCTCTTTGCATACACTTCTCCTTCCCTCTCCATGTGCAAGAAATCTCGATCAGGGCTGGACTGGGTGTGTGACACCTGTAAAGCAGCCTGGTAGGGAGAAGTTTTGGAGTGTAGGGAAAGCCTTTCTCATGGGTCTGGAAGCTGAAGAGTTTAGCTCAGCCTTCCTTGCCCCTCTGCTCTTCCTTTTATTCCCAAAACTGATCTGACAAAAGGAAATTGAAATGGGGCCCAGGGCCATGTCCTGCAGCACAGACTCTGTTTCCTGCTTTCTGCCAGTCACAACTGGATTGAGGTACCTAGCCTCTGCCTGGGTAGGGAGACGGGCTCTAGTCCCTGAAGGTCTGGAAAAGGAGCCTTCACACTGTTGCTGAGGGAGCAAAGAAGCAGAGGAGAAATGAGGAAAGCTGGCTTTAACTCTTCCCCACCCCCCAAAAGGGTAGCATGTACTCTTCCCCTGCCTGTGTTATAGCAAAGGGGGAGTTCTCCAAGTGTGGGATGCCCGGAGGCTGCAAGGACCCCAGGAGTTAAACTGTATTAATGTTTTGATCCTAAATAGAATAAAATATTTAGAGGTTTGAATCTGCTCAGTTTACCAGGGAAAATAAACAATAGGCTCTGCTAGTAATTTGCTTCCTTGGTGCTCTCAAGCAGCTGCATCTCTGGAACTGGGAGACTTTTCAAGTCTTGGCCTGACAATGATAGACTATATGGAAATTCCCCTCCCCCCCCTCCAAATCTGGGAGGGTTCTGACTAGCCTCTAAGAACCGGAGACCAAAATGTTCCACTTTTACAAGTTCTAAAAGCTCGTTAGCTGATTAAGGTGGTGTTGTCACAGGCAAAACTTGTCCTATTCTTGTAAATGTCTATAGAATTAACCCTGTTGGCTGTGTGGCTTTTTTTTTAGTCTGGTTTGTATGGGTGAAAATGACCTGCTGAAAAGTGGCAGGCTGCTTTTGTGCCCTGATTTTCTGATGTGAAATGCTCCCCCTCTCCTCCCACCCCAGGACCTAAAATTAAGTCTCTAGTGGACTCTGAAGTGAGCATGCTACACCCAGAGTGCTCAGTTCAAACTGAGGTGTGTGTGTGGGGAGGGGGGAACAAGGGACTTGGAACTGGCTTGTAGGGGATGCAGTCAGGTTAAAAACAAATTTTTTAAAAAGTAAATTTGTCTATCTTTACAAATCAAACCTTGCACCATTGAAACCAACATGATGATCTTTTCACTGCAGTATTTTATCTGTTCGTCTTTTGTATTTGTCTGAAATTGAGCAAGGAAAATTCATGAATCGCAGATTCCCAGTAGATTTCACTTTCAGAGTCTCATGCGCTAGGCAAAGTGCCCCCGTATTGGGTTTCAAGCGCTGCAGGGAAACGTTCTCATTGAAACAAAAATAAACCAGGGAAACATTTCAGTTCTTGGGTCTTATGAAAGCTTGTTTACAAAACTGAAACTTGGGACTGAACTTTGATCTGACAGTGTCCCTTTAAAAAAACCCATATGATTGCTAGCCAGTCTAGCTGCATGGTGGTGTCCCACAGGAGAGCTGGATTTTGGCGCCACCTCTGGCAGAAGACACTCTGGAGGTGGTGCTCTCGGTCTCTGCTGGGCTGGGGATAGCTGGTTGTGGGTACAGCTACGGCAAGGAGAGGGGGAAGCAGGAAAACGGATGGTTCTGAGCAAAGGGGCTGGGGAAGAACCCAGGGAGCCCCCTGGCTAAACCCAATACCCTGAGTTTCTGCTTTGGTGTTGGGGTGTGTCTGTGTGCAGCATTTCTTAGCCTCTCGCCTGTGCCTGGTTGGTGAGTAAGAACCCATCCAGCTGCCTGCTATGCTCCCAAATCGCTTGCCTGGCTTTTGTAAGAAATGGGGCTATGACACGTAGCAAACTTCCCAAACCCTTGCTTTCCTTGTAGGTGCTTGGAGGACAGCGACGGAGGAATGGGGAACAGAGGACTGGAATGAAGATGTAGGTACTCTCAATCCCCTCCCCATGCTAGAAGGGGGACAAAACCTGCTAGCTGAGGACTGTAGGAATAGCCCCAAACCAGGCTCCTTGTTCCAGGAACTGCACTGCACGACTCAGGTGGATTAAATATTGTCGCTACTGAACTCTGTGGAAAGTTAACACTGCGAGTTTGCAGCTTGGAAAGCATTGCCTCCTGTGGATCTGTAATATCCACGCTGGGGGGAGGGAGTCTGGATGCAGAATGTCAAGTATCTTTGCTTGTCTTTATTGCCAAGGTTGTGCTTTTTATGCCTGTTTCCAGGAGCTCTGAGCTCTTCCTTCTGTGTTAATCTGTGGTTTGTCTCATGTTCATCTCGTTGCTTGATCTGTGTTCTCAGCATCCGATTCCACTGCTTCAGAAGAAACTTTGCCTTGGTTTTTAAAGTTCTCCTAACTTTGGCCCTCATCCAGCTGCCATTTAAATCAAGGGAGAGTTTTGCTATCACCTTAAATGGCTGCAGGACTGAGCCCTTTATTGTACATTTTTTCGCTTCCTTTCAGCTGGGCAGCTGGAGTTGACAGCAAAGGAAAAAGCATTCATTCTTCAAGTGCTGTCCGAAGGAAGTGTTAGTGCTGTGTGTAGAAACACAGGCAGTTAGAGCTGTTCCTGCGCTCATCAGGTCTCTGCTTGAAGGCAGTCTGGACACCCTTTCTTGTGTTACATGGAGGCCCTTTGCACACCAAGCAAACGCTCTGGCCTGGGATGGTTTTCTGTGATTTTTTTTTTTTTGGCCATTACTTGCAGAGGTGCTTGCAAACAGTTCTTGGGCTTCTCTCTCTGGGATAAAAGCTGTTTATATACAAATATAGTCCACTCTAAACTATGTGGGGGCTGCTCTAAAACTTCCCATCCATCTATCCTGAGCATTCCTTAGAATTCAAACAGGAGTTACTGGCCTGTAGAAAGCAGACTGCCCCTTTGCTGGTTGTAGACCCAGTTCAGCAGAGCACTTTGGCTTGTCCATTGACTTGAGTGAAATGCAAGCACATGAGGAGGGGCTTTGCTGACTCGGGCTAACTGAGCAGTTTTCCTGCACTGCCCTAGCAGGCCTTTGGGTTCTTGGCCCGGTAGCCAGAAGTCCTCACTTTGGCTGTGGGAACTGAGGCTCAACTGTCAGACTAAGTCTGAAGTGTCTTCGTAGCTGACTGTCCTCTCTCAGATATTTCCTCCTCCATGTCCGGTGGGTTTGGGGTCAGTGCTGCACTTCGTTAGTTTCCAGATGCCCATTTTCCAATCGATTTTTCACTCCATAACTTCCCAGTTGCTCTGTTGGACTGAGGGACAGCCAGCACTGAGCGGAAATGCTTTCTAAGCCTGGCAGATGATTGAGTCATTGAGGAGGGTAAACCTAGGAAAAACCAAGGGCTGGCATGTTTGTGATCACAACCAAACATGTTATCAGTGCTAACCCCACGCACTGATTCTTGTGGGCTGCCATGAGCGAACCTTCCTGCACATGTTCTTCCCAGCCCCAGTTCCTTTGCGTTTTTGCCTTAACTTCGAAATCTCTCTTTATTTGGAGCCCTAAAGCATGGTTCTAATGTGTGGGTTACCTCCCTCTTCTGTCTTCTAGCTTTCAGAGACCAAGATCTTCACTGCCTCCAATGTGTCTTCAGTGCCTCTGCCTGCCGAGAATGTGACAATCACAGCTGGCCAGAGGTGATGGCTTAATAATAATGCTATGGCAGTAGCAATATGGTAGTCCAGGGCCAGGGCATTGCTTCATAGAGTCATGGAACCACAGGACTACAGGGGACTGCAAGGGTCACCTAGTCGAACGTCCTGCCAAGATGCAGGATTTGTTGTGTTTAAACCATCCAGACAAATGGCTATCCACTTGGACAAAATTCAGGAGCTCTGAATAAGTTCACTTGGGTTTGAGTGGAAGGGCTAAGTGCTTAGAGCCCAGGTTTGGAAGCCAGGAATTCCCAAGTTCTGTTAGAATTTCTGTCTTCGGCTCATCGGATTGTCCCTTTGTAAAACAGCTTTGAGATTTTCAGAGCAGACTAAGGGATTTAGGCACATCTCTTGATTTTAATGAAAGGCACTTGTCTAAATCCCCTGGACTAATTTGAAAGTCTCAGCCGAGATGCTTAACTACTTCACAGGAGGATGTGAGGGTTATTCATGTTTGTAGAAAACTTTGAGTTCCTCCAAAAGGTTCTATCAAAATTCAGAATTATCTCCATAGAGTTATTCTTACAGACAATTAATTGAGTTCGACATATAAATGTAAACTATTAACATGTCAGTTGTTGGTCCCAGGAAAACAGTTACATCAGTGGCCTGTTCATTTATTAGTCAAGGTTTCACCTGCTTGGATGCAACTCTGTTTTGTGTAACTTCATAATTTGATTGCCCTGGGTTACCAAGCATAAACCTTTCTGTCTCTGTCCATTCTGTTGGTTGCCAGACTTAATAGTTTGGCAGGATTAGCTCTGCTTACTCAGCCTAGCCGATAGGTAGCACAGGTGTGCCTTGCCCAGGTGACCATACGTAATAGCTGCTCTTAGGCCTGGTTTTTCCTTTTGGTTACTTGTAGTAGGTACGGGCGGCTGCTCCTTTCAGGCAGTCCTTTGAGATTGCTAGAGACAGTTGCTGACTAGTGCTGAGGTAGTGTAGTGTGAATCTCTTTGAGGTCACGGGGGCGGGGAAGGACGTTCTTGGCTGGAATAGAAAGCTAACAACCCTCAAGGGATGGTACGGCTCCAGTTAACCTGGGTGGTTTCATCCTTTTCCTTCTCCCAGAATTGACCTTGCGGTGCTGTTAGGAAAGACACCCTCTTCTCTGGAGAATGAGTCATCAAACCTGGATTCAACCCAGGCTCCTTCTCTTGCCCAGCCACTGGTGTTCAGCAATTCCAAGCAGACTTCTATGTCCCAGCCTGCATCTGGTAACGCCTTCCCTCATCACAGCATGGTAAGGAAAATGCCACTCACCTTTGCCTAGGCAAGGTAGGGGGCCTGCTGAATTCACCCACCTTCTGAAACCCTCTCTTTAAGTAATAGGGGAGGGGCAGAATGGGTGCACCCATTTAGTTGAGAATCCCCAAGCTGTGTGATTTACAGCTTCAGTCCTGCACTCATGGCTCCCAGTGTTGTGAGTTCATAGGAATTAGGTGACTGAGCAGGGTAACCTCAGTGCTGGAGTAGTGTTCGGTCCTGGCTAACCCTAGGCCACGTGCCTCTTTCTCACTACGAAAGGGGAAAAGCGAATCCCATAGCCTCTGAGCAGCTGTGAGCTGTATTGTCTGAAAGGGCGATAGGGTGGTAATCACAGCAAGGGAGCATGCCCCGAGTGTGTCGGGGCAGCTGGGCCTGTGACCATAGCCTTGCTGGGCGTCTCCTGTTCTGTACTTCCCTCTGGAAGCTTCTCAGAGAGCTGGTTTCTCCCTCTCAGGGAGACGACTTGTCCCAAGGACAGACTCTGCTTTCAAAGCACCAAAGGTGCCTGTTCCTTAAGGCAGGTCAGTGCTGCCACTCTGCTCTGTCCCGCTCCACTCAATCCCTGCATCTCAGGCTTAGCTTGTGCCGGGTTGGTTCTTGGCCATCCTGCAGCGACGGACAGGGGTACCCCCAGCCTGGTATGAGCTGAGAGCCCAGCAGTCCTGTGTTGAAGAGCGAAGAAGGGAATTGTTGAAATGCACCCAGAGAGGTGCCTGGAGCTGGACAACTGGTTCTTCGTGTCACCCTGGCAGACAGATTGGGAGGATAAGGATGGGTGGCATTTTCCAAAGCACCTATGTGACTGGGGAGCAGGAGTCCCATGGACTTTCGTTGGCACTTAGGGATTCTTGCAGATCCATCTGCTCCCTTTACTGGAGAGCTCAGCTGTGCTACATCCATGCCCTAAAACCTGGCATCCCACGCAGTGCAGGGCAAAATACGAGCATAAAGCCTCTCATTACAGACAGCACCCACAGTACATCCACGGGAAACAAAGCCTGTGTGTGAAACATGCAGGGCAGGGGCACTCAGCTTTCCTGCGGCTCAGGGCTTCCCTTGGAAATCGCGGCCCCTGCTTTTAGTGGTGACTTTTGCTTTCCTTGTTAAAACCCCCAGGTGAGCATGCTGGGGAAGGGGTTTGGAGATGTCGGAGAGGCCAAAAGCAGCAGCACCACAGGCTCTCAGTTCCTGGAGCAGTTCAAGACAGCTCAGGCTCTGGCCCAGCTGGCTGCTCAGCACACCCAGCCCGGCGGAAGCAGCACCTCCTCCTCCTGGGACCTGGGACCCCCAGCCCAGCCCTCAGCTCTTGCGCAGTATGGTAAGGCATCGAGGACGCGGTTTCTGGGCGGCGAAGAGTGTGCTGCAGTGGGTGGCGTGGAGGATTCACTTGGGAGTGCGAGCCCTGGAGCCTTTGGGCTCATTGCCATTCAGAACAAATCACCGGGAGCACACATCTAATTGCCCTCGGATTGGAGAGTTGTTATTGCTCATTAAGGCACTCTCAGGGTCTTTCCTCGTCCTTTTTCCACTCCCAGCAGCCGAAATGAGCTCATTCTGTGTGTCCATCTCACTGACATCTGTTTCAGCCCTGCCAGCCCGCCACACGGACACCTGCAGGCATCTGCTGACCAGTCCCCTCGCCATTTACGCAGCCTAGCGTGCTCTCTAAGTGCAGAGATCTGTAGAGAGGAATTTCATGAGCGGTGGCCTCAAGTACTTTGAGTCCAAGAGCTCTCCAGCGGGATAGATCTCAGATACACAGGCATGTGTCAGCCTCCATCTGCTGGAGGGAGCTGGGCTGCCGATCTCATCGGGCCCCTTGGAAAGGAAACTAGCCTCCGCTGATGGCTCTCATGCCAGAGGCCAGTGGGGAAAAGAAGCGATTTTCCTGGCCCTGGGGATACCTATGATACAAGAGCAGCTCTAGCTGTTCTGTGCTTCAAAGGTCTCTCCAAGCCTTGCATGGTCTAGTGTTAATGCAGTTCTTTCAGCTCCTACATGTTGTTTCTTGCTCTGGGGAAATGGCTCTGGTTCAAATATGAGCTGAGGAAAAACTCAGCCCTGTTCCAGCAGCCGCCAGTGTTGGCATCCTCTAAGTGTTTCAGATAAGGAGCCCCAGAGCAGAGGCAGAGAGAATGGGAGTTGTGTTTAGTAAGCCGGGGTGCAAGAGGTGCAGCCATGCTGAGGGGAGGAAGGCCTGGGTGGTGGTCGTGGGGTGCACAGTAGGTGAAGGAAAACAATCGGGCAATCAAATGCAGCCAAACTTGCAGAGGAGGGCAGGGAAGCAAAGCCAGGTTTCTCTGAGAGTCGGTGTTTGTGTAAGAGGCATTTGCAGTCGTTCTGTGATGGAGAAGCTCTGCTGACTAGATCTGCTTCCTTCCACCCCTAATCTTCATGGCAAGAGCTGCAGGGAGGCCTTATACGCTGAGCTGAAAGGTGGAGTGCTTGACAGGTCAGCACACTGCCCGTGGAAGAGGGCAGGGGTCTGGTTAGAATGCTGGACTGGGAGTCAGGGCTCCTGGGGTTCTTTTCCCAGCAATGCCCCTGACTCCCTTCGGAGTGGTACTCCCCATGCGCCCATGTAGGAGGGACCTAATAGCTCCATGGACATTAACTAACTCTGTGAAGAGCTTTGTGATGCCCGATGAAAGGCTCCAGGGAGGGGCAAGGTCTCAGTCATTTATTTCATTACTGAAACCTAGAAGTGGCGGGACTTGTGTTAGCTCTCACGAAACAACCAGTATTGATCCAGCCTTGTTTTGCGCAGCAGATCTAAAGACCCCAACGGACTCATCAGTTCACAGCCCCTTCACCAAGCGTCAGGCTTTCACGCCAGCCTCAGCGATGATGGAGGTGTTCATGCAGGACAAGCAGCCTGTGGTGACAGCCTCTACAACGGCACCGCCCCCACCATCTTCCCCTCTGCCCAACAAAACCAACCCTGTTCCACAGATGTCCCCAGGTTCATCGGACAACCAGTCCTCCAGTCCCCAGCCAGTGCAGCAGAAGCTCAAGCAGCAGAAGAAGAAAGCCTCCTTGACATCTAAGGTATGGGGTGTGTGGGGAGGTGGCAGCGGGATTGAGGCACAGCTGTGTTGGAATTGTAGCAGCCTCCCTCCCTGTTAATGGGAGTGGAGCTGGATTTGGCTACCCTGAGTTGGATTAGGCTCTCCAGGCTGAACAGATTCATGTTCACAGCGTAATCCAGAGCACCTGCAGACCACAGGGGCGAGTGTGTTCGAAATTCCAGCAGGGTGAGGGTGGGTGTCACTGAAGTCAAGTCTGGGGTTCTCAGTACCTCAATATCTGACTGCAGAGTCGTAACCCTGCAAACATCTGTGTAGGTGAGCCCCTGTGGCCTGATCCCTGTACTCAGGGGCTGTTGGTCAGCTGACATAGCTCTAGCATTGTGACACTGAAGTGTGGGGTGGGCTGAGGTCAGAGCCCTCCTGTGCACATGTAGAATTTTCTCTGCCCGCTTCAGTCTGATTTGTTAAGGCCGTTCTCCCTGCAGGTGGCTCACACGAAGTCCCCTTTGCCCAGTTTGGTTGTCCTTGCAGTGACTTGCCTTTCAGGGACCCCTCCTTCCTTTGCAGATTCCTGCTCTCGCGGTGGAAATGCCTGGCTCAGCTGATATCTCAGGGCTAAACCTGCAGTTTGGGGCATTACAGTTTGGTTCGGAGCCTGTTCTCTCGGAGTACGAATCAACGCCCACGACGAGCGCCTCTGTGAGCCAGTCTCAAAGCAGCCTCTACACCAGCACTGCGAGGTAAAGGCCTGGGGCGCGCAGGGAAACACCCCAATGCCTGTGGTGGACAGAGGCAGGTAGCACTTGCTCCTTTGCCATTAGGGGCAGCCTTGCTTCCAGCTCCATCTGGGTCTCAATGGACCGGCTATAAGGAGCCTCTGTGCTCTAACCCATTGCAGGGTCAGGAGGAGAAACGGCTTCATCCTAACCAGAGGGGCACCTTGTTTGTACTACTGAGATTCTGGAGTCTCCTGTACCAGCCACAGCACAGTGGGGCGGGAGTTTCCTTGGTGTCCAAGCCGCCTGGGTAAATGAGCGCAGGCCAGCACTGCTGACCCTGCAGCCTGCCCCTGCCTGCTCCGGGAGCCCCCTAACTATACTGCATACCAGTAGACCCTTTCTGGCTGGTCTCATAGCTATAAAGGGGGGACAGCGTATGCAACAGTAAACAGTTAAGTTGCCAGCGGACTCATTCAGACAAACCTATGGCTGATTGGCCTGCGGTACTTAAACAGAAAGTAAATTAGTGCAGGTTTCCTGCTGCCGTTAAACCACTCCCTGTGAATAATGAGAGGGGAATCCCCAGCACAACTGCGCCTTGTTCCAGGTGAACAGGTTGTGTGTGTGCTTTCTTCTTCACACTGTAAATACAAATTGTGGAGACTTCTGTAGCAAACAGGGAGAGAGCTGAGCACGTCTGTCCATTCAAACTGAGCGTGCCTTGTCAAATTGAAGGGTTCTCACCCCCTTGCTGTCTAGCTGATCCTTCTTTGGGAGCTGCTGCCACTCCCAGTCCCTAGCAAGTGTGTTGAGTATCCCTTATTGCACAACAACTTTGCCCTGATGTAATGCTGAACAGGAAGATGTTGGCCCTTTTGTCCCGGCGGAGTTACTGGAGATGTCTGGCATTCAGGCCGGGGAGTGGAGGAAGCAGTCATGGGGGTTTGTGAGAGTAAATATGCCTTAGGAGCTCTAATGTAAACCGTGACTTACGGCTGACCTGCCTGCCCCAACCCCTTCCTGTGCAAGGTCTGTGGCACAGTAATTCACAAGGGTTTCAATGATGTCTGGGTTCTGTGCATTTACTGCCCAGAGCTGGGCAGAATGGTGGAAGGGCTGGGGAAGACCTGTAACGTTAAGCAGTTCCTCCTCCAGCCATTGCCGTGTGTCCCCGGCTTATGTGCTTGTCCAGTCTGATTTCAGAATAGCTTTATATCCTCTCTCCTTATCAAGGATGGGGACCTCTGAGTCTGTCAGAAAGGGGAAGACTTGCCTGGATTTTTCACACTTAATTTTATAGAGAGCATTACATCCCCGAACCATTACAGAACCGTTAGCTTAGAGATACTCTGACCTCAGTGGTTCAGGAGCCAAATTAGTGATCAGCATTACCCAAAAGGGTCACAGTTGTGGGAATTCATTGTTTCATTTACTAGAGTGCTATAAATTCATATTTAAACAGCCTGGCCAGGGAAATGTATATAATTCTCACAGCAAAATGACTGACCATGTATTATTATTTTATCAACTGCAGCTGATTAATAACATAGTAAAAGCCTCCTGATTGGTTCATAACTTTAGTTAGTAATTAAATTGCACAGGGGTTTTATATCATGGGCTGCAAATAGCTGCAGGAGACCCATTAAAGGGCTGCTTGCAAGCCTCACTCTGAATATCCCTGCATTAGCGGGTCCTCACAGCCTCCTTCTAAGTACTAGCTCCGTTTTATGGGTGGGAAAGGGAAGCCCAGAGAGATGAAGTGACTTGGCTTGGGCCATGCAGTGAGTCAGTAGCAGTCAGAATGTGGGAGTTCCTGGCTCCCAGTCCAGTGCTCAGTCCACAGCACCACAAGCCTTTTTCAGAGAGAATCTCCCTGTGGCTGGGCCATCCCTCTCCTGGCTGCACTTCTCTGCTGGGTTTGATCAGCTACATTGGTAAGCACATGTAAGCAAAGGCTTGAGGCTGCCAGCCCAGCAGCGTCACTTTGGAGAGAAAATAAACCCCTTCCTTTCTTTCTGTGTAGTGAATCTTCGTCCAATCAAAGCCAGGAGTCTGGTTACCAGGGCGGCACAATACAGACAGCAACGTATACCTCCCAGAACAGCGCTCAGGGACCACTGTATGAACAGAGATCCACCCAGACCAGGCGATACCCAAACTCCATCTCCTCCTCGCCCCAGAAAGACCTGACCCAGGCCAAGGTAGGGAGCTGGCCTTAACTGCCTTCTGGGGCCAGCGCATCCCCTCTCGGTGGTGCTGTCTTACCATGGCAGAGTGTGAAGCCCTGTGTGGAGGGGTGGCTGTAATTCTGCAGTGCAGGAAGGGTGTAAGAGAAATCAAAAAGCTGATAACTGGGCCCTGCAGATCACTGCAGAGCGGGAGCTGGCAAACTGGGAGAGCAGAGTGCTCAACGTTGCTGGCTTGCTATGGAAAAGCCCTCTCTTCTGCTGAGCTAAAGGCTTGCTGCTGTGTAGAGGTGGACCTGATGTCGTCACCACAGGATGTGATGGTTGTCTGCAAACTGGCCTTGCTCAGGACTGAAGGAGGAGAGGTGGGAGTGGGTCATTTTAAATGGAGAGGTGAGTGAGGAAATCCATGGTTCCTTGATTCCACTGTAACTTCCTTTCAAAATCTGCAACACCAGCTAGAGGCAGGGTCTGTCAATATTTCTTGTAAATTGGAGCTTTATCATTAATTTAGCCCCAAGTAGGCATAGGTGTAATCCTGGGCCTTGTAGCTGCAGTGCGGCCCCCTGGGTACTGTGGTGGAGGGTGCACTTGCAGTGCCAACCGTGGATGATCTAGTTATTTCTTGGGATGGGCAACGTGTGGGATTTTCTTTCCTTCCTGTGATCCCGAGTGTCTCCCCTCTTTCTGGCCAAGGGCTGCAAACACCTTCCACTGGAGCCTGCCACGCCACACCTGGGTTAGCTGCTGAGAGGGGCATTGGTCAGGTGCCGCTGCTTGGAGAGTCTGTCCCTTTCTGGTCTTCCCTGCTGGCTTCTCGGGGTGGCCTCTTTGGGTGGGGTGGGGGAATTGCCTCATGGATCCTTTGGTGTCGCCTCTTGTCTTGTGGAATCTGATAAATGTGCTGAGAACCCCTCGCTGTTGGCCACATGTCATGTGCCTGCCAAGTATCAAGAGTCCCCATGCTGAGATTTGTTCACCTTCAGTGAAATTCACTGGTGGCAAAATGAAAACTGACAGACGGTTCTGCTTTTCACACACCACCTGTGGTACTCACTGCAGAAGGGTAGTGCTGAGCTTGAGACTAGCATGATTCCAAAAGGGCTTGTAGATTCTTATGGATCACACAACTATCCAGAGTGGGAATAGTTAATGGAACATCTGTGTTGGAGGAGATGTAGACCTCTTGATCAGCGCTTGAGCCGGTCTCTAACTACTAGGTATTAGGAGGTTTCTTGCACCTTCCTCTGGAGCATCTGTACTGCCCATGGTCCGAGGGGAGCCTGAATGGGTTAGCCTCGTGTCTGATCCAGTCTGATAATTCGTACGGTCCTAGGTCTGCTCCTGGAGCTATTGTGTGGGCCTGGAGGGGGGTTAAACAAATGCAGAGGGGTCAGTGAAGACAAGCTGTAGCCATCCCAAACTCTCCCCTTTCTTTTCCAGAATGGTTTCAGCTCTGTACAGCCCACACAGTTACAAACCACGCAGGCCGTCGAAGGTGAGTTGCCAGCATGACTCGGGGGTTGGGTTTGCTCACACCACACATTCCCTTGTGTTCCTTCTGGGGGTTGTAAGGAACAGCCTCAATCCACGCTGGCAGAAAATTGTCACCTTGCTGGCCTGCTCTGTGCTGCTTGTTTTATTTGCTTACCCTAAAATGTTCTGTCTTTTACCACTTGCCTCTGTGACTTTGGGCAGGTCACTTAACTTGTGTGCCTGTCAAGTGGGACTGTCTATTCCTGATGATGATCCTTGGCCCTTATCAAGGGCTTTTCATTCATAGATCTCAGCTCTGTGTGAAGCTGGATAAGGATCATTGCTTCTGTTTTACTGTTGAGGGAAACTGAGGCACAGAGGTGCAGTGGCTTGACCATGGTCACGCAGCAGGTCAGCAGCAGAGCCAGAAATAAGCCCCAGGTCTCCCATCTCCCAGTTTTGTGCTCTCGCTGCCAGTTCATGCTGCATTCCCTTCCTCCACGGGCTGTTGGGAGGGGGGAATGTTTGTAGGGGGAAAGTGCTGGTGGTGTTCCCAGTGCTCAGAAGACCCCTAACCACAGCTTTCATTCATAGGTGCTCCAGGCCCTGTGGTGAAATCAGATTCCCCCTCTGCCCCCAATATTGCACCTCTGAATGATGCAGTATCCGCATCGTCCCTGCTGACAACAGCCAGCCAGCATTCATCAGCTCTGAGTAGCCTGAACCACACTGAGGAGCTCCCCAGTACGACCACCGCCCAACTCAGCAGGTGAGCTCGGGGCATGCCAATTGCTGGAAAAGCAGAACGCTAGGCCCTGTTCAGAAATGGTGAGTGGAGAGGACCTTTTGGACCACCTGCTGCCATGTGGTGATGTGGTACCCCTCCTCTCTCCAGAGGGGCCTCCAGGATCCCCTCACTTAGACACCATGGGATGGAGCTTCAGTCATTCTGGGCAAGAAAAGGTGTCCCTTCCCCTACCTGGCCAAGGCGTCAGGGAAGCGCTGGCTCCACAAAGGAAAGTGCTCTCAAGGGACCTTCCCCTGAAATGTACCACGCTCTGTTTGCCTGGGAAGCAAGCTCAGCTTTGCTGTCAGGAGCTGGACTGCACTTGGCTTCCAGTCTTGTTGCTCTCTCCATATCTATCGTCCATCCCAAATGCGGTCTGGTCCTGCACCTGACGTCTCCTGTGGAGGGAGATAATGGAGCTGTATGGTAGCGTTGGAGGGGTAGTGAGCCCTGCTGTCTAACTCTGCAGTTGGCTTGACAGCTTTTTCTCGCCTCCTGCAGCACGTTACCCACCCAGCAGAACAGCCTCTCTTCGTCTACGTCCTCTGGGCGCACATCAACGTCAACTCTTCTGGTGAGTCCAGATACTGCAGTGCAGATCTGCTCAGGCACTGAGCACCTGTTACTCTGGCCCCACTCACTGGAAATATGGGCGCACCATCCCCTGTGAAAGCCAGGCCCTGATGCAGCAGCAGGCGGTGTGTATAGCATAGATCTGGTGGCAAAACTGCCCACAGCCAAGTAACGAGTGCAGCCTGTCAGAGATGGGGTGGGACTCAGCCAGGCTGGCCAGCGATCTAAAGGTTATGGGGGAGAGATTTGTTTCAATATATTGCATGCCTGTTCATGGCTCTAGGCAGGATGAGGCCTGTTTGTCGCATACCAATAGCTCCTTACTAGCTTGCTGTAGCCATTAAGGGAGAAGTGTATGCCACAGAAACCTGGAGTTGCAACCAGATGCAGTCAGACTAGACTGTGGCTGATTGAACTGCAGTGCTCCGACATACCAACTGCTGGCAGTGCGGAAATGCTGAGCCCAGTGCTGCTGGTGCTCACAGCAGAATGAAATTCTTCCCACTCCACGGCATGCATTCAGTCGCTGCTCTCCGGGGGTTGCACCAGAGTTGCCTTCAGCATGTTTAAATACCAGGTGGAGGCTCCGGATGGTTTGCTTATGGGGGCACTGTTGGGAGCGGGGGTGGGTGTCTCTGGGACGTGGCACTTAACCCAGTAACACATGGAATGAGCAGCACCTTTCTCTTGGTCTCTCTCGCAGGACTGTATTGTTCCCCATGTGCTGGAGAAGGCTCCGGGCTCGCTTAGGGATTTGCTTAGGGGTTTTGCTTCCTTTGTAATTGTGGGTTCTCTCAGTACTGCCCCTTCCAAACTGAAGGGCCTTTTCTTCCTGTATCAGTAGCTTGAAGGGCCTTGTGTCCTGGCCTGAATGTTGGGGTGGTTTTTCGTGCTGGCTGTTGGGCAGCCAGTTTCCCAGATTGTGACTAGATTGTGGCAGTTTGACATTAGAGGATCTCACCGGAGACGGAGTCTGAACAGGGAACCTGCCACAGGGACGGCTCTCTGTGCCACTTGCACAATAGGTGACTGGGTGTGAAGAGCAAACAGCATCTTGTTTCAGCAGCTTTTCTCACCCCTCTTGTCACTGTTCCCCAGCTGCCCCTTTCGGGGTGCTGGAGGGGTAGAGGAGCCCTTTAAACCTGGGATTGTAAGATTTGCCCTGGTGGCTGAGGGGAGGTTTCGGGGTGGGTTTTGTTTTCCTAGTGTAGGTAAACTCCCCCATCTTGTGACTTTTGGAAATGCCCAGTCGCTGTGCCAGATTTCCATGGCCGCATTTAGTTCTGCCTGCAGCCATGTGGTACTGTTTGATAGCTGGAGACATGTAACTAGAACCAGGCCTGCACTTTGGGAGAGCCCAACTGCAGAGCGGCATGCCCAGTGCAGGAGCAAAGCCCTTGCTGCAAACAGCTGCTGCAGTTAGGGATTTCCAGGTCCAGCAGTTGTTTGCACCCTCCCCCCTGCATACCGCTCCTCCTGCAGGGTGGTTGTTCGTCCTGCTTGGCTACATGGAGACTGCCTGGGCCTCTAACTCTTTCTCTCCCCACCCCCCTTTAGCACACTAGTGTGGAGAGTGAAGCAAGCCTCCATTCTTCTGCTAGCACTTTTTCCACCTCCTCCAGCACCGTCTCGGCTGCCCCACCTGTGGTCAGCGTCTCCTCCAGTCTTAGCAGCGTCAGCAGCCTGGGCTTGAGCCTCAGCAGCAACTCCACAGTGACAGCCTCCTCCCGGAGCTCTGTTGCAACAACATCAGGTGGCGGGGGGCTGCCTGCAGTGGGGGGGGAGGGTGAGAAGCTGATCTGGTACTGTGCGGGGCGGGGGGGCCGCATGTGGTGGAGGAAGGACGAGAAGCTGATCTGGTGCTGGGGGAGGGGCCGCATGTGGTGGGGGGATGGCTGATTTGATCAGTGTTTTTTTCACTGTGTAACTGTGTTTTTCCTCCTTCAGGAAAAGCCCCTCCCAACCTCCCTCCTGGAGTTCCTCCATTGTTGCCTAATCCGTACATCATGGCTCCAGGGCTGTTACATGCCTATCCGGTGAGTGGGGCTCTGGGGAGCTGGCCGCAGAGGTGCAGCATGCCAGTAGATCCTTCCTAGCTCTCTCTGTAGCTAGAAAGGAGGGACAGTGCATGCCAGAGGAATCAGAGTTGGTACCAGATGCAGTCAAGCAGACACCACCTGGTTGAACTTGCAACATAAAACTCTTACAAAAGGCTAATCAATGGGGCTGCACCGGGGCTCAGCTAGTTTGGAGGCTCCCCTCCTGGGAAAAGGCCCTGCGGGAGGGAGCAGTGCGTCTGTGTGCAAAGAGGGGTAAGTGTCACTTGGTGGAGATGACCGCAGGGGTATTCTTGGTGGAGGACTCTGTCCGAGCTGCCTGCTCTGTGGCGTGCTAACCTCCAGCAATTAGGGCATGTACAGACATCCCCCACCCCCATCTAATGCAGAGCAAAGAGCCCTGGGTCCCAGCCTGGTCAGCCAGCAGCACCTATTGATCCAAGGTCCCTGGGAGCGGAGGTTTGGAGCAGTGCCAGCCCCTTGGTGGGTAATGTGCAAACAGCTGGAATGGGAAGTGGGTGGCAGTGGGACACTAGGACTTACCACTGAGCTTTCTCCTTACGGTAGAGAAACAGGAGCACTGAGTGCAGTGTCTCTGCTGGAGAATTGTCCCAGAAGCTGGGAACCAGGGTGACGGACTGAACCAAAGATCTTAGCCGGGGTGCTCAGTTTTTCCATACCAGCCCCAATTCTGTCGGGTGGTTGCGAGGCGCCCCTCTCGGTCGAGAGCCCACAGTCTTAGCTGTGTGTGTGTATATGTGTGAAACGAGAGAAGTTACACACTTGTGTATACAACTTCTGCAAACTACTTACAAACCGGGATTGTCCCACCGATATTTGATGAGCCATACAATCCCATGTGGCACCACATCTCTCGGCCGCGAACTAGAGATCTTTGACCAGGTCCCGTAGCGGTTTCTCTCGTTCCAGTCATTCTGTCTCTTGTTGTCATGGGGGCTGGTCTTCATTCTTGGTCATATAATTATCTGGACTATGGTCATTCAGATCTGCCTTGGCTACTTGGTAATGAGCTGTAAGATTTGTGTACTTAATGCAATCTCCTGCTCCTTTCTTAGCCACAAGTGTATGGTTATGACGACTTGCAGATGCTTCAGACGAGATTCCCATTGGTGAGTATGTAAAATAAGATATGTAAGGCGCTTCTGTAGACACAGCAGCTGGCCTGTATCTCTGGACCTAACCAGTGAATCCAGACAGGCCTGCCAGGTTGTAAAGTATTCGTGAGAGACTAGGAAAATGGGATTCCATATGTATACAGCTGTGGCGCTTTCTGTAGAGGTCACTCTAATCAATTTGTGATCAGTTCAGCTCCTCCAGGTGTTCTCTGGCACTTGGGAATCAGTAGCGTTAATTATTTGGTCAGCAGCGGTGATTGGGACAGTAGGTTTATGAAGCCGAGTCCAAAGCAAGCAGAGCTCCGCTCACTGTGAGTGGCGGATGGTGCTAGCTGGACTGACCTTCTCTAGAGACAGAGGGAATGCTTGCCCCAGGGATGTGGTACATGGTCTGCAAAAGAGAAGTTATTCTTGTTCCCATGGCTGTGATGCTGGACGTACAGTCCTGGACCTTTTAAGAGCATGCATACCAGTAGACCTTTTCTAGCTCTTCTAATGGCCAGACGGGGGATGGTAAATGCAAGAGAAAATCCGGAGTTGCTACCAGATGCAATCAGCCTACCGTGTGACTGATCTGAACTGCATTACTCCAACACACTGGACTGTTGCAGCCTGGAAATCCTGTTTCTCCAAGAGGCCCGCCTTTATAACAGTATGTAGTTCATTGCGCTTTCTCCCTGTCTCTTTTAGGATTATTACAGCATCCCATTCCCTACCCCCACCACCCCGCTGACTGGAAGAGATGGCAGCCTGAGCAGCAATCCGTATTCTGGTAGGAGGGAGGCACTTGTCCCTCGAGTTTGGGGTGGCTTGGCTATAGTGTGAGCACTGGGGCAGTGTTTTCTTCTGAAAGCAAGATCTCCGTATGCGTGAGGTTTAAACACTGCACCTGGAAGCAGCCAAGCAGGGGAGCTCTTAGATTCTGGATGCTCCACGTGGCAGGCTCTGCTGGAGCCTCTCCAACTGCACCACTCCAGCTCAGCCTGGTGTGTTTCTCCAAATGAGTGTGCGGCATTTCCTGTGCACTGCCCCACTGGGACTAGCACTGGGCAGTTCTAGCCTCGGGAGTGCGGGGATGGCCCGTGGAGCAGGCACTACCCGTGGCTTGCGGCGATTATCCAGCTTGGGGGCTTTATTCTCTTTTGGTCCCTCTGACAATCCCGTTTCTGGTGTTACCGTGACTGGACACCTCATTGCAGCAAAATATCTAGAGGGATCCATTTAGCAGGGAGATGAAGAGCTACCTGTCTGGCTTGGCAAAGCAGAGTCTAAGCAGGGGAAGGTATAATTGGCAGATACACATAGAGGGTAGAAACATAGGAGGGACAGGAATGCTGAGAAGTAATGGTATGAAATTCAGGCTGAATAGCTGGAAAATCAGCTCTTTTGGGCTGTGGAAGAGTGTCCCAAGGGAAGAGTCAGGTGGGGCATTTAAAAACTTGACTGGGCAACACACTAGCAAATACGCCCTAGGGGTCAGTCCGGAGCTGGAATTAGGAGGGGCCACCTGGCCTAAAAGGGGCTTTCCATCCCAGCTCCAGCACTGAGGCCTGCAGTTAGCTCCTTTAGCTGCTTGTCTTTGCTTTCCTGTACATCGCTTCTCCTCCTGCTTCAGGCAGGAAGTGCTTTGGACCAGCCCGCTGACCTTAGAATCCCAGCCCCGGGCTGATGGGCCGTCGCACGCATAATTTGCCAAGTTAGCACTGGAGCCATAATTAGCATTTTTGGCTGTCGTGGAGCTGGCACAGTGCCTTACTGTGTGCACTCTGAATGGGGAGAGTGTTTGCAGGGAAGAGCAAGCAGGTGCTCTTAAAGAAATGCAAATGGAGGCTTTCCAGACCCCTCGGCCTGTGCCCAGTCTCCAGGGCCAGCTGCTTGCAGGAGCAGAGGAAGTGATATTTGCGAGTATTCTCTGCAGGTCATTGGGCCCCTGCAAGGGTACTTGCTTCTCTGCCATGGCATGGAGAGGACTGAGTGTGAGCAGCACTGTAAAAAGAAGCTATTCACATCTTCAGCTAGTCAATATCTGATTCCCCTGTTCAATGAGATCCGAGCACCAGGCAGCTACTGGCTGACGGTGCAGGGCTCTTAGGGTATGTCTACACTACACTTTAGACACCTGTGGCTGACTAGGGCTAAGGGGCCGTTTAACAGTAGTGAGATACTTGGGCTGCAGCCTGAGCTTTGAGACCCTCCCACCTTGTAAGGGCCTAGAGCCTGGGCTGCAGCCCAAACTCCTACACTGCAGTTAAGCAGCCCATGAGCCTGAGCCCCACAGGCCCGAGTCAGCTGGCCTGGGCCAGCCGCGGGGTTGTAACTGGAGTGCACACATACCCTTACAGCTTGGGGTCACTCGTGAGCCTGCTGCTTTGTTCTGGGCCCGTTCCAAGCTGAGTTTGGAATCGCCATAAACTCCGGGACCCTACTTGTGAGATCCTGGTGTGTCTGGCGCTCAGGCTGCGAGTGGGGCCTGCAGGAGTTTCTCAGACAAACCCCAGTGTTGGTGGGTCTTGCTCCCCTGTATGGGGGTTGGAGTATGAAGGCCAGAGGCTGCTATAAGAGCTTGTTAAGCACTTCGGCAGGACACTATGTCATGTAGTTTAGTCCCTGGGGAGCTGATTACAGGAACCCGTCTCCCTTTAGGGTCTGCTTCTCTGTGGGTTGCTCCTTGAGGGGCACAGAGGACAAAGGGGCTTTGGGGAAAGCAATTAGTGTAACAGTCCAGCCTTGCATGCTGCATGGCTGCTGCGTCCGTAGGTCCTGCTGCAGAGGGGTCTGAAAGGAATCCTCTCTCGGCTGCGGGGAAGGGTCGTATGTACTGGGCCCCTTTGATTTCGTGGCTTGGAATCCTCGAAGGATCATCTGGAGGTTGGGGCAGGGGCCTGCGTTCTGTTCCTGGTTCTGCGGCTCTCACTCTAGGACCCTGGGCAAGCCAGCTCCACCCCTGAGCGTCACGCAGCAAGGTTAAGGCTCACCAGCACCCCACGGGGGGTTGAGGCCTGTTGTTGGCAAGGTTCTCTGAGATCCTTGGGTGAAAGGTGACAAAGGCAAGGCAGTCGATCCCAGTCACTCGCTCGTCGACCACTCAGCCCGGTGGCCTCACTCCCGCCCGTCTCCCCCTCTTCTCCAGGAGACCTCGCAAAGTTCGGCCGCGGCGACGCCTCCTCCCCTGCTCCAGCAACAACTCTGGCGCAGCCTCAGCAGAGCCAGACGCAGACACACCACACCACGCAGCAGACGTTCCTGAACCCAGCTCTGCCTCCTGGCTACAGTTACACCAGCCTGCCGTACTACACAGGGGTACCAGGGCTCCCCAGCACCTTCCAGTATGGGCCCGCCGTGTTCCCTGTGAGTGCTCCCCCTTTCCACACCTGGTGTGGGGGGGCAGGGCAGAGAAGCTTGGCTGGCCCTGTGCTCACCATCCTGGCCCCTTCCTTTCTCTAGGTCGCTCCTACCTCTTCCAAGCAGCATGGTGTGAATGTTAGCGTCAACGCGTCAGCAACCCCTTTCCAGCAGCCCAGCGGCTATGGCTCTCATGGATACAGCACTGGTAAGAGACGCTTGGTGGGCAGTCAGTCGGTACGTCTGTAACATGTGGAGGGTTGTCAGGGAGGTCACAGGAGAGGAAACGGGCAATTGTCCCGGGCTGGAACAAACTAGTCCACTGAGCCCTGCCTGCGCTGGGCTGCTGGACCGCCACAGACACTGCCTTTCTGCCTTGGGTCTCTCTGGGGTGCTGTTGGAAACAAAGTGCAGCTGCGGTCTGGACAAACACCACTTTCAATCCCAGGCCGGGAGATCCACCAAAAATCATCCTTGTGTCAGACTGCCCCAAGCAGTCCTGGGACTGACTTCAAGAGCCCTGGGGCTACATGGGCATTTACACCTCATGGGGAGGGCACCTGCTGGCTAATTAGAAGCAGTGCTGTGGGGCGACTTGTCCATGAAGATGCTGGGATGTCCTCTCTGTTTATGTACAGACACCTTGTTCTTGGTGGATTGCCCGCTGGTGGGTAAGAAGAGGGACTCTGCCCAGAGAAGAGTAAGGGCCCAGAGTGCTTCCTGGCAATGACTTGTAAGATGTTCATGTGCGGCTCTAGAGGGGTGGCCAGGACCCCTGGCACTCTGAGTCAAGCTTAAGTGAATTCTTCTTGCTCTCCCGATTGTCTGTGACTTCTAGCCTGGATGTACACTTTCAGAGCTGCTGCAGGATTTAGCCATCACATGAGTGACATGGCTGATGTTTCTCTTTCCCATCTGCAGCAGCATCGAGAATGGACTCGAGGAGAGACATTGCTCTGATGCACCCTTGTGCAGCATATTGATTCTTCTTGACCGGCCCAGCCATATCCCTGCGTTTGTTTGTATGGGATCCACGGAGCACTGCACACCCTTCCGGAGAGTCACGTGCTGGATTGCTGGCTCCCTGAGCATCGCTCTCAGAGACTGATAGCGTTTAAAGCTAGCAGGGACCATTAGATCATTTAGTCTGACCTCCTGTATGTGTCACAGGCCTGAGAATTTCACCCACATACCCCTGTAGTGAGTGCAATAACTTGTGTTTGGCTAAAGTGCATAATCCTGAAAGGCAGCCGGGCTTAGTCTGCAGACCTCAGGAGCTGGTCAGTCAACCCCCTCCCTTGGCAGTTCGCGGGTGATTAACTATTGGAACACTGAGAAACACTTGTGCCGAATTTCTAAATTACAGTTGTCTGGCTTCAGCTTCCAGCCATTGGTTCTTGTTCTGCTGCCTCTGCTAGATTGAAGAGCCCTTCGCTACTTGGGATTTTCTCCCTGTGAAGGTCCATACACGTCATCAAGTCACGCTTTGATCTTTTGGATGAACTGAACAGATCATACTCTCAGAGTCTCTCGCTGTAAGGCATTTTCTTCATCCCTCAAATCATTTCAGGGCTCTACACTTTCTTCATGTTTTCAGCTTCCTTTTGAAACGTGCACACGAGAACTGGATGTGATATTCGAGCATCGAGCTAGTCAGTGAAGTATAGAGGTGAAATCACCTCCTTTCTCCCTAAGTCCGAGGATGGCATCCGCCCTTTTTTGCCACAGCATCACACTGGGTGCTCTTGTTCAGTTACTTGTCTGCTATCAGTCACTACCTCTGAGAGAGAGCCCCCGTTCTGTAGGGAATTACTTGTTTCTAGTTGTATAATTTTCTATTCAAACCCACTTTGTTTGAATGGCCCAGTTTACCAGACAATCCGGATTGCATTGTATGACTGCCCTGTCCTCCTCATTGTTTATATCCCTGCTAGTCTCTAGTTCATCATCAGTGACTTTATATTTGTTTCCAGATCACTGGTGAAAATGTTGAACAGGGTCCGACTTAGTACCAATCCCATAGAAACACTCCCATTGACGATGTCAGCCAGTTCTTAATCCATTTAACATGTACTCCACTGGTATTGTGTAGTGTCAGTTTTTCCATGAGAAAGTCATGGGGCACGAAGTCAAACACCTTCCAAAAGTATATTACATCTCTGCATTTACCTTTATCACCCGAACTTGGAATCTCAAGGAAGTAAGGCTTGTTTGACAAGACCTATTTTCTGTAAAATCACGTTGACTGCCATTAATTATATTCCTGTCCTTTAATTCTTTTTCTCAATTGAATCCCTTATCAGCTTTTCCATTATTTTGTCTGCGATTGATGTCAGGGTGGCTGGCCTGTAGTTACCCAGGTCATCCTGCTTGCTTTTTCTTTTTTTAATGTTGGCACAATATTAGCATTCTTCCAGTCCTCTGGAATTTCTTTAAGATTTCTGCACATGTGTTGACAGGCTGGGCTTTGTCTGACACCAGACAGTATGTGCTGTCTCTGCTGGGCTTTTACAAATGGCAGGTGTGTCTAGTGTTTGTGCACAGCATCAGGGTGAGAAGGCTCAGCTGGTCTGTGTCCTCCACCATGACCTATAAATCAGAGTAATTCTTGATGCTGCGCTGGCCTGGTGAGTCTGCTGACCCTGTCCTGGCAGCCCACTGTCATATCTCTTCCCCCCCAAGACCCTGAGCGACAGCACCTGTTGCTCTGTGATGCCAAAGTCTGGACCTGGCATGTAGTTTGCTGTGAAGTTGCTAGCTGACATGAAATCTCAGCCCATCTGGTGAAGTTCTGTGCGTGTCTTGGCTCTCAGTCCCCATGAATGTTACCTACAAATCAAGGACTTTTGCTAGCACTGGGCCTGGGTGTGTGTTAGACTCACCCCGCCCCTAATGAGTGTGGTATATTAAGGGGCTACCCTGCCCTTTCTGTGCCTTGTAGGGGTGGGAATGTGGTCTTGTCTAGCTGCCTCATCCCTGCTGCCCCCAGAATGCTATGGCCACAGCCCTCTCGCTCTCAGCCCCACATCCTTGGTTGCGAAGCCCTGGCTAGTTCAGGAGATGGGGAAATGTTCCATCCCCTTCGTTGCGGCAGCCAGGATATCCTGGAAATGTTGCGCTAGAAGGGACTTCAAGAGGTAACCAAGTCCCGCCCCTCGCACTGAGGTAGGGCCAAGTAAACCTAGACCAGCCCTGACTGGTGTTTGTCCAATCTGCTCTTAAACCTCCTCCCTCGGACGCCTATGCTGGAGCTTAACTCCCTGGAGAGCTAGGAAGTTTTTCCTGATATCTCACCTGAATCTCCCTTCCTGCAGGTTGAGCCATTACTTCTTATCCTACCTCCCGTGGCCGTGGAGAGCAACTGATCCTTAATGAAAATAATTGACTGGTACCGGTCCCAGGCCTGTCCCCTGCAGGACCCCACTAGATACACACTCCCAATCTGACAGCAAACTGCTGATAACTCCTCTTTGAGTTCAGTCTTCCAATCAGTTCTGCACCCACCTTATAATAATTTCATCTAGACCACATTTCTCATTGGAGACCCGAAGAAACTGCTTTGGCAGCGGATTGTTCTGTTCTGGGATCCAAGAGCTGCTTGTCACCCTTGCCTGATGGTCTCCTCCTTGACAGATCTTCCCAGAACCAGATCGAAGTCCACTCCAGTCAGGATCCTTGCAGCAGTTCTTCCTGTTGCTGAACAGCTCTGCTAATTCTGCAGAGCCATGCTTCCCCTGGGGCTCTGTGCCATCGGAGCTGTTCTCCGTACCAGCGTTAGCAAGGTGCGAAACGGCTCCACGCAGGAGGGCTGGGGTGTTGGGCCGTCTCCTCAGCACACCCCATAGTGGTGCTGAGGCTGCCTGGTAACAGTGTGTCAGCTCTGAGGGCATGCCCTTGCGGAGCGCACAGCCCAGGGAGCGGGCACTAGTGGAATGGGAGAGATGAGGAAATGGCAGCTGTTAGCCATCCATGGCCACCCGTTTCTAAGGTCAAAGCCCCTCTGGGGACTGTTGTCTGGAAGGACAAAGCTGCTCTGCCCTTTGTAGGAGCCCCTGCCAGGTGCCGTCTGGCAACTCCCACAAAGCAGAGGATTTCTTCTGGTATAATCAGGTTGAAGCAGCGGGGTGGGAGCAGGGTGGGGTGTCTGAGGCCAGGGCATTCAAGCTGGGAATGTGACAGATTCTCCACTCTTCTGAGAAGGGGCTTCCTCCTGCCAGGTGGGAGCTCTCTCCAAACCCCACCTGGAGTGGGGGACTCCAGTGGCTGCATCCAGTGCTGTGGCTCCTTCCTGCCTGGGAGTGGCGCTGGTTCACCTGGTAACCTCAGGGTGCCCACCCCTGCCCTGCCTGCTGACGGGAGCTCCTGCCTGATGCTGACTTTTGGGTTCCTCCCTCCACAGGTGTATCCGTGACATCCAGTAACACGGGAGTGCCAGACATCTCGGGCTCAGTCTACTCCAAGACCCAGGTTGGTATCTCGTCCATAGTCTCTGGGCAGATAGTAGCTGGTGTGGGGGTGCTCCGGGGGACCTGTGCCAGGCTTTGTGGGAACTGCAGGCCTGTCTGGGTGTCTGCACTGCAGCGAGGAACATGCCTCTTGGTCCAGTTAGACACTCGCACGAGCTTGGCTCGCGCTAGTGCACTGCGAGCCACTGCCGACGTTGCGACGATGCTGGCTGGACCGAGAAGCACGCTCCCAGCTGCAGTGTAGACATGCTCTCTAATGCAGCGGGCTCTGTGGGGCGATTGTCTCTCCACCCGGAGGCAATCCGGCTGGGTGGGATTTGAGAGAGCGGCAGGAGATGTTTTGGGGTTGGGAAACGTCTCCCGTCTGAAGCATGCAGGGTGAAAGAGCCCTCGCCCTGCGCCGTCTTAGACGCAGGCGTGTGCTAGGGTAGACCTGCCTGGCGCCCCTCACCCCCCCGTGGTGTCTCCTTGGCAGCAGTCCTTCGAGAAGCAGGGATTTCACACTGGAACCCCGGCAGCCTCGTTCAACTTGCCTTCAGCATTAGGCAGTGGTGGCCCCCTCAACCCCGCAACGGCCGCAGCGTACCCACCAGCGCCATTCATGCACATCCTCACCCCGCATCAGCAGCCTCACTCCCAGATCCTCCACCACCACTTGCAGCAGGACGGCCAGGTAAGCAGCCCCCCAGCCCCCTGCCGGGTTATTTCCTAGGGCTCTCTCTCGCTCCCCTGGCCCCCCTTCCCTTCCCTTCTCATGCCCCACAGCGGACACATGCAGACACGCGGTCACATGCACACACTCGTTCATGCCTGCACATACACACACGGCCTGTGAGAGGAAGAGGTGAGGAAGGCCCGGGGTGCACTCAGCTGGGGGGTGCTCAGCGCCACCCCATTGCTGCTGGGCCGTACCAGGTACGTTCAGCCATTGCCCCTCCCCCCGGGAACATACCTGGTACGTCCTGACCTCCCCGTTCCTGCCAGTGGCGGCTCTGCAGGCCAGCAGTGGAGGGGTTAATGGCCACCCCCACGATCCCGCCGTAGCTGTCAGGTCTAACCGTGGATTTCTATTGTCATAGTTTGTCCCTTTATTTTCCATATCCTGGCACTGCAACAGCTTCCATATTTGCAGATGATTCTGTGCTGCCAACGCCAGCAGGAGGACCAGGTAATGAACCTCTCTGAATGGTAATGCCTTGCCCCTCCCCACGCTGCCCCCTAGGCCCCTCAGCCCCCAATCAGCCCTTCATACGCTCCCGAGCCCCCTATGGCCGCACCACCCTGCCAGGCGAGGAGGGAGGCCCCCAGTCAGTAAGTGTGCACACTCACACCCGCGGCACAGACACACACGCCCATGCTCACACCTGCCCGCCCCCACCCCCGGTTCCCTGAGCCGCAGCCCTGGCGGAGCCCTCCAGCTGCTGCTGTGTGGTGGTGTTGGAAGCATTCCTGGTCTGGAGGAAGATGCGCGGAGTGGCTCATGGGGAAGGGGGAGGCGGGGGGCCCAGCTGGGTCGGGGGCTGTGGGCTGGTGTCAGCCTGCTGCACTGGGCTAGAGCCGTGCCGGGGCGGAGGGCCGCAGCAAGTTGGCACCATGGCTGTCTTGTGCAGCCCAGAGCGATGCTGTGGCCTGGAGCTCACCTGGCATGGTGAGCATGGGGCAGCTCTCCTGGAACTGGTCTCGCAGGTCTGCAGCTCGTGCTGTTAAGCGCCGGTGCGGGACTCCTGGGTTTGAGGGCAAGGCACGGCCTGGCCTGTGGTGTGCAGAGCAGGCCGGGCTCAGGACCCTGGGGATTCTTAGGGCTTCCAGCTCGCCCCAGTAACCCTCTGCTTCCCCTCCAACCCCCCTCAGAGCGGCACCGGACAGCGCAGCCAGGGCAGCTCCATCCCCCAGAAATCCCAGGCCAACAAGTCCGCCTACAACAGCTATAACTGGGGCGCCAACTGAGGCTGCAGCGGCCCTGCGCACCTCGCCACTCGCTTCTGGAAGAGAAACGTACCGAAAACGACGACAAAGGAACCCGGGGAGGAGGGAGCGCCCCCTATCCCCCGGCACAGCGCCAGCAGCCCCCGGGGCAGGCCGGCCACTTGGCTCTGCATTGTGTCTGTTTTCAGCCACCTTTCCTGTTGTATGTAATATAGAATTTGTATTCTCTCTCTCTCTCTCTCTATCTCTCTCTGCATTCAGACTGAACCGTTTGCCGTAGGGGCCTTTTTTGGTTTTTACTCCTTTCTCTCCCCGACTTCTCCCCCATCCTGCTGCCCCCTGACCCTGGTGGACCTAAAGGAGTGGAAAGCTGCAAGCCCACCTACAGCAAACCCCCTTTAATATTAGGAATAAGAACAGTAATTGATATGAACAGCATTGTCCGATGAATTAGTTGAAGTGTTTTTTGTACTGTGTTCTAAATTTAATGGATAAATGTGTCTTGTATATAAAAACGAAAACCCCACGCCGTCCTGGAGTCCTCATTTCCTCAGCACACTCCACTGCTCCCACAAGCCCAGGAGGGTACGTGGAGGGAAACCCCTCTTTATTTTAAGTTCTTCATCTGCCCCCTTCCCCACACTGGGCCCCAGGCCAGGCCCTTCGCCTCCCCCCTTGCACGCTGTAAGTATATTCTGCTTTTGGGTTTTTTTTGGTCTTTTTTTCTATGCAGTCCAGATCTTGTATTTTTCAGTTGGAATTGGTCACTTCAAATGAAGCCCCCGTGCGGGTTATTTACTAAAAGAGAATAAAGATCACAAAGTGATGTGTGTATTTTTTAATACCTACCTTCTGAGCCTTGATCAGGATTTTTGGCACTGGGCCCTGGAGCACGTCATGGATGCTGGAGAGGGAAAGCGGCGGGCCGGGCCCTGTCCCGGTATATTGATGGGTAGTGGAGGAGGCCAGGCCCGCTCCGTCTCTGGGCCTGCATGTCCCCTTTTTGTCTTGAGATGCTGACCCCTCCCCTCTGTGGTCCCCAGGCATCTCTGCCCTTTCCAGGGCACTCATCTTGGTGGGCCCAGGTGCAGGCATGTTCTCCTGCCCAAGGCGAAGCAGTCACTGGCTGCAGGCAGTGACCCAATGGGGCTGTTCTCTCGTTAGGAGGTCTTTGGTTAGTCCCCACTCTGAGGCTGCCTGTCTACCGCATGCCACTGCCAGATGGGCAGGCCCAACGCCTCCTTACTGCCCCCTGTCTAAGGCTGTGCAGGGGTTCTGGCCCGAGTCCCCCAGGGCCATTCCCCCACTGTGCCTCTGGCAGGGGATGGTGCAGGAGTCTCTTGGGCAGAGGCTGCCACCCAGTGGTGACTAATAGACTAGCTACTGCTGACTTCCCTGCGTGGGGAGGATGGGGCTGGCTTTACAGACCCCACGCTGAAATCCCAGTCTGGCTACGGTGCTGCAGGGCCACAGCTGGGCTGGGTGCGGGGGCCTCAGCTGCATGGAGCCAGCTGGCAGCTGCCCAGGCCCTCCTCCCCCCCCTCCCCAGTCCCAGCCTCGCCCCAGAGCGTGGGTTCCCCCCTCATTTTTTTCCCAGGGCTCCTGCCTTGCAGTGACCAGTTCTCCTTCTCTCTGTCTTGGAAGCAGTAGGGGCTGGTGGGTTGTGGGACCTGTCTCGGGCTTGGTAAATTGAACAGGCGGTTGGTTGGTCGCACCTTGGTTCGTAATGAAACCTACTGGAGACCAAAGAGCTGACATCAGCCAGGTTTTTTGCTGAAGTCAGTCACGTGGTGCAGCTTTTCGGTGCAGCATGGCTCAGTACGCACCCAAGGTGAAGCTACGTGTGTCCTCCAGGAGCAGGGGTAGGCTGATCTGACACCTTCCAGAACTCGCTACCTGTCCCTAAGGTCCGACCCATCAGTTTGTTCCCTTTCCTTAGCTTCTTGCTCTGTCTGTGCCTTCTCTTCGGTCTGGATACTCGCGTGTGAGGTACTGCTCCAGTCCCCTGCTTCTCCCAGGGCAGAACGTTGCTCTCTGCACCTGTGACAAGTTTCCTGTTTGCTGATACCAAAGCTGACCTCAGCTCTGCAAAGTGCTCTGGGATTCGCAGCCATTTGGGCCCAGGAATGGTTAGAAATCCCTGTGCGTCTTGGCGATGCGTGCTGGTGTATGTGGTGTGAAGAACACAGATTGATGTGATCTACCTGAGCCTGGCCCATAGTGATCAACCTGCTGGGGGCAGGAGCGGCCCCTTCCCCAGTCAGGGGGCTTTGCAGGGGGTGCGAGTGCATGACTGCAGGGGCCTGCGCCAGGCCAGAGCTGTGTGTGGCAGTGGCTAAGAACAGCCAGGCTGGCCCTTGGTTCCTCGAGGGGTGTGGCTCCCGCCGGTCCCCTGCCCTTCCCGGTCCCCAGTTGGTGCTGTGCTCCCCAGTTGGTGCTGTGCGGGGCCCTCAGCAGCAGGGTCCTGTAGGCTCCAAGCTGCGCCCCAGGGGGCAGTTAACCCTTAATAGGGCTCAGGGCAGCTGTTCTTGCAGCAGCAGGACTGTGCAATGGGGGGTGGGGGGCAGATAGGGAGCGAGGGGGTAGCTGTGGCCCGGACACCTCATTGTCTGACAGCCCCTTTACCCCAGCTCGGCTGCACCAAGGGGCTGCGCAGATACCTCCCTGGGTGGGAGACCTGGCTCTGGACCACAGTCGTTGGGGCTGGAGCCTCAGCCTGTGGCAGGCCCTGTCGAGAAGGGAAGCCGTGGCGGGTTGTCCCTAGGCCCAGCGGAAGCAGGCGGGCAGGAAGTCTCCCCTGTACCTTGCTGAGCTGCCCGCAGAGAGCTGGGGGGGGCCTGCCTTTCTAACCCAGAAGCTGCTCAGCCCCCCACGTGCACAGCAACGGATGAGCAAGAGCCTCTTCCGGCTCCGGGCCGCCTGACGGTGCCCCAGTGGGGGAGGGTACAGCGCCGGCTGACTGCACCCCCCGGGCTGGGGCTCTTCTGCAGGGAAAGGCCAGGTCAGACCCGGTGGGGGGCAAAGACTGACCGAGACCTCCCGCTCCTGCCAGCAGTATTGGGGGGAGGGCAGATCCCATGTGCCAGGGGTGCCTTCCCCATGGGAGGACTTTATTGAATATACCCTGGGCAGGACGAATGAGACATGGGGGGAGGTTACCTGGCCCCGTGGCGGTGTGTTTTGGGGTGGGGGCGGTGCTGGGGGGGGGCAGTAGAAGGCCAAGCCTGTGCCTGCTCTGCCCCCTGTAATCACAAGTCCTATGGCTGCTCTTCTGGGTGCTGCATGGCAGGACAGTGCCCGTTTTCAGCCTGTCCTCATGGCTGAGTCCCTGCTCCAATCACAGCACTGGGGAGAGGGGAGGTGGCGGCTGGTGGGGGGATACCTGGATGAACCCCAAAGCGCAGCATCCTGGCTACTTGTGGTGCAAGGTACCTGGCACTTCTCTAGATGCGTGTCCTGGCCAAATGGGCTGTTCCCCTCCCCATCCCTTGGTCCCCGGTAGGTGGGTTGGTGCATGATCCCTGCCCTCAACAGCTGGCACTTAAGACACGTTGCCCGGCTCACCATTGGACAGTTCAATCCAAACCTCCGGCTTCTCGCTGCTCCCTGAGAGGAGCAAGGAACAACCTGCTCTCAGCTGCCCTCTGCACACAGCTGGCTAGGTCCAGCACCTCGGGGTGAACGCAGACAGGCCACTTTCATTTGGGGTCCCATGTGCGGATAGAAAGCTGCAGGGTCTGGGCAACCAGTGCCTGTCAGGGCATGGGGTCTGGCCAGCCAATGCCCATGGTATCTGGGTGACTGGTGCCCATCAGGCCATGGGGGTCCAGGCTGCAAACTTGAAACAGAATAAAACCCCTGTTTTATTTGTTTTTAAATCTCATTACAAATCTGCTGCTGCTGTTTGTTTGTTTGCAAAACTCTTTTTTCCCCTTGAACAAAACCTGGCTCTGGGTGCCGAACGACACCTCACCCCCACCCCGTTCTTCCTGTTCTCCAGCTGCCTGGTTGCATCCCAGAGGTGGCTGAATCCATCACTGGCTAGTTTGTAAAGTGCTTCTGGATGCAGGATTCAACTGGTGTGGCTAGAGTCCTGCTCACCCAGCAGTGGGTGCTGCCTGCCCTCTCCCAGAGCCTCATCGCTCTCACGGGCCACCAAATCCCAAAGGACACTGGAGTTTGCTCGGTCTCGGTCCCAGCCCCACCCAGAACATGAGACAGCCAGCGCCATGCTTGCCCCCGGTCATGCAGGGGTTAAATGGCTCCCTCCCATGCCAGGGCAGGTTCTGTCTAGATGGCACCTTAAATAACTCAGTGGCTCTAAAGCACCCGGTGATGACACGCTTGGGAGAGTGAGACTGTGGTGGTGGTTGGGGGTGCCCAGGCCAGGCCATGTCGCACGGAGACGGAGCAGGGTCCTGCAGGTGGAGGGTCCAGGGAATCAACCCCACTTTGGCCTCTGCTTCCAACAGGTCCAGGTGGGACGCAGTAGCCCCGGGCACCCTGCAGTCGGCATCATCTCCTCAGTCGCTGCCCCGGTCCTGTCGGGCGAGGCTGGGAGGCCCCGTCACTCTGGGAAGAAGCCCAGTGCACGGGGGAGCATCCCCCCAGGAGGGACGTGTAGGGATTGGCTGGGGGAGGCTGATGGATCCAGCAGGACCGGCTACGCGGGACCCAGTGGGATCAGCTGGGGATCCCTGAGCCGCCCCGTGGGACTTGGACTCGGAGCTCTCTGACCCGCTGCTGGGAATGGAGCCAGACGCTGCCTAGCCCCCCTGCCTGGGCCCTGGCCCTGGCCAACCTTGTCCTGGGAGCTGGGCTGCCACAGCCAGGCCTCAGAGAGCTGGGAGCGGTGACGTCCCGCAGGGGCCGGGGCCCTCCCGGCTTTTCCAAGTCAGGCCCCTGCAGGAGGCATCAGCCCAGAGGGCCCTTGGCCTCTCGTGCCTCAGCCTGCAGGAGCGGATCAGACGCTTCCAGAAGAGCTTGGCTGCAAGCGAGGAACCCAGCCCCCGGGCCCCCAGCCCCAGGGCCCGGGGCGGGCGGGCCAGGAGCCGAGGCCCAGTGGAAAGGACTGGCCGCCCCGCAGCAGTGAGGAGAGCGTCCTGTCCAGCAAGGCCCCAGGCTTGTGCCCCAGCAGCTCCAGGCCCCCTGCCCAAAAGGAGCGGACGGAACCAGTTGGGGAGACGCGGCCTCCGCCCGGCGGGGCCAGGGGCCCCAGCGTGGGGCCAGGCTGCTCTGTGCGGGAGCAGGTTCGCTCCATCGAGCTGCGCTTTGGGGCGAGCCAGGCTCCCTGGGCGGCCGCTGCCCCCCGAGGCAGAAGTGGGCTGACGGGGGCCCCAGCGAAGCCGGGCAGCCTGGGGTGGGGAGCAGGAGCCACGGCCCCCTGGGAAAGGGCAACGACTCTCAGCCCTGCCAGCTAGGCTGTGCCTGCCCCAGCCAGAGCCACCAGCCCCTGAGCGGCCCCAGGGTGGTAGGAAAGACAATGCAGCACTTCGCCTGGGGGCACTGAGGGCAGGAGCCAGAGCTCCAGGGCTGCCCCAGGCCCCCCCAGACGCCGGCAGACCCAAGGCGGCCCAGGGGGAAGGTCCAGCTGGTGAGGGGCTGCCGGGGACCGGGCCTGCTGGGGGGCCATTGCAGAGCCACCTGCCCAGGCGTGGACCCCTGACATCCTCCCTGCTCCCTGCAGAGGGCAGGGCCCCAGAGCCGCCCCCAGCCCTGCCCCTCGTTCCCTAGGGCCTGGGGGAGTCCGACGGGGATGACTCTGACTCCACAGAGTCCTCACTCACCACCCCCAGTGAGCAGAGCCAGCCCCACGGCCGGAGCTTCGCCCTCAGGTGGGTAGCCGTGTTGGAGCCGGCCTTGGGGGTGCTCTGGGGTCTCCCCTCCAAGCCATCCTGGGGCTGGGGAGCTCTCACCCCCTTCTGCTATGCTGGGAGGCCTAGCACCCTACCGGTACCAAAGCCAGGGTCACTCCTGTGCCACGTGCCCCTGGCTGGGTGGGTGAACATCGCACTGAGAACCCAACGCAGTCACCCTTGGCAGAGCCGGGCAGGACCCAGGAGCTGAGCGGGAGGGGCAGGGGGCAGGGCTCTGCCAGGGTGGGTGAGGGCCTTTGGGGGGCAGCTGGGGTTGGTGCTGGGTGCCTGAACCCTAGGGAGATAGCGGCAGTGCTGGAGGGTGCGTGTGGGTGCTGGGGGGCAGAGGTGTGAGGTGCTGGGGGCGGGGGATGAGTGCTGGGGAGCAGGGTTGGTGGGGGCAGGCGTGGGTGCTGGGGGGCAGTGTTGGGGGGTGGGGGGCAGGCGTGGGTGCTGGGGGGCAGTATTGGGAGATGGGAGGTGCCGGGAGCAGTGTTGGGGGGTGGGGGCAAGTGTGGGTGCTGGGAGGCAGTGCTGGGGGGCAGGCGTGGGTGCTGGGGGGCAGTGTTGGGAGGTGGGGGGCAGGCGTGGGTGCTGGGGGGCAGTGTTGGGAGGTGGGAGGTGCTGGGGGCAGTGTTGGTGGGGGCAGGTGTGGGTGCTGGGGGCACCGTGGGGGGACGGGCCCCTGGCCGTGATGGGGTTTCTCCTGCCCCCAGCCTGGCCGAGCTGATGGAGTTTGGCCTGGACGGGAAGGAGGCGCCCCTGGATGAGGGATGCTCAGCATCACTGAACTCCAGCCTGTCCAGCCTGTCCGTGGTGTCCCCGATCCCAGCCCAGGACCTGGAGCAGCTGCTGGAGGAGGTGAAGGGCCTGGGAGACGAGAGCCTGCAGGTATGTGCCACCCGAGGGGGCGCCGTCTGTCTGTCTGTCTGTCCCCCTCACCCTGCGCACGGGACCCGTCCTTCCGGCTGGGCCCCAGGCCCCAGGCAGGAACGAGCCAGGTTGGGTGGGGTCAGAGTGAAGAGCCTTGGGCCAGGGCTTCGCGTGTGACAGGGGCTCCCCGTCAGGCCGGGGCTCCCGTGTGACCCCCCTGTTGGGCCAGGGCTCTGTGGCGGGCAGGGGCTCCCCGTGTGACCCCCCCGTCGGGCCGGGGCTCTGTGGCGGGCCGGTCAGGGGCCGGGTAGTTAAAACCGATCCTTCCTGCGGCCTGGGATCCAGCTGCCAGAGGAGCACGGGCCCGACATGGTGCAGCTGGTGGGGGCGTGTCATTGCCCAGCCCAGGTGCCCAGGTGCAGACCGGGATGGAGGGGAGCCTTGACCCCCACCTCCGGGGTCTGCAGAGACCCTGGCCCCGAACGCGCCTCTCTCCCAGCAGCACCTCAAGGAGATCCAGGTGCTCGTGCTGCACAAGGACGAGGGGGCCGGGCTGGGCTTCAGCGTTGCAGGGGGGAGCGACCAGCACGAGAGGGTGACGGTGAGTGCCGGGGTCCCCCAGGGAGCAGCAGGGGGAGGGGAGCCTGGGGCCGGCAGGATGAGAGTGGAGGGTGGGCTTTGACTCTAGGGGCTAATGCAGCTCCCTGCCCTGATTCCCTGCAGATCCGCCGCGTCTTTGCCAGCGGCCTGGCCGCCCAGGAGGGCACCATCCAGCCGGAGGATGAGGTTCTCTCCATCGACGGGCACTCGCCGACAGGCTGCAGCCATGGGGAGGCGCTGCAAACGCTGCACCGGGCCCAGGCCGCCCGGCAGGCCATTGTGGTGCTGCGGAAGGGGGCAGTGGATGGGCTCCCCAACGGCTCCCTCCCAGCGCCGGTCCCACAGCCCCCTCCATCAGCACCGGGTGAGTGACGGCCAGACAGGGCCCTGAGCTGAGCAGGGAGGGGCTGGCGTCTGACAGCTCCATCTGTCTGTCTCCCCGCAGACGCCACGGTGAGGCCCATGCAGGTGGTGAAAGATGCCAACGGACTCAGATTCAGCCTGGATGGGGGACGGGGGTCGCTGCAGGGGGACAGGCCACTGACCGTCAAGAAGATCTTCCAGGGTGAGAGACCGGGGTGCGGGGGGGGCAGCGTAGGGGTCTGGGCTGCGGAGCTGGCTGAGATGGAGAGGGAGGGAGACAGTGGCGGGGGGAGGCTGACTGGGGTGGGGGGGCCGCTCTGCTCAGGAGCAGCTCCCAGCCCGTCGCTGCCCTGCGGGTCCCAGCACCTGTGTCATCGGGGGGCCTGGCTGTACCGTCCCAGCAGCCCCACTGGGGAGAGGACGCAGGGACAAAGCCACCCATTGCAAGCAGAGAAATCCCCCCGCCTCCCGGGCTCTCCCTGCAGTGTGTCTCTCCCCATGGTCCCTGGGGCCTGCTTCATCACCCTGGCTGCATGTGGCCCCAGTGCAGTCCCCAAGACGACATGCCAGCAGCCCCTCGATCCAGGTCCCAGGGTCCAGGCTCGTCACCCTGGTGTCTCCTGCAGGGGGCCCTAAGGACCTACTGCAGCCTGGGGACGAGCTGCTCCAGATCGGGGAGAGGAGCCTGCAGGGGCTGATGTGGCTCGAGGCCTGGCAGCTCATCAGGGCCCTGCCCATGGACCCGTCCAGCTCCTCGTGAGAAAGAGGGGGAAGCCCTGATGGCCGTGAGACCTGCACCCAGACTGGACTTGAGCCCCCAACAGCGCTGGCATCTCCAGATGGCTGGGGCAGACACAGACATGGTTTTCTCTGCTGGGGTCTTGTTTCCTGGGCCTCAGTTTCCCTGTTCATAGAATGAGGAACATAATCCTGCCTTCGTCTGGCCTGTTTATACCATGAGCACTTCAGGGCAGGGACAGTCCCTGGGTGACTGGGCTGCGCCCAACGGGCCCTGATTTGGGTGGGGATCTGGCATGATGGGGACCCTGATCTCGCTCAGGGTCTGTGCCACGCTCAGCACAAGGGGTGCTTTGATTTCGGCTGGGGTCTGTGCATGCCCAGCAGAAGGGGCTCCCTGGTCTCGGTGTCTGGGCCGTGCCCAGCATGACAGAGCCTTGCTCCTGGTGGGGACCATGCCCAGCACAAGGGGCCCCGCTATCTCTGGGGTGGGGGCCGCGCCCAGCACAAGGGGCCCCGCTATCTCTGGGGTGGGGGCCGCGCCCGGCACAAGGGGCCCATCTCTCTGGGGTGGGGGCCGTGCCCGGTACAAGGGGCCCATCGCTCTGGGGTGGGGGCCGTGCCCGGCACAAGGGGCCCCGCTCTCTCTGGGGTGGGGGCCGCGCCCGGCACAAGGGGCCCATCTCTCTGGGGTGCGGGCCGCGCCCGGCACAAGGGGCCCCGCTCGCTCTGGGGTGGGGGCCGCGCCCGGTACAAGGGCCCCGCTCTCTCTGGGGTGGGGGCCGTGCCCGGTACAAGGGGCCCTGCTCGCTCTGGGGTGGGGGCCGTGCCCGGTACAAGGGGCCCATCTCTCTGGGGTGGGGGCCGTGCCCGGCACAAGGGGCCCGCTCGCTCTGGGGTGGGGGCCGTGCCCGGTACAAGGGGCCCCGCTCGCTCTGGGGTGGGGGCCGCGCCCGGCACAAGGGGCCCATCTCTCTGGGGTGGGGGCCGTGCCCGGCACAAGGGGCCCATCGCTCTGGGGTGGGGGCCGTGCCCGGCACAAGGGGCCCCGCTCGCTCTGGGGTGGGGGCCGCGCCCGGCACAAGGGGCCCATCTCTCTGGGGTGGGGGCCGTGCCCGGCACAAGGGGCCCCGCTCGCTCTGGGGTGGGGGCCGCGCCCGGCACAAGGGGCCCCGCTCTCTCTGGGGTGGGGGCCGCGCCCGGTACAAGGGGCCCCGCTCTCTCTGGGGTGGGGGCCGCGCCCGGCACAAGGGGCCCATCGCTCTGGGGTGGGGGCCGCGCCCGGCACAAGGGGCCCGCTCGCTCTGGGGTGGGGGCCGCGCCCGGCACAAGGGGCCCGCTCGCTCTGGGGTGGGGGCCGCGCCCGGCACAAGGGGCCCATCGCTCTGGGGTGGGGGCCGCGCCCGGTACAAGGGCCCCGCTCGCTCTGGGGTGGGGGCCGCGCCCGGCACAAGGGGCCCCGCTCTCTCTGGGGCTGGCGGGGGAGGGGTAACAAGGACACACATAAAAGGCAGAACAATGGGATGTGTGTGTGCTTTTTACAAGTTGTTACTTTTATTGTTTATGCTAATTTCTGGGGGGCGGGGCGGGGCGGGCATCCCACGTGTCCCGGTTTGACCCGCCCTCTGCGACCCAAACACAACAACGGGAGGGGCGGGGCCAGGCAGCTGCGCGGGAGAAAAATCCCACAACATTTCACGACTCTTGCGTGATTTGCTTTACGGCGACAGCGGCTGCCTCGGTTTACGGCAGGAGGGAGACTAGGAGCACGACGTGGGAGGTTGCGCTTTGCGGCGGCGCGCCCGAGGATCGTGGGGAATCGCCCGAGCGTCGGGCTGGTGTCGCTTTACGGCGGCGCGGCGCCACTCAGGCCGCAATCGCCTCCCCGCGACAGGGGGCGGCCGCGCTTGACGCGCGAAGGGGGCAGTCACGGCAGCGGCCGCGCTTTGCGGTAGAGGCGGCAGCGCGACAGAGGAGCCGTCTGGCTTTACGGCAGTAGCGGGATGAGCCTTTACGAGCTGTTCCGCGGGTTCTTCGGCTTCCCGCGGGGCCGCAGGTTCGAGACGCGGAGCCGCCTGGAGCAGCAACGTCCCGCCGGGCTCGGCCCCCCATGGTCCCCCGGCCCGAGCCCAGCAACCATCTCCCCGGGCTCGCCCCCCCCCCGTGGCCCCCGGAGCCTGGCCCCCCCCCGTGGCCCCCGGAGCCTGGCCCGGCCCCCCACTCGGCCCCCTCCGGAGCCTGGCCCCGCCCCCTACTCGGGCCCCCCCTCATCAGCCTGGGCAAGGCCCCCAGAGGTGCCCTGCCTCGGGAGTGGGACATTCCCCCAGAGGGTGGGGGGCTCTTCCCTCCTAATGCTGATGCCCTTTGCCATGACTCCTTCTCTTCTCCACCCCCCCTCATAGGCCCCGAGACCCTTTCTTCGGGGGCATCACCCGGGATGAGGATGAGGAGGACGAATATGATGAAGACGGGGGCCCCTCATTTGGGGTGCGCCCCACCGAGGACTTTGGGTTCAGCTTCAGCGGGATGCGCTTCCATGACAACTTCGGCTTTGACGAGCTTTTCCGTGACTTTAACGAGCTCTTCAACGAGATGGGGGCCTGGACTCTGCCCTGCCAGCCTTTCGGTAGGGTGCTGCGCCAGGCCGGGAGCAGGGCTGGGATCGGCAGGGTCCAGGGGCTGCTGCTGGGCCTTTCTCTGTATGGGGCTGGGATCGGCTCTGAGCAGACAGCTCCATTGACCATGGTTTCTCTAGCCCCTGCTGTTTATGATTGGCATCATCTGCTGGAGTGAGCGCGTAGAGATAATGGGCTGCGAGTCAGGACTGAGGGGCACCAGCAGCCCTGGGGTGGAGGTAGCCCAGGGTTGGGACAGCAGCATGGGGGGATACACGTCACGGCTGAGGGCCGTTGTTAGAACAGGGGTGTGATGTGCTGCTTTCCCTCTCTGCTCCCTAGAGCTTCCTGCCACTGAGGCTGCCCCACCTGCCTCGGGCCACTTGAGTGAGGAGCAGAAACGGCAGGCGCTGCGGGACTCGATGCTCAAATATCCAGACAGTCACCAGCCCAGGATCTCTGAAGAGGGCACAGTCCCTGGGAGGGACTTGGGGGATGGTGCGGGCCTGGCAGCCCCAGGCATGAAGCCTTGGCAGCCATTTGCTGGGGTGAGTGAACACGCGAGCTCCAGCTCAGGGATGCAGCTCGCAGCCTTCACGTCTGGGTCTCACAGCAGCCATCTCTCTCTCATTGCTAGCATGGCAGGGGCGCTGCCCATGCTCTCTGTCAGTACCTCCTTAGGGATAGCAGAGGCCCTCCTGGCAGGTGCTAGCACAAGCTGGTGGGCATAGGCCTCCCCAGAAGGTAAGGCAGGTCTGTAACAAGCCATCAAAGGCCCCATCGCTTGCTCTGTATGCCACTGTAATGCCCCCACCTCTGTTAACTGGCTCTTTGCTTTCCATAATAGCTGGGAGAGATGCATCCGGCTCCCCCGAGTGCCAAAGAGGACAAAGGTCAGTGCCGATCGAGTCTGGGGGCAGCTTGTGCCCTGCGGGGACTGCATGATGATCTGAGCTTTGGGAGGAGGGTGCAGCTGGGACCCCCAGCCTGGCAGAGAGGCCAGGCCAGGCTGTGCTGGCTGTGGTAGGTGCTGTTCCAGAGCTCTCTGGACTGGGAGGGGACATCGGAGCCCTGAGACCCAAACTGCTGCACGGTCTGAGGCGGGTGCCCCAGCAGGTGGTTTGGCACGTGAGACACATCTTGGTGTTGCTGCTGCAGAGCCCCACTCTCTCCCGGGCCCTTCCCAGGATGCGGTCCCTGAGCTCCTGGAGGGAGATGCTTTGCCTGTGCTGCTGCCTTATGCACGTCCATCCTCTGCACAGATCTGGATTCCCGAGTCTCCTCGGAGGGGCTGGAGACGGTCCTGAGACCAGGCGAGCCAAAGGCCCACTCTTATTTCCAGAGCGTGTCCGTCACCACGGTGACGGGGCCCGATGGGGTGAGTGCTGCAGGGCCAGGGATCACAGGAGTGACTCCTCGGGGCTGTGTCGGGAAGGGCCGTCTCCTCTTCTCTCATTAGGGGCTTGCAAACGTGGTCCTGGGAGCGGGGTGTGTTCAGTGTGGCTCCTGCAGGCGGCAGGTGCGGCCCTCAGTGCAGTCACAGTTCCCACCCTGCACTGCCTGCCATGCCTCCTGGCTGCTGGTGACTTGGGCTCCTGCGGAGGGGCAGGGCTGCTCCAGGCTGGGTGTGACAAGGGCCTGCTGTCCCGTCCTCAGACCGTGGAGGAGCGTCGGACAGTGCAGGACAGTCAGGGGCGCAGAGAGACCGTCGTCACCCGCCGCAGAGGAGACCAGACCCTTGTCACCACCATCCCGGAGGGCGGGCAGGGCAAGGACCCTCGGGAGGAGGACACCATCCCGGATGATGGTGAGTGTGGACCAGGTGCTTCCTGTGTGGTGGGGCTGGGGGCGGGTGGTGATTGGAGCCAGTGGGGGAGTCAGGAAGAGGGCCAGGCCCAGCAGGGTTCTTGGGGACTGTCCGGGAGCGCCCAGCTCCACTGATCCCTTTCTTCTTTTCTCCAGAGGAGCTGGCGCAGTTTGTGGGTGACTGGCAGCAGCGGAGGGGGCTCCGCACTCCAGACCTGGGCGACACCTTCTCCTTCCTGGAGACCTTTCTCCGTGGCTGGTTCTCAAGCCGATAGCCCTGGCCTCCCTCGGAGGATCCCTGGGAGTCTCCGTACGTAACCCTGGGAGAGGGAGTGCCAGGCACAGACATCCCTACTTCCTAGGCACTGGAAGAGGGCGTCTTTCCAGTCTGCAGTGCCAGGGGAGAGGCCAGCTCCTCAGGGCCTGGGCCCAGGCTGTGGCAGCCGCTTGGGGGCTCTCGGATGGGGGTGGAAGAGGCCCTGTTGAGTCTCCTGCGCTTAGGGTGGGGCAGCAGGCTCAGGGAAGGGGTGTTGATAGTTCACCTGGTCCAACAGGTGGGGGCTGGCTGGCTGGCAGCTCTGCCCCATTGCAAGCCTGGCAGGTGCTTGCTCCCTTGGCTGTAGGGGACACCTGCCATTCTTCTGGGTCTGCTGCTGGATGTGGGGGTGAGCACCGGGGGGCACTTTCACTCCAGCTGCCCTGTATTGCAGGCATGTCTGAACCCCAGCAGCGAAACCCGAGGCTACGCCAGGCCCTGGTACCCTGTGCTGGACGGGCTGCCTGCTTTCCAGGGGGATCACTGAGCTGCAGTCCCCTCCTGCCCCTGCGGGGGGTGCCATGTACATGCAGAGGAATAAAGTCCATTTATGCCACAGGCTTGATGTGAGCTGTTTGGGAGCGCCTGGTACCCACCAGTGCAGGGCAGAGCCCCTGTGCCACTCACTCTGGGGGAGCTAGAGTAGAGAGGGAACCAGTCCTGGGTGCTGGAAGGGTTGGCACCTCCCCTCTCATTTGCAGCCACTGGCAGGAGTGAGGTGGGGTTGGTGGCCTGCCTGGGCACAGGGCTGGCACCTGCCAACGGGAAGTGATGGGCATGCACCAGCTCTGAGAGCTGTATGGCTCTGGGAGAATGGAGACCCCTTAGCCGGGTGCTCAAGGCAGCAGCCGCTGGCGTTGAGCCTGGGGCGAGGGCACGGCCCTAGGTGTGGGGAGCGGGGCTGCTCAGGGACAGAGCTCAAGCTTCCCCCAGCTGCTGGAGCATCCCCTGAGGGGTGGAGAACCCTCGGCCCAGAGGCGAACACCCCTGTGGCAAACGGCTCAGGGGCATTGCTGGCAGCAGGGCCTGCCCACCCTGGCTCTGTGCCTTCCTGCCTGCACTGCCCCTACCTAAGCCAGCTAATTACACACACCCTGGCTCTGCTAACACCTCCCCTGGGCCCTTCTCAAGTGCTGGGGCTGTTCCAAGGCCAGTTTAATTAGCGCTCCTGAAATGCCAGAGCCGTCTGCCTGGCACGTTGCAGTCAGGGCAGGGACAAGCTGCGGGGGGAGCAGGTCAGGACTGAAGAGCACAGCAGTGTGGTGGGAGCCTACACAGTACTCAGCAAGACCCGTATGGACTGATCAGGGGTATAACGAGACGTCGGGCACTCTGACCCATTTGGGGGTCATCAAACCCCTGGCTGCTGTAGGGAGGAGGTTGCTGTCCCTGCCCCAGGATCATAGTGGGGCTTATCTGTGTGTGTGTCTGCGATGAAGTGGGACTGTTCTTAATGTTTCCTCTGAATAGTGTGGGGGTGCCTCAGTTTCCCCTAGGCAATTCTTAAGTCTCTAGGGGGTGGGATAAGGGGGTGTAATTGTTGCAGAGCAAAGGGCCAGGGTACCTAAATGGCCGACATTCTGTCTCCTGGCAACTGATGGCCTGGGCTCTTCCCCCCTGCAAGGTGAGAGCTAAAGGGCTGGAGAACAAAGGAATCAGGTGGCCTCCTGGCCCGGGAAAGGAACAAAGCCCAGAGGAGGAGGGGCTGGAGGGAGTTTCAGTTTGCGTCTGGCTGGGACATGGAGTGAAGGGCAGACGGTGTTGTCTAGCTCACTGCCCCCCAAAATGGACCTGGCTGAGGGGTCCTGTTCTTTGCACCTACAAGCTCTGTGTTAGACCATGTCCCTGTCGTCTAATAAACCTTCAGTTTTACTGGCTGGCTGAGAGTCACGTCTGACTGCGGAGCTGGAGGGCAGGACCCTCTGGCTTCCCTGGGGAGCCTGCCTGGGTGGACTTGCTGTGGGAAGTGCATGGAGGGGCAGAGGAGGCTGAAGGCTCTGAGGTCAGACCCAGGAAGGAGGAGCCGGGTGAGCTGTGTGGCCTGAAGACAGGCTGCTGCCAGAGAGGAGACTTCCACAGGGTCCTGGCTGGCTTCGTGGGGAGCAGGTCCAGAGCATCGCCTGGGGACTCCGGGACAGTGTCCAAGCACCCTGCGGTTGTGGGGAACAAACGGTCCCAGGAACGCTGTTGATTTCGCTGCAGAGGCCGGGAGGCAGCACGTGTCCCCGATGAGCCCCGCAGAGGAGTCATGGGGAACCCCGGTGCATGAGGTCTGACCTCATGCCACGAGGTGCTGAGCATCCTGGGTACTGCTATGCTATAACTCGCCTCTGGGGGCATGGAGCTGAGAGGCAGCCTGTGCTGAGACCATGCCACCCACCCTGCTGGGGGCACCATGCAGGGCAGGCTGCTGCAGCCCCTTTCCCCTGTCCCAAAACCAAGGTTACAGCATGTGCCCCCACCGCAGGCTGCACTCAGCCAAGAACCCCATCCGGAGCCCTCAAGCTGGGCTGAACTGGCATGAAATGGGGTCACCAGGAGCCACCTGGGGCCACTGCTCCCTGCGGAGCTGCAGCCAGTGGAGACTACAGCCCCCAGCATGCACTCCTCCGGGCCACGACCATGGTCACCTTCCCGCATGGCCCAGGGTCTAAGAACTGGAGAGAGGCAGAGGTGCCCCCGTGCCCTGAATGGGTCAGCCTCCAGCATCTGTCTGTCAGTCACGCTGTCTCCTGTCTGTCTGCTCCAACACATGGTCCGTGTGGTCCTGCAGGTCCCCTAGGGGTGCGTATTGGCCTGCTCCCCGCCTCCCCCCATTGCCCTGTGGGGCTAGGACTTGGGCAGATCAGCTCCCTGTCCCTGTAGTTGCTCTGGCAGGTGATGGGCACAGACCTGCTGAAGCTGGGCATCATGAATGCAGGAACAAGGGCATCCCCCAGGGGCCGTGGGGCTGCTGGTTCTGTCTAGGGGCCTCTCCAGGGGCTCCCACTGCAGCTGTGCCAGCCCTGGGACTTCAGGCCACGACTCCGTAAACTTGGCAGGCTGGGGCGCCCAGGTCTTCAGGAGGGTGTGAAGGCAAAACCCCTCTGGCTGCCGGGGGTGCTCTGGGCACCAGGCCAGCCCCAAGGCACTGTGGGGGTCAGAAGGGGCTCAGGGCCCCAGCCTGCAGCTAGAGGAAAGGGGATAGTGAAAACCCTGGGCCCCATCTCCTTGGCAGACCATCTCCTGGGTGGGGCCAGGGGAGGGAAGATTCCCGCCTAGTTCCCTGTAGCTGGTCAGAGGGAGCTCGATCCCCATGGAGAGGGAGGCCTGCGATGGCCGGGGGGAGGGCGGCATGTCTCTGGACTGTGCCCTGCCCCTGAGCCCTTCAGCCAACGGGAAATGTACCCCGTGCCGGTGGCAGCTCCTGCCTGTGTGGGGTGGGCTGGCCGGGGGCACAGTCCCTGCCCTCCAGCAGCTGCCGCCCCTTCCTGTGTCCTAGTATCCCCCACGCCTGTCCTCAAATGGCTCCGGCGCCTGGACGGATCTGGCTCAGGAGCACCCTCCCCTTTCTGTTTACCCCAGGGGCCCCAGCTGCTGCATTGCTGGGCTTGGGTGCAGCATTGCATGCTGGGACTTTAGCCCCTGCCAGCTGCACTTGAACCTGGACTTCAGTCCGCTCTGGTTTGCAGCATGACCCCCCGCGAAAGTCTGTGCCAGGGCTGGGCTGTGGCCCCTGGGCCACCCCCCTCCCTGCATCCCAGAGCCCAGCATGTGCTCGGTGTAACACCCTCCTCCCACCAGCACCCTGGCTGCGCGTCCCTGGGCACATCTGACCTGGGCGCTCTCCCCTGGTGCTGGCAATGGCTGGAGGGGGCGCTGCCCTCTACCAGCTGTTCGTGGAGTGGAACGGCCCCTGGGAGTTGCCCAGGGAAAGCCCCAGCTGAGAGCAGAGATGGGCTGAGCTTTGCCAGCCACCCTTGGGGGGGAGGCTGGGCCAGGCAGGGCTCAGTCACGGGGCCCCCCAGCCTCGGGGTAGGAGGGACGTGAAATTTTTCTGCACTTAATGCCCCCTGGTGAAGCCTGTGCAGACACATGTCTGAGCCGCAGTCCCTGCCTGTAGCATCCCCGAGGGGCAGCCTGCTGTTAGAGGGGGCAGACACGGGCAGATCGAAGGCTCCAGGGAAATCCCAAGCAGAGACGGTACAGGCTGGCATGCAATCAGGTGAGAAGGGATCGGGGACAGCACTCTTACCCCACTGGCAACCCGAGATCCCCAGGCCTGGCAGCACTGCAGACTGGGAGAAGTGCCTGGCTACTCTGCAAGTCAGTGGCTGGGGAAATTAACCAGCAGGTCCCATCCTGGCAAGAGCAACTGATGGATTCCAGTGCGATTGGCAGCTGCTCGGTGCAGGACGCTGGGCTTCCTCAGGCATCCTCGTGTGTGGATCCAAGGGAGTTCTCGGTCCTTCCCCCTCACCTGCAGTATAGACATGAAATGGCCAGCGGCTGGCACTCCTGGGCCCTGAGCTGGCCACAGCACAGACATGCTGGTAATCGTGGCATCAGTAACTGTCCTTAGGGCCAGAGCAGAAGTTCTGCTCTTGCACTGTCAGAAAATAGCCAGAGGACATGGGGGGCGGGCAGGGGTGTGGCTGGTTCAGTGCAACAGGGCTGCGGGCTTGAAAATGGGGATGGAGGAGGGGAGTCCAGGGGGCTACAGCCTGGGATTGAGGGCAGCAGCAGGGCTATGTAGCCAGCATTATTCAGTTTCTGCACAGGGGGCCCCTTTAGGGTATGGGTTTGCAGCCTGCCACTGAGCCAAGCCACTGCCTGGGGCTCCAGGTTGGCTCAGTCTCTGCCTCCTACAGACCCAGCTCCCCCCAGCACGGGAAGCGAAAGCCAAGGCATCTTGTCCCATCCCTGACCCTGCCGCTGGCTGCCCCGCTATCTCCCCCGCCCCACCCTTGGCAGGCTCACAGCCTGGCAGGGCGGGCAGCCAGCAAGCACGATGCCAGCATGCCTGGCCCTGGTGCAGCATCTCCCAGGGTGTGCGTGTGCCCCACTAGAGGCCGCCTCTGCCCCTCGCACATTGGCTTGTACACACACGCCAGCTGCCAGCTGCGGCATTCCTGGCCTTCTAGGAGTGCCCAAGAATGTGAGCTGAGCAGGGCGGGAGGCAGAAGCTGGGGCCTGCTCAGACCCTGGGCTGCTTCCTCCCTAGATCCCAGTGCAGCAAACCCCAGGGGGGCTCGGCTGAACCAGGCATGGGGCAATGTGGAAGGGGAAGCCAGAGCAGTGGCTGGCCCAGGTCCCGGTTGGGAAGGGCCTGGAGGGAGCAGGGTGTGCAGGGCAGCAGAATTCCCCCTCTGAGAAATCCCTGAGCCTGCTACTCTAGGACTCCCAGAGTCACCTGCACCTGAGGAGCTGGGGCAGTCTGGGCTGCTTAGCCTGGTCCAGGCTCTGAGCTGAGGTAGCTCCAGGGGCCCGGCCAGGCTTGTGCCTGACTGTTCCCTAGGGCTGGGGTGTAAATGTCCCCCAGCTGCCCCCCAGCCCGTTATAAACCTTTGTGACTCCCACCCCTTCCCTCCTAGCCACCCCCACTCATCCCATCCACCTCCATGCTAAAGGCAGCCTCCTGCTGGGGGGGGGGATAAACAGCTGCCACTGCTAGTCAGAGGTGGCTGCTCTGCAGTGAGGGACGAGGTGGTCCCAGGGACAGAGCCAGCCAATGTGGCGCGTGGGGGGGGGGGGGTAAGGCTGGAAGAGGCTACTGGACCCAGCACGCAGTGCAGCCCGGCTGTGTCTGCGTCACGCCCCAGAACTGCTGCCATCTCCGTGTGTGGCTGGCACGGGGCCCCGGGGGTGGGCAGCAGGAGGGCGTCCCCTGCTGGCTGTACCAGTCACTACAGCACTGTATAGGGTGTAGCCCACAAAGCAGGCTCCCGGCCTGGGTCAGGGGGTGGGCGTGTGGTACCTGGTGGGAGCGCTGACGTTAACTGTTAGAAGCTGGGCGACGCTGCGTGCCGGTAGGCGGCATTGCCAGGCGCGGACTGAGCGTGTGCCGCCCTGAGCAGCCGCCTGGTGATGAGTTCGGAGACAGATGAATGTCAGGGCGAGCAGGTAGTGATATCTTTGACTGGACCCACTTCTGCAGGGGGCAGGGCCCGGCTTTCCAGCTTTCGCCCAACGTTGCCACAGGTAACATAGGATTCCCAGGTCTGGAGAAGAGCTGCCCTGCTCCAGACTTTCTCCCTTTTAGGGGCTGGTTCCATAAAAGATCTTCCCTCACCCACCTTGTCGCTGGGACCACTGGGCACAACAGCACCACGGGCAGAGAAGGAGCCGGGCAGGCCAGGTAACGAGATGGGTCCAGAGGGGCGGCCGGGTCCCAGGTCAGCGCAGAGCTAGCCGGGGAAGGAGCCGGGTCCCAGGTCAGCGCAGAGCTAGCCGGGGAAGGAGCCAGGCAGCCAGGCACCAGGCCCAGCTAGCCAGAGAAGGGGCTGGGTCCCAGGTCGATGCCCAGCTAGCCGGGGAAGGAGCCGGGCGGCCGGGTCCCAGGTCGGTGCCCAGCTAGCCGGGGAAGGAGCCGGGCAAGCCGGGTACCAGGTCGGTGCCCAGCTAGCCGGGGAAGGAGCCAGGCGGCCGTGTCCCAGGTCGGTGCCCAGCTAGCCGGGGAAGGAGCCAGGCGAGCCGGGTACCAGGTCGGTGCCCAGCTAGCCGGGGAAGGAGCCAGGCAAGCCGGGTATCAGGTCGGTGCCCAGCTAGCCGGGGAAGGAGCCAGGCGGCCGTGTCCCAGGTCGGTGCCCAGCTAGCCGGGGAAGGAGCCAGGCGAGCCGGGTACCAGGTCGGTGCCCAGCTAGCCGGGGAAGGAGCCGGGCGGCCATGTCCCAGGTCGGTGCCCAGCTAGCCGGGGAAGGGGCTAGCAGGGGGCTGGAGAGGGAAGGGTCCAGGCAGCCCAGACGGGGGGTACAGGGGCCAGCGGCTGCACAGGGCGCTCTGGGGGGACCAGGATCGGTTCATGTGAATTCGCTGATGAGGGTCCGGGTCCCCCCCATCCCCCCGCTTTTGCACAGGCCGGGCAGCGCCTCCCCCCGGCACGCCAGGGGTTAACCCGCCCCCCAACCTGCCCCTCACCGCCCTGGCAGCCTCCCCAGCGGCCGGGCTCAGCGTCCTTTCATCACTTCCGTCCCCAGCCCCCGGAGCTGGCGGCGAGGCGCTGGGGCTGCGGCTGCACCGGGGGCCGCGATGGGGCTGTGACAGCGGCGGGGCCGGCCGAGGGGGGCAGCGCTCAGCACCCGGGGCCGCCTCCCCCACGCCCCGTCGGGCACCCGGAGCTGCAAGGACGGAGCGCGGGGGGGCTGCTCGCAGAGGTAAGGGGGGGCTGCTGGGACAGATGCAGGCTCTGCCCCCCCCCACGATGGGTCCCTGCCCCTGGGGGGGCAGCCCCGCCAGGCAGCGGCTCCTCGGAGGTGATGGGGGGGGAGGAAGAGGATGAGGAAGGTGCTGCGGGAAGAGGGGGGGCTCCTGCAGGGAGGGGAAGGGGCCAGGTGGGGGGGAGGGGGGCGGTGCAGGGGGGCAGTGGGGGGGGACCGTGCGCGGGGCGGCAGGAGATGATGCGGGACCCCTGCTCCCAATTCTCCGCCGGGCAGCGGGGGGGACGCTGCGGAGGATTCTCCCAGCCCCGCTCCGGTTTTTGGCGGCGCGGGGGGGGTTCCCCCCCTCCCCGCTGCGGGGCTCGGCCCGGCTCTGGCCCTCGCTGCGGCTGGAGCAGAATCTGCTTTCGTGTCATCCGGGCTGGGGGCCCCCCCGGCCGGTGCTGCAGCCTGCAGGGCCCGCGCCGCATCCCCGCCTGGGCCGCTCCCTGCTCCTGGGCCGGGCTGGGGAAGGGGGCAGGGACCGGGGCTGGGGGGGGACACCCGGATTTCCCCGTGGGAGAGGCACCGGCTGGGCCCATCCCCGTGGAGGCCGCTTTACCCCCGAGCTCTGTGAGCCCCAGCTGGAGTCCAGCCCCTCCACCCCCCATGCAGCCCCCACCTGGGGACCGCGCCCCGGGGGTCTGAGCGCGTGTTGGGGAGCTCGGGGGTGTCGCACCCGCCGGTCTGAATAAACCTCCTGTCCCAGCCCAGCTGGGTTTGGCTCCAAATGTGTTGGGGACATATTTAAACCTGGCAGGAGGGTTTTTTTGGGGGGCCCCTTCTCCCACCCCCAGTGGAAGGAGCTGGCGGAGCCCAAGTGGCCCCTGGGCGCAGAAATCAGCCAGCTCCCCTGGGGCCGTTTCTTCTAGTTTTATTCTGCCTGTCAGAGTAGCACCTGGCCCCCCCGAGATCGAGGGCGGCCACCCTGTTGTGCCGGGTGCCCGGGCCCTGACCGAGATCCAGGGGCTGCCCCATTGTGCCAGGTCTGTGGAGACCGAGGAAAACGCAGTCCCTGCAATCACCACCTGAATGGGCCTAGGCAGGATTGTTCTCCCCTTTTACAGTTGGCACCGGAGGCCCAGAGGGCTTCAGTGACGGGTCCAAGGGCCCTCGGTGGCAAAGCCAGGAGTGGAACCGAGCTCTCTGGTTTCCCAGCTGGGTGTCCTGTCCTAGATCAGCCTCTGAGCAGCTGCAGCCGGGCAGGAAATGTCTGGTGCCGTTATGGTGACCAGAGAGCAAATGTGAAAATTCGGGACGGGGGTGGGGGGTAATAGGAGCCTATATAAGAAAAAGACCCCAAAATCGGGCCTGTCCCTATAAAATCGGGACGTCTGGTCAGCCTAGCTGCAGTGGCCCCGTGGTCCTGGGAGCGGTGCAGCCCGAGCCCTGCTTGCAGTCCGGGCTGTGTGTTACTAACCTCTCGGGGTTGCAGGCCCCTAGCGGGGGATGCATGGACCCCACTCCCCTCCCAGAGCTGGGAATAGAACCCAGGAGTCCTTGGCTAGGGCTCTCTGCTCTGGGTCGCCCCGCCTGGGGCCTTCTCTGCCCTGAAGGCCCAGCTGCTGCCGCCTGCGGAGTCCCCAGAGGCGTGAGCATGGGGCAGGGAGGGGGGCGAAGCTGGGGCCCTACCTCCACCCCCCTGGCTGGGCCCCCTGTGGCATGACTGTGGTCTCTGCACCTACGGCCTCCGACCCACCCCCCTCCGCTTCCTGTCGCCGGGGCGGCTCTGCTCTCAGGCCCTGGCGGGGCTGCCGAGGCCGGCGTGCAGGGCCTGGCTCGCTGGCCTGCACCTCGTGGCCACGCGCAGGGGCGTGATGAGCAGCCAGGACGCCTGGGTCCTCTGCCCGGCTGCGCCCCTGCCTCGGCGGCCTTTCCCCACCCTTCAGGCTCTTGCCTCCGTGGCCCCTCCGTGGCCCCGCTCTGCGCTGGGCGTGTTACTGGCGGGGGCCCGTGGCAGGGTTATCCAGCAGCCTCTGCAGACCCCCGGGCCTGGCGGGGAGTCAGAGCCAAGCTGGGGGTGCGCGGGCAGCAGCAGCGCAGTGGGACCCCCTTTGGCCAGGGGCTGCAAGGCACCCGGGGAGAGGGAGACCCTCCCCGCTTCACAGGGAGTCTGCCTCAGAGCTGGGAGCTGAACCCAGGTCTTCCAAGTCACAGCCCAGCACCGGAAACACGGGCCCGGCCAGCCTCTGGAAGATGGGGCGATGGGGTGCATGGGGCCGTACTCTCTGTGCTGTCAATGGCTCTCCGTCTGACATAGCCAGGTGGGGTCTGGTCTAGCTGCCTGCAGCCTCTCCCGGCTCCTGGGACACGGTGCAGGAGATCTAGGCCAGGGTCTCCGGGAGCCGCCTCCAACCTGGGCAGGGTGCTCTGCGTGTGAGCTCAATGCCTGGGGTTCCCGGAGTAGCTCACCCCGGCTCTCTGGGCAGCTTGGAGGAGGCCACGCACGTCCCCAGGCGGGAGCTCCAGACACGGCTGACCCCTGCTGCCCACGGACACTGGACAGGAAACAGCCAAGCCCCCGGGTGCTGCCGTGTGTGGGCCCCTATCGCCCCCTGCTCTGACGGTTCTGAGGAGGCTCCTGCCACGCTGAGCCCAGCAGTGACGGTCTCAGACCCTTGGGGCCGGCCCGGAGCTCCGAGTCTCCACTGGGGCCAGGCGCAGAGCTGGGTGGCCTGGTAACCTGGCTCATAGGGTGTGTCGGGGGCAGGTTGGGAGGGCCAGGCCTGGGCACACGGGTCGGTGGTTCTAGGCCCTGTGCGTGCCATAGGCAGTGCCCCTATCGGCAGCATGGGAACGGGACCTGTGCTGGGCGTTCCCCCCACTGCAGGCCTGGCCCAGGTACTGGCGTGGGAGGAGGCCCAGCGAGCCAGACGGGAGGTGGCTGAGCCCTGCCTCGGGGGTCTCACAGCCACACGTGTCCTGGGGCTGCATAGCTGAGCTGTGTCCTGGCCGGGCAGGAGCCGCTCACCCTGCTGGGCTCCCAGGGAGCAGCTCCCACAGCCTGGGATGCCTCCGTTCCCCACGGGCTCCATCGGGTGCAGGATCCGCGGGACTCTCCGCTGGCGTGTGGGAAGGGGGTGCCTACACCCAATCCAGGGGTGCATCTAGGGACTTTCTAGAGCAACTGCTGAGCGGTGGGAGGCAGGGCTGGGGAAGCAGGGGGCTGCAGGTCAGGAGTGAGGAGCATGGACACAGGTCTGTGTGTGGTGGGGGGCGAGGGGGGAGCGCTCAGGGCTGGGGTAGCAGGGGGCTGCAGGTCGGGAGTGAGGAGCATAGACACAGGTCTGTGTGCGGCGGGGGGGGCATCACAGGTTGGCACTGGGGGCTCCTGCCCTATTCCTGGCTCTGGTCAGTTTGACTTGATCACAATCACCCCCAATCCCCTCCCCTTCCTCAGCCCCCGGGAGGGGGTAGTCGGGGAGCCACAGAAGCTGCCGGCACTTTCTGGGCTGTGGGTCCAGGAGCTGCAGGGTGGGAAAGGGGGTCTCTGGCTCTCCTGATGTGTTTTTCTCCCCCTTCCCCTCGGTGCAGGGTCTCCCATGGGCCTGACTAGCCGGACGTGGATGCCATGGAGCTGTGTGCAAAAAAACACCCCCCAGGTAAGGGGTCCTGCGGGGGGCAGGTCTGTGTAATGAAGAATGTCACATTTTCCTTCTGCAATTCCCACCCACCGCGGGAGCAGAGTTGCTTTAAATATTTAAATAAGGCTAAAGTCATGGGGGGGGGGTTAATTTGGGGGCAGTGACGAGTTTTGGGGCCAATGAGGTTGGACGTACACTGCAGAAATTGCCTCTCTTCTCCCCCCTTGCCCTGGGCCTGCAGCTTGGGTTCGGGGTTCCTGTATGACTGGGGGGGTTGGAGAGCTGGGGGCGCTTGTACATCCCTTGGGGCGCAGAGTTCCCACCCCCTTAATCTCTGGGGAAGGGGGGCAGAGCAGAGCTCCTGCACTCCAGAGCTCTGACCTGAAACCAGATCCAGACTGAGAGGCTTCTGCAGAGCTGCGGGGGCTGTGGGTCAGGACTGGGGGGGCCTGGCAGAGCTGGAGGGATTGGGGGGGTCTGGCAGAGCTGGGGAGCTACGGGGGGGCCGTTAGGGAAGCTTCCATCTCGCTCCCAGGCCCACCCCCGGAACCTCACAGCCGGGCACGTGTCTGCTTGGGGGGGGATATGGGGGGCTCTGGGGCGGGCTCAGTGCAGCGGTTGCCCCGGCAACACCGTCCCGGCCCCAGTGGCTGGTGCGTGGTGGGGGTGAGCCCGGCAGAGCCCCTCCCGAGGGGGCATCCCAGGCAGGGGAGTGGGGATGGCCCGGTTAGGACGGGGGCAGGAGCTGCAGAGCACGGAGCTGCCCCGGAGCCATGACCGGCCCCAGGGAGATGCTGGAGAAATAGTCGGGGGCCAGCGGGAGCTGAGGGGCAGGTGCCTGCAGCAGGGGGGAGGGAGGGGCAGGTGCCTGCGGAGGGGGTCTGCATGGGGAGTGGGCTGGGGGGGCAGGTGCCTGCAGGGGTGGGGAGCTGGGCTGGGGGGGCAGGTGCCTGCAATGGGGGGCGGGGCTGGCAGCGTTGGGGGACGGGCTTGCAGTTCCGCGTGCAGTGGGGCTGGGAGGAGCTGGGGGGGGCTCAGGCTCTGCCAGTGGGGCTGTGGAGCTGGCCGGGCGGCAGCTCCTGGGGGCTGGGTCTCCGTGCACCAGCCCCTCGGGCGGGACCAGCTGCAGCCCCTTCCTGGGGTGGGGGGGCGGCTTGCCCCAGGGTTCGCCCGAGTCCCTGCGTGACCTTGGAGGGCTTGGCCCTGGCTCCCAGGAAGTGGAGTGCAGGGCAGGGGGGCTGGAGGCCAGGGGTGACTTCCAGTGTGAATGGGGGGGAGGGGGCTTAATGGTGCATCCTCCCAGAGACGGGGCACAGGGCAGGGCTGCAGTGTGCACCCCGCTATGGCTCCTGCCTCTTCCTCAGCACAGGGGCCTGTGTAACCAGCGGCTCCGAGTGAGGGCGGCCAGCCCCCTAAACTCCCCCAAGGTTGGGCTAGCAGGGGCTGCAGGTCGGGAGTGAGGGGCACCGGCAGAACTGGTGGGGGGAGTGGGCCCGTGTCCCATCAAGGTTATCCTGTACCCAGAGCGTTGGCTATGGGCTGGGGTGGTGGCCCGGGCGGGGTGGGGGGCATGTGCCAGGGCTCCGTCGGGCTCCCTCTGACCCGGGTTCTGTTGCAGAGGAAGAAAGGCGGGTGAAGGCCAACGCCCGAGAGTACAACGAGAAGTTCCAGTATGCGGTGAGTGCCCCGGTGCCCACAGGGGGTGTATGCAGCTGCCCCCCACCTTGCAGGGCCCGGCTAGTACGGGCAGGGGGGCTGCCGGGCAGGGCAGCTGGGCAGGACTCATGGGGTGGGGGTTAGGGAGGTGGAGGGGCCCACCCCAAAGGTTTCTCCCCATCTGTCCCCGAACCCCTGCTCTCCTCTCCTGAGCAGGGCCCCGGCAGAGGTGGGCTTTGGCTTGAGGTCTCTGCATGGGGCTGGGGGAGTGGGGCCCAGCCTGGGAAATGCGGGGTTGGGGGGGTGGCTCTGTTAGCCCTGGGGGATGGGGGGCCTGCAGTGCTGGGGGGATCGTGGTTCTGGGTTGCGGGTCACAGACCTCATCTGACTCCTCTGGGGGTCGGGGGTGGGAGCTAAAAATGGGTTTTGTCCATGAGAAAATTCTGCTGCTGAGCATCTATTAATAACGCCGGGCTGGGAGGTCCCAGCTGAGCGGGCCGAGGATGGGGCCCTGCTCCTGCGCCGCAAACCCTCCCATCCCCCGGCTTCTGGAGGTCCCAGGGGAGCCCCCACCAGCTCCTTCAGCCTGCACGCGGTGGGGGGAAGGGAGCAGCTCACCTTGGCTTCCCCCTTTTTGCTGTGGGAGGGGGCAGGGAAAGGTTACTAGTAGCTGCTCCCCGGGCCCAGCCTCTGTGCTATTTCAGGGCAGCTGGACCCGGGGGCCAGGCTGCTGCTCGGGGCCTGGTCTGGGAGTGTCTGGCATTGGGAGATGGTGGTGCCCTGCCTGGCAAGCTGCCGCGGAGGGGGCCAGCGTCACTTCCCAAGATGCTGGTGTCACGGAGTCCCCGGGCGATGCTCTGGACCTGCTCCCTACAAAGCCAGGCAGGACTCTGGGGAAGTCTCCTTTCTGGGAGCAGCCTGTCTGCAGGACACACAGCTCACCCGGCTTCCACCTTCCTGGGTCTGACCTCGGAGCCTTCAGCCTCCTCTGCCCCTCCGTGCGCTTCCCACAGCCAGTCCGCCCACGCGGGGTCTTGGGAAAGCCAGAGGGTCCTGCCCCCCAACTCCACAGTCAGACGTGACTCTCAGCCAGCCAGTAAAACAGAGGGTTTATTAGACGACAGGAACATGGTCTAACACAGAGCTTGCAGGTGCAGAGAACAGGACCCCTCAGCTGGATCCATTTTGGGGGGCAGTGAGCCAGACAACCCCGTCTGCCCTTCACTCCACGTCCCCAGCCAGCTCCAAACTGAAACTCCCTCCAGCCCCTCCTCCTCTGGGCTTTCCCCTTTCTCGGGGCCAGGAGGTCACCGGATCCCTTTGTTCTCCAACCCTTTAGCTCTCACCTTGCAGAGGGGAAGGGCCCAGGCCATCAGTGGTCAGGAAGCAGGGTGTCGGCCAGTCTCTGTCTCCAGACCCCTGCACACACCTACCCTCTAGGGCTCTGCAAGGATCATACACCCTTATCCCACCCCCTAGATACCTAAGAACTGCCTAGGGGAAACTGAGGCACCCCCACACTATTCAGAGGAAACATTAAAAACAGTCCCGCTTCATCACAGCTGGTTCTGCTTGTTTGCCCCGTTCTCCCTCCTGGGACTCTCAACACCGCCCCCCACCCCCCGTGTACAGGGGGGTAAACAGAGGCTGAGAGAGGGCCGGGACATGCCAAGGCGGCCCTGCGAGTCAGAGCTGGGACCAGAACCCAGGAGTCCAGGCTGCCAGCTCAGACGGTGGTTTTCCTCCTCTCTGAGCCTTGGGGCGTGTGGAATCTTGGAGAGCTGGGGGCGGGGGTGGGGGGAGATTCTTAGGGGGTCCCCATGGCTGGGGTTGGGCCCTTCAGGATGGAGCCTGTGGTCCGTGTCTCTCCTAATCCTGCCCATCTCACCCCCAGAGTAACTGTATCCAGACCTCCAAGTACAATATCATCACCTTCCTGCCCGTCAACCTCTTCGAGCAGTTCCAGGAAGTGGCCAACACCTATTTCCTCTTTCTCCTCATCCTGCAGGTGGGGGGACACGGTCCCGCCCTGGGGTACCATACAGTGGCTGGTGGGTGGGCGTCCCATGGGGAGGGGAAGGGATGGGCCCCTGTGTGGAGCCCTGCTGGGGATCCCTGCCTAGACTTGGGGGAGGATCCAGTGCCTTCTGCATGCAGCATCCCTCCCTGCACGGGTGCCCTCTGGGGTGCCCGGGGCGGCGAAGGTGGGGTGCCTTTTGTGTTTAACCCCAGCCCCCTCTCTCCAGCTGATTCCCCAGATCTCCTCGCTCTCCTGGTTCACCACCATCGTGCCTTTGGTTCTCGTCTTAACCATCACAGCTGTCAAAGATGCCACTGACGACTACGTGAGTGCCCCCAGGGTGGGGGGGGGCGGGTGCTGGGGGGGAGCAGTGTTCCCTCCAGCGGCCCCTGGGGATGGGGAGGTGGAGCTGGTTCCGCTGTCCAGTGTGTGGTCAGGATGGAGCGGGGCGCTGCTCGGGCTCTGCCAAGCCCAGCTGCTGTCCCCCACCCCACTCCTGGCAAGGCCCAGGCTCGGCAGCCCGTGTTGGGGGCAGGTGGGGGGATGGAGCCCCTCCTGGGATCCCCTGACCAAGGTTTCTGCCTTCCCCCTCCAGTTCCGCCACAAGAGCGACAACCAGGTGAACAATCGCCAATCTCAGGTGCTGATCAACGGAACGTAAGTGTCCCGGGGCCCCGGCCTGGAGGAGCCCCTGGGGGGCCAGAGGGAGGCAGGTTCCCCAGCTGGAGATGGGCTGTCTCCCCCCCCAGCATCCGGCACAGAAGTCCCATGGGAGAGGGGCTGGGGGGAGCAGGCCACCTCTGAAGAAGGGGTGGGGGGGGTTCAGGGCCGCTGCTCTCGTGGGCTCGGGCAGGCAAAGGCCTTGGAGCCAGGGCACGGCTGAGATAACGGTGGGAGGGGGACTCCCTGGCCCCCCTGACTCTGCTCCTCGCGCCCCACAGCCTCCAGCAGGAGCAGTGGATGAATGTGTGCGTCGGAGACATCATCAAGCTGGAGAACAACCAGTTTGTGGCGGTGAGTCTGGCTTCCAGGTGGGGGGCAGGAGCCTGGGGGCAAGAGGTCCTCCCCCCGGGGATGTGCTGGCTCCCACCGCCTTGGCGAGGGGCGCTCTGGGCAGCCGGAGGCTGGCTGGCCTGTCTGGGTCTCGGAGCCCACGTCTCCCCCAGTGGCAGGGATATGGAGCATTGGGGTTGGGGGGTGGCAGGGACCCCGATGGCAGCTCAGCCCCGGCCGTTCCTCTCTCCTGGCAGGCTGACCTCCTGCTCCTCTCCAGCAGCGAGCCCCATGGACTGTGCTACATAGAGACTGCCGAGCTCGACGGGTGAGTGACCTCGCCTCTCCTTCGCCCTGCCAGCCACGCGCATTCCCCCCACGGGGCTAAGGGGGCGGGACCGCCAGCCTCTCAGGGAGTGGGGGCAGGGGAGTAAGGTGGGGGCACCCCCAGCATGGATGCTGCGCCCATCAGCATGGCGGTTCAGAACCAGCAGGATCTGCAAGCCAGGGGCAGTTTGGGGCTGGGGCTGTGGGGTGGGGGGCTGGGGTGGGGGCAGGGTAGTTGCTCAGTTTGACCATCTGGGCTGAGTGCAGCCCTGAGGTGCCAGGGGAGACCTGGACTTTCGATCCCTTGTAGACTCCTCAAGGCCCCCACTGAGATGGGGGCATCCTGCCAGGTGCCGCTGTCACGGACCCACAGGGCGGGCGCTCGGCCCCAGCCCTGGCTATGCCCCAAGGGGTCCCATTCTTCCTTCAGGCTAGGCCCTGCGGCCGCAGCACCTCCCAGACCGAGCCTCTGGGCTGCAGCCCTCCTGCTTCGCCCCGTCAGCTCTGCCCAGCGAGTCCGACTGAGCCCGACGCCCACGGCCCCTGCGGGGTCCAGGCATCCCTGGGGTTGGCAGGGCACCCGGCAGCGTTCTCAGAGCCCCGGAGCCCAGTGTGGGGAGTCCTGAGACTCGCCCACAGAATAAAGGTTACGTCATCGGCTGGCCTGACCCACGTCCCACCCAGCCAGGTGCTGTGGGCTCCATTCCTGGCTCAGGCTCTCCAGCTCAGTCAGGCACCGCTGAGAGCTGTCTCCCCCGCAAGCCTGCCCTTATCCCAGCTCCCGCAGGCCCGGCTGAATTCAGGAGCGTCACTTGCTCGGTCTTTGCGGCCCCTCCGTCCCCGTGCGGGGTTTGAGCCAGGACCCAGCCAGGCCGTGCTGCCCCGTTTTGTGACCCAGCTCTGCCCCGGAGCAGTTCGTCCCCCCGTTGGCACCCGCGGGCTGGTAGCGCCAAGCCCAGTGAGTTGCGGCCCGGCGCGTCAGTCTCACAAGTATTACAGGCCTTTCCCGTGTGGGCACGGCCGCTGGCCAGGACGGGGGCATCGCACCGGGCACCGCACAGATGCAGCGGGGGCATGAGACAGGCCCAGGCTAGGCAGGGAGTGGGGCCAGAGCTGGGACTAGAACCCAGGTGTCCAGGACCCTGTTCTGTGCCCTCGCCCCGGCCCACGCTGCCTCTCCTTCCAGAGAGACCAACATGAAAGTGCGCCAGGCCATTCCTGTCACCTCGGAGCTGGGGGACATCCGCAAGCTGGCCCAGTTTGATGGTGAGTGCGGGGGTCGGGGCGGCTCTGCACCCTCAGCCTTTCTGTCTCTGCATTCTCATGACGTGCTGGGGGGGGTGACGCTTCTGGGGGTTACCTGAGGCGTTTGGGGTGAATTCCTACCCCCTGCTCACAGCGGGAGGGAGCCCTGTCTGTGCCCACCAGGGGAAATGCTCCCCAGCCACCAGCTGCTGGCCACACAGGTGCTCCGCTCCGGGAGCCCTGCCCTTTCCCAATGCAGGCCAGCGGTTTACCCAGCCCACTTGGGTACGCTCAAGTGCCCCATCCCCAGCTGCCAGCACCCCCAGGGGCACCGACTCGCTGCCTCTGGGGAAGCAGGGCACCCAGGTCACGGGTTCCCCCCCAGTTCAACACTCTCCTTAGCACGAGGCACTTTGGCAGGTTTAGAGTAAAACCAACCTGGCGTTGGTTGAACAGAGCTCGAGGGAGAGATTCCGACATAAGCCAGCCTAAGGATCTGGAAACGTTAAGGCTACCGGTAAAAGGAACGTAAGACGCAGTTTATAGCCTGGACTTAGTAACCAGTGACTTTCCTGGCTCATTCGGTATTTCTCACCCACAGCCTGGTCCCTGCAGCGCGTGTCCCGTCCGGAGAGTAGGGAGCCATTTGTCATGAGCCGGACCCTGCTGGCGGAGTCCCTGTCACGGGTCACCTCTGGGGCTGGTTCTGCTCCGACACAGGTTTTGAGCCCAGCGGCTCCGCTGCCAAGAGCGCTCGGGGTTTGTTTGTCCCGTAGGTCTCCAGCTAGGAAACACAGGCGGTCTGGCAGCTGCCCTTCGTCTCAGCCTGGCTGGGGCAGCTCCCTGCCTCCCCCTCACGGCAGCACGCGGGAACCAGGCCAGCACCCACCCCCTGGGGCGAAGTGCTGAGGAGAGGGTCAGACCCGGGGTGATAGACCTGCCTGCTCCTGCCCTGGTGTGTCTGTGTCACCGGGGTGGCTCATCCCTGGATCCAGCTCTGCTCCTGCCCCGCTCTCTCCAGCGCCCCCTGCTGGGGGGGGCCGGGGATGTCTGAAGGAAGCTCTCAGCCCCGTCTGAATGCCAGCCCCTGCACCCAGGTTGCCCGAAGTCTGTGGGGCTGGAGGCTGTGCCAGGAGCACTGGGATCGGAGCTGGGCTCCGGTGTCCAGCGCTGGGCTGAGGGGTACCAGGCTGCTGGCTCTCTCCCCAGGTGAGGTGATCTGCGAGCCCCCCAACAACAAACTGGACAAGTTCAGCGGGACCCTGTACTGGAAGGAGAACAAATACCCACTGAGCAACCAGCACATGCTGCTGCGAGGCTGCGTGCTGCGTAACACCGAGTGGTGCTTCGGCCTCGTCGTCTTCGCAGGTGGGGGTGTGGGGCCGCCACAGCCCGGGGCCCGTCCCCTCATCCCCACAGCCCGGAGTCAGCCCTCCCATGGAGGGGGCTGTTCCCGGCCACATGGCCGACCAGGTGTCGGGCAGAGCTTCAGCGGGGTCCCCCTGCATGGGCCGGTGGGAGTCCCGGGGGGCACTGGGGTGGGAGCCAGGGGGCGCCCAGTGACGTGTTTCCCACCCCCCAGGTCCTGACACCAAGCTGATGCAGAACAGCGGGCGGACCAAGTTCAAGAGGACAAGCATCGACCGGCTGATGAACACGCTGGTGCTCTGGGTGCGAGTGAGATGGGGGCTGTGGGAAGGAGACGCCCCGGGCGGGTGGAAGATCTCCCGTGTGCTGGTTCTGTTACCCCGTCTCGGCTACAGCCCGCCACCCCCCACGCACGGCCCTCCGGGCTGGCCCCGGATCGCTCCCTTCCGGGCGCAAAGGGCAGGGCTGCCCCCTAGTGGTGCTGAGGCACCAGGACATGACGTTCCTGGAAGCTTTTAAACCTAGAAAGGCATAAAGAACTGCAGAGGCCCCACCCCCCGGGTGTGCGGCCAGCCCCGATCCCAGGCTGGGGGACCTGGCCCCACCCCCCGGGTGCGCGGCCGGCCCCGATCCCAGGCTGGGGGACCGGGGCCCACCCCCCGGGTGCGCGGCCGGCCCTGATCCCGGGCTGGGGGACCTGGCCCCACCCCCCGGGTGCGCGGCCGGCCCCGATCCCGGGCTGGGGGACCTGGGCCCACCCCCCGGGTGCGCGGCCGGCCCCGATCCCGGGCTGGGGGACCTGGCCCCACCCCCCGGGTGCGCGGCCGGCCCAGATCCCGGGCTGGGGGACCTGGCCCCACCCCCCGGGTGCACGGCTGGCCCCGATCCCGGGCTGGGGGACCTGGCCCCATCCCCCAGGTGCGTGGCCAGCCCCAGTCGGAACGGGGTAGCAGTGCAAATCTCTCTATGGGCTCTGACCCCTGCTCTCCCTCTGGCAGATCTTCGGGTTCCTGGTGTGCATGGGGGTAATCCTGGCCATCGGCAATGCCATCTGGGAGCACGAGGTGGGAGCCTGCTTCCAGATCTACCTGCCCTGGGACGAGGCGGTGGACAGTGCCTTCTTCTCCGGCTTCCTCTCCTTCTGGTCCTACATCATCATCCTCAACACCGTGGTGCCCATCTCACTCTACGTCAGGTAGGCAGCACCTGGAGAGCAGGAGCCGGCAGCAGTGGGGCTGGGGGCCGCTGCCGGGCTCCTGCCGTGGTGCTTCCCTGGGGTCAGGGGGCACAGTCACTTGGGGGGCAGAAGCCCAGGCCCGGTGGGGCAGCCTGGGAAGGCAGGGGAGGTGGCACATGGGAGGTGCAGGTAGAAGGCCAAGGAAAGGGGTCTGTGATTGGGGGGCTCAGGGAAAGAGGGTGTGTGTTGGGGGAATCCAGGGAGTGTGGGGTGGTGGAGATGGGGGGAGGGACAAGAGTCCAGTGTGTGTGGAGTGCCCGGGGAGGGGGTACCAGGCTGAGGGGGGATGCCTGGGGAGGAGGTACCTGGCTGTGTGTTTGGAGGGATGCGGGGGGGGGGGGGTACCGGGCTGTGTTCGAGGGAGGTGCCCAGGGAGAGGGTGTCACGGAGTCCCCGGGCGACGCTCTGGAGCTGCTCCCCACGAAGCCAGACAGGACCCTGGGGAAGTCTCCTCTCTGGGAGCAGCCTGTCTGCAGGACACACAGCTCACACGGCTTCCCCCTTCCTGGGTCTGACCTCGGAGCATTCAGCATCCTCTGCCCCTCCGTGCGCTTCCCACAGCCAGTCCGCCCAGGCGGGGTCCTGGGGAAGCCAGAGGGTCCTGCCCCCCAACTCCGCAGTGAGACTTGACTCTCAGCCAGCCAGTAAAACAGAGGGTTTATTAGACGACAGGAACATGGTCTAACACAGAGCTTGTAGGTACAGAGAACGGGACCCCTCAGCTGGGTTCATTTTGGGGGGCAGTGAGCCAGACAACCCCGTCTGCACTTCACTCCATGTCCCAGCCAGCCCCAAACTGAAACTCTCCCCAGCCCCTCCTCCCCTGGGCTTTGTCCCTTTCCCGGGCCAGGAGGTCACCGGATCCCTTTGTTCTCCAGCCCTTTAGCTCTCACCTTGCAGAGGGGAAGGGCCAGACCCCTGCACACACCTGCCCTCTAGGGCTCTGCAAGGATCATACACCCTTACCCCACCCCCCAGATACTTAAGAACTGCCTAGGGGAAACTGAGGCACCCCCACACTATTCAGAGGAAACATTAAGAACAGTCCCACTTCGTCACAGAGGGTACCTGGCTGTGGGGGTGTTGGGGAGGGGGTACCTGGCTGTGTTTGGGGAGGGGGTGCTGGGGAAGGGGTGCTGGGCTGTGTGTCGGTGGGGGGTACCAGGGAGAGGGTGCCGGGCTGTGTGTGTGCAGGGGGGTGCAGGGCTGTGGGGGTGTTGTGGAGGGAGTACCGGGCTCTGTGGGGGGGGATGTTGTGGAGGGGGTACCGGGCTGTGTTGGGGGGGGTGCTGGGGAAGGGGTGCTGGGCTGTGTGTGGTGGGGGGCGGGTGCTGTGCTGGGCTGTGTGTGTGTGGGGGGGGTGCTGGGCTCTGTGTGTGTGGCAGGGGTATTGGGGTGGGGCTGCTGTGCTGTGTGTGTTGGGGGTTACTGGGGAGGCGGTACCTGGCTGTGTTTGAGGGAGGTGCCCAGGGAGGGGGTACCTGGCTGTGAGTGTGATGGGGGTGTGCAGGGAGGGGGTGCTGGGCTGCGTGTGGGGGGAAGGGGTGCAGGGAGGGGGTGCTGGGCTGTGTGTTTGTTGGGGGTGCCGGGCTGCGTGCGGGGTGCCCGGGAAGGGCGGTGCTGGGCTGCATGTTTGTGTGTGGGGTGCAGGGAGGGGGTGCTGGGCTGTGTGGGGGGGGAAGGGGTGCAGGGAGGGGGTGCTGGGCTATGTGTGGGGGGAAGGGGTGTAGGAAGGGGGTGCTGGGCTGTGGGGGGGGGAAGGGGTGTAGGAAAGGGGTGCTGGGCTGCGTGTGGGGGAAAGGGGTGCAGGAAGGGGGTGCTGGGCTGCGTGTGGGGGGAAGGGGTGCAGGAAGGGGTGCTGGGCTGTGTGTGGGGGGAAGGGGTGCAGGGAGGGGGTGCTGGGCTGCGTGTGGGGGGAAGGGGTGCAGGGGGGGGTGCTGGGCTGTGTGTGTGTGTGGGGTGCCCAGGGAGGGGGTGCCGGGCTGCATGCGGGGTGCCCGGGAAGGGCGGTGCTGGGCTGTGTGTGTGTGTGGGGTGCCCAGGGAGGGGGTGCTGGGCTGCGTGTGTGTGTGGGGTGCCCAGGGAGGGGGTGCTGGGCTGCGTGCGGGGTGCCCGGGAAGGGCGGTGCTGGGCTGTGTGTGTGTGTGGGGTGCAGGGAGGGGGTGCTGGGCTGCGTGTGGGGGAAAGGGGTGCAGGGAGGGGTGCTGGGCTGTGTGTGTGTTGGGGGTGCCAGGCTGCATGCGGGGTGCCCGGGAAGGGCGGTGCTGGGCTGCGTGTGTGTGTGGGGTGCCCAGGGAGGGGGTGCTGGGCTGCGTGTGGGGGGAAGGGGTGCAGGGAGGGGGTGCTGGGCTGCGTGTGTGTGTGGGGTGCCCAGGGAGGGGGTGCCGGGCTGCGTGTGGGGGGAAGGGGTGCAGGGAGGGGGTGCTGGGCTGTGTGTGTGTTGGGGGTGCCGGGCTGCATGCGGGGTGCCTGGGAAGGGCGGTGCTGGGCTGCGTGTGTGTGTGGGGTGCCCAGGGAGGGGGTGCCGGGCTGCGTGCGGGGTGCCCGGGAAGGGCGGTGCTGGGCTGTGTGTGTGTGTGGGGTGCAGGGAGGGGGTGCTGGGCTGCGTGTGGGGGGAAGCGGTGCAGGGAGGGGGTGCTGGGCTGCGTGTGTGTGTGGGGTGCCCAGGGAGGGGGTGCCGGGCTGCGTGTGGGGGGAAGCGGTGCAGGGAGGGGGTGCTGGGCTGCGTGTGTGTGTGGGGTGCCGGGAGGGGGTGCTGGGCTGCGTGTGGGGGGAAGCGGTGCAGGGAGGGGGTGCTGAGCTGCGTGTGTGTGTGGGGTGCCCAGGGAGGGGGTGCCGGGCTGCGTGCGGGGTGCCCGGGAAGGGCGGTGCTGGGCTGTGTGTGTGTGTGGGGTGCAGGGAGGGGGTGCTGGGCTGCGTGTGGGGGGAAGCGGTGCAGGGAGGGGGTGCTGGGCTGCGTGTGTGTGTGGGGTGCCCAGGGAGGGGGTGCCGGGCTGCGTGCGGGGTGCCCGAGAAGGGCGGTGCTGCTGCTCTCTGGTGGGGAAACACGTCGGCGTCTCCGAGGCCTAGGGCCCCCCGTGCCATCCTGCTGGTCCCCCGGGCCTGGCTGCCGCGGTTCTGTCTGACCCAGCTGCCTGTGCCCCTCTCGCCCGGCCCCTGCCGCCCCTTCTCCCTCTCTTAATGTCTCTCTCTTTTCGTTCCCCAGCATGGTTCTGTCCCCTTAGCCCCGAGGTAAGAACGGGTCACTCCCGCCCCTCCCCTGAGCCTAGCCCCTCCGTTTCCTGCTGGGGGAGCTGGGGGGTCTTGCCGGGGCAGGGGGGAGATGGGGGCAGCTCTAGTCCATGGCTCTAGCACCGGGCCTGGCGCAGGATTCCTGGGGGTCAGCTGGTGCTGCCCCTCACTCCCACTCAAACCCCCCTTCCCGGAGCCCCTCGGCTTGCAGCGCTTCTGCTTCTCCAGGCCAGAGACCGCGGCCAAGGGGCTGCGCTCGCCTGTGTTGGTCAATATGAGCGTAGGGGGGCCCGGAAACCAATGTAAGAGGAGTTAGCATGGTCCAGAGAGTGGGCACTGGGCCGGGGAGCCAGGACTCCTGGGTTCTATCCCCCTAGAGGGGATTGGGGCCTGGTGGGTTAGTGTGTGGGGGCTGGGAGCCAGGACTCCTGGGTTCTATCCCCCTAGAGGGGATTGGGGCCTGGTGGGTTAGTGTGTGGGGGCCGGGAGCCAGGACTCCTGGGTTTTATCCCTGGCTCTGGGAGGGGAGTGGGGTCTAGTGGTTAGAGCGGGGATGGGGGCTTGGAGCCAGGACTCCTGGGTTCTATCCCCAGCTCTGGGAGGGGGAGTTGGGTCTAGTGGTTAGAGTGGAGCTGAGGGCTGGGAGCCAGGACTCCTGGGTTCTCTCCCTAGCTCTACCCCAGCCCTGTGTGACTGTAGGGTAAGTGCTGACCCTGTGAAATGGCTTAGCTGATGGAAGTGCCAGGGGTGCTGCGGGGTTGGCGGCTGGCGGCAGTGAGTTGCTCCCCAGCGGGGTGCTCCCCACCCAGCCGTGCCGAGCCCTGTGCCCCCTCCCTCCCTGCGTGCAGTGTGGAAGTGATCCGCCTCGGCCACAGCTACTTCATCAACTGGGACAAGAAGATGTACTGCGCACAGCGCCAGACGCCGGCCGAGGCCCGCACCACCACGCTCAACGAGGAGCTGGGCCAGGTGGAGTACATCTTCTCCGACAAGACCGGCACCCTCACCCAGAACATCATGATCTTCAGCAAGTGCTCCATCAACGGGCGCAGCTACGGTGAGCGGGGCCGGGGGCCAGAGCCGCGGGGGGGCCGGGGGCCAGAGCGGCTGGGGGGCTGGCGGCCAGAGGGGCTGGGGAGCAGGGCAGTGGGAGGGGGAGAGGACGTCTTTCCGTGGCCCTGGTGGTGGCTCTCCCCATCCCCAGGTCAGGCGGGGGTGGCCATGCTCCTCTGCTCCCTGGGGCACTTACTGTGGGGTGCCCCCCAGCTCCCTGGATGCTGGGACACCCCTCCTGCCAGGGCTGTCCAGGCAGCAGCTCTGGGAGGGGACCAGCCAAAGGAGCCAGTCCTGGTGCCTCTGCAGGCTCCCTGTGTCCACCTGCTCTCCGTCTGTGCCTGCTTCGGGGTGTGGGGGAAGCAGGTGGAGCTGGGTGGGACGGGGGCAGCTGCTCGTTCTGTCGGGCGGCTCTGTCTTGGGGACAGCGTGGCTCCTGTGGGGCGGGGGGCTCCCAGCATCCCCCCCCCAGCGATGCTGTGCTGGCTGGTGTCCCCACATTAACCCTTTGCCCTCTGCATTTGCAGGTGACATGCTGGACGTGCTGGGGCACAAGGCGGAGCTGGGGGAGGTAGGAGCTGCCCCATCCCTTGGGGGGAGGTGACTGAGATGGTCAGAGAGTCCCAGGGAGGTGGGCTCCATAGGGGGCTTGGGGTGCAGATCCCGGGCATTGGGGGTGGTCTCTGCATTTCAAGGGGGAGCCCTGCCCTCCAGGCCTCTCCGTGTTGTGGGGGGCAGGCTCTGGCGTGCCCCTGTCCATGGCAGCGGGGGCCGGACGGGGGGGGTAACTCTCTCCCCCTCCCTAGAGGAGGGAGCCGGTCGACTTCTCCTTCAACCCGCTGGCCGACCCGCGGTTCCGGTTCTGGGACGCCAGCCTGCTGCAGGCCGTCCAGCTCGGCAACCCCCACGTGCACGAGTTCTTCCGCCTGCTCTCGCTCTGCCACACCGTCATGTCCGAGGAGAAGAGCGAAGGTGGGTGGGCCAGCCGGGGGCTTTGGTCGGGGGGGAGCTCAGGCTGTCCCCTGGGGAGGGCTCCAGCCGGGGGTGTGGGAAGGGGGCTTGGGCCGTCCCCTGGGGCGGGCTCGGGCCAGCGGGGGGCTCGGGTTGTCCCCCCTGGGGTGGGCTCTGGCTTTGAGGGGCTGGGGGGCTTGGGCCGTCTCCCCTTGGGGTGCAGTGGGTGCAGAGGGGCTCGGCCTGTCTCCCGTGTGGGGTGTTGCTGGTGGAGGCCAAGCACTGACCAACCCCCCCCCCCCCCCGCTGTGCCCCCCAGGTGAGCTGTACTACAAGGCCCAGTCCCCGGACGAGGGGGCGCTGGTCACGGCCGCCAGGAACTTCAGCTTCGTCTTCCGCTCGCGTACGCCCAAGACCATCACGGTGCAGGAGCTGGGCCGGGCCGTCACCTACCAGCTGCTGGCCATCCTGGACTTCAACAACGTCCGCAAGCGCATGTCCGTCATCGGTGAGCCGGGCGGGCTGGGCACAGAGGGGTGGCAGCGGGTGGTGGCAATTGTGGGGGGGTGGGGAATGGGGCAGGCTTGGGGGAGATCCTGTGAACAGTGGGGTGGAGGACGGCAGGGGCAGGGTCCCATGGGGACTGGCAGTGTGTGTGCCTGGGGGTCACAGGGGGATCAGCCGCAGGGACTGGGAGCAGGGGTTATGGAGGGGACCTTCGGCTCCCTAGGATTTGCCAGCCTGAGGCTGCTGGTCCTCAAGCTCCCACTGCCCGATGGGCTGGGGGTCCAGCCGCCGAGCGTGCCATGCCCCACACAGTGAGCAGGGTGGGACTGGGGAACACGGGGGGGCTTGGGGAGGTGCAGGATCACTGACCCCTCTCCCCTCCCTCGGCACCAGGGGCCTGACCTTTGCCGTCTGCCCATGGAGGGAGAGCACGTTGACCTGGCTGGGCCCAGGCAGCGCTGGGCTCGGGGGTTGTTCCCCTTGGTGCACCGGGGTCTCTGGCCGCTCTGGTCCCTGCATGTCCCAGCAGTCCCTTGCTCCCCCTGCAGTGCGGAGCCCCGAGGGCCGGATCCGTCTGTACTGCAAAGGGGCCGACACCATCCTCCTGGAGCGGCTGCACCCAGCCCACCACGAGCTGCTGAACGTAACCACCGACCATCTGAATGTGAGTGGGAGTCCCGAGCGCGGGCTGCAGCTGGCCCTCCGGGGGCCAGGGGCCCTGATCCTTCGGGGACTGGGTGGATCACAGGGCAGCCTCGAATCGACCCGGGGTCCTGGGTGCCGCCGTGGGGCGCGTCGACCTGGAACTCCACTGCCAGCCTCTGCCCCCCAGGGCTGGCTGGGGGGACCCATCCTCGCTGCGCTGGGATTGGCCTGGCCCCCGTCTGGGTTGGGAGCTGACGCAGCCACTGCCCTGCAGGAGTACGCCGGCGAGGGGCTGCGGACACTGGTGCTGGCCTACAAGGACCTGGAGGACGGCTACTACAAGGACTGGGCCGAGCAGCTGCTGCGAGCCGGCACTGCCCCTGACGGCCGCGAGGACCGGCTGGCCCGGCTGTACGAGGAGGTGGAGCGGGACATGATGGTAGGTGGGCTGGGGGCGCCGCCTGAGGGGCAGGCCGGGGCCATGGCGCAAGGCGGTGCCCCAGAATCACTGCTGTGTCTCCTCTCTCTGCCCAGCTGCTGGGGGCTACCGCCATTGAGGACAAACTGCAGCAGGGAGTCCCCGAAACCATTGCCATCCTAACGCTGGCCAACATCAAGATCTGGGTGCTGACCGGGGACAAGCAAGGTGAGGCTGGCTCTGCGCCAGGGGCTGGGTGGAGGGGAGCCATTCTGGGCTGGCACCAGGCTCAGGCAGAGCACTCAGCCCCTCTGTCCTGGGGGCAGGACCCCCGTAGGCATCTGATGGCCAGCAGTGTAGGGAATCCTCCTGCAAGGCACCTTGGGGCGCAAAGCCCTGGTGCCCCCAGGGTCATGGGGGGGTGGTGATGGAGACTGGGGTGACACAGAGGGGAAGTGGGCTGGGGGAGTTGATCCCCGCTGGTCTGTGGGGAGGGGTGCTCCCCAGGGGGTCCAATGGGCAGCGCTTGGGCACAAGCTCCCTGGCTCAGCCTGTGTCTCCCGTCCCCAGAGACGGCCGTGAACATTGGCTACTCCTGCAAGATGCTGACGGATGACATGACCGAGGTGTTCATCGTGACAGGCCACACGGTGCTGGAGGTGCGGGAGGAGCTCAGGTGAGGGCTGGGGGGGGGCTGCGGGAAAGCAGAGCTTGGGGGGGGGCCTAGGGCTGGGGGGGGAGCAGGGAGGACACCCCAGCCCAGTCCCTGCGCTGCTGGTGGGAGCCCGGCTAAGCCTTCTCCTCCCCCCTAGGAAAGCCCGGGAGAAGATGATGGACTCGTCGCGCTCCATGGGCAATGGCTTCTCCTGCCAGGAGAAACTCTCCTCTTCCTCGTCCGCTTCCCGGCTCGCCTCAGTGCTGGAGGCCATTGCGGGCGAGTACGCCCTGGTCATCAATGGCCACAGCCTGGTAAGGGGTGTGACGACACTTGGCCAGGCCGGGTGGGGAGGGGAGTGGTGTTACTGAGGGCAAACTCCCCACTCCCCTTCCAGTACCCCTCAGTCCTGACCCGCAGCCCCCTGGCTTCCTCCTACTCTACCGCCAGCTCTGCCGGTGCCCCCCGTCCCAACCGGTAACCCCCTGCCATTCTCTCCCTCGGTGCTCCTTGCCGTCCTTGATTGCCCTCAATGCTGGGTGTCCCTGCTGGGCTCAGGTCAGACCCCGGGCCTCATCCCCCATGAGCTTACCCATCCGTGCCCCTCCCCACAGGCCCACGCGCTGGAGGCCGACATGGAGCTGGAGTTCCTGGAGACAGCCTGTGCCTGCAAGGCCGTGATCTGCTGCCGCGTCACCCCGCTGCAGAAGGCCCAGGTGGTGGAGCTGGTGAAGAAGTACAAGAAGGCCGTGACGCTGGCCATCGGGGACGGCGCCAACGACGTCAGCATGATCAAGAGTGAGCGCTGGGGGCGTGCTGGCCGGGGGGGCGGCTCTGCCTGCGGGGCCGGGCTGGGGGTGGGAGGGGAGCACCGGTTTCCCACTGCAGGGGGTTGTGTGGGGCTGGGCACAAGCTGCTGCGGCCAGGGCTGCTCTGAGTTCCCTGCTGACCCACACATCTCTTCCCCCAACAGCTGCCCACATTGGCGTGGGCATCAGCGGGCAGGAGGGCATCCAGGCCGTGCTGGCCTCCGACTATTCCTTCTCCCAGTTCAAGTTCCTACAGCGCCTCCTGCTGGTGCACGGCCGCTGGTCCTACCTGCGCATGTGCAAGTTCCTCTGCTACTTCTTCTACAAGAACTTCGCCTTCACCATGGTCCATTTCTGGTTCGGGTTCTTCTGCGGCTTCTCGGCCCAGGTGTGGTGCCAGGCTGCTGGGCCCCGGACAGGCCGGCTGAAGCCTCCTGCGGCTGGGGGAGCAGGGTTACCCGGGGCCGTGGGGCTTCCCTCCAGGCTGTGCCTGCTGGATTGGGCCCCAGCCGGCACCCAGGGGCCCCAGCCAGGATCAGGGCCCTGCCGTGCCGGCTGCTGCGTGGACACAGGGAGGGAGGGGCCCTGCCCGGCAGGTCCCCGTGTGCAGGGTGATGACGGGGGAGGGCTGCGCTGGGGCCTCGAGCACCCAGCCTGTCGCGGGTCAGCGGCTGGCACTGAACCTGGGTGGAAGCACAGCCTCTGCCGTGTGACTGCGACCCAGGGCTGGGCTCAGAGAGCTGGGCTCTGCCGTGGCTGCATCCTCCCTGCCTTGCTGGAAGAGCCTGGAGGATGCCCAGGCAGGACTGGCAGGCCCCAGGTGAGCTCCCTTCTGGCCACCCTGCCCGGGCCTGATTCATTGGCCGGGGGCAGAGAACCAGGCTGGTCGTCGGGTCCTTCAGCGCTTGGGGATGGCCGGGGGGAGCACAGAGCCGGGGGGGAAGCACGTCTGGCTGGGGGAGCACAGAGCCGGGGGGTGTCTGACGGGGGGAGCGAGTCGGGGGGGGGCATGTGTGTCTCTGAGACAGGCAAGTGAGTGCCTTGTCCATTCCTGCATGCAGTGGGGCAGGGGGTGTTTTCCCCGCCCCCCTGCCCTGACCTCCCCTCTCTCGACAGACGGTCTATGACCAGTACTTCATCACCCTGTACAACATTGTCTACACCTCGCTGCCCGTGCTCGCAATGGGGGTGTTCGACCAGGTATGGTGGGGCTGGGGCAGGGTGGAGATCTGCTCCTGCTGGGGTGGCTGGGGGGGCCCAGCCTGTCTCCTGTGCTCCTGGAGCCCCCACCCTGCAGAGGGGCCGCAGGCGGGGAGAGAGGGAATTCTGTGGGGGCCGCTTGGAGGGGCCGCAGCAGCAGGAGGCTGGCTGGGGGTCCCCCGTCTCTGGGGCCCTGGGCACTGCAGGGCCCTAACCCAGCTGGGTGGGGTCAGGGCGAACCCTCCCCTCCCCCCCGCCATGTGACTCGTCTGCCCTGCTGGGACCCCTCCTCAGGGGCAAGAGGTGGGCTCTGTCCCTGGCCTGTTCAGCCCTCAGCTTCCCTGCAGGGGGCTGCTCCTGGGCGCGGGGACCCCAGGCTCATCCCTGCCATGCCCCCCCCTCACAGGACGTGACGGAGCAGCGCAGCATGGAGTACCCCAAGCTCTACGAGCCGGGCCAGCTCAACCTGCTCTTCAACAAGCGGGAGTTCTTCATCTGCATCGCCCAGGGCATCTACACCTCCGTCCTCATGTTCTTCATCCCCTACGGCGTCTTCGCCGACGCTACCCGTGACGACGGTGCCCAGCTGGCCGACTACCAGTCCTTCGCTGTCACCGTGGCAACCTCCCTGGTGATCGTGGTCAGCGTGCAGGTGGGCGGCCCCCGTCCAGCCCCGGCTCGTGTATCCTGGTCCCGCAGGCCTCGGCGCAGGGGGCTGGACTCCCTGACCTCACGGGTCCCTTCCAGCCCCACGTTTCTCATGGGTCCCATACGGGGTCAGGTAGCCCAGGAAGTGAAGCAGCCTGGATCTAAGCTGTTGATGAGGTGGCTGCATCTTGGCGCTGGCCGGAGTGTGTGGTGCTCAGCCCTGAGAAGGGCGGTGGGCCAGTGCGATGTGGTTTGTGATGCTGGGGGACTGAGGGCACTGCCCCGGGGCTGCCCATCGGCTCTCTCTGCCTGGCTCGGCAGCCTGTCTGCGCTCCCCCCTGAGCTCTTCCCTCTTCCCCCAGATTGGGCTGGACACGGGGTTCTGGACGGCCATCAACCACTTCTTCATCTGGGGCAGCCTGGCTGTGTACTTCGCCATCCTCTTCGCCATGCACAGCGACGGCCTCTTCCAGATGTTCCCCAACCAGTTCCGCTTCGTGGGTGAGTCCAAGCAGCTGCATTTGCCTGGTGCTGGGTGCCCAAGGCGGGACCGACCGGTCCCCGAGATCCCCGCGATGCCAGGGCCTGACTGCATGAGACATGCCCTGGTGACTGCGCCCCATGCTGCAGAGGAAGGTGGAACAACCCCCCAGATTGGTGCCTGCCGATCTGGCCTGGGGGGAAATTCACTCCTGACCCCACTGCGGGGCTCCCCAAGGCAGGCGAGAGCAGGTTTCTAGTGGGGCAGTGGCAAGGTTGCTGGGGAGCCGTCACGGAGTCCCTGGCGATGCTCTGGACCTGCTCCCTACGAAGCCAGTCAGGACTCTGAGGAAGTCTCTCTGTGAGCAGCCTGTCCCCAGGGCAAGCAGCCCACACAGCTTCCACTTTCCTGGGTCTGACCTTGGAGCATTCGGCCTCCTCTGCCCCTCCGTGCGCTTCCCACAGCGAGTCCGCTCATGCGGGGCTCCTGGGGAAGCCAGAGGGTCCTGCCCCCCAACTCTGCAGTGAGACTTGACTCTCAGCCAGCCAGTAAAACAGAGGGTTTATTAGATGACAGGAACAGGGTCTAAACCAGAGCTTGTAGGTGCAGAGAACTGGACCCCTCAGCTGGGTCCGTTTTGGGGGGCAGTGAGCCAGACAACCCCATCTGCCCTTCACTCCATGTCCCAGCCAGACCCAAACTGAAACTCCCTCCAGCCCCTCCTCCTCTGGGCTTTGTCCCTTTCCCAGGCCAGGAGATCACCGGATTCCTTTGTTCTCCAGCCCTTTAGCTCTCACCTTGCAGGGGGGAAGAGCCCAGGCCATCAGTTGCCAGGAAACAGGGTGTCGGCCATTCTCTGTGTCCAGACCCCTGCACACATCTGCCCTCTAGGGCTCTGCAGTGATCATACCCCCTTATCCCACCCCCTAGATACTTAAGAACTGCCTAGGGGAAACTGAGGCACCCCCACAATATTCAGAGGAAACATTAAGAACATTCCCACTTCGTCACAGGAGCCCCATCCCCCTCCCGATCAGAGCCCCCTGTGAACTCTGCTGTTCTCCCTGCAACACGCCTGATTCCCGGGGGCCGGGGGGAGACCCCGGTGACAGCCTCATTTCTCTGCTGCCTCCTGCACCCCGCTCCTGGTGCTGCTCCCACCTGCCTGGCTCTCAGGTCTCTCCCCCTTCTGCTGCCCAGGTAATGCCCAGAACACGCTGGCCCAGCCCACAGTCTGGCTCACCATCACCCTCACCACCGTGGTCTGCATAATGCCAGTCGTGGCCTTCCGATTCCTCAAGCTGGACCTGAAGCCTGAGCTGTCGGACACGGTGAGTGCGTGCGGCCAAGCCGGGGCCCCTGCGCATCCCCAGCGCGGAGCAGACCCCCCCCAGGGATTGGACGTCTCTCACCCCCAGCCCCCCATGCTCAGCTGAGGGCAAGGGGGCTGCCCCGCAGCGCCCCCTCTGACCAGTGCCGGGAAAGGCCTTGCCATGGAGCAGGGGGCCGGATCCATCTCCACTCGGCCAGGGTTGTGTGGGGAGTTGTCTGCCCCCAGTGATCTCACCTCCCCCGCAGGTTACTGCCCCCTCACTGGAATGTCTCCATCGCTTTGGCCCCTGCCCCCGTCTCTGACCAGCTCCTTCTGCAGGAGCTGCTGGGGGGTCTCGGGCAGGCTTTTTACGGCCCCCATTCACCCTGGCTGGGCCTTCGCCTCTGCCTGGCCCCCTGCAGTCTCACAAGAGGGCGGGTTGTGGGGTCTTTGGCTGGGCTGCTCACTCTGCCCCCCCCCAGGTGCGCTACACCCAGCTGGTGCGGAAGAAGCAGCGGGCACAGCACCGCTGCATGCGGCGGGTGGGGCGTGCCGGCTCGCGGCGCTCCGGCTACGCCTTCTCCCACCAGGAGGGCTTCGGCGAGCTCATCATGTCGGGCAAGAACATGCCGCTCAGCTCCCTGGCGCTCTCCAGCTTCACCGCCCGCTCCAGCTCCAGCTGGATCGAGACCCTCCGCAAGAAGAAGGGCGGGGACAGCACCGCCAGCAGCCCCAGCGGGGGGGCCGACAAGCCGCTCAAGGGGTGAGGCTGGGGGGCTCCGATTCTTACCCCCGCCGGGGGCTGGGCGGCCCGTCAGCGCCCCCGGCTGTTCCCACCGCGGACCGTGGCTGGCTGCTGTGGGTGCTGCTCGCTTGGGAGACCCCCACCCATGGCAAGGGGGAGGAGCGCCCCGGGAGGCTCTCCAGGTGCTGAGGTTTGGAGGCGGAATCTGGACCACAACCAACCGTGTAACCAAAAATCCCCCCACCCAGAGGGACAGGCGGCTCCCCCATCCGGAGCCCGGGCGCAGAAAGCCTGCAGTGTCTTTAATCGGGACCTCCACCCAGCCGGAGCGGACAGCTACCCTGAGTCACGCGCGAATGTAACGTGCTGGAGACAGGCAGGGGGCAGCTGGGCCTGGCAGCGCGTGCCCCCCCCGCCACACGTGTCTTTTTTATATATATAAAATGAGAAAAACAGCAGCCAACGGAGCCCCCACGTTTACAAAGTGACTCTTCTCTGTCCCCGCTGGCACTGGCTGCTCCTGGGGAGGAGCTGGCTGAGCAGAGACTGGCACAGACGTGCTCCCCACGCGAGCCGTGCCACTTCCAGGGCTGCGTGGGCGCCCCAGGAGGGCGGGCTATGGCCTTGGCCTTCTCCTGCAACAGGGCAGGGGTGGGGTGGGGAGAGGGATGCCCAGGCATGGAGGAGTTATGGGTCCTGCCCTCTCTGGGGCAGGGCAAGTGCTGTAGCAAGGCTGGGCCCTCTCCTCTGCCCCGGCTGGTTTCTACACATGGTGAAACCCTACGTGGCTGGGCGGAGACCCAACCCCCTGGGTGCTGCGCCCAGTCAGTGCCCACCCCTGGGCTGGAGGGCTGTGGCACCTGGAGCCGAGGCCAGAGCCGGGGAGGAAACCGGGCCCTAGGGAGCTGTTACAGACCAGAGCAAAACCGCGGTGGAAAGGGCCAGGAAACGCCCAGCGTCTGACCTGAGCCGGGCTCTGGGGGTTCCTGGCTGCAGGGGCGGCCCTAAGGTACTCCCAGCTTGGGGGTGGGGGGCGCAGCCGCAGGGCTTTTGGCTGCTAGTTCACCCCCCCTACCCCGACAGCTGGTGGAGCTTGGCTCTGGCCTCGTGCAACCTCTGCCCAGGTCCTGGGACCAGCCCAGCTGATGGATTTGAAAGGGGAACCAGCCCCCCCCCCACCCCAACTCCTTTCTTTTCTGCGTGCCAGAGGCTTAGGCAAGGGGCTGGGTCCTGGGGTCAGCATTGTTGACGGGCTGATTGTGATTCATTCCCCGCAACAGGGAGCCTTTCACAATCGTCTGGGTGTTTTGGGCTCTGTTTCCCTTCCCCTCTGTGCTGGGAATGGGCAGGGTCCCGGGGGGTGGGTCTCCTGAGCCACCTTCCTTGGGGCTCCCCAGCCCCTCCACCTCCCATCCACGCTCCCCTGGGGAAGCGTCAAGCCTGCTGGCTGCTCCCTCGTGCCGCGCTGGCAGGTGCATGGCCCTTCTCTTGCACACGTATTCGTAGCTCATCTCTGCACGCTTCTTGTGATGCATTCCTCATGTCCTTTGCACGGCCCCTACCCACCGGTACCACCCCCGGCACGCCTGGTACGCACACTGCCCGCGCCCGGCTCACTGCGGTCAGTACCCCCAGCTGCTCTGGATCCCTCGGAGGTTGAGTTGCTTGAGGCTGCAGGATGTAGGAGACCCGGGGCTGTGGGCAGGCTGGGAAAGGTCCCAGGGCCCCCAGTGTGGGGATCAGCTCAGGTGTCAGCCCCCAGCGATGTGGGATCCAGCTGGAGGCAGAGGGGTTCTCCCGTACTGCTCCTGGACACCCCCTGGGGAGGGTCAGTCGGGGTGGGGGGGGGAGGCACAATGGGCCCAGGCCAGTCTTGTGCAGGGCATGCCTCCTGATCCACCCCTCCTCCCTCCCCTTGATCCGTGTCTGTCCAGGGTGCCAAATAAGATGGGTGTGGGGGGAGGGAGGACCCAGTGTTCACTCCCCCCCGTCCCATTCTGCCTTTGAATGGGAGGGGCTTTGCCAGCCAGGGGCAGGTTCGGGTGGGTGCTGTCACAGTTTCAGCCATTCTCTCCCCACCCGCAGCCGCTGGGGTTGACTACAGAGCTCGACCCACTTGACGAAGGAACAGTGTGCTTGAAGCGGGGGAGTGGGGTCTGGGACCCAGGACGCCTGGGTTCTATTCCCAGTTGTGACACTGACACCCTGTGACTGGCTCTGTGCCTCAGTTTCCCCACCCCCCACCTCCCGTGAAGTGCTAGAGTCTCCTGGGGGGCTGGGTTCTGGAAGGTCGAGGCAGCTTCGGGCATTGCTGTGGTTGTGTTAAGCCCTTCTGGGAAGGGGCGAGGGCTGGCGCGGCCTGGCTGGGGGAGGGCGTGGCCCCCCGTGTCTGACTTTTATACCAAAGAGGAACTGTCTGTTTGGGAGCTGGCTGGGTGCGCGTGTGCTAGAGTATCTATTTTTGGTTTTTTCTGTTTGTTTGGTGGGGGGAGGTGGCGTGGGCCGGGCCGAGGAGCAGTCGGTATAATTTATTACACATTTCTATACTTGCAGAATTGTATCATTTTATGGGTATAAAGAGAGAAAAAAAAATAGCCTTTTATAAAAACGTCTCTTTCTGAGATCGTCTCACGTAGCCTCTGTTTTCTGCTGGGAAAGGGGAGAGGGCCAAGGCCCTGCCTGTGCCAGAGGGCTGGAGCTTGCCCCCAACTCCTCCAGCCCTGCCTCCGGGCCACCCATCACATCCTCGCCCCCGGGTGCTCTGCAGACAACGGACCAGATTCTGCACAACGCTCGTTTGTTGTGTCTCCATGTAAACCCTGCACACGCCGGGCTCTGCAGTGCGAACACCCCTCTGGCTGCTGAAAAGCTGAATTCTGTGTGTGTTTGCTGCTCGCACACACAAACTGGGGCCCTGAGCGAGGGCATGGGCCAGTTCACACCTTGTGGAGCTGTTGTTTTAGGCTCTCTGTAAACTCAGGCAGGCATCAGCTACACTGTCACGACATCTGCACAGCCGAGAAACTTCTTGTTTTTGGTAATGCAGCACCTGTGATGCTGGGGCGAGGGCTTGAGTCTGTGTCTGTGGAATCCAAGGGCCCTGTTTGTATCGGGAGCAGGGCGCATGGAGCCTCCGCCCCTGCCCAGCATTAGCCCAGCTCAGGGTTCTGTTCTCCGTGGACAGCCAAGGCAGGATTGTCTTCTCTGTTCTGCAGCCAGGACCTAAGCTGGGGAGCGTGACGCTGAGAGTTGGGTGGGGGAGTCCGTGGCAGAGCTGGGTGTGGAACCCGGGTACCCATGGGGCTCAGCCTGGGGTGTTTACCCAACAGCTCCCTTGTGGGGCAGGCTCTGGATTTTAACTCTGTGTTACTGGGGGAACCTGTCAGCTCAGTTCTAGCCCCCCTTTTGTTTAAAGAGCAAAAGTTCCCCCAAACCTGAGCCCTTCACTGCATAGGAGAATGCACCATCCGCCTGCTCAGAGCTGCCCTCTTCGAGCCCCAACTGGCCTCTCAGGTCAGCTTTGGGCCCCCTTCCCTGGAGATACAAGCTAGCTCCCTAGGTGCTTAAAGCAGCATAACTGTCGCTTTGAACCCCCCCTGTGATGAAGTGGGACTGTTCTTAATGTTTCCTCTGAATATTGTGGGGGTGCCTCAGTTTCCCCTAGGCAGTTCTTCAGTATCTAGGGGGTGGGATAAGGGGGTATGATCATTGCAGAGCCCTAAAGGGCAGGTGTGTGCAGGGGTCTGGACACAGAGAATGGCCGACACCCTGTTTCCTGGCCACTGATGGCCTGGGCCCTTCCCCCCACAAAGGTGAGAGCTGAAGGGTTGGAGAACAAAGGAATCCGGTGACCTCCTGGCCCGGGAAAGGGACAAAGCCCAGAGGAGGAGGGGCTGGAGAGGGAGTCATTTTGGAGCTGGCTGGGGACGTGGAGTGAAGGGCAGACGGGGTTGTCTGGCTCACTGCCCCCCAAAGCGGACCCAGCTGAGGGATCCGGTTCTCTGCACCTACAAACTCTGTGTTAGACCATGTTCCTGTCGTCTAATAAACCCTCTGTTTTACTGCCTGGCTGAGAGTCCCATCTGACTGCGGAGTTGGGGGGCAGGACCCTCTGGCTTCCCCAAGACCCTGGCTGGGCGGACTGGCTGTGGGAAGCGCACGGAGGGGCAGAGGATGCTGAATGCTCCGAGGTCAGACCCAGGAAGGTGGAAGCCAGGTGAGCTGTGTGTCCTGCAGACAGGCTGCTCCCAGAGTGAAGACTTCCCCAGAGTCCTGCCTGGCTTTGTGGGGAGCAGGTCCAGAGCATCACCCGGGGACTCCGGGACACCCCCAGCCCCCCCAGCTGCATGGGCATCACCTGAGGTCAGGACTTCATGCACTTTATTTTAAATTCCAAATTCTTCCTGCTTTGCGGGTGACAGCTAAATAGCACCGACTTGGACAGGCACAGGAAAGGCAGAGAGGCCCCCCCTCGCTCCCCGGCCAGCCCTGCAGGGCAAGTTCCCATGACCAGTGTTTAGCCTGAACTGGCCCAAGGGACTGGGCCTATCTTCTAAACGCCCCTGGGGCCCAGTGCTCGGCTGCTGTAACGCCCCTGCTCTGCACCGTGGCCGCTTTACACCAGCTGAGAAGTTGGCCCATGAGCTCCAGGGATCCCCCCCCCCCGGTATTCTGGGAGGGTTTTTCATTTCCTCCCTCAGAACCAGTGGTGGGGCCCTGAGGTGGCATGGAGCAGCGGCTGGCTCTTGCTCACATGCTCAGGGTCCCACTGAGGGCCAGGGGTGGGGGTGGGGAGGAATTGCCACCCGGGTCACTGGCAGGATTATCGGGGTGTCTCACTTCATTTCTGTGCCACTGTGGGGCCTCAGGGCCTCCCACTCCCTGGCACGTGCTAGTCTGGGCTCCTGTGATAGCCGGTCCCTGCTGGTGGCTGGGTTTAGTGTGGAGCTGTGGGGGTCTCTTCTGGCCCTAAACTCTCTGACTCTGTCCTGTAACACCCCCCCTCGCCCCCGGCCCCCAGCATGTGCTTGCTTCCTGGCACCAAGCTGCTGGAGCGGGGCCCCCACCCGCTCTCCTGCCCGCCCCTGGAAATCAGGAGTTTTACCCCCGTGTGAGCGGGGCAGGGACACAGCCCCAGCCAGGAGGGGGTTAACAGGCCCCAGCTGGGGCGGGAGGGGGCTCACCTTGAACTGGGGGCAGGCCAGGCCTCTGCCTGCATTATGTCCCTCGGGCTGTCACTGATTAACGAGGCTGGTAGACAAACAGCCGCCCCCTCCCAGCCCTGACCATACCCACAGTGGGGGCATAAGCTGGGTCTCCCCAGTGCCCATTAGGTTAGTGCCAAGGGCTGCTCACGCGTCCCCCCCCCAGGCCGAGTAACCAGTGCTGTACTGGGGGGCAGAGACCTGCCCAAGGCTGGCTGCCAGCGGGATCCCCCATCACACCCACAAAGCTCCCCCTGTCTGGGGGCATCCCAGCCAAACTCTTCAGAGCAGGCCCTAGGAGAGGGGGCTGCCTGTTACCCCCCTCCGTGCCCCCCAGAGGCTCCTAGAACCCAGGAGTCCTGGCTCCCAGCCCTGCCCCCTCTAACCACCGCACCCCACCGGGTCCCAGAGCCCCAGGTAGAACCCAGGAGTCCCGGCTCCCCCCCGCGCCTTGACACCACGTCAGCCTGCACCTGGGGGCGGGAGTCGCGGGCGCGGTGGGGGGCGTCTCTGCAGGTGCCCCCCACCCTCCCACGCGCTCCGCCCCCCCCTTGCTCAATCGCCCCTTTCACAATCGCAGCCCCCCCAGTTCCTCAATTGCTGTTGCGCCGCCAGACGCGCCCCCCGCCCGCCACGTGCCGGGGGAAGCCCCGGGCGGGGGCGGCGCCCGTGCGCACAGGCTGGCGGCGCCCGAGCTGCGGGATGCTCGCGGGGGGGCGGACGCCGGCAGCCCCCGGGGCGCAGGAGCATGTGGGCGCTCCGGGCCGCCGGGCTGCTCTGCCTGCTCGCCGCCGCCGCGGGGGGGCCCTGCCCGCGGCCAGGTGGGTGCGGGGGCCGGGGGGGCGGCTCGCTGCGGGGCGCCTGGCGGGGGGGCGTCGGGCTGCGCCCTCTCCTCCGCGGGGTCCCCTGGAGCCAGGTGAGCAGCCCCGGCCGGCCGGGACCCCGCGGGGAGATCGGGGCTCCGGGCAGCCGCGGGCGGGGGGGTCTCTTTCGCCATGGGGACATTGCAAAGATTGGGAGGGGGCTGGGAGCCAGGACTCCTGGGTTCTGCTCCCGGCTCCCGGAGGTGGAGAGGGGGGTCAGGACTCCTAGGTTCTGCTCCCGGCTCCCGGAGGGGGGGATCTGGACTCCTGGGTTCTGTTCCCGGCTCCCGGAGGTGGAAAGGGGGGTCAGGACTCCTAGGTTCTGCTCCCGGAGGGGGGGGATCTGGACTCCTGGGTTCTGTTCCCGGCTCCCGGAGGTGGAGAGGGGGGTCAGGACTCCTAGGTTCTGCTCCCGGAGGGGGGGGATCTGGACTCCTGGGTTCTGTTCCCGGCTCCCGGAGGTGGAGAGGGGGGTCAGGACTCCTGGGTTCTGTTCCCGGCTCCCGGAGGTGGAGAGGGGGGTCAGGACTCCTAGGTTCTGCTCCCGGCTCCCAGAAGGGGGGATCTGGACTCCTGGGTTCTGTTCCCGGCTCCCGGAAGGGAAGAGGGGGGTCAGGACTCCTGGGTTCTGCTCCCGGCTCCCAGCGGCGGGGGGGAGGGGTGTTGTCCAGGACTCCTGGGTTCTGTTCTCGGAGCGCGGTGTGTGTCTAGGACTCCTGGGTTCGGGTCCCGGCTCCCGGAGGGCGGGGACAGGACTCCTGAGTTCTAACCCAGCTCTGGGAGGGGAGTGGGGTCTGGTGAGTTAGAGGGAGGGTGCGGGCTGGGAGCCAGGACTCCTGGGTTCTCTCCGCGCTCCCCAGGGTTGGGGAATGGCAGCGCCTTATTTTCAGTCTGAGCTGAGAAGGGCTGAGATTTATTTGCTCCTTGTTCTTCGCTCCCCCCGCTGTGACTCGGGGGTGAGCGCTGCCCCACCCCCCTGGCATGCTCCTGCTGGGACCCCCACATAACCTCCTCCTCTGTCCCCTGAATGGCGGGGCCCCACTGGGGGCTCCCCATGGGGCTGGCCACGGGCTCCTGCTCCCCTTCCTGGCCGGAGGTCCCTGGGCTAAGCTGAACTGGAGCTGGGGGAAATGCGGGGGGCTCAGAGGCCCTTAACTCCAGAGCTCCCAGCTGGGGCTGCCTGGGGGCTGGCCCCACTCCTTTGCCTGGTGCCAGGGGCACTCTGGGGGAAGGGTTGGTCCCCAGAGGGCATGGCAGTCTGTGAGTGACCCATGTGCTCTGAGCCCCTGTCCCAGTCTCTTGCAGCTGCCAGGGAGTGGGGGCAGAGGGAGCACCTTGCCCCCGGCCTAGGATTGGGCAGGAGGGGGGCCCCACGCTGCAAAGGGGGGAGCTGGGCCCTTGTGACCTGCAGGCACCACAGGAACCGGAGTGGAGCCCACTGCGGCCTGGGCAGGGGATGTGGGCAGAGGCTGCTGCTGCTCTCATCCTGCCTTCCCCAAAGCCGCACAGACCCCTCCCCCCGGGGCCAGACGGGGCCCCGGGGGGCGCAGAGAACTCTGCACTTGTAGGAGGGTAACTTTGGGTCAGGCCTGGCCTGGTGCCCATCTGCCTCCCCACTCTCGGCCTGCATGACCCAGCGTCACCCCATGGCCCCTGTCGGCTGGGCTGCGCCAGGCTCATGAGCAGGGCTCCCAACTGCCCCACATCTGTGGCTGGGATCTGGGTTCTCCTGCGTGGAGCCTCCGAGCTTCCCTGCTCTGTGTCTGGCCGTGGCCACCCAGGGACCAGGCCGGGGCAGCGGTGGAGTCACGCCACACAAAGAGCAATGAGCTGCTGACTCTGGGGAGAGCCAAGTAACGAACCCAGGCGTCCTGCCTCCCAGCCCCCCACTGCTCTCCCCGGGAGGAACTGAAACTTCCCAGCACAATGGGGAAGTGCCCAGGCCTCCTGTGTGCCGATAGCCAAGGGCTGAGTTGCTGTTGCAGGGCAAGTAGGGAGTGGGTCCCTCGGATGCAGGCCAGGCGGTGCGGAGCTGCCCAGGCCCCTGGCGCTGGGTTTGGCTGGGTTCTGAGCAGCCTGCTGCCACGTGCGTCTCCCCTGAGCCAGCAGCCCTCGCACTGTCCCTGGTTATTTATACCCGGGGCGCCCCTTGCTGATGGAAGGGTTAACCCACCCAGCAGGGCGGGGCCCCAGCCCAGGAGTCCCAGGTGGGGGGAAAAGCACAGGTCTGGAATTGCCCAGTCGTGGCCTCCAGTCCCCAGGAACTCTGCCCCACAGCCCCTGGGCACGAGCCTGCCAGTTCCGGGGGTGTTTGGGGGCCTGGCATAGAGGACCCCCCTGAGGGGTCCTTGAGCCAGGCACTGTGCAGAGCCACGGAAGCAGATGGCTCCTGCCCCAGAAGCTTCGCCTAAGGAGCTGAGGGAGGTAGGGCGGTTCCCCCGGCCGGACCGTCGGGGAGCTGAGGGCTGGGGAGGTGTCGGAGCTGCCCCAAGGGAGCCTGTGGCAGAACTGGGAACTGAACCCACCTCTCCTGGGTCCCAGCCCAGTGCCTGGTCCCTTCAGCGGAGAGGTGGCCCCCTCCCTCAGCATCTCCCTGAGGTGTCCTATTACCCCCACTTTACTGGGGGGCAGGGGTTGCCCCCCAAGGCTTGGCCCAGATTCGACTCCAGCTCTCCTGGCTCTCAGCCCCATGCATGGGGGGCTGGTCCCTGCAGCGCCTGTGACGTGCCCCCGGGATTAGCAGGCAGCTGAGAGGTCCCTGTGCTGAGCCAGACCGTTGCGTAAGTGGGTTCGGGTAGGACTGGCTGTTCCTGGCAGGGCCGTGCGGGCGCTGGGCGCTGGGAAACCTGAGTGTTTGCTTTTGTTATTGACGCTTGTGGGTTTGCAAAAATCCCAGCTCCTGTCCTGGCTGGGGGGACGGGGGGAGCTGTCAGCCTCTGACCTTTACAAACCACCTGGCCCAGCCACAATCCAGCTGAACCAAACCCAGCTCTGGCCCCATCCCCAGGCCGGTGGTGACCCTGTCCCAGAGGTGGCTTGAGGATTAACCCTTTGAGGCCAGCAGCCCTCCAGGGCCCTGCTGCTGCGTGGCTGCCCTGCTGGCAGGGTCCTGGGTCCCCTGTGATTGCCGTGTACCCTGGCTTTAGGCTCTGGGAGCTGGAGGAGCAGGGATCCCTTGAGTCTGCTCCCCACACCCCAGGAGCCCTGACACCCCTCCTGCAACCGGCTCCGGGCACTCTCAGGCACCTCCTTGCTGCTGGGCACCCAGCTTGCTCAGGGAAATGAGGAGCCCACGGCCCCGTTAACGCACCCCGGGTAGGGCCCAGGCTGGGGCTTGGCTGGCCAGACGTCTCAAGCTGTGGCTGGCACGGGCTGGGAAGGGGGGATCTGATGGTGGTGGGGCCCAGCCGCAGTGCCTTGGAAAGAGGTGGGTGAGGCAGTGACAGCTCAGCTAGGCAGATGCTCGTTCAGGCTTGTCCTCTCCAGCAAATATTGACCCGGGCTGGCTGTCTCCTCCGTCAGGGAGCCCCTCCCGAGTGGTTTCCTAGGAGCCGGGAAGGGGCTGCCGAGTGGCCGAGGCTCTGGCCTCCAGCCTGGCGGTGAGACGGAGGGTCAGCACCACCATGGCACACAGCAGCCAGCGAGACTCCTCTCCTGTCACAGCATCTCCTGGTCAGCTTGTGGCACCCAGGGAAGGTGGCAATCCCCATGGAACAGAAGGGGAAACTGAGGCACAACGAAGTTGTTTGCCTAGGGTCATGCAATGAGTCAGTGGCTCAGCTGGGCATGGAACCCAGAAGTCCTGGTCCCCCCAGCTCTCACCCCTAGACTGCACTCCCTTCCCTCTGCACTAATGGAACTTCCCCTCATGCAGCCCTCCCGCCTGACACGGTGCTGAGCGCGGTGGGAGCAAATGTCACCCTGCCCTGCCTGCAGTGGCAGCTGGAGCCAAACGGCACCGTCAGCTGGAAGCTGGAGAACCAGGCTGTGAGTTCGGAGCGCGCGGTGCTGGGGGCCAGCCTGCTGCTGCGCCTGGTGCAGGACAGGGACTCGGGCAGATACAGCTGCTATGTGGGCGGCTGCCTGGTGCGCGCGCTGCGGCTGCTGGTGGAAGGTGAGTCGCTCGGGGCGGGGGTGCCTGCTCCAGCGGCCGGGGGGGGTGTCCAGATCCACGGGCGCCTGGACTGCGGGGGCCACCATGCCTGCAGAATGCTGCAGCAGCGTCCGGGCTGCCAGACTCCTCCTGCAGGGTCCAAAGGCAGCACTGGGCGAGTGCCTGGCTGGCGTGGCTGGCCCCCCTTCTGCCCCCTGCCCAGCTCTGCAGCCGCTAGCCCCTGCTCACAGTCCAGGGGCTTCCCTCACCGCTGCTCTTCTGACTCCAGAGCCCCCGGAGCCGCCTGGTTTCTCCTGCTACCGGAGGAGCCATGTCAGGGACGTCCTGTGCGAGTGGCAGCCACGGAGGAGGCCGTCGCCCCGGACCAGGGCCGCGCTGTGGGTGAAGAAGTGGTGAGAGGCCTGGGGGAGCTGGGCCGTGGTCGGGGAGCACCCTGAGGCCCTGCGAGGGGCACCCAGCCCTGGGTAGCTGTTAGCCGTGGAGCCAGCTGGGGATGAGAGCCAGGCCAGGGCAGGATTTGGCGTAGCTGTAGCCAGCATGGCCATGCATGGCCATGCTTGGCCAGGGGCAATGCCCGAGCGGGGCATGCCCGAGCGGGGCATGAGGCTGCTGTTGCCTGGCTCAGCTGGGGATGTTGCAGCCCGGGGCAGACCCTGCTGTGACTTGGAGCTGATCTCGGGACCCTGGGGAGCTGGGGGGGCAGGGCCCGCTGGCTGTGTGCTGCGCCTGGAGCTGAGCTGTGTCCCCGGCCCCCGGCAGGTTCACCGGGGAGAACGCCACGGAGAAGCGCTGCCGCTACTTCCCCAAGGTGGACAAATTCACGTGCCGGGTCACGGTGCCACCCAGCGAGGACGACACCCTCCTGCTGGTCTCCGTGTCTGTCAGCAACGGGGCGGGGAGCGTGGCCAGCAAGGGCCAGGTCATCTCGGCCAACCGCGTCTGTACGTACGGCTCGCTGCCCTCACCCCCGCTGCCCCTCCTGCTGCCCCCCTTCTCCCCCTGCCTACCCCCCTGCCCCTCCCTGGAGCTCTGCCTGCCGTCCTGCCCGTGTTCCGGCCGGGTCTCCCCCCAGGGGCTGCTGGGTGCGGGCTGGTGGGGCAAACGTGCTGCACCAGACCCCCCTGCCATGGCAACCCCCCTCTCCCTGACAGTGAAGCCGGACCCTCCGGTGAACGTGCTGGTGGAGCCGGTGGAGAGAGCGCCCCAGAAACTGCGTGTGAACTGGATGTACCCGCCCTCTTGGGACTCCAGGTTCTACCGGCTGCACTTCCAGGTCCGGTACTGGGCTGAGCGCTCCCAGAGCTACACGGAGGTGAGCCCCCCCGCTCGCCCCGCGCCTGACAGGCCAGCTCCACGCATGCCCCGCCCTGCAGCTGCTGGGCAGGATGGGCTCCCATGCCTGGGCCCCTGCCCCCAGAGTTACAGCCTGGGGAGAAGGCCCTGGTGCATTGCGTTTCCCTGTGGACGGGGAGGGTGCTACCCAGCTCCCTGGGGCTGGAAAGGAAGGGGGGACTGTGATGCTTCCCGGGGTACCCAGGGTTCGGAGGCACCTCGCTAGCGTCATAACACACGTCCTAGACTGAGCCGGAGCTTTACTAATGGGACGTTAGTACGGGGCCAGGAGCGAACGCTGCCCCCGATCCTCCCAGCGTACTGCTGCTGGGCGTGGCTGGGCTCTTCCATTCCTGCAGCAAGCCCGCTGGCTGTTCCCTGGCTAGCCCGCTACAAGCCCAGAGAGATTCAGACTGTCCTTGGAGCCTTCGTCACAAACCAACCCCCGCTGGCTGGGGGGTCTGCTCCTGTGGGGTCTGTGATCTCGGTTAGCTGGGGTACGCAGCGCGTCTCCTGCCTGCCTGAAGGGAAGACATTCACCACCCGGTGACCTGCTTAAACTCCCAGACCTTACAGACCTCCGGTCTAGGGACCCAGCTCCCCCAGAGGATCCGTGCGCATGTCTCACGGGGGTGGTGACGCCCAGCAGAGACCTCCCCCCCTCCACTCTTCGGCGAATTATCCTAGACAACGGACTCGGGGGATCCCTGTAAAACTCTGCGCCCCCTGTGCCCTCGGCTAGTTGGCATCACGAGGTTCTGGGGTCACAGGGGAGCTGTGGGAGTCCTGATGCTCATGGTTTAATTCTGCCTGTTGCTTGCAGGTCGACCAGTTAAGAGAAACGTCCCTGGTGATCCATGATGCCTGGCACGGCGAACGGCACATGGTGCAGGTGCGGGGGCTGGAGGAGTTTGGCCATGGCTCGTGGAGTGAGTGGAGCCAGGAGGCCGTGGGCACCCCGTGGGCAGGTAGGACTAAGGGAGATGGGAGGGGAGGGGTCCTCTGGGAGGAGCTGGGTCCCTAGACCCCCACCCCCTCGTCCCGATTCCCAGGGCTACTCTGTCACTGTTCCTCTCCTTGGATTGCAGATCCCAACAGCCTCGAGTGGCAGACAGGATCCTACAGCTCGCAGGTAAGGCGGGTGGTGCCGGAGCTGCCTGCCCGTCTGGCCCGTGGGCCCTGGTGGGAGGGTGAATAGGTCTCAGGGCTTAGCACTGTGTGTGCTCCACCCAAGGGCTCTGTGGTCTGGGGGACGGGGGAGCAGGAAGGGGGACATGCCGTGCGTTGGGGGGTGTCACGGGCGGGGACGGGGGACATGCCGTGCGTTGGGGGGTGTCACGGGCGGGGACGGGGGACATGCTGTGTGTTGAGGGTGTCACGGGCGGGGACGGGGGACCCTGTTGTTAACCCCCCCCCCCGTCTCTTTCCTCCAGTTCCCCTCGGATTATGATTTCTACAGCGACACGTTCACAGGCCCCCCCGGGCCCTACAGCAGCAACACAGAGGGCGCTAACGGTAATGAGATGCCCCCCTGCGTTGTTGGTCTGTCAGGCCCAGGGCTCCCACGCCAGGGACATGTGGGGCGACCCAGAGCCCAGCTGGCAGCATGAGCTGAGCACCCAGACAGAAAGCCCAGTACAGCTGCCTCAGGACGGGCTGATCGGGGCAAAGTGAGCCAGGTGGCAGCCCTATGGGTGGGCCCCAGGCTGGGCCAGTGGCTCAGGTGGTCCCCGTCATTCTCCAGGGCTCCCCTGGCCTTTGCAAAGCCCCCGCTGGGAGGTGGCCCAGCAATACCCAGCCCTGCAAAGTGAACAAGGTTGGGGAGGGGGGCGCTGGGCCTTGCCATGTTGGGTAACGGTGACCGTGTCCCCTCGGTTTGCAGGGGAGGCTCTTGGTGTCAGCGACCGCTCCACTGTGCCCCTGCACACTTTCCTGGTCACCGGAGGGAGCCTGTTCCTGGGCACCGGCCTGCTCGCTGGTATCGTGCTCAGGTGAGACGTGGCCGGGGGGGTGCTGGGTCCCAGGCCCTGGGTGGGGCGATGCTACCGCTGGCCTGCTGGGGAAGCACTGAGGGAGGGACAGTCACTCTCAGCTGGTGCCCCGGGCCAAGCAGTGCACGCCTGGGTCGGATCTGTTACTCCGGTGTGAGTCTGGAGTGACTCCCAGGGCAGGACAGGGTCTGGCCTGCTGGGCTCAGCCCAGTTCCCGCCGGACTTACCCCTGCGGAGCCAAGAGAGGCCATCTCCATAAAGCAGTCTGGGGCCTTCTGGCGAACAGGAAAGGGCCCCTGCCCCCTATATGGGTGCCCACTGCTGGCCTGGGCAGCTCTCTGGGAGTCAGATCCTGGTCTCCCTCCAGCCGAGAGATGCCCCTGAGGCCCCGGCAGGGCTGGGAGAACCCCCTCCAGCCCCGCTCTGTTTCCCTGCAGTCCAGCAGCATGGACTCCTGCTTGGCTCTCCGCCGGGGTCCTTTCCTGAGGGCTGTGGGCTGCCTTAGCTGATCTTTGTGTGCTGGGCAGCCGGGCTTGATCTGTTACAGAGGGGCCCAAGCCCTGCCCCCAGCACGACTCTCCTCCTTCCACTGCAAGTGACTGACCCAAACGGTGTAGTGGGGGGCTCGGGCACACTGCCATGGGAGCAGCGGGGTGCATCTCGCTCTCTGTGGCCCCCCAGCCAGCGCTTGCCTTCAGGTGTGGGGGGGAACAGGACACCCCAGTCACCACCGGCTGTGTTTGCTGCTGGCCCTTGCGCCACGGAGAGCTGCCCTGAATCCCCATCTCACAGGCCATTACTGATGGAGACTCAGTGGGGCTTTGCCCTCTGCCTGCCCCCGGGGAGAGCCATGGGCCTGGGGCAGCCGTGTTGCGGTCCCGGGGCCATGGGCACCCTGCCAATGCTGGCCTGAGTCCCAACCCCGCTGCCAGCAGGAATTGGGGTGTCTGTGGGGCAGGAGCCCCCCAATCTTGGCCCCTTCCTGACCTGCTCTGTGTTCAAGGTACAAGAAGAAATGGAGGAGGGGCTCGCTGGGCCAGGGCAAGGCCAGCGTGGTGGTCCAGCACCCCTTGGTGCTGCTGGCTCCTCCGAGCCCCACGTCCCCGGTAAGCGAAGCCCCGCTCCTCTCCCCTCCGGCGTCACCAGGCAGCGTCGGCTCCACGGGCCCCTTCGAGGTCACCAACATGGATTACCTCCTCGTCCCCCAGTAGCCGGGGAACCTGCCTCGCTGGCCTGCGACACACCGACTGCCCCAGCAGGCGCCAAGCCAGGGGCCCGACCTTGTGGCTCAGCTAGAACTAGCCCAGCCCTTAACCATGGCTCTACCTCTGCCCCGGCGGGCTGGGGCCGCTGTGCCAACGCTTCTGGGCCGCTCTGGGCTCCTGGCGGTTCCAGGGACGCTGCTGGAAGGAGCCAAACCTGCTCTGCCCTCCCCGGGAGATGGACCCGCGCCCACTTGCAGCGATGCCCGGGGCTCAAACTGGCAGCCAAGCAGCTCTCCCACGGTCTCCCCCAAGCAGCCGGAGCCAGTGTTTCCCAGCCCGCCCCGTGACGGGGTTTGGACAGTCCTTGGGTGTGGGCGGGGCCGGCGCCCCCGCGAGTGACACGGGGTGGAGGGCGTCCAATGAGCCCACTCCACGTGGAAGGTGGCAAGGGCTGGCCCGGCCCCACTGCTGGGAGAGGGGCATTTACCGGTAGAGCCGGGCAAGCTCCAGGCACTGGGCATGCAGGGCACTGCCCCGCGGCCAGGCGCTCACCAGGGCCTGAGGGCCAGCAGAGTCTGAGCCAGCACTGCAGCTAGGTGGGAGCAGCTGCCACGGCCTCGGGGGGCAGGGGCATCCGAGCGGCAGACGGACTCAGGGCCTGCCCCGCTCCGGCAGGAGTGGGCCACGCCTGGCCCTCGGCAGCTAGAGTGGGCTCCATCCCACTGCCCCCACCAATTGTACGGGGCTGGCGGTGCCAGGCGCAGCAGCCACAGACGACAGACCCTGCCGCGGGGAGCTCACCGTCTGAATGGACGTGGGGGACAGCGGCTCAGAGTGGGGGGCAGGACGCGCCCGAGCGTCCCCCAGCCAGGCACTGGCAGAACCCAGGCCTCCCCGCCTCCCTGGAGCAGCTTGTGTGGGGCCGTAACAAATGCTCAGCTGGGCGTGTGACTGGCCTCCGCCCCTCCCCGGTGCAGCGCTGGGCATGGGATTCTCCGCCCCCCCCATCAAACTGGTGTTTGTGTTAACAGGGGTTTGTACAGGAAGAACTGTGTGTTGGCAAACGTGTGTCCAATAAATGTTTTTTACTGCGTGCATAGGGCTACTGCTGGCCGGGTGGGGGCATGGGATGGGGGAGCTGCTCTGGGGTGGGTTTGCTCATGGGGTATTAGCCGTACCTGGCGCTGGAGAGGCGTAGGTGGAAGCAGAGCACTAACATGTTCCTCCGTGGCTGGCGAGCCCAGGCCAGAGCCAGGCAGAGAACCCAGGCGTCCTGGCTCTTAGGCCTACAATTTGTTTTGCAAACCTGAGAAAGCAAAACGGGGGCTGCAGCTGGTGAAGGGGACGGGTCCCTGTTGGGGCTGGCCCCTGCCTTAGAGGATGCAGCTGTCTCTCCTGGGACTGGGGGGCGAAGGCAACAGGGTCTTGGCCAACTCTTCGCAGCAGCTGGGGGGATGGCAGGGCTCGAGCCCTGGGCACATGGGAGAAGGGATGGGTTCAAAGGGGGAGCGGGGCCCAGGGCTGTGGATTCAAGGGGAGATGTACAGGGCAGGGGCCAGGCTGTGGGCTGAGCCCCGGGCCTCCCTGGGGGTGCTAGCCCCACGGCTGTCTGCGCCCTCTCCGTGTGAGTGGCTGGGGCATCCCCCACCCCCGCCCAGGGCTGTGCAGAGGAAGGTTTGCTGCCTGCTATGTAAATGGCCTACCCTGAAAGTACCTGCCACCATCAGCTCTAGTCTGGGTTTGAGTCAGCCCCTTCCCCCCAGAGCAGCTGGTGGCAGGGCCTGACAGGTGAGCGAGCGTCCCTCTGCCCCCAGGGTGAGAGTTAACACCCTCACCCCGGTGTGCAGGAGCCAGGCCCCCCAAGCTGGGGGGAACCAACCTGGGAACCAGCCCGCGGGCAGGAAAACACCCCCTGGAGCATGCCCAGGGCTGCTTTTGAAGCTCTCTGCCTGGGGGAAGGGGTTCGCCATGGTTCTCATGGAGCCGTTCTGCCAACCTGGCCCCCCAAGAGCAGCAGGAGCTCACACAGCTTCCAGACTTGGTCAGACAGCAGGCGGGGGGCCGGGGACCCATGCTGCTCTTAGGCCTTGTCTACAGGGGGGAAACTGCCCAGCAAAGCGATCCTGGTACGATTCCCCCTCTGGGTGGGACAGTCGCTGCTGTTCCAGACCAGAGCCTCCACAAAGGCCGTTGGACCAGAATGGCTAATGCAGAGCGGGTTCTTCCATAGCAACTCTGCCGGCCCCAGCTGCACAAGGCCTGACCAGAAGTAAAGCCAGATTTACCCCAGGCTAACAGCAGACTCCATCTCAGACCAGCTGTGTGACTTGTCTCTCTCTCACTTCTGGTCACACATTTTACAAGACACAAAGTTCCCCAAGTGCGGCTGAGAGCAGGAAGCTGACTAACCCTGTCTCTGTCACTGAAAAGGGAGAAGGAAAGATTTTTTTTTTCCCTTCGTGCTGATGCAAATCAGAAAATCCAAAGCCCAGGGAGCCTTGCCCCTGATTTCAACGGGCTTGGAACCACGCACTTACTGCCACTGCAGCCCTAGCGAGCGTCTCTTCTGCCCAGGGCTCAGCTACACACACAGATACTGGGCAAGGCTTTTCCTTGAAGAGAGAGTTTATTTCCTCCTAGCTCCATGGCTACAAGCAGCCTTGTGCCCGTTCTCACCCGACATTCAGAGAAGTCATAAAACCTTCTTGGGCAACATCATAAATACATTAAAAACAATTAATACAGACAAGCAGCTGGTTAAAGACACAGTCTCCAAAAACCAAAGGTCGAACACTAGCTAGCGATCCACACGTGGCACAGGGCTCAGCTACCTGCTGAACCAAACAACGCATGATGACCAGCCGGGATGACCTGCCCGTCACTTGCCCTGTCCTAAAAATAAAGTGGCCATACGCACACCGGGAGCGTCGGTCCAGCTGGATGCTGCGTGCACCTTTTACCCTGATGCCCCGGGACAACAGCTAGACCAAGCAGCAGCCTGGCTTGCGCTGGGAAGGGGATTCAATTCCTTCAGTGGGGCAAAGGCACTCAGGGCTTGAGCCAATGCACATGTCAACCCCACGCCATCCGCACCCCTCCCGCGAGGGTGCTGGCACAGGGTCAATGGAGCGGAGCTAACCCTGCATTGAGGCCACAGCTGGCCAGCCGGGTCTCCGGCCACGCTCCAGCAGGGAGAATCGAATCGGCAACCAAGGGGTGAGTAACATTTTCCTTCCTTGCCTGGTCCCACCCTGTAATGCAGAGTCCTCGCCACACGGTGGCAGCATTGTCCCAACCACTAACTGGCCCCTTTCTGGTCTCTGCCCACCCAAGGGTGCAGCAGGGGAGGCCCTGGCCCTGGGTAGGGGGCAGAGCAGTGGGGAGGGGGTGGCCTCCGTAGGAGTTGGGGCTCTGCTGGCAGTTTGCGTCCCCTCCATAACAAACCCCTGCCAGGTGCCAAGTCAGCAAAGCAGGTGCTGACCTGAGCCCCGGCCAGCGACGCCCCGGGGCTTAGCCACATGCTCAGGGGCTTTGCTGACCAGGCCCCCTTATGGGGAGGGAATCACCTGACTCAGGCTGGGGCCGAGCAGAGCCACGGTGCTGCTCTACCCACCTCAGGGCAGTCGAACCGCACAACCCCCTAGCCTGGGGTAACAGGCTGTGTCACACTAGCTAGGCCTCACCCGGCTGGGACCAGGAGCACCCTTAGTGCAGGGCAGCTGGGTGCCCACCCTGGGGGCTGTGCTGGTGTCGTCCTGTCCCAGCTGCCGTATCTACCCCACAGGGAACCCCATGAACGCAACGAACATGTGCTGTCAAATATACCAGTCACAAACTGTGGGGGGAGAGGGGGAGGGATCAGGCTGAAGTTGGGCCCCCAGGGCCCCCTGAGAAATTCTGCTCTCTCCTTTCTCCACTCCAGTAAGCCCAGGGGTCACTTACCCCCAGCAGCCCTGGCCTCATCAGACAGAAGAGAGACTTTCATGCTGGCAGTGAGGAAATCCAGCCATCTGCCAGGACCCGTCCGTCCTTCATGCCCACTTCGAGGTCTGGCGCAGGCTGCTCTGCACCAGGGTGAATTTCACCTCTCTCCCCCTGGCAGCGCGGCCGTCCCACCGTGCACAGGCTGGTTTGTGATGGGAGGGTTGCTGGAGCCCTTTTTTAAAACACACTTGCACCATCAATTTGTTTTCAGAGGGAGAAATCTAGATGCAGGCGCGGCCAGGATGGCTGCCGGCCGCCCCGTCAGTTATGCCCCAAAGGAGCAGTCAGGTGTTTAGAGCCTGGAGAGGCAACTGGCACAAGTTACCAGGAATAGGTAACGACGTGTGCCCCCATTCCATTAGGCAAGTCCTCGTTAGGGCACTGCCAGAAGTATGGGCAGGCAGGCCCCTGGGAACGGGCCCAAGGGCACCCGGAAGAACCCCTCTGTCAACTGCTGCTCCCCCCAGAGGGCATGTAAAGCGCCACAGTCCGAGCGGGAGTTACTTAATTCCAAGCTGGCACTCAGCACAAGTAATTAACCTATTGGGACTTGAAAGCATGTCAGAAAAATGCCCTTCCTGCCACCTGGAGCAAGACGCCCGCACGCCCCCGCCGGCAGGTGGGAACGCATTCCGTCGGGCACTACCCGAACACAGAGGTTGCCCTCCGTTCCTACCGCCACAGGGCGTTTGGCCCTGTCTTTGGGCTACACCAGGGCAGGACAGACCGGAGAGAAGAGAAGGCATGGAGGGCGGAATGAGCTGGCAGTGGAGGGTCACAAGGATGCTCACAGCAGGGAGACACCTTGCGATTGAGTCAACCATCTTGGCCTGGACAGGAAGCACTGGGGCAAAGGGAGAGTCTAGGGAAGCAGAATGGCTGCCCAGGGTGCCAGGCCCCAGCTGCCCACAACCGTCCGAGACCCCAGGAAGCCAAAGGGGATGTCACCCTCTCAGACAGCGGCTCTGGCTTGGCCCGGGAGGCAGGAGTCAGCAGGGGAGGAGCTCTGGCCTGTGGCAGGTCAGGCAGGTCAGCCCGGAGGAGCCAAATGGCCCCTCTGGCCTTAAGGGCATTGAGACCAGGACCAGCTGCCCAGGGTCATGCTGACTGACAGTCCCAGGCAGCACAGGGTCACCTGAGGCTGGGGCACCTCCCCGCGGGGCAGGCCATTGGGAGACAGGCTAGTGATCCCTACATCCCTTTATACCGGCACCAAAGCCTGGCAGCTCCGGCTCCATGCAGGGCCAAGGGGGTTCTCCATGGGGCAGTGTTCCCAGGCTGTTCCCCCGGACGGAACAAGCTCAGCCGTGCTGGTGAGCAGGGCCTTCGACTCTGTCCAGAGCGGGCCCCGGAGAGCCTGCCGCTGCTGCGATGCACCTGGCTCCACGCGCGCGCCCGCCTGCCCGGCCCTCTGGCCGCCCCGATGTCCATGGCGAAGGCCCAGGCAGCTGGCTGGGCGCAGCCGCGCTAATGCAGCTTGCTGTGTACAGGGTGCAGCAGGGTCATGTGCTCCGCCCCTTTGAAGGGCAGCTTCTCGGTGGAGTAGTGATGCACCACCTCGGGGACGCTGCCGAAGACGCCGCTGGTCTGGCTCAGCGTGTACTTGTTGTCCTTGGTCTGGGCCACGAGGATGTGGACACATCCCTGACTGGTCCTGCAGCAAAGCCACGGGGTGGGGGGGAGATCAGCCCTGCCCATGGGGAGCGACCGCAGCCGGGGTCCCTGGGCCCTGCGTGCTGCAGTCCTCGCTCTATCTCCTCCCGTCCCAGACCTCCCAGCACTTCAGGTGTGAAACCTCGCAAAGCCCAAGCAGCTTCGTTATCCCCACTGTGCAGAGGGGAAACTGAGGCTCAGGGAGGCTGGGCCTCAGCAAGTTAGTGGCCGACCCAGGAATAGAACCCAGGAGTCCTGACTCCTAAGCACTTGAACTCACTCCCCCTCCGGAGCCAGGAAGAAAACCCAGGAGGAGTCTTGGCTCCTGACCACCAGACCCCACTCCCCTCCCAGAGCTGTAAATAGAACCCAGGAGTCTGGTCTCCCAGTGCCCTGCTCCCCCCACACTGTGCACTGAAGGGTGACCCCAGAGCAGCAGTGACTGGCTCCAGGGGGAGACTTCTCCACGGACAGCAGCTGGATCAGACCCAACAGGAACTGCTGGGTGCAGAGCTCCGGGCTGGCTCCTTGTCCAGCGTGCTGCCTTGGGGGCGGGGGTGTTTCCCGGGGTGTAGCCCTGGGCACCACCCCCTCCAGGCTCTGCCAGCTAGACCTGCTGCCAGGGCCTGGTTCTCTGCTGCCAGCACTCTGGGCTGCCGTTTGCACCCACTGCTTCCCATGCCAGACCGACACCATCGTCCTCCCGGCCAGGCGGGACGGGAGCAGCCGCATGAGGCGCTGACGAGTCCCTGGGTATATTGCCCATTTCCCTGGGCTGGGCCTGGCTGGGGGCTGCCCAGGGCCATTCCGGCCCCGCGGTTGCCTCGTCACCAGCCCAGCCCCCCTGTTTGTTCCCTTCCCTTCTCCGATTGTTTCGGCTCCAGGGGCTCCACTTCCTCAGGAAGGAAACACCGCCAGCACTGCCGACAACGATCCTCCAGCGCTGTGCCAGAGAGCCAGGGGCCAGGCATCGTTACGACCCGAGCCGGCCCTCAGGGCCGCCCTCCCAGGACACAGCCAGCAACAGGGAGCGGGGCCTTGCCCCATGCCTCGCATGGAGGCTCCCCATGGGGCTCCACACCCACAAGGCACGGAAACCAAGGGGGTCAGTCTGCTCCCCAGAGACCCTTCTGCCCAGCAAAGATGTTTCTGCAAGGCAGCTCCACAGAGCCCTGCCAGAACTCCTGGGTCCTATTTCCAGCTCAGGGTGGGGCATGGGGTTCAGTGAGTTAAAGCAGTGGGGCTGGGAGCCGGGATTCCTGGGTTCTTTCCCTGGCTCTGGGAAGGGCCCAGAGTCTAGTGGGTTAGAGCAGCGGGGCTGGGAGCCAGGACTCCTGGGTTCTATCCCTGGGAGGGGATTGGGGTCAAGTGGGTTAGAGCAGCGGGGCTGGGAGCCAGGACTCCTGGGTTCTATCCCTGGGAGGGGATTGGGGTCAAGTGGGTTAGAGCAGCGGGGCTGGGAGCCAGGACTCCTGGGTTCTATCCCTGGGAGGGGATTGGGGTCAAGTGGGTTAGAGCAGCGGGGCTGGGAGCCAGGACTCCTGGGTTCTACCTCTGGCCCAGAGGGGCCTGGGGTCTGGTAGTTGCCAGTGCAAGGTGTCCATTGGACATGACCGCCCCAGGGGTGTCACCCCCCGTTTTATCCCGTGTAAAAGTCTCCAGCAGCAGGGCTTCCCCACGGGCCAAGTCACCTCGCTCCCGGGAAACGCCCAGTTCAGTCTGTCTCAGTGGGGCTGACCCCTGCATCTCCCACCAGTGATCGGCTCTTTCGATGGATCCCAGCCCATGGTACAGCCACTGCCCTGCCAGCTGAACCCTCCTGGCCACAGGGGAGCCGTATCCCTCAGCCAGGCCCATCCAACACCCAAGGCTGGGGCCTTGATCTCAGCTCTGCCCGCCCCCCTGCGGGCAAAAGTCTCAACGACTTACTTGAGCGCGATGGAGTATTTGCCGTTCCCCGTCTCGCTGGTCCGCACCAGGTAACCGGCCTCTTTGCAGGGCTGCAACCGGCTCTCAGCCTCAGCCCGGGTGATGGCTCCATGGTACCAGCTGCGAGGAGCAGAAAATGAGCTGGGTTTGTGAGCATGGCAAGTCCTGTGGGGCCCCTGAATTCTGGTTGTGTGGGGTGGCCCCCTCCCCCAGCAATGGGGGGCTACAGGAACCCCTCATATGCTCTCCCAAAGGAGCGCTCAAGTTGCTGGGCGGTTAGCTCTGGGGGTGCATGGCACAGCACAGTCTCCAACTTCCCTCTCATGTTAGTAAAAGGCGCCTGCATGGCCCAGGAAGCAGGGCGGGGGATGCATTTAAGGGCTGGGTGTCCAGGCCGTTGGAGGCTGATAATCTCATTAGCTTTAGGAAGTGGCTGGAGATCCTGGGATGGGAGGAGATGGGGCCAGGAAGGGACCCCAACACCGAGGCTGGCCCAGAGCCACTGCTCAGCTCCTCCACATCCTCGTTCAAAAAGCCAAGATTTGGAGGGAGGGGGAGGAGAGAAAAATTTGATCTCCCAAAGGCAGTGGGGAGAGCCTGGGGCAGAGGGGTCGAGACGAGGGACACCCCAAAGCCCTCGGAGGGACAGGCTGGTGGGAAGGGGCAATGGTGAACCAAAGTCATGAAGTAACCTCATTTTGTTTGGGACGCTCCCTGGGGCGCGGGGCTGGGCAGGGGAGGGGGAGGCCGGGCAGAGGCTGGGCACGGGGCCAGGCAGGGGAGGGGGAGGCCGGGCGCGGGGCTTACGGCTGCTTCTCCAGCGCCAGGGCTGGGTCCACTCGCTCGCCCTCGCCGTGGTCTGAGAGCGTCGGCTTCAGGGTCTTGGGAGTCCAGCTCTTCTGGCGATGGTGCTGCCGCAGCACCTCATCCTTGGGGGTGCCCGCCCGCTCTGCTCCCTCAAACTGGACTGGAAGGAAGGGCTCCGTTTGCCGTCCAGCCACGGGCAGAGGTGCCCGACTCTCCCCACCCCAGAGCCAGCCTGAATGGGCCGCGGTCGTCTCCCCATGGCTGCGAGGGCAGCCGTGTCTCCCTTGTGCTCGGCTCTTCCCCAGCTCCTGGGCTTCCAGCAGCTGGGGAGCCCAGATCCCCTCCTCACCCCCAAGGACATGTTCCTGAGCCCCCTGCCAGGGGTTGGGCACTGCCCACTGGATATGGGCACCACACGGCGTGGACGGACATCCTGGCCTCTGCTAGCAGGAGAGTGGGGCAGCCTGGGGCCATGCAGAAACCAGAGCGACCCCATGGCTGCTCCTCTGAGAGCAGGCCCCAGGCATGTGCCCGTATGCCTCTGTCATCTGCAGGCCCATGCCCTGCCAGCCCCAGTGTCCCGCCAGCCAGTGCGCCCCCCCCGCACCCCGCTGGCCAGCGCCCCACAGCCCCTCCCCCTACCTGACAGAGCCTTCACTATCTGCTCCTTCTTCCACTCCCAGGGCTGCTCGTACTCTGCGGCAGGACGCTCGTCATTCTCCGGGAGCCGGCTGTCCACGGCCCGCGCCCTCCTGTCCTGCGTGGTGCTGGCCGGTGCCTCCCTGGGCTCATAGGGGGTATCATACAGCTGCGGCGGGGCCTTCCCCACCTGCTCCTTGGAGCCCTGCCGCTTGGGCACTGTGTCCGGCCGGGCGCCACCCTCCCCCACTTCCCCGGGCCCGTCCAGCAGCAGGATGGCCTTGACCACTGGGTCCTTGGAGCCCCGCCTGCGGATTTCTGAAAGGCCAGGGGAGAACCAGAGTCAGCCAGAGCTGGGTGGGAGGGGGCAGCAAGGGGGCATGCCCCTGTCCCATAATAATGCCCAGGTCATCCCCCAGACCCAAAGGTTGGGGTGAACACCCTGGAACCTGCAATGTCAGGGCTCAATCCAACACGCCCCGCCCTGGGAGACTCCCACAGACCCCCACAGGCGTTGGCCAGGCCTGTACCCAAGGGCTGACCCAAGCTGGTCCTGGGAACCCCCGGCCCTGCAAACCCAAGCTCCGGGGGGCAGGGGATTAATGCTGCTTTGTGGGACATCAGCACATGGAGCTGGGAGGGCAAGGTGCTGTCCTCCCTGAATGCTATGGAGCTGGGAAGAGGGCGTGTCCCCCTGGTCTCAGCACTAGGGTCCAGATCAGGAGATGAGTGCCAGGGGGTCTGGGGTCTCTCTGCCCCTCCCTAAGGCGCCACGGTAACAGGAACAATCCTGGAGCTGCAAAGGGATCCTTCCTGCTGGGAGAATGGAGCGGGACGTGCAGGACAGGCTCCCAGAGGAAACGCAGGCAGGAAGCTACGCCCTGGCTGTCCGATAGGAGCCCCTACACCACGGCAGGCCAGCGGGCGCAGCGAAGCAGGGCTGGGACCAGGCTAACCCTGCCGACCTCAGGACACGCATGCAGCTGACCAGGGGCTGGGGACTGACCCCGGTCCCCACTCCATGTTCACACTCAGCACCGGGACCCTTATCCCCCAAGTCACGGAGCCAAGCTGCTCCCTGAGGAGAAGGGGGCCCAGGGCCGAGCTCCCACATGGCGCTGGCTCCGGAGGGAGGGAGCTCCCACATGGCTGCTGTGGGCAGTCCGGGGAAGGGACCCTGCCCAGCGCCTCGCAACAGGAGCCTACCCTGCGGCCGGGGCCACCGTGGGCACAGCCGAGCCTTCAATAAAACCACCCGGCTGCCCCCAACCCTTCTCCGTCCACTGCGAACCCCGGCGCCCTGCATGGAAAAAACCCATCAGCCAGCAGCAAATCTTTCATTTCCAGCTTCCGCTCCACTGGCTTCCTGTTATTCCACCCAGCTGCTTGGCCGGGGCGAGCCGGGCCCAGCGCAGCACGGCACGGGCTGGGGCTGGAGGCGGCTGTGCTGGGAGCCGGGCAGCCCAGCACGCCGGGTTGCTAGGCACCCGCGGGATGTATTTTTCAAAGGGCAGCGGGAGAAAGTTGCCGTGAAACAAAGCTGTAAATCACCCCGATTCTCTGGGCTCGAGGGAACCGCAGCGCTCCCAGATAGTCCCCGTGCCCCCGCTGCTGTCCCTTGGGCCTCAGGCAGCCCAGGAGCACGCCACCCCCAGGGCGCTGGAGACAGGAACAAAGCCCGAGAACCTCTGCCCACGGAGACGCCCGGGGAGAACCTCAGAGGTGAAAGCGGGAGACGTGCTGCACCAGCTCACCCAGCGATCTCTGCCGATCCCACCCTGTAGCCCGGCTAGTCCAGCCCAGGGGTCCCCACCCGGCTCTGCCAGTGCCCCTCACTCCTGACCCACAGCCCCTGCTGGTCCAGCCCGGGGCACACTGGCTCTGCTGAAGCCCTGCCATTTGACCAGGGGACGCTGCGATTACCCAGGCCTGGGCAGTCTTGAGGGCGCAGCAGAAACCCGGCCCAACTGCTTACAGTGATGGACACACCCTGGGTTTGGGAAGGCGCCGAGCCCCCGGCTGACAGAGTCCCTACACACTTGCTCCAGCCCCACCGACTGGGACGAGGCTCAGGCGTGTGCCCGGCTGTTTTGCAGAATTGGGGCGTGGAACCCGGCAGCAATCTGGAGGGACTCAAAGCTCCAGCCGCAAACAGCCCAGAGCCCTAACTCTGCTCCCACGCCCCCTCCTCTCCCCAAGGCGTCGGCCACCCAGCCTCTGGCTTGGCTGAATTATGCAGGGCAGGCTCACGGGCACGGATTACCACCCACTCCCTGGCCCAGCAGTACTCAGAGTGAGGTGCCACGCACCCGGCACACCAGGTCGGGGGGGGGGGGCAGGGGATGGAGACACACCCCTTTGCTGTGCTAGTCACTTCTTAAGTACACCAGTGTCCCCTGGCTACCCCAGACCTGACCCCCGCCAGACACCAATCGGGCCTTCCATGGGCTTTGGATCAGAGCCCAGGGGAGGCGTAAGCAGTAACCCAGGGAATTCAAAGCTCTTCCGTGTGTACTCGTTCCCTGAGACCCTTCGCAGTCCCTGGAGTCCACGTGCGAACGGGGCCAAGCGCCACGCTCCATGCCTGCCCCGAGATACGACCCAGCCGCCTCCCGGGGTCAGTGACCGAAGGCAGAGTCAGGCCCCCACCCCCGATTCCCTCGAGCCCTGGGAACGAAGAGCTCCCAGCCCCGGTGGGTCGGCACAGGGCGAAGGCAGGAGCCAGCCGGGTCACCCGATGGGGAAGGAGCCCTGTGCGCTGGGGCTGTCGCTGGCCAGGCCTTTGTGCAGCAGAGCTGAGCTGGCTGGTCTAATAACACGGGCGAGAGAGCAGGGAGGGAGGGAACCGAACAGGCCCAGACACAGGTAGACACAGCTCTGGAGCCCGACCCACCTGAGTCTGGCCAAGGACTCCAGGGACGATGGGGGTTCTGCACACCAGGATCGGGCCCACGAGGGATTCAGTACCTGGCCTCATGGAGAGCTTCCTGGGGCGGGGGGTGTGTGCTCATTTCACTTCCCTTCACTGAGGGATTTGAGCAGAGGTCAGAGTCCATCGACCCCCGGGTCAGGCCCTGGCCAGAGCCCACTCTGCTCCTTATCTCTCCCCGCAGAGCGACAGGAAACAGAAGAGCCGGCTTCCTGCTCCAGCTCGGTTTCATTTCCACAGGCCGCTTTGAGGGCTGCTGCAAGGATGGAGTCTGCCCAGCCTGGAGCAAACCCACATCATACCCAGCTCCATAGCTTCAGGGGATGGGTCTTTAACATCTGCGAATATCCCCCCTGCATGGGACTTCACGTCACGTGAATGAGCCTCCCCAGAGCCAGGCATTCCCCGATTTGGCAAGGGGCAGATTTAAATATTGACCCATGCCTCATCCCGCCCAGAGTTTCCCTTTCCTGGGGTCTGATGGGCACTGGCCAGCCCCGCCGCGGCTCCCCGGCCATGCACCTGTTATCATCTGCTGCGCGTCGTAGGGCTCCATGTACCCGTCGTTCTCCTCCAGCCGCTCCGCCTCCCGCTGGCCCTTGGTGCGCTTGGCGTCGTACGGGTCAGCGTAGTCCTCCAGAATGATGACCTGCGGGGGGCAAAGAGTTCCCAACATACCAGCCAGGACAACCACAAGCCCCCTAAGGGCCGCAGCACCAGCGGGCCCAGTTCTGGGGCGGGAGGGCCTGTGTTTCCGGCAGTGCTGAGACCCACAGCCCCCCACACCTTCAAATGGAGAGGGGGATGCTCAGCAGCACCACCACCGTCAGCTCCAGGCCCTGCTTCACAGCCACTGGTGGCACAGCCGTGCGACACGACTGCGTTCGCACGCACGGTGAGGGGAATGCTTCACGGCTGGAGACAATATAATCCCAGAGGGATCGGAAGCTGGTAGGGACAGAGAGAGACGAGGTGGCCTGGCCTGGTGGGGAGAACATAGGAGACCTGGCTTCTATCCCTGCTCTGCCCCTGCCCTGCTGGGTGGCCCTGGGCACGTCCCTTTCCCCCCTCTCTGCCTCAGTTTCTCCTCCCACACTTTGCCTGTTCGGACCCGTGAGGCCGCCGGCGCAGAGGCTCTCTCTCACGTCGACGCAGCTGACACATGGGGAGCTCCCAGCACAGACCAGGCGGCCTGCAGCCTTCACAGATGCCGGCCGGTCGCGGTGATGCTAGCGGGGAGCCTGGGGTTCCCTGTCACCTGCTAACGCACACGACAACCGCAACGGCCTCACGCTCACGGGGATCATACCAGCTGGTGGCAGCATGCCAGCGTCCCCGGAGAAGACAAGGCCTCTGCATCAGTGCAGCGCCCAGCACAAAGGGGGCCCGATGTGCAACCGCAGCACCCTGAATTCGAGACCCGGGACCTGAGAGGCAGAGACACGCGTGGGTTGCAGGCAGTGGGGGGTGCCCAGGCGAGGGCTCCTGTGCCAGCAGGGGCAGAGGGTTAATGAGGCCATTGGCTGCAGAAGCCAACGTGAAACGCACTCGCCTATCAGCGTGGGTGCGGCGGGCACACAGGACATGCCGAGCGCCCATTTCCCCCACTCTCGCTATCCAGTGAGGCTGGGGGGCTGGGGCTGGCCGCTGGGCTGGCTAGCGGCAGAGCTGCAGGTCGGAACGGGGCGTATCTGCAGAGCGGGCAAGGAGGGGCCCTGGGCAGGAAGAGCAGCGAGAGCTGTGGGGCAGAATCGAGGTGCATTAGAGCAGCCCGGGGCTCCTGGGGGACGCTCTGTGGGTCAGGGCTGACCGGCCGGGGGCACCTCTGTCTGGGCCAGCAGGAGAGCTGCAGGTCAGGATCATGGCTCAGGCCAGTGCTGCCAGCGGCTCTCCAATTCCAGGACGTAGACGCTTTATTTAGCTAAACCGCAGCCCCTAACTCAGCCTGTCCCGCTCCCCAGCAAACGGGATCCTTCCAGCCAGACTTTTCATACCCCTTCCCTTAATGAGCAGCCAAGCCCGCAGGGACTAAACGAGGTCAGCATGGGATCAATGAGCTGGGGCGGGCGGGAGGGACAGAGCGCCTATTCTCCCTGTGATGGATTAAAGCGAGATTGGGATAAAGGGAATTACAAAGAGACGGCGGAAGGGAAAGGGCTCGGAGCACAGAATTAGCCGGGCTAATGAGCTGAGCCGATGGCATTGAATGCTGCCTGCTCGAGGAGTTTTCCTCAGGTCCCTCATTTCGCAGGTATGGGGAGGGGGAATGAGAAGGTGACCTGCCCACGGCCACGCACGGGATCTCTGCCAGGCAAGGGGGCCGCCGCTCTCCCTGAGGGCGCTGGCTCCCTCTAGGCACCGATACTTCCATCTGGCAGGGCAGCACCATCCCCTTCTCCAGGCATAGGGCATGTGGACACTGCGTTCTGACCGCGGGTTAGCCGCCGGAGTTAAAGCCCCAAGGGCCGCACTGCTAATGCCCGTGAAAAGCGGAGTGGCCGTGTCTTCCCGGGGGCTGACCCCGAGTTAAGAACAGCCATTTGCTGCCATGTAGGCGCCCCTGGGAGAGTTGCCCAAGCCAAGCCCAAGCCCACACAACAGCTCCCGCGAAAGCCAGCTCCGGGCGCTACCTGCTAGGCCCTCCACGGCTCCTTACCGTCTCCTGCTTGGCGCTCTTGGCCTTGTCCTCCTCCGGCGACGGGCTGGAAGCTGGTGCTGGGCTACTGCTGGGGTAGCTTTTCCCGTTCTTCTCGTGGGCATCCACCTTGATGAGCCGGTTCATGTAGGTGCTGCAGCCGGTGCCCTTGGGGGGGCCCTCCTGGGGGCTGCCTTCCACCCGCGAGTTCTTGCGCATCTTGCCCGTGGCAGCCTGGATCAGTCCCTGCAGGTTGTCCCGGGACAGCCTGCTGCCGCCATCCTTGCCAGGCCCCGGAGCTGCCCTGCAACCCCCCAGCTCGGCCGCCGAGTTCTTGCGGTTTTTGCCCTGCAGTGGGCCGGGGCCTGGCTCAGCGGGGCCCAGGGGCTTCCGGGAGGCACTGCACAGCTTGCCCAGGCTCCCGCTGCCCGGCCTGGCCCGTTCTGAAGCGGTTTTCAGATTGGAGGGGAACTCCTTGAACCACTTGGCCGCCATGGGGCAGGGGGGCCGCCGGGCTATGGCTGGGAAAAGCTGAAGCTGAGATGCTGGGGGAGAAGGGGGGGTGACCTTTGGTGGGGATGGGGGGATCCGGAGCCTGGTGGCTTGGGGGAGGGGGTGTGCCCCACACACGGGGCCCGCGTGGGAGCTCCGTGCCAGCTGAGAGCCAGCAGGGGATGCAGCTCGGGAGACGGGGTGGTCCTGCTTCCCCCTCGCCCCCGGTTAATCACAGTCCCAGCGTGGGGGGGAGAGTCATGGCAAGGGGGCCCCCATCGCAGAGGTGGGGAGCTGGAGTCACTCGTGGGGGGGGGCTGGTCCTTAACCCATGGGGGGTGCAGCAGTGGGGGGGGGGAGAGAATTTCACCTGCAGGAGAAGGGGGGTGGGGATCCTCCTTCACCCCGGGGGGGATCAGATGGAGTCGCTCCAGGTCCTGCACCCCGCCCCAGGGGGCCCCACGAAGCGCCACTGGGCGCCCAGCTCCCGGGCAGCCCCGAGGCCTGGAGGGGGTCTGCGGGGGCGCAGCGCAGCGGGGGCGGCTCCGCGTCTCCTGCGCCTCGCTCCTTGCCGCTCAGCTCCGCTCCGAGGCCGCCGGCCAGCGCTGCCCGGGCTCCCCGCCCAGATCCGGAGGGGGCGGCGCAGGGCCCCGGCCGGCCGCAAGAGGGAGGGCGCCTGGCCTGCAGAGAGCTACCCCCACCGCGCGGGGGCGCAATCTGCCGCGCAGCGAGCAGGGCGATTTCCAGCGGTGTTGGGGCGCGCGCTCTGCGCGCTGTGCCTGCGGGCCCGGTTTGTAAATCGCCGCCCCTGCGCGCCGCTGAACGCTCTGCGCGCGGGTGAGAATTGCGACCTCCGCCTGCGAATAACCCTCGGCCCCGCGCAAGCCAGGGCGCAAAACCTTCGTGCCCCCGCGCAAGCTCCGCAGCGGGAATCGCTCTGCAGACCTGGCCGGCGGATACAAGCTGCGTGTGCGCGATAATTGCAATGAGCCGCGCTGGCCATTCGTGATTATCCAGCCGGCCGCGGCCTTTCCCGCCGGGGCAGGTTCACACCCGGCTCCAGTGAGCGACGGGCATTGCGCCCTCCGGCTCTGGGCCTGGCGCGGGTCCGTCCGCTCCTCCCGCGGGGTTCGGGTTCGGAGCCGGCTCCGGGCTGAGCGGCGGCGGCTTTGCCCTGGCTGCTGCGCGGCGAGCCCGGACCGCAGGGGTGGGTGCCCGAGGGGGCCCCGGTGCGTGGGACGCGGGGGGCTGCTGGCAGCTGGCGGTGCCGCGAGCTCGGAAGCGGCACGTCCGTCCCCCTCTTGGGTAGCGGCCAGGGACGGGGCTGAGCACGGGACCCCCCCCCCAAACCTTCCCCATCAGGGTCCCTCGGGGAACTGCCCCACCCCTTCCCCCATGTGGCTCTCTGGGGATAACTGGCCCCCTTATATAGTCCCCTTTGGGGGGACCCCTGGAAGGGAAATTGCCCCCTTCCCCATGCAAGGGGGTCTCCCCCATAGGCCTCTGGTGCCCCTCCCAGGTGGGGCCAGCTGGTGGGGGTGCCCAGGGGTGCACACCTGGCTGCAATGGGCACATCTCTGAGGGCACCTCCCTGGGTTCCCATCCGCAGGCTGCCCCCGCGCCGGCCGGCCCCACCCTTGGGAGAGCCTGGTCAGACGGGCCTTGGCCCCCCGACGCTCACTCGGTCTCTCCTGGTCTCTTTGCAGGTTGCTGGGCCCTGTGACCCCTGAGCCATGTGAGTAGCTGGGGGAGATGAGCTCATGCTGGCGGTGAGCTGGGGGGCTCGGTGTCTGTCAGGCCGGGATTGGGGGGGGGGCTCTCCTGGCTCTGGGCTGGGAAATGCCCATCCTAGCTCCTGGCCCCCCACATTGCAGTGTGTGCCATGGGGTTCTGTGGTGCTGCCCCCGCCACCGCTCGGTTTGGGGAGAGTCTTGGGCAACTGCCCCTCCCCCACCCTCGTCCTGGGGCGGCCCTACCGGTACAAAGCTCCGGCCCCCGATCAGACCTGTGTCAGGCCCCATGGCCAACTGGATCCCAGTTCTGCAGCAGCATCCCTGGATCCAGAGGCGGCGTCAAAAAATCTTTATCCGGAATTAAATCTGGCAGCATGGGGTTCCGCTGGCATAGGGCCCCGCAGCTCCGTTCACGCCTTCCAGAGCTACCATTTCAGGCTGCTGCAAACTCAGGAAACCTCACAGCACTGGTTTCCTAAGAGGTCGGCTCTCAGAATTATTTTGGGGTGGTTCTAATGTCTGGTCTGTGCTAGGCCAGACTCGATCACGGTGGTCCCTTCTGGGCTTGGGATCTGTGATCTAGGCCCTGGTCCTGTTTTGAGGTTATTTCGGTGGCATGAAGGCTTGAAACACAGGTGTGAGTGAGCGCAAGAGAGGCGCCCTGGTGCAAGGGGTGAATTGCGTGTGTGGCCTATTGCAAGGCCCCGGGGCCCTGTGAGCGTGTGTCTGGCTTGATTTATTTACCTTCCCAGAGGCGCTGAGCACCCGCAGCTCCCTGTCACGTCACCCTCCTTCCACGCTGTGACTGTCGGGTGGTGGGTGGTCTCGTTTTGCTGTAGTTAAAAGCTCACAAAACGCGCATGTCCTCTGTTCCTTCCTGCCGTTCAGGGCAAGCAGCAGCGGTGTCTGGGGCCCTCCCAGGCCCCAGAAGACAAATGGGAAACCGGAGCAGCTCAAATACTCAGGTAAACCTTGGTTCCTTTTCCCCACTGCTGGTGGGGTTGCTCATGTGGCTGTTTGTTTTGCATCCTCCCCAGGAAAGCAAGAGAATCATTAACTCTCTGTGGGTCTAGGATTTACCGCTGTGTGTTGCACTGCTCCAAAAGAGCTTAATGCTGCACTGCAAGGCGTCCGTCATCTTTACGGGGTCAGAGGTCGAACAGCCGGTCTGTGTGATTTACAGCTGTGTCCTGTGACAGGACGGGTATCTCTTGTGCGTGTGACCTTCTGACAACTGCGCTTTTAATATTGCAAACAAGTCAGTCGTTAGAGTTGCAGGCACTTTTGTGGGGCACGCTCCTGCTGTTAGCAATGACAGACTGCTTTTTGTTTGTTATCAACACCAGTGGGATCTAAAGTAATCCACGTGTGGCAGTTCAAGCTAAATCCTTAATCTGGCAAATGGTTAAACCCGTACGTAGCCCCACAAAATGCAGATGTTAAACTGAATACACATTAAGGACGTGGGTAATTTTTTGCAGGATCAAAAGTCTGTACCTGAATTTCCATTATAAACCCTTTTACAGGGGTCAAAGGAAACTGGCATCTCCTCCTGGAAACTAATATCCAAAACCTGGATCACGAGGTTGGGAGTGATGGGGGAATCCATCTTTGGCTTTTAAGATAAAAGACGTGTTTTATTGTAACTAAAATACAGCTTGTTGATCTCTTGAGGAGTAAAGTAACTAACGTCCCAGAGATTCTGTGTGTGTATGTCTGTGTGTGTACAGAAATACTAATTTTAATGAGAATTTTCTGAAGATGTGTGCGGTGCACAGATATGCAGATTGGCATTGTTAGCATCTGTGGGCTAATGTCCATCATCAGAACTTAGCCCAAAATGTATTTATGTAATAGCAGGTATTACCGTGGAGGGGGAGCTATTTACCAAAATATGTATTTGTCCCTTTCCCCTAAACAAGCGGGAGAGAGGGGTCCCTTCAGACAACTCTCAGGTTTGTTATTAAGACTGTCTTTGCTTGGGAGGCTTTTTTTGTTTTTGTTTCTTTGTTCAAAAGTTGCAGTCACAGTTTGTGAGAGTGGCCATTCCAGGTGTACACCTCCCAGACCAGGAGATCCTGTGTGTCCTGCTCGGGTCTCACAGGCAGGCATGGTGCACGGGTGGCTGGGCCAAAATTTGAGTCAAATTTGCTGCAATTATTTAAAAAAACCAAGTTGCTGTTTCCAGAAGAAAGTGGCGGCCTGCGATTTGCGTCGAGCCTTATCCGTGAGCTTGTCAAGACCCTGCTCCGCTGCAAGCACAAAATGGAGTTTTTCTTGCTTGTTTTTCAAGGCATCACCAAGAAAAAGGACTCGGAAGTTTATGTTGGAAATGTCCCACCTGATATGAAGGAGGTATCTTCCCCGCTGTTTTGGAAGGGGCATTCTCTGCTTTAATGATATAAGCTAAGCAATTAACATTGACGTCCCACCGAGTCGTACGTGCAGTCTGCTGTCCTTAACTCTCTTCGGAATACAGTTACTTGGGTTGATTTCCCTGCTCTGCCCCCAAATACTCTTCCAGGGGAACCGAAAGGCGGTTTGCAAGCATCCGCACTTGTCCCGGTGTGAGTGGAGACAAGGAGGTGGCGGGTTGGTGCTGGCAATGGGATTAGTGATGCTCTTGGGGGGGACCTGCAGCAGGAACTCAGCAGTTGACTCTGATCCGGGCAGAGGAGCTTTCATCCGGTTGCCCGGGGTTGCTCTGCTCTCATTCCCTACTGCCTGTCCTTCAGAACCAGGGGCAGGCGTCTGCTCCGTTCGCATGACCCTTTGCCCAGGAACCGCGCCAGCAGACCTCGTTCCAGGGCCGGCCGGCCTGTGTGGACCAGGTTTCGCCGCAGCCTTGCCAGCTGCCTGGCGGCACAGACAAGGGTTGGACTCACCCAAGATAAAATGTGCTCCTGTCCCTTTGGGGAGGGGACGAACCCGCTGTCCTGACTCTGACAAATAAACCGACTGCTGCAGCCACTGTCGGTGTCTCTGCCGTAACGAGGCCTCCCCCTGACCCTGGGCTGCTTTGCTTTCCTAGGAGGACATACTGCTCCTGCTCAGGGACTTCCACCCGCAGCGTATTCAGAGGTGCCAGGCGGGGTTGAGAAGGTAGGTTTGTTTTTCCTTTGCCCTTAGTGTTGCTTCCTGTTGTCCGGCTCAGCAGGCTCCCGTCCCTGCTCCAGGGGGCTTTGCTCTGTGATGATAGAGGCTAGTTGCTGATACCCGCCTTGGAGAGCAAATGGCTGATGGGGCAGGACCTGGTCCCTGGCCTTTCCTTAGCTTGCTCCGCAGACTGGGTGGTCGGGGTAGTTACCACGTTATTTCATTCTAGGGGGCGTCTTCAGAAGAGCCCCCAGCTGGCGCCATAACTTCTCCCTTCTGTCCAGAAACAGCAAAACAATCTTCTGGGGTCACCCTGGAAGCTTCTTGCCACCTGCCCCCCGTGTCCCCACCAAGCTAGTGTGACGGGAAGGCAAAGACAGCCCAAGGAGTAGGTTCTCGGGAACGGTTCCTGGAGATAACTTGGTTTGGGCTGCTCTCTGCCCTACGGCAGTCTGGCTCGTTGCCCTGAGTTCCCTGCAGGTCCGCCCAGTGGCACTTGTTCATTGCTGGGCCATTTCTAGCCTCTTGCTATTGGACACGCAGTTGTGTAACGTCTCCCCCTCCCCTCCCCAGCTATGCCTTTGTAGATCTCGGCTCCTCTGAGCAGGCGCAGGCCGCAATCCGGCGCTTCAGCGGGCACCTCGTGAACGGACGTCGCCTGTTTCTGAGCTGCACGGGTGCAGGCAAAGGGAGGAAGGACCCGGCTGAGACCCAGAGCACCATGGAAATGCCAGTACGACTGCTGCGAGCTCTGAGCTGCGCCGTTTTCTGCAGGGGAGGCCCCCCCGCCAGTGTGTGCGGCCAAGACGGACCGAGCCCTTTGCTCGCTCTGTGGTGGCGCCCGAGACACTCACCCATCCCTTCTCTCCACGTTACGTCAGTCAGGCGCGGGGGTGGCTTCCCGGAGGGGGGCGTGGGAGGCAGGACGGACCCGGGTTCGAACCAGGAAGCCTGGGGGATGTTGCCAGCCCTGTCGTGGTGTGAATGGGAGAACGGGGGGATGCAGTGTCCGAGACCTGCCTGGTGCAAGAGGAGAATAAAACCCACCTTTGCAAAGTACGCTGGGCTCTTTGGAGGAAAGCCCCGGTGTCGGTGCACCGTGTTCCCTGTCCCGCAGAGCCGGCTGGAATACAACTGTCCGCAGCCCTGCGCTGCCCGCTGCGGGGAGCAGTCAGGACGCAGCTCCAGCTCTGAGTGCTTCTAGGCTGTGGGGGCTCTGTCTTGTAATGTGAGATCAGCTCTGTTTTCTTTGCAGGCTTTGGAGAGAGTCCCCAGGGGAGAGCTTGGTCTGAGCCATGGTAAGCTCTCGGGGGGCGGGGGGTTGGGGTCTAGGCCTGCCGCCTCCGGGCACTGGTTCCATCAGCAGCTCCCCACCTTCCACCCCCATGGGGAATGAAGCTTGGTGGCTGCCCCACGCCCCTTTGCTCCGCACCCTTCTGGAGTCCTCCTAGACCAGGCCCCCAGACGGCAATTCCCGGCCCCCGGGCAGGACCGTCAGTGGGGCCCCCGCATGCACGAGCCGCGCCCACGCGGACATCTGACCTTCGGGCGGTGCTGCGTCTGCACTGGCTGGTGCCCAGCAAGCTGCCGGCTGGGCCTGTTCTTCCGGCATGGCCAGGGCTTCCACGTGCCTGCCTGGGCTGCCAACTGTCTAATCGCGCAAACCCTGCTGACAGCAGGGACTAAGGAAAATGCAGCGGGGCTCCTGTTTCCTGGCGGGCAGGAGCTCACCTGTATTTTCCTTAGTCCCTGCTGTCAGCAGCTCGCCCTGTGGAGGACAAAACACAGAACTGGCTCCAAACACCAGAACTGTCCTTCCTGAGCAGGGGGCTGCAACGCTGGTGCCGTTCGGGCTCCTGGCGCACGTGGGCCTGTTGGGGACGAAGGAATTCAGCCGCATGAGGGACCGGCTTAGCTAATTTGGGGTTCGGTTCTGGGGGTGACAAATGCCGCTGGGCACGTTTCGGTTGCTCCTGTTCAATCTCGCTGTAAGGTTTCCAAACCCGTTCTCCTACAGCCTTCCCCAGCCGCCGCGAGAGCTCCCAGGGCAGGAGGGGAAAGCGACTGAAATCCTGTCTGGCGGATTTTAATTAAAGGGCTCGTTTAAATCTCAAACCGTCCTGTTCTTCCTCTGCTCCTAGCCCAGGCAGAGAACAAAACCCTGCAGCCGGCGCCTCCCGATGCAGCGAGGCAGATCTGTTATGCGGTTCCCATGGAAATGAGGTAAGCACCCGTGCCAGGGACTCCAGCACCCACCCCGGCATCCCCGGCTCAGGGATAACTGAGCTGTGAAGTTTAATGCTCCCACTTGGCTCTGGCAGTCCTCCCCTGCTAGTTCAGTCGAGGCGGCCATGTTCCAGACGGCTTGTAACCTTGTTGGAGGATTTCAGTTCTCTGATCTCCACCAGGACAGGACAGGGCACCAATCCACTCACCTCATCCCCAGAATAGCTCAAACAGCTTTTGGACACACCATAACTCCGCCGACCCAGGTCCCTGATCCCCACCCCACAACCTCTCATTGGCTCCTCTCCTCTCCCTGCCAGACTGTCTTCTCATAACCCGTAGAACGAATTCATTCCAGCTGGCAACGGAGCACCTGCTGCTCCTTGCTTTGCACATATCGAATGTGCAGGGCAGGAGACGAGAGGCCGAGCTGCTGCTTGAGGACCCCTGGAAATGAGCCTTGGAGGGAAGGAGCAGCCATGGATGAGAAGCTCTTTCAGTTGGCTAGATTGCACCCCTTCTCTTTCCCACCTTGCTAAGGGCTGTACCCCAGGAGACGCCTTCCCTTTGCTGACTGTCCTTTTAAGCTAGTTTGTTTCCTCTCCAGAGGGTCCTTCTTGGCACTCATGCTAAAAGACTGCTTTAAGGATTTAAACTGGTTAGTGGCGATTGCAAAGCTGCACGGCGAGGCAGGGCTGCTGGTGACGGACGCTCTGCCACAGACCCCGTACTTTTGGGCCATACACCTCACAGAGGTAGGCACGGCGGAAGCTGGGCTGTGAGTCCTTTCACAGGAGCCTCCTGTGAGACGGTTGCCTTGGTCTTGGTGTGCACGTACTGGACTGTAACACGTATTTCTGGGCTAGCACGTCCTGGGGTGAGAAGCCTGCTGGTGTCTAAGAGCAGTCTGTGTAAGGTTTATATAGGCCCGAGAGGAAAAGGCCAAACATGCAAAGGGAACCGCAGGGAGTTCTGATTTCTGGGAACGGGATGATTGATGCCCATTCTGAGCACGGTTTCATGCTGGGATCTCTGTGCTTTGAATTTACAAGGCTCAAATCTAACGAGAAAAAGGCACAATGGGATCAAGTTCCAAGACCTCCCACTCCCCCCCCCCCGCCCTGTTTTGTTTCTGCTCTGGGGTCTTCGCTCCTGAGCCAGCATCGTGCTGAAATCCCGCTGAGGCCCCGGGGGGCTAAGCATGATTTGCTGGATTGCAGAGGGAGTCAGAGTCCAGCTGGGTGCACGGGTGGTCCGAAGCTAGGGCGGAGGGGAGGGGAGAGCAAGGCTGTGACCCTCGGCTGGCACAAGAGTACAAGTGAGTGGTGGCGGCTGGGCAGTAGCTCTGGGAGCCTGACGCGAGGGGTGGAGTGGCTGCTGGAGTCTGCTCTTTCCTCCGCAGGAAAGTCACTCGAACATGCACAAGCTGTTCGGCCGGCTGGCGGAAGAGGAGTCCAAGCAGCCCTGCCTGGCAAAGCAGGCGGTGCAGCGAGGGACCCGCTGCATGGCAGAGTGCATTCTGGGGGACGACGGGGCAGCGTGGAACAGGTATAGGAAACAAGCTGCATGCTCAGAATGGACCAGCTGGGCGCGAGGCAGCGCGGGGACCAAAGGGGCGGGAGGCATTTACTGATATCTGTTCCCCTCCCACTGTGCACTTAGGGCGTGTGGCACCTTTCCTGGGCTGCAGGTTTCCTAGCGCACCTTCACCACGTGCAGGAGCCTCTGTCCCCGCTACCGAGCTGCAACCGCTCTGTGCCAGAGCTGCCTAGCTGCTGCTGAGACTGGGGAACGAAGCGTGAATTCCCCTGGCAGAGGGGCAGTCCAACTCAGCTAGTGCAATTATCCAAGCTGGGGTTTGTCCGGGTGTTGGGGTGAACCCCTGGCCGCCTTCAAACAAAGCACGTTCCGCTCTAGCCAAGCTTGGCGGTTCACCAGCCGCACAGTGTCACCTCGCACTACGCTGGTGAAACGTGCCCCCTGCTGAGTGCCCAGAACCAGCTCTTGTCTCACCTGGCTTCTTCCCTGAAGGTCTCTCATGCAGGTATTGACAGGGCCTGCCCTGGCTTCGCTCTCCCGGTCGGAGTTACTGAGATGGCAGTAGATAATATTGCAGCCAAAACTCCATATTGCTGATACTTTAAGCTGCATTGTTTAAGAAAAACAACCAAAATCCCCTAACCCCTGAGGCAGTCAGCTGGCTTCTCTCTCTCTCCTCTTTGCAGGACAAATATTAAATCCCAGGTCCTGTAGCTTCTTTCTGGGCTCACGGGCTCTTGTCTGACCCTCACAGGTGCTGGGTCTTGGAGAAAGTGGAAGATCTTGCAGTGGTTCTCTTTGTTGACTTTGGCCGTTCAGCCACTGTCCCTCTGAACTCACTGCGGAAGCTGGATGAAGACGATATCTGGGCCATAAAACCGCTGGCCCAGCCCTTCATCTTCCAGAAAGGTACTAGCATAAGGCCCCGATGTTGCAAAGGGATCCGATCACCTGGAACCCTTCTGCTGTGTGGAGTCCCACTGATGCTCTGACTGGATCGCTTTGTCCTTTGCAGCCTCCCATGGCTACAGCCCTCGGATTTTAAACTTCAGTTTGGTAGAAACAACCTTCTGGTAGGGTGGTGCCACTTGCTGGCCAGGTGGGTGTATTGCATTTGACTGGCAGCAAGGTTAACCTTGTCTCTCCATTACACTCAGTAAAAAACAGCATTTTCAGTATGAAAACCCCCGATTCCCAATGCGGAGGTGCAAACCTGGGCTGGAAGAACGCTCCGCAGCTGTAAAAGCACTGTGGCTTTTTCTGCTTTGGATACTTACAGTCCCAGTGGCAAAACAGTCACCCGCTCGTCCAGGAACATAGTAGAACTTATCTTACCCTGAAGGTCTTTGATGCCTATTTCTCCTTTCTCACTCCTCCTGCTGGGTTGCTGCCTAGTGACAACGTATCACGAACTCCTAATTTACCATAAAATGTTTGCTGCTCCTCAGAGCAGTTCAGCTCCTAGCGTGGGTTGGGTGTAACAGGAAGGAAGCCCACCTTGTACTGGCTTTCCTGGGTGGACTGAATTCTCATTTCCCCCTGGTTACCAATCTAGTTGCTGGTTTGCATCCCTCGTCCTGCCATCACTAGTTAATGCCTCTGATTAAAATACCACCTTGCTAATGGGGTCTACCACAGCACGCTTGGAAACAGAAGAGATGGTTTCTATTTGCCTGTCTTTGTATCCTCACAACCTCCCTAGGGTGGGTACCATGCCCCTGTTTTACGGGTGGAGAATGAAGTCACATGGAGCCGGGCCTTAACCCTGGGTCTCCCACCTCCCAGGCCAACAACTTATACACAGGAGCATCCTGCCAGGTCCCTGTAAACTCTGGAATCACTTGGCTGTTTAAAGTGCTGAGTTACTGTCCTGCGTTCCTCCATCTGGAGCAGGGCAGAACCCCACTGAACCCTCCTTGTCTTTTAGAGATTGTCTCTGCAAGACCCATGGTCCGGCAAATCCTGCGAGGGAAGGTGGTTGGCCCGTCTCGCCTGGAGGTAATACATAGCCCTGCACACTTGGTGTGTGAAAGGCTCCTGTTATTTGAGGGGATGCTGTCCTCCCCAAAATGCACATTACCATTGGTCACGTCTGTCATCACAAACCCTGGGGTCCTATTTTATTGGGTGTGAATGTGTCTAACCATTGGACCAACGTACATACCTGAGCCAGCTTTCTGGTGTGTGTACAGCAGTGACCAGGTCCCCTGGGGTTCCTTCCCACACCTGTGACATCTTTACCCATCTGCCACCAGCCTACCTGGAAGGGGTGTGAGTGGCAGTGGGTCACGGGCTTAGGGGGAGGGAAAGGGAGGCCAATAGCAGCTTTGTAGAGGAGGGATTTGGAAATGGTGGGTGAGACCTGCTAACGCTGCCCCACTTGCCTTGGGCCAGCCTCACATCCTGAGCTTCACCTTCTGCGCAGAGGAGGAAGAGGAAGCTCTGAGCTGAAGTCCCCTGCGGGGCTGCACCTGCCTCTAGCTGCCCAGAGGAGCGGGGTAGAGAACTGCTGGACCTTGGAAAAGTAGTCTTCAACCTGAACCAGCCTTATTAACTGGCTCCACTGTTGTGAGTGGGGGGAGTCTCTTATTTCTCCAGGTTTAGTGATGTCCCCACTTAGCTTCAAGGGGAAGTTATCTAGTTTTGATTTTTCTGTAGACTTGTGAGGGAGCTGCTGACTGTCCCTCTGGCGCCTGACTATTAAATGGACCCTGGCAAGTCCCACTAATGCTGCCTCAGCTAGCTGATGTGTTTACAGGCATGCTGGAGCTAGGTGTGGGTCTGTCCAGAGTGCCTGTCTGCTGAACAAATCACCTCTTTGGGCCCAAGGGAGGGTTGTTCCCTCAGTGCTAGTAGGACAAGGCCTTGCAGCCCTTTCTTCAGCAGGACTAGAGCCTTCAGCCGCTGCCTTGTGGCACGCTGTGCCCGCAAGCTCATTTGGGTAAAGTATCTTAAAGTGTAGGTACAAATCCCCAATTTCTGTTTCTCTGATTGGACAGGGTCCAAATACACAGTTCTTAAGAGTGACTAAACTGCCAAGGCTTAAGGGCAGAGGTTGGTTTGTTTTTGAAGGCAGGAAGAAACTAATTGAATCAGGGCTATGGATAACTCAGGTCTGCCCCTAGTGTCTGGGTTTGGGGCTCAGTTGCTAAGTAGCTCAGAGCAAAGTTGGTCTGGTCCTCTGGGTGAAAGAGCAAAGCTAGCTTGAGAAGCTTATTTAAAGTAAAATGGCCTCAGGTTCCCACCTCATCCACAGTTTTAGATCAGAAGTTGTCAAGCTTAATTTCACAAGTGAAAGTCAGGTGGTAGAGCTGGCTGTTGTGAAACCATTGAGATTCTCCCACAGTAACCTCCAGGATGGTGAACCTGGCTTATAGAAGCCTTTTTCTGAAAGGCAAAACAAAGCTGTAAAACCCCTGCATGAGGCAGGCAGCTTTGAAGCTGGATCGAACATTTTAGTGAGGTGCTCTAGCTTACAACACAATAGCCAGCTATCTAGTGTGTGAGTTTAAAGCTCTAATCACAGGGAAAGTCTTATTTTAGCTAGGGCTTGAGGGAAATTCTCTCTAGCATTAAGTGGCTTGGCAGTGTTTGGTTGATGGCACATCAGAACAGGAGTTCAGCTCCCACCATGAACCTGTCCTGGGGTCTTACTCTACTGAAGGATCGCAGTGACATGGGTATTTTACCATGGTTCAAAGGGTGGAGGGCATTTGTGAAGCAGGTTTCAGTCAGAGAGGAACTCTAAAATTGGTAAGGAAAACAGCCTGGACCCTCCCAAATGACACTCTGCTTCCTTTATTCTGTGAACAGAACTGGCCTACAAGCAGGCCATGAAATGGTCCATGTAATTCCAGAGCACAGATGCAGAAGGGCTGCTGGTTAAGATAATGGGCATCTTCTGAGTGCCTGTGAGTTCTGGTAGCTTCTATTCGAGAAAGTTCATGCTGACAGGTCTAGATGTTACAGCAGCGATGAAGTCACAGTACTGGCCATCTAAATGCCACGTTTAAGGGATGGAAGATAAGAACAGGAAGCGAACAAGGGGATGAGCAGGGAGTACTCTGTCCAACACACACACCCTCCCCTGGTGCCTGAACTCCAGGAGAGCAGTAGGGGGCAGTTTACCCTATTGGAGACCTCTGGGCAATCAGCTGCCAGCAGCAGCTGCTTCAGGAAGGAAGGAACCAACCACACAGGAGGCAGATGGGGGATGATCTGCTGGTCTCATGGCCCATAGCTAGAGGCCAGAAGCCAGAGGGTTCACATCATCTTGCACACTGACAATTCCAGGCCCAGAAGCCCAGCTGTACTCAGCAGGTCCAGGGGACTGAGATCACATAGTTAACTGCCAGCAAGGGTAAAAGGGGCAGTCATATACCTCTTCAGAAATGGAGTCAGGCTACAGGATAGAGCCCAGCTGCCATAATCAGTTCATCAGCACCCCATGAATTTGGGGGGCATAAACAGGGTTGCCTTTCCAGGCAAACCTCCCCTCAGCCAGTAACCTGCCTCACTAGTGTAGGAGGTAGAGATGCTCCGTTACCTCTACAGGGAGCACAGAACTGGCCCAGCTATTAGCCAGTTTAGTACTGAACCTGCTGTCTCCCTGAATGCGAGGTGCTTTGCTCACCCGTGTCTTACTGAACAGCAGCCCTGGCAGAGACAAAACCGGAACAGGGTAGAGAGCAGGGCAACATCTCACATGCAAGCAAGCGTAGGGCTTCTTACAGTGCCCCCCAGCAGCGACAGCCCCCTCCCCCCCAGAGCACATACAGATTATAGCTACTTTATCCTCTGTTCTCCAGAAGTGAGACACTTTGTGGTTTCTAGAAGGAAAATCTGTTCTTGATTTAGCAGATTAGCAGGCTAACCACCTCTTCCTTACAGCATGGAATTTGGATGCTCAAAGAAGTCATTTGCATACCAGACTTCCCCACTCAGTTCTCCTGTGGGGATTTCAGAAGTGTTGATCTCAAGCAGATTTTGGCCAGCCATAAGTTAAAGACAGACATACTGCCCCATCCCCAACACGGCTCCACCACCACACTGAAGACAGAGTTTGGCTGGCCCACCATCGCTGGAAGGGGCTCAGAGCAGTATGGTGTAGCCCAGCAGTAACATGAGAAAAAATAGTCAGACCAGCATCTTCAAATTAACAAACTGTAATTTTTCTTCAAAGATACATTTTCCATACACATCCATCATACACTGTAACCAAAAAAAGCAGTGTACATGAAATAAGAAAATAAATTAAATCCGTAGCATAGGTGAGGAGGGTGCTCTAGACCGGAGCGGAGTCGAAAGTTTCCAGCGATACAAGAGGCTCAAGAGTTTTGTTTTAATAAGGATGCCTGCTAGCAAAGGTCCAGCAAGAGTTTCATGTCAGTCCGACTGATTACGCAGTTTTCCCCTTTGAGTTTATGACAGACATTACTGTCCTGCAAACAGGCAGAGCGATCACATCCCAGGAGGGAGCCACAGGGGCATCTTACGGGCCAAGTACAGCGTTCAAAAGTAATCAAGTGGTCCTGCAGAGCCCAGCCAGCTGTCAGTGCTAGCCATCTTCCTTGGGTGGTGTGTACCAGCCTGAAACAAGAGCAAAGACTCCATGGGAGGGACAAGTCTCACCCCACTACTACAGCTAGACTCCCCAGAACAGTCACACCAGATTCCTGCAACCTTCTATGTGACAAGAGCCTCACATGTGAGACCATGCAGCTCTGCGATAGCAGACAGCTGGACAGTCTCCTCCCCCCTCCCATGCCTTGCCTGTAGGTTCTGCCCACACTGAAGCACTGCACAGTATGCATGCTGCACGCACAGGGCAGGAAAATACTCTCCATCTCGAGCACTCCAGCTCTTCACATGCAATACCTGGTTTAGTTCTGCTGGACCACAAGCACCCCCAGGATGGCTAGGCCAGGCATCACCCAGCTATTGCTCTGCTACACAGCCGTTTTTAGCTGGCAGCGTTACATGGTTCAATTAGCTGGGTACCAAATTTAACCCACCCTGTAATATGCCCCATGCACCTGCATTTGAGAAGCGGTGGAGGAAGAGATGGATAGTTTCAGCAAACAGGAGAGAACTGTGTCAGCAGTAACTCATCTCGGTCTCAGGCCAAGTAAGGTATTACACATTCAGCTCCTTCGAGCTGCTGCAGTTCTTCAGAAACCGAGTTCTCCATCCAGCTGGGTTTGTTATTCGCAGTCCTGCTCTGCCCCAGCTGCTAGCTTCCACACGGATAAGATGGGTAAAGCCTCATGGAGTCAGACATCGCGAAGCGGGCGCAGGAACATTTTAACAAGGCCAGACATCCTGCCACTGCACAGATGCCACAGCATCTCCCCTGCGCGACACACACTTACATTCGGTCTCTTTCTGCAGCGAGCGAAGGGTCCTTCCCACATGCCAAGAGAGGAGGCTTTGTACAAGGTCCAACTATGAGAACCAGGGTATTTCACTAGACACACTGCCTGCATCCCACTCAGTCACTCTGCTCTCAAGCAGTGATTCTGAAGTGGGCACAGACAGGCTCAACATGCTGTCTCTTCTGCTGTGCCCTCTGCAGGAGCCCCATGGCAAGGGCAGACACCCCCCCACACACACACCCCCCACTGGAGGCCTTACCGTTCTTCTCATGGATCTGAACCAGGGACTTGTAGGACTGCTGAGCTCGCGTCAGGCTGTACTGATTCTGCAAGGGGAAGCCAGAGGGACAGTCAGGTCAGTGCACTACAGAACACGGGCATCAGTTAAACCAGCTGCCCCGGGCCAGCACCATGGGATGTCCCACCCCAAGTCACTTCATACCCATTTCTGGGACCAACACCTAAGGCTGCAAATGATCAGAGCTGATGGTGGCAGGCAGCTTGCGACTGATCCCATCTGCGCAGGGTTACCAGCCCCCACTCCAGAGCTGTAACAAGAACGCAGCACATCATCCCAAGCCCAGTCAGGTTTCCCGAGCATGCCTGGCAGCTCTGAGGGTGCTGAGACGCAGGTGGGTACTGCGGCCCCAAAGGGCATGACAGCACAGGGGGCTTCACACCGGGATTATTGGCTCCATCCCACAGCCCTGGACAAAGCACACTGCTGGCATTTCTGATTCATCACGTCAGCCAAGGAAACAGCAACTCCCAAGTATTAAGGCACCTGGGAATCTTGGCTTTAAACTGCATCCACACAGTAGATGATTCTGAAACATTACCAAGGTCTCAAACACTCCCTCCTCCCCCTGCTGCTCCAGACAGGGCCTTACTTTATTGGCTCCAAACTGCACCCTTGCTTTCCCTTTCACCAGCGTGGCACTGATCTGCATTATCACTGATTCAATAGAATAGGCACTGCTCCAGCCCTGCAAAACAAGGTGAAACAGTGAGACTGGCGGGAACCTGCCCTCCCAGTGACTAGGCAACAGCCAACAGAAGGCGTCCTGCTCCTGACTGGCAGGAGCTGGCTTCTCTCGGCTGGGCTCTGCTGGGGGGGTCCAGGCAGGCCCCATCCAGCAATGCTGGGGTACGGCTATTAACAGAGGATCAGCAGCCTGCCCACCTCAGGCTGCACCAGTGTGCTAGGCCAGTGTTTGTCAATCTTTGCAGGCTGGTCACCCCTTGTTCAGAGAGGGACATTTTCATGACCCTCTTCACCCTGGCCTATAAAAGTGAAAAGAACAAGAACAATGCTAGCCCTAGAGAACTGGGGGGTGTTCTCTGAGGCTGATGGAACACTAACTCGAGGGGGGGGGGAAAGGGGAGGGAGGGAAGAGATTTGCTTTGCTTAAGATTGTGTTGAAAGTTTCAACACCTTGCAGTCTTCAAGTCCTCCCCCGCTTTGAAAACACTGCTGCTTGGCACTGTTGCCCACTGACTGAACATTTTGCCATATCCTGTAAGCAAATGTTTTCTCCCTCCCCGAAAACGAAGACAGCAGTGCTGTACAAAACAGGGAAGCCCCATAACGCCAGGCAGTCAAGGAGTCAGAGCAGCGTGTGAGCGTTAACACTAGCAGCAGGATTTTCAGACACCAGCAGCGCTCCCAGCACCTAAGCACTAGGTGCCCAGGGCACACACTGGCCACCTGTGAGAACACAGGCCTTCCCACAGTGCAGCAGCCTACGCTGCAGAGAAGACACTCACCTGCTTTGTAAGCAGCTCCATGCAGATGGCACCTCCCCCCAGAACATACCTTGGGAGGGAAGATGACCTGAGTCAGAGTTACACGAAGGACAATCACACAGATCTCTTGCAGCAATGCCTAGTCCCTTCCCCCTCCTGAGCCTGAGGTATCTAGTCACTGCTCCCCGTCAAAGGGGGGTGGCAGTTCTACACAAACAGCACTAGTTAGCTGCTATGAAGACAGGAGCTGAGCAGGTCTCCGGCACCTTTCACCTCTGTCACCTCCACAGTCACCCTCCCATGCTGGGCCCTGCACTCCCCCACGAAAGGCCAGTCACCTTCCCCCTCTAGCGCCTCCAGTCACCAATAGCAAACAGCACACTGGGGAGATGGCCACTGACCTACTGGGGTGGGGAGTGGAGTCACTGGAGCGTCACCTCAAATGCTCTCTGCAGACCCAGCGAGGGGACTTGGACCAAAGAGATACGGAGACTATCTACACCCCCTCCCCAGCCCAGAGGAACCACCATCCTTGGTACTAATGCAGAGATCTAACTGTGCCGCAGCAGCAGCTCCCTAGATCTGGGACAAGGGACTGCCGCAGCCAAAGCACTTGGTGGCAAGCGCAATCATTTGAATGGTCACTTACCCGCCCGAGAGCACAGGGGACACAACCCTCACAAACGGTGGGTCGAAAGGGAAGTTATCCTGCAAGGAGAGAGAGACAGGGCTGTTGAGAACCACAATACAAGCTCCGGCAGGGCAGAGTGGGGCGGGAAGGGACCGGGGGCAGCAGGCCTTACTTTAAAGGAGAAGTTTAGGAGGATGAAGTCCATCCCTTCTTTCTCTTTGAGGATCTGGAGATCATTGTGCAAAGCGCTATCCTCGTCAACCCTGCAAAGGAAGAGCCCATGGGGTAAGAGCGCAGGGCAGGCAATATTCTGTACTGCCCACAGGAACTCAGGGCAATTGCACCTGGCTGACCCCAAGCCCATTCCTACTGGAACACAAACACGAAGGGATTCAGGTTCACAGCCCAGCCCCTTGCTCCCCAGGCAAGAGCAGGATCATGCACCAGGGGAGGAGACGGAAGGACCCCCCAGCAGGAGCATGGCGCGACACCGACAGCTTCCTAGGGAAGCATGTGTGGCCTTAGGCAAGGAGTGGCTGCATTTGGAGGGCAGGGGGGTGCGGGACTGTGTCATATGCACCCATGCCAAAGCTCCAGAAACAGCAAATAGCTCTCTGCTCCACAGCTCCCTCGAAGCAAAGAGGAAACCGAGGCACAGAGTGGGCAGGGCATGTGAGTCTCAGTGGCAGAGTCTGGAGCACAGCCCAGATCTGTCAAGCATCACCTCCTGCTCTAGTCACTAGCTCCCACCTCCTCTCCCGCTACACACAAGCTCTATGTACCAGGGCCCAGCCAACCCAAGTTCTGCCTACAACCTCCCGAGCCAGGCCACCTACTTCAGGAGTTTGACGTTCCAATCGTACAGGCTGTCGCTCACTAGTTCAACTGCATAGTTTCCTGCGGAGCAGAGAAAGGACACGTCAGCGCCACTGCAGACAGCAGTCGCTGTTCGGACAAGGATCTGAGCAGCAGCCCTCTGGATCCAAGTCACCTTGGGACAAAGCACGAGCTCAACCTGGCAGGGAGCGCCCTTGTCTAGACAGGCTGTCCCCATGGGGCACCAGCAACTCTGACTGCCCCTCCCAGAGTCTTGGGGCGTAGGGGCGGGGGACAGTCATCCCCCTACCGCCACCAATGCGCACGGTGAAAGGGCCATCGCACCCATCTAGAGACTTAAGGGAAGCAACTACCAACTCAGAGGCCCCCCCACGCATAAGCTCCTTGTTCCCCTCTAACACTGATCGGGATATCACTGGTCCAGCTCCCCCATCTCCTTTGAACCCCAAACACGGCTCTGGGGAGCCCATTCTATTAGGACATAGGGAAGGGAAGTGACCTGCTCAACAGACCGGCTCTCCCTGGCCATTAGTTACCGGCTGGCACGACCATGACCCAAGCAATCAGATTAAGGCGGGGCAGACACAGCAGGGCCCTCCACAAGTAAGGTCAGAAGCTGCCCCTCCCTCCTTCCCCCTTTTCCAGGCCCAAGACTAGTCACCACTTACCGCCCTTGAAACTTGGTGATCGGTAAATATCCCTGAGCTCCTTCATTAGCCGGTCAGTGGCCTGCACAGAGCCAGACACTGCGCCCTGCGAGGGGGTCGGGAAGAGGGATGGGGAGGCAATCACATTGTTTCACTGGTCTCACTACAGTCATTCCTACTGAAGCCAAGGCCTGAGCCAGAACTCCTGCCCTGGGAGATTTGGCCCAGGTGGGTTACTGCCCTCAGTGCAGCCCCCTCCTCTGCACTGCAAGATCTCCAGTCTTCCAGGTAACGGCCACCCCTCCCCAGTGACAGCTGCACCAGACATTCAGATCCTCTAAGTTAGGAGGCAGGCAAAGAGCCCGAGATGAGCTCAGCGAAGACAAGCCCAGACCAATGGCGAGACCTGTGTTACCCCAAGACACCTGCTGTACCCCAGCAAAAACAGAGGAGTCCAGGAAGGGTCCGACCTCCTGGTGCTGTGCAGGGCAGAGCTCCAGCTCAGCTGTACTGGAGGAGGGGGCCTGAATTCCAGCAAGGAGTGGGAGAAGCAGCTGCACTTGCTTCCAGTAGCATTAGAGGTAAGCGAGCCAGATTCCTTTGGATAAGGCACCCAAGCACAGTTGTCTTCACGTGGACTCTCTGGATTATCCCTGCATCCTTCGCCGGAGACAGCACGTTTGCTACACAGCTACTGGCCAGGTGTGGCCATGCAGACTACAAGCGTCATGAGCACTGAGCAAATGCAGATCCCTCCATGGAAACCGGAGTCACTGAGGCTCACTGTGCTTAGGGAGCTAGAACACTGCAGCAGAAGGGGACCGACGCAGGCTCGAGCACTGCTCTCCCAAGTGGTGCAGCAGCTTCGCGGGGTATCCCTTGGCCCCCTCTGTGCCCCAGCCCCTCCCCCCTCCTAGTGACACGTACATTTAAGTAATCTTGCCTCTGGTTCTGTTTGATTTTCTCTAAGATGGCCAGGTTTTCCTTCCCGATGCCGTCATCCTCAGTCTTCTTCCCGTCGACTGGCTCCTCCTCTTTCATCTCATAGTGATCCAAGTCCTCAGTGTCCTGGGCAGGGAGAAGAAAGATCTCACACCAGACACCCAGCTCCACTCCTCAATGCTCCCGGCAGCTGCAGTTTTACAGCAACTCAATGGAACGTACGATACCCAGGGCAGGCTCCCAGGAGCACCCTGGGCTCCCAGTCTCCCTCAGTGGAAATTCTCAGCAACTCCCTTCCCAACATGTGCAGAGATGTCACAAGATCCTGGTGGGCCTGTGGTGTCAGAAGCCAGCGTGGGGCAGAGGGAAGCCAGGTCTGAGCTATGGGATGGGAAATTCCAGTCCCTGGGCAGCGAGCTGGGTCCAGCACACCACTTGCACTTCACTCCTCTGGAGGATCAGGAAGAGAGTAGGAAACTACCTGGAATGGCCCCCAGCCCATCCTGCAATGCTCTGCCTCCAGGACAAGTAGGTAAAGAGTGCCAGGAAGCTGCAAACTCCATCGCCCTGACGCCATACAGCTGTGACACCTTTGCACTTCTCCAGCTCCGAGCTGTCGCTGCACTCAGGCGAGCACGAGTAAAGACGGCTCTTTGCCTCTAGTGAACAGCAAGGCTCAGAACGCCCGAGGATCCCAGAGCAGACGCAGCTCTCTGGATTATCCCTGCATCCTTTACTGGAGACAGCACGTTTGCTACACAGCTACTGGCCACGTGTAGCCATGCAGACTACACGTGTCCCTGGAGCGCACACGCAAACTCACCCCGATTTCAACAATGGGACTCCGAGAAATTCTCATCTCCAGAGCAAGAGAAATACTGAGGTTCTGTAGCCGCAGTCACTCCCACAGCCCCAGCCCTCCCACGGGGAACTGGCTGCAGCTCGTTCAAAGGTGAAATCCCACATCCAGTCATTACTAGGCTCTGCTGGTCTCAGCTGCCACATGAGAATCTCACTGTGTATCCAACTGCTCCCCAACCACCAGCCATCCTGCCCTTTCCCCTTCCCAACGCTGTCCCTGCTCCCTTACTTCATCGGGGAACCCCTTGGCGGAGGCTGCAGATTTCTGAAAGAGGAAACCCAGACCCAAAATTAAGCAGGTTTCTGAGCAGACTCCAGGTGAGCTCCCTCTGCTCCCCTCAGGCATGTTTCCTTTCCACATGTAAAGTTGGCACGTACAGCTCCTTGTTTACCGGCTTCTCTGCTGCCAAGTCCAGCTCTTCTTATAATTAGCCACTATCCCCTTATGTACGTTCCCCCGAACTGGAAGGCTCCGTAGCTCTGCTCAGCCTTTGCTCGTGAAGGGGGAAAGCGATCGGAGCTGTCTCAATACATGGAGACAAACGCTGTGGTCACCAAGCGTGTGGAAGGGACCCAGGGCAGATTCCCAGGGCCTCTGTGTTTGTGAAACCCAGAGCAGCTCAGAGCCCTTTTCTCTGTAAGTAGTCCCGTATTTCAGGGTACTTGTGGAGGGTCTTCCAGATCACCCCCAGCTCTGCAGCCCCCTTCCCTCCCTCCACAGTCAGCTCGCCAGGGAAGGTAGCTGAGTGGGACATAAAACACTATCCACATAGAGCCAAAGCACGCTGGCTCCTCAACCCTCACAGAGCATGGTCAGAAGCCCCATTCCCCAGCGCAGCAATGTGTTGCGTTACACCCATTGCATCCGCAGACTGCACTTGTCGCTTGCGCTGAGGCACTGATGGCTTTCGGCACTCAGGAGAGATGCAGTGTCCCTCCATACAAAGCTCTGTTAGCTAAGTGCCGACTCCACCAACCTCCTCACTATGTGCAGAACCTCAATGAAGTTTTAAACCTCCGCGACGGAGCACCTTGCTCTCGACACTCTCCAGGGCACCTGTCGCTATTCCGGAGAAACGATGTGTTTTGGGAAGGGCTTTGCCTAGGAAACCCCTCCAAACGGGATTAATTTGCACAGCACCCTACAGTGATCCTGGCCACAGCACATTGATGGAAGCCACAGGGCCCAGGATCAGGGGTCATTTTGGAGGTGTCAGAGTTAGTCCAGCTGAGTCTCAGGACCAAGTGTGTTATCACTAGGACCATGTGATTTTTTCATTTCATTTTATCCATTTCCACCCACTCTCCCCCTAGGGTCTGGTCCCGCCCCAGGGGCTCAGAGGCCCTGAAAGTGAGCCTGACCTGCACTCACCCCACAGTGGTGGTTCCTGTCCCACAGGGCTGAGCCCAGTTCCCCACTCCAGGCACCACAACCAGGCACACAGGGTTACATCACCACTCCGGTTTAGCCCAAAATGACAACAGTGGGTGCAGGGGTGACAGCAGTGGCCAGGCCAGATTTGAGAGAGTGACGTTGTGACCTGGTGCATGGGGTCACATCGCCACTCACTCAAATTTGGCCCAGCTGCGCCCCCATTGTCATGATGGAAGGATGGCTGGGCCAAACCTGAAGCAGCACTGCACCCTGAACACAGCTGCAATGCCTGGAGTGAGGAGAGAGGCCCAGCCTTGTGGGATGCAGCAGTAACTGCAGGGTGAGGTTTTTCGTTTTATTATGTTATTCCACATTTGTAAAAAGCATGAGACTCTAGTTACCACCCAGTTCTCAAGGGTCCATTCACTACTGACAGTTCCAGCTCAGCGCAGCGTGGGGGAGTGTATATGTCACAGGCAGGCTGGGAAAGTGGGTGAGTTTACACAAACTGTATGTGATGTCGCGTATCAGTTTAACGCACAACAGCCTCTCTCAGGGGATGAGCCTATCCCTGATCCAACAGGCTCTCATCTTCACTACTATCCCTACACTGTACCACCCCCCACTAATTGTACAGGGCCTGTAACTGCCCCCCAGGTTCTGCTGTAATGGCTGGGAAGAACTGTATGAACCTTGCACACCCATTTCCTAGCCAGAGGCATCTTAGGCAACATCACCACGCAGAGTCAGGTTTATTCCATCCCCTTGAAAAGGCCTTGAGCGCGCAAACCAACAGCTAAAGCCGACAGGAGTTACAGCAAAACTGAGTCCTCACCAGCCTGCAGTGAGATACGATTACCTCTCACCTCCTGGCCAAGTCTCTTGCTTGCACACTTCACAAGCCTGCCTAACCCTCTCTCTCCAGGGCTCAGATTTCCATTATGCGATTTCAGTGCCAGCAATGGCAACTCAAAACTCCACACCAAGGAGATCAAAGAGCTTAGCTGGTAAATTTCAGGCTCTGGAGAACTGCAGTACAAACAGACAAAGCAGCAAGCCAAGGGATTCCGTTCCCAGCTCACAATTCATCTCCCCCTGGCAATGGCAAGTCTTGAAAACATGGGTCTCTGATATCAACCAAATGCAGAGGATGGCAGCAGTATCGTTTCCTTAAGGCTCTCAGTAAAGCAGACCCAATGACTCCCAAACACGCTCAGTGACGGATCCCAACCTGGCCAGCATAAGGAGCTGCTCATGCTTTGAACAGGAACAAGCCAGGTTTGAATCTGACAACTGCTGCTCAGGCTAATCTGCCTCAGCTCCTTTCCTGACACATGTCACTACAGCGCTCTCCCCACCTCACCCCTGCTGCCGGATAGAGTGTGAACTTCCCCGGCACTTACCTCTGGCATCTCCTCATCTTCATCCTCCGAGGACCCCTCTTCCTGGGTGCTCTATGGGAGGACGGAGACAAGCATCAGAATGGCCCCTGTGGATTCGCTGCCATTCTGCAGGGAGGAGCTAGCCAGCTGAGTGACAACTACCCAGACAGCCTGCGCTAACAAGCAGCACCTCAGCTAGGAAGCTACCACCAGGCAAAGCTCGCTGACAGGTGCTCCGGGGCAGGGGCCTAGGCAATTCTGTACCTCATTAACAGGAAGTGGAGCCCCCAGAATCCCCTGTAATGCTTCAAAGGGAAGGTTGGATGAGGATTGACAATGAGAATTCAGCTTAAAGCCAAAGTGAAGCCAGAAGCTTTTTACAGGCTGTTTGTTCTAGAATAGCTGCCTCAGAGGTGAAGGGTTAAGTTGGGGCAGTAACCAGAGAAAGCCCAGTGGGCAACATCTGACATACTGGCATACATATCCAGACTGGGGAGATCACCAAGTCGGGGCTCTACCAGCACCGCACAGGCAACCTGGCTCAACAAAGCTGGCCAGTAATGCCAAGGTGACGTACTCGTCTCAGGTACGGAAGCTAAACACATACACATTCAATTCCACAGACACCCGCAGAGACTGGGCAAGAAAAGGACCCGTGCAGTGCACTGCCCTCTCTGTATGTTACAAGAAGCACACGCGATGCAGGGCATTGCTGAGTACTAGGCAAGCAGCACTTTGGTGAAAACAGGTACTAGTCCATCTGCCATGCTCCAGGAGAGCAAGGAAAGCCACAACCCTGGAAAACAGACCCCGTTTGGAGGGCACCCCCAGATCTAGCACCACAGAATCCCACGACAGACAGAGTGCCAGCTTGGGCTGGGCACATGGGAGAAGGGCCATTGCAGGGCAAAGCTGCACAAAAGCCATCTTCTCAGCAGGCTTTTCCCCCAGGTCAAGGTCGGAGCAGCCTGTCTCAGGCCTGTTACCTGTTCTGCCGGCAGAGGCTGGTCCAACATCTCGACATCTGGGTGCTGGGGAAGGTTGTAGAGTTTGCACAGGTCGGAGATTATCCGCTTCAGGTGCTGTAAAAGCTGCCCAGCGAGGAGACAGACAAGCAGCATTAGAAAAAGACACACAGCCCCCAGCAATAGAGTGCAGCCTAAGCAGCCCCTGACACCACCACACTCTTCACTGCATGCAACTCAGATACGTGGGGAGGTCATGGGAGAAGCTCCTTACTGAACGCAGCTTCTGCACCGCACCAGTGTGGGCTGTATGCCAGAATGACTGCAGGCTGCAACCAGCAACCAAGCCACATCCCACGCAACAGAAGAGGATAGGGAGACTCACTAGCTGGACAAGCCTGAACTGCTCGGCTTGACTCTCCAAATCCCTTTACAATCACACCAGGCAGAACACTAGAGAACCACAGAGCAGATGGGACTCGTAGGGCTTTTACTACTCAAGCTCTCCACATCCAGCCCTTCCCCACTCCTTGCCACCCTCACCAATGTATTTCCTTTCTTGACTTCCACCAGCCTCTCCAAGATAGCTGCCAGGTTTGGATCATCCGACTCCACAGACCATATTGGGGGAACAGCTGGGTAAGACTCCTACAGAACAGGGGAAAAGGTCACATTTGGGCCATTGTTACAGAGTGCACCTCAACCCCACCCAGCCTAGGATGTCAGAGGGAGCATCCCTCTGACTGGTGCAGCAAGCTGCAGTCCTGTCTCTCCTCCCTCACAAACACATAGCTCAGCAGGACAGCGTCCAAGCAAATGCACTCCATCCTCCGGACTAATCCTCAATGGAGGCAAAATAAACAATAGCTCTGATGGCACTAATCTGTGTCAATTCTGTGCTGCTACACTCCCTCCAACCCACAAGCTCTCTGCTGGATGGGGAGGCGAGAGAAAGAAAAGTGCAAAGTCTATGTCACTTCACACTACTGCCTACGGGCACTAGGGCCAGATCAGGAATGGCGAGGAGAGTGAATTAAATTCTACATTCCCATCCTACGCAGACCACTGCCTGTCAGCCTCTTAAGAGCAGGCAGCAGGCCCCCTCTGCCCTGCATTCTGCTGACAGCACTTGGTAATGTATCTTTTTTTTTTTTTTTTTTAAAATAAGCCCTCTGGAAAATCATCCCGGAACTCACATCATGGAAATAGACCCCTGGGCAAGGGAGTGCAGAATGTGGCTTCTCCTCAGGACAAGCTGCTTGCAACCCCAGCCTTTAACCTACCCTACCTGAGCAGGCCTCAATACCTAGGTACAACAAGAATGTTTGAGTCAATGAGGCTGCTGCAGCATATGGCCCACGAGCTCCAAAGCCCCTGCAGCGTGCTAATGTTCTTATTGCACATGCTCAACTGCTCCCTGAAAGGGAACTCTCAGCCTTTGCTTTTTACCCACAACAAACAGAGTCCTGTAAAATCCAGCCCACGCAGAGCCAGGAGTCTCATGTGCACCAGAAAGATCAAGTCCTTATTTGACGTTTCATTTCAAACACAGCTAAACCAGTGTTTTCAACAAAAATTCCTCATTCTGAGCTGCATGCAAACACCCTGGGCAGAGACCTTGCGCGTGGGTGGGCAGCAGAGAGGTTTGTCTTGGACTAAACGCTTACAACAGTTACGTGTCCTGAGAAACAGAATAATAATTGAAACCCTCTGGGGCCAAAGACATGCACGCAGTTCTATCCAGCAGAATTCCCACTGGGACCCCCAGAAGGGGAGACCGACCCAAGAATCACCGTGGCCAGTTTAACTGCTGCAACTGTCCAGTCACAATAGGCCAACACCATCCCTCTCCTGCAATCTCAGGAGCAATCCAATTCAGAGACTGCGCCAATACTAGGGCAAGCCTGCAGTAAGACCCTGCTTACACACCAACCCAACGTGCACTCTGCACCAAGGTTTGTGTGCACTGCAGGCTGCTCTAGACTGCAGTTTACCATTTCAAAGTTCTGCCCAGTGACCTTCTGGCTTCTGTGTGTGCACTGCAATCCTGCTGCCATCCTCCCCGTGAAAGCAAAGAGCAGAAGCTCTGAAGCAGGATGTTGATGTTTCAGGAAATAGCAGAAGGTCAGACTGGGTTATCCTGTGCCCACCTAAGGAATTTCACCCAACACCATAGAGCAGGCTGCAAACCACAACTGGCACCAAGCACAAGTCTACCATAATCCAAATTCCTCCCAGTGGACAATGGGGGTGCCACAGTCCCCAGTTGTCAGATCTGAATCAGAACAGGAGGAGAGTGGCACCTGGGGTTCTGAGTGATATTCCCAGCACCATGGAGACAATAATTGGCGCAGCTCATCTGCAAACCCCCTTCACCGTAGGCAGCATAACATGTGAAGTGGGTTACAGCATCCTGAGGCAGCTGTGTCTCACTAGTTACTGGAAATGAACATGCAGTCAGGGTTTTAGGAGCAAACTGCTCACCCCTAGCACTTTAACCTCACATCAAACAAGCCCCAGTTTAGCCAGCCTCAGCTGAGGTGGTGTCTGCATACAGCAGTACCTACAGCTGAGTGTCTAAAGGGCAGAGATTTCAGGGTCTAATCCAGAAGCTAATCCCACCTGACTGAAGAGAGATTTATTCATAGGTACACCATGCACATCTCTCCCTCCATGTCGTATTGCCCCTGCTCTAGCTCCACTCTGCTCGGAAACCCTGCAGCACCTTTTGGGGCAGCGTGGCATTTGCATTTCAGATCAGTTACATTCATGTTGAAAAGGGGACTAAAATGGGTCATTTACTTTTAAATTTAAACGCCCAACCCATTCCTGCTCATCCCAGAGAGTGAGCAGGTGCAGGACAGGAAGCTTAAACTTGAATGAGCCAAGGGAACTGTTCCTTAGGGGAAGAGATAACTACCATTTTAGTGAGGATGAATATAGCGCTGGAGGCAGGGGCTCATCTCAGCATTCCTACCACAGCCCTTTAGTTCCTGGGATTCACAGCAAGGAAGAAGAGCAGGCTGGACTGAACTTTGCCTCTCAACGGGTACATCTACACTGCTAAAAAAATAACTAAAAAACCTAAAATCCTGTGGCAGCGAATCTCCGAGCCAAGGTCAAGTGACTGGGCTCACGCCGCAGGGGGACAAGTAGCCGTGTAGACAGTCCCACCTCGGGCTGGAGCCCTGGCTCGGAGACCCACCCGCTCGCCGGGGCTCTAGCCCCCAGGGGACCGGCGCGCTGCTGTTTCCAGGCCCACGGAGGGAGCCCCAAGGAGCCGGTCCGGCTCTGAGCTCGGCGCGGTTTGGTTTTGCAGCGTGGCCGCTCCGACCGTGCTGGCCGAAGAGCCGAGGGTTTGGGGCCGGCCCGTGCGACGGGGAAGCTTTTAACCCCTCGCAGCCACCCGGCGATGGGGCGGAGACGCCGGCCCGGAGCCAGCCCCGGGCTGGGGCGTTTCAGCCCCACGCAGCGACCGCCTGGAAACGAGACACCAGGCCTGGGAGCCCCCCCCCGGGGGCCCCTCCCCCGAACCCCGCCCCCCCGGGAGCGCCCCGCGAGCCCCCGCCCCCCCCACCGTGATGTTGCAGTGGATGCGGACGGGCCCGGGGGGCGGGCCCCGGCTCCCGGACCCCCCGGCGCGGGCCCCCGGCCCGGGCACGAACTCGCAGCTGATCTCGTCCGGGCAGGCGCTGCCGATGCGGAACCGCTCGTGGCCCCGGTGGAAGATGGACTCGAGCAGCCGCAGCTCCCGCCTCAGGAGCCGCCCGGGGGAGGCCGCGCCGCCCCCGCTCCGCCCGGGCCCCGCCGCCGCCTGCGACCCCGCCGCCTCCTCCGCCCCCGCCCGCTGCATCTTCCCATGGAGGGACCCGCTCCGCCGCCGACGGCCCCGGGCCCCGCCGACCCCGCCTCAGCGCCAGGAGCCGGCCCAAGATGGCGGCCGGGACGGGCCCCGCTGCCCGGAAGTCACCCCGCCCCTTCCCACCGGCCCGCGCGCCAGGAGGCGGGTCGCCGTCACCGGAAGTGGTCCCTCCCCCGCACACCTGTCGCTGGGAGGAGCCGCAGCCGCAGAGGAAATGACGTTGAGCTCCTCCGCCGGACAGAGGAAGTGACGACCAGATCCAACGCACCGCGGCCCGGAAGTGAGTTCCCCGACAGGCACACCCTGGCCGGAAGTGGCCCCCGCCCTCGCTAACTCTCCCGGCGCAGGCGCAGAGGATCCCGGGGCCCCTCCCCCACTGCCCCTGGTGGAGGGCGGCGCTCAGGCCACGGGGGGAGCAGCGGGGGCGCCCCTGCCACGTGACAACCCCCCCCCCAGCCGGGCGGGCTGCTGTGGCATCGCCTGGGGGTGCGCGCCCGACTGGCCCCGGCCCCGAGCCCCTTCCTGGGCCGGCGGGTGGCCAGCGAGGGCCAGAGGAGGAGGCCCCCGGCGGGAGACCCCGGCAGCGGCCGAGAGCCAGGGGACCTGCCCCGGGACCCGCAGCCCCCCAGCCCCCTCCCGGGCCCCTCCCCCGGCCCCGCCGCCCCCGCCGCCCCCCCGGGGCCCGGGCCCCCCAGCCCCCTCCCGGGCCCCTCCCCCGGGCCCCGCAGCCCCCGCCGCCCCCCCGGGGCCCGGGACCCGCAGCCCCCTCCCCTCCCCCGGGGCCCGGGACCCGCAGCCCCCTCCCCTCCTCCGGGTCCCGCAGCCCCCACCGCCCCCCCGGGGCCCGGGCCCCGCAGCCCCCCAGCCCCCTCCCGGGCCCCGCAGCCCCCGCCCCCTCCCGGGCCCCTCCCCTGGGCCCCGCAGCCCCCCAGCCCCCTCCCGGGCCCCGCAGCCCCCTCCCGGGCCCCTCCCCCGGCCCCGCAGCCCCCGCCCCCCCCGGGGCCCGGGCCCCGCAGCCCCCCCAAGTGTGGTGGATGCTGGGAATCCAGCACCCAGGGGTGCGGGGCCGCTGCCCTCTCGCTGTGCGGGGCCTGCGGGTCGGGGGAATCCCCGTGAAGCGGGGCAGCTGCGTGACCGCGGTGAGGCTCCTGCCTCCGTCCAGGGCTCGGTGCGGTTCGCCAGGCGCCGCTGAAACTCGCTCCCCCTCCTGAAGGCTGGGTTCAGGGATCAGCGAATTGCGGGGCTGGAAGGGACCTTGGTTGGGCCTCTCGCCTGGGCCCCTGCTCTGAGGCAGGACCAGGCATTACCTAGACCCTCCCCGGCAGGCGTCTGTCTATAACCTGCTCTTAAAAACATCGAATGACAGAGGCTCTGCAGCCTCCCTAGGTAACTGGCTCTGGTGCTTATCCGCCCTTGCAGTGAAGTTTTTCCAGACGTTGAACCTGAATCTCCCTTGCTGCAATTTAAGCCCATTGTCCTGAGGGGTTAAGGAGAAGAGTTTATTGCCATCCTTTTTATAACAACCTTTTACATGTTGCTTAAATCATGTTATTGTGTCTTCTCTTCTCCAGATTAAACAAACCCAGTTTTGTCAAACTTCCCTCATAAGTCGTATTTTCTAGATCTTTAATCATTTTTATTGCTCTCTTCGGGACTTGCTCCAGTTTGTCCACAGCTTTCCTGCAGTGTGGTGCCCAGAACTGGACATGGTATTCCTGCTGAGGCCTTATCGGCATGGAGTAGAGTGGAAGAACCGCGTCTCATGTCTGGCTTACCACACTCCTGCTCACCTGGAGAGTTACTTTGAGTATGAGCTCTGCCCTGAAAGCCCAGCTCAAGTGCATGGCTTGGAATGATGCTGCACCTTGTTCCAGACCCACCTTCCTCTCCAGTGCACGGCTCTCAGGGCAGCAGTGCTGAGTCAGGGCCTTGAGGCCATTAGGCCATGGCAGTGATGCTCCGGAATTGCTTTCAGCTCCCTGCTCCCTAGGATTCTCCTTGTCCCCCCCTTTGTGTGGGGAGAGGATCCGAACCCCTTGGAGCTGCCAAATTTCCAGGGTGAAGTTGCTGTGCGAAGTCTCCCAGGCTCCAGCCTAGTGGAAAATTCAGAGCTCATCCCCTGCTTCCTGGAACTGGTGCTGCCGACAGCTGCTGCTGCTCTGCAAGCAGGATTGTTCTGACGGGCATTTTCTGCCTGGCTGGACACAGGAAGGTCTCCTTGCAGCAAAACACACCCCCATTCTCCCCCCACGTCTGTTCAGTGAGCAGCACCTGCTTCCAGTTCTCCCCACTCTGCCAGGCACAACAGGAATCCGGGCTGCTGTAGAAAGGGGGCCACCCCTTGCCCGCACTGACCCTCTGGGAGGCTTCTCTGCTCTCCGGGATTAGGAGCAGTGAGCCACCCAGCCATCATTTATGTTTTTAATCCCTGGGGGACTTTGGTGGAGAGGGCTGAGGCTCCTAAACAGGGATGATGAAGGTGGGCAGGAGCAGGGCCACGATAGTCCCAAAACCCAACCCTGCAGCAGCACGTCTCAGACCTCAGCCCAAGCCTTGACACAGCTATTTTTAGCCCCACAGTTCGAGTCCCGTGGGCCTGAGTCCATTGACCGGGCTCTGTGGGTTTTTCTTTGCAGTGTAGACACACCTTAGAGCCGAGGGGGGGGCGGGAGGGGCACAGAAGTGATGCTGAAGCGATTTAACTGGAGGTCTCCCCCCACCAGTCAGGTGGGCCCAGCTGTGGCATTCCCATCCTTCCCGTGGCACGTCACGTGTGCTTGTCTGAACATGCAGACAAATGGAACTCGCCCCTGGCCTTGGAAACCAGCGCCCACCACCTGGCTCAGCTCAGCGGGGGCTCCGGCTCCCAGAGTTGCAACCATGAGTCAGCATTTGCCACAGGCAAATGGTGTCCGGAAAGGTCACTGGAAGCTGGAGCGGAATTGACAGACAGGCTGGGGGGGATCCAGCCTGGGGCGCCTCTTGGGGTAGCATCCGAGGCACCTGGCAATACCCACGCCTCTCTGTGGGCTACGGCAGCTTCCCACGGCCAGCCAGGGGATGCCATTTATGTCACCCCATGGCAACATGAGCTGCTGCCAGCTCCCTCCGTCTCCCACTGGGGAACGATCGGGGGGGGGGAGTGGCTTTTCGGACAGACCCCACCCAACTACAGCAGGGTTAGGGCTGAGTGCAGCCCCCCATGGCCTCTGCTGGGAGTGGACAGAGTGAGTCTGCAGCTGGCAGAGGGAGGGGTTTCCCTGCAGGACCAGTCCTGTTCAGTCAGGCTCCACCATGACATGCTGGAAGTGCGGGGGGGAGAGGGGGGACAGAGATGGGAAGAGGTGGGGGCAGGTCCACGCTGAGGGCTGGCAGCCGCAAGGAAGCTGTGATCTGACAGCTTTCCGCTTGGCTGGCCGCTTTCTTACAGGCAATGAATCAGTGCTGCTACCCCAGCCCTGGGCTCCCTCCACACGGAGCCCTACCAGCCCCCCATGTAACCCAGACATGCCCAGGCAGGTAAATCACACCTGTGTCCACCCAGTGCACAGGGGGCAGCGTGGGGCATTTCCACCAGCGGGCAGCAGGGGTTGAGCGTGATCCAGTCCCCTGGCAGGTCTTCCACTCCCTGGGCTCTGCTGCACGTGCCAGCCTGGACAGGGAGAACCTGGTGCCCAGGTGCTGAGGCTGCATCCAGTGTCCCTGCCTTCCGCCAGCCCGGCCGTCCAGCAGCTCCACCCCAGTGCGGAGAGATGGGGGCGTTGCTCTGCCACGTGGGTACTGCCCAGCTTGGACAGCTCCCACGGCTCCTGCCTCACCTGGCCGAGGGGCGACACTCTCCTGCCAGCCTGAGCAGGTGCCATTGCCGGGGGTGGCTGCGTCCTCCAGCCCTGCTCCTCTCGGCGGTTCTCTCTCACGTTGCCTGGTGCCAAGTCTCTGTGCTGACGGGCCTGGCCTGCCAGTGGGACAGGCTGGCAGTGGTGGAGGGGAGATGAGACCTGGAGCTAGATACGCCCAGAGAGGGAGGGGAGGAGGCGTTTGGCCGGCGGCGGGGGGGGGGGGGGGGAGGGCAGTCAGATCCTGACCTTGTCTGTGCAGAGAAAGGTCGCAGGAGCTGCTGGCTGCGGTATTGGAGTTTCTGTGTTCAAGGGACCTCGCCGGCAGCAGGGGGAGGGGGACGCCTGGTGCTGAGACTGGCAGCTTCACGAGCCACTGGGGAAGGATTTGTGACCAGCCACACAGACATGCTGGAGGCCCCTTGCTGTCACTCATAGGCCAGGCTCCCAGCACAGATCGGGGGGCCCCGCCTGGCCTGGGCCCTTCCCCGCCTCGCTGGGCCGGAGCCGCAGGCGGGAGATGATCCCACTGGCTGCTCCCAGCCATGAGCTGCACTGGCTGGCACGTGGCAACCTGGCACATGCATATGACGCCCCTTCCCCCGTGGCACACAGCGAACCCCTCCCCCAGCAACAGTGCAGACACGGGCTCCGGCTCGGGGGTTTCTTGGTCACTTGCCCCAGAGGGTGGAGCCTGGGGCTGAATGAGCCTCCACCGACCTTAGGGCAAGGCTGGGAGCCCCCTCACTGGGGAGGTTTAAAACTAGACCAGAGCCTGGGAGAATAGACTGTAGGGACCGATGCTGCTCCTGGGCACGGGATAGACGGGGCTTCTCTGGGACCCTCGGGAGCCCTGCGCTCCTTGATCTTCTGCATCTCCGGTAGGGAAACAGGCAGGCCTGGCATGGCCGTAGCATGGCATGGCTGTGGGGGAGCTTCCTCCCAGCTCCGCTGGGGATTCAGAAGGCCTGAGCCCATGTAGAAGGGCAGAGTGGAAACTGGGGACAGAGGGAAAACAATCCCGGCTCTGCCCCCTGGTGCTGAGAGCACCCTGTGCGCTGCTTGGCCTGGCCCTGCCCTGCTCACTTACCTGCCCTGGGTGAACCCGCCACGGTGCCCTGCCTGTCCCCATCCTGCAGCCAGCTCAGAGCCTGTCACGGAGTCCCCGGGCGATGCTCTGGAACAGCTCCCCATGAAGCCAGTCAGGACTCTGGAGCAGTCGCCTTTCTGTGAGCAGCCTGTCTGCAGGACACACAGCTCACACAGCTTCCACCTTCCTGGGTCTGACCTCGGAGCATTCAGCATCCTCTGCCCCTCCGTGCGCTTCCCACAGTGAGTCCACCCAGGCAGGGCTCCTGGGGAAGCCAGAGGGTCCTGCCCCCCAACTCCGCAGTCAGACGGGACTCTCAGCCAGCCAGTAACACAGAAGGTTTATTAGATGACAGGAACATGGTCTAAAACAGAGCTTGCAGGTGCAGAGAACAGGACCCCTCAGCTGGGTCCATTTTGGGGGGCAGTGAGCCAGACAACCACGTCTGCCCTTCACTCCATGTCCCAGCCAGCCCCCAACTGAAACTCCCTCCAGCCCCTCCTCCTCTGGGCTTTGTCCCTTTCCCTGGGCCAGGAGGTCAGCTGATTCCTTTGTTCTCCAGCCCTTTAGCTCTCACCTTGCAGGGGGGAAGGGCCCAGGCCATCAGTGGCCAGGAAACAGGGTGTCGGCCATTCTCTGTGTCCAGACTCCTGCACACACATGCCCTCTAGGGCTCTGCAATGATCATACATCCTTACCCCACCACCTAGATACTTAAGAACTGCATAGTCTCCTTCTAGTCTGGGTCCAGCAATCACTCACACCCCCTGTAGTTACTGTACTTTGTTCCAGTTTCTTTCAAGTATCCTTGGGAGTGGGGAGGCTCTTTCTTTAGCCAGCTGAAGACAAAATGGAGGGGTCTGTCAGGGATTTAAATAGACTTTCTCTTGTGGGTAGAGACCCCCTCCTCTCTCCTATGCAAAGCCCAGCTACAAAATGGAGTTTTGGAGTCACCTGGGCAAGACACATGTCCATGCCCTGAGTTCCTTACCAGCCAAGCCACATTCCTGGAAAAGCTCAGATGTGGATTGGCGTCTCCAAGTTCATTGTTGGCTTAAGGGCTTCTTGACAGGGCACTTACTGAGAATGGTTTTTTCTCAGGAAGCCGACCAACTGCTTCACTAAAACCTACTCAGAATCAGACAAGTACACAGCAAACATTCATAACTTCGAATACAACAATGAGACATGCACACAAATAGGATGAATAGATTCAGTAGATCATAACCTCTACAGAGATACGTTCCATGGCATATTTAGCACAAAACACATTCCATTATGTCATATATACATTCATAAGCATATTTCCATAAAGCCCTATGGGGGGCACCGTCACAGACCACAAGTGCTGAGATGACCTACCATGGTGACAGGGCGACGTCTGGTCCGCACGTACCCCCACACTGGCACCAGGCACCAGCTAGTGCAGCAGAGGGTGCTGACCTCTCACACCGCAGTAGCACCTAGACCCAGCAATGGGGACCCTATCCACAAACACCCCCCTCCAGCCCTGCCGCCAAGCAGGTGAATTTCAGTCTCATTCAGCCAAGGCAGCGGGCAGATGCAGGCAAGAGAACATGATTAACCCCGCATTGAAATGCCAGATTATGTGAATTAGCAGGAAACCAGGCTCCTAAGCTGCAGGGCTGATTAATCATTAAATAGCAAGTACACCTGTAAACAGAGGTCTGAGCTCCTCCTGGCAGGCCCTGTCCCATGTCCCAGCTGGGTGTTGGCAGGGCTGAGGGACAGATGCAAATGCCCTGGGGAGTGGTGGGAGGGCTCACTTGTTCCACCTGAGACTGGGGGACATGGGGAGCTTGCTGGGGTCTCTTCCCTGTGAGCACCTTCCCCGGAGAGCAATATCTTTCCATGAGGAACACCCTCACCCTACCCCACCCCTGTGGCTTGTCCCCTCCCCCTAGAACAGCCACCTCCCAGCTCCTCTCTGCCCTGGGCCTAAGAGCAAACCCTGGCGAGAACCGCCAGGGCCTTGGGCTGGTTTCTCCCCCCCACGCTCAGCGTGCTCAGGACCAGGGAAAATACAGTCACTAGCTCCTTGGGCAGGTCTGCAGCAGGAGCAGATCAGCAGAACTCCTCTGGAGTCGGTGGGGCTCGGCTGGTTTCCAGCCACTGGGGAGCTGGCCCATGGTCTCCCCTGTGGGGCCAGGTGGCCTGTCCCCTTGCACCCATGTGATGCGGGAAGAGAAAGGCAGGGGGCATCCAGCCGCACCAAGGGGTTCTAAGGCCAGCACAGCTGTCTGTGACCACCAGGTCTGACCTCCTGTATAGCACAGGACTTCCCTGAATGAACTCTGCCTCCAGGCCAAGCGCTGGGCCTGCGCTAGGAAGTATCGTGTGGGAAAACAGACCAGCTCCATTGAAACCTGCCAGTGATGGAGAATCCCCCTGGCCCTTGGCCAATCACCCTCCCTGGTACAAAACTGCACCGGAATCCAGCCAGCTCCAGCTTCCAGCCATTGGATTGTTCTGCGAGCCCTCTCCTTACCCAGCTGTACGTCAACACGATTGCAGGTCACGTGGCCTCTAGCAACCGCCATCGCCACGCTTGCTAAAACGAGGTCACAGAGCAGCGGGAGAAAGGGAGACAACGACTTCGCAGGCTGCAGGGCGGGATTAGCGATAACGAGGACGGCGGCCCCTGGTGAGCGGGGAGGAATGTGCTGCTGTTATTATTGACTGGTGTGGGGCGTTCAGAGTCGGGGGGCCCTTAGTACAAACACGTCGGAAGCACCATTCCCATCCTGGTCTATGCTAGAGTTTTCAGGCAGCTTGGCTCAGTGGCTGGGACGTTGCACAGAGAAGCAGGAGGCTGGGGTTCTTCCCTGCCCTGTTGGGTGACCTTGGGCAAGTTACTTCCCCACTCTGTGCCTCAGTTTCTCCTGTTTCCCCTTCGTCAGTTTTGTCTATTTAGACTGTGAGCTCTTTGGTGCAAGGGCTCTGTGCCTGGCACTACAGGGCCCTGATCCCAGCTGGGGCCTCTAGATCCACTGAGCAAAGCACCCATAGAGACACCCCCCTCCCCATAGGCTGGTAAGGGAAGCCTGGCCTACAAGGGGTGTGCTCTGCAGGAAGCAGCCAGACCTGGCCTGTGGCTGGACCACAGAGCTGGTGATTCCACACCTGGCGCTAGGGACATGCCGTGCAGGTGATGCTTAAAGGAATGTCACCGAGTGGCAGGGGAAAGGGCGACCGGGACATGCTCCGCAGGAGGGTGTGAGCACCCCGGATGCTGTGCGGGTGACCTGGGCCCTGTGCAGCCGGTTAGCAGGAGGTCTTTGCAGCGGCCTGTCTCAGAAAGGGGTGGGTTTGTGCTGGCCCCTGCCCAGAGACAAAGCCTGCCTGATAGGCATGAACCCAGATTGGCTCTGCTATTCTGCCTCCCGCGCCTTGGCCTGCCTCTCCTCCAGCTCTGCCTCAGTGCCCGTCCCCCCGGTATCTGAGCGCTCCCCAGGTGACCAGCCCAGCAGGCTGTTCTCCAGGGGAAATGCTGTAAGATTTCGCTGCACTATTTCATATGTGGCTTTCAAAGTAGGGAGCATCCCCTGCCCCCATCGTCGTAGCCAGAGCCCTGCGGAGCCCCCCTGTGCTAGGCCCAAAATTACCCTGGGAGGAGGAATGTGGCAAAGGGCCAACGAGCTCCATGAGTTTCTGCCCCATAAACACGCTTCTCCTGCTGGAGGGTGCCGCAAACCTCCCTCCCCTGGCTCCAGCCCTGCATTTGGCGCTGTTTGCAGGTAAGTCCTTACAGGAAGCATTTCACCAGTGCCAGCCCCCTTCCCCCCCCCCCACAATTGCCCAGCCGAGCCCCATGGGGGTTTGTTTGTGCCATGCTCTGGGAAGCCTCCCGTTGCTGCCTTGTCTAGTGTGTGAGCCCGGCTGACACAGCCCCACTGACCTGCACAGTGACCTCTGGGCGAAGCAGGAGCCGGGTGGTGCCCAGACAGCATGGGGCACCCTGCACCCGCTGGAGTAAATGACAGCCCCGAGCGCCGAGTCCCAGCACCCCAGGGTGTCGTCTGGTGCCCAGAGCGACAGGACCAAGTCAAAGTCAAGTGGGACATGAGCAATGTAGGTGGGTCTGTGGGGCACGCATGCCCCCCCATACACACTCATATTCACACCCACACAATCAGTGATCACACACATAGTAATTGTATGCACCCCCTCATGCAGTGATCACAGGCATAGAGAGTGATCACTCACACACGCGCACACACACTGATCTCTCTCTCACACTCACAGTGATCACACACACACTGATCTCTCTCTCACACTCACAGTGATCACACACACACTGATCTCTCTCTCACACACACAGTGATCACACACACACTGATCTCTCTCTCACACGCGCACACACACTGATCTCTCTCTCACACTCACAGTGATCACACACACACTGATCTCTCTCTCACACTCACAGTGATCACACACACACTGATCTCTCTCTCACACACACAGTGATCACACACACACTGATCTCTCTCTCACACGTGCACACACACTGATCTCTCTCTCACACGCGCACACACACTGATCTCTCTCACACTCACAGTGATCACACACACACTGATCTCTCTCACACTCACAGTGATCACACACACACTGATCTCTCTCTCACACTCACAGTGATCACACACACACTGATCTCTCTCTCACACGCGCACACACACTGATCTCTCTCACACTCACAGTGATCACACACACACTGATCTCTCTCTCACACTCACAGTGATCACACACACACTGATCTCTCTCTCACACTCACAGTGATCACACACACACTGATCTCTCTCTCACACGCGCACACACACTGATCTCTCTCTCACACACACAGTGATCACACACACACGCGCACACACTGATCTCTCTCTCACACACACAGTGATCACACACACACTGATCTCTCTCTCACACACGCACACACACTGATCTCTCTCACACTCACAGTGATCACACACACACTGATCTCTCTCTCACACACACAGTGATCACACACACACTGATCTCTCTCTCACACGCGCACACACACTGATCTCTCTCTCACACTCACAGTGATCACACACACACTGATCTCTCTCTCACACTCACAGTGATCACACACACACTGATCTCTCTCTCACACGCGCACACACACTGATCTCTCTCACACTCACAGTGATCACACACACACTGATCTCTCTCTCACACTCACAGTGATCACACACACACTGATCTCTCTCTCACACTCACAGTGATCACACACACACTGATCTCTCTCTCACACACACAGTGATCACTCACACACGCGCACACACACTGATCTCTCTCTCACACGCACGCGCATCCCCGTGTGCTCAGCCGCCTGCCAGCCGGGGCGGGGGCCGCCCGCCCCATCGCTGCTCCGCGGGGCGCTCGGTCCCCAGCACCGGGCAGGGCCGGTCCCCGCCCCGCCGCAGCCGCCCTGCGCGGGCAGCCGCTGGCCCGGGCAGCCCCGCTCGGCGGCCGCGCAGCGCAGCGCGGGGAGGGGAGCCCGAGCGGCTGCGGCGCGCAGAGGGCGGTGCACGGGGGCGGCGCAGGCAGCCGGGGTCTGAGCAGCGCCCGCGGCCCCGCCGACTTCAGCACCCGGGACAGAGCCGCGCGGGGGCCGGCGCAGCCGCTTCAGCACCGGGGACAGCGGCCGCTTCGCGCCGGTCCGCGGCCCGGGCCGCCCCGCTCCAGCCCGCAGCCGGGTCCCCGCCGCCCCGCCCGGCCCGGGGCCATGTCCCGCCGCCACGGGAGGATGCAGCCGCCGTCCGCCCCCCTGGCTTCGCTCCTGAGCCTCTGCCTGCTCGGGCTCCTGCGAAGTAAGTGCCCGCCGGGCCCCTGCGAGCCCCGGCCCCGGGGTGGGGGGCCGGGCCGGGCGGTGCAGCCCTGGGCCGGCATGGCCCCGTTTGTGCCCGGGCTGGCGCAGGGTGACCGGAGAGCAAGTGGGGGAAATCGGGAGACTTTTCGGGGCGGGGGGAGCGTTGTGTATATAAGAGAAAGCCCCTAATAACAGCCCCAGCCCAGCCCGGTGGGTACAACGCGCCCCTTGGGGCTCCCATTCACCAGGGGCTGGGGCTGACAGGGCCTTTCCTTCTCTGCGTGCCCCCAAAGGCGGAAGCTCACCTGCCCCCACGAGGCCGGGCTAAGGGGGCCAGGGCTGAGAGCGCCTTGGCCTCTCCGCCTGCTTGGGTTGTCCAAGTCCGGTTTGTCTACCGGGTTAGTCCCAGCTCTGCTGCCCCCCGTGCGGGGTGGGCGCGTGTCCCCCGTGGGTGTAAAGGGCCATCGCTCCATGGATCTCCCCTGGGCTCAGATCTGTGCACCCCTGGACTGCTGGTCTTGGTTAGCTGCCTGCCTGTTGCTAAAGAGAATGGCGGCGGCCCATGAGTGGACTTGAATTTTCCAAATCTCCTCAGTCCAGACGAATTGATTGCCAGGGAATATTTCCAGTTCTAGAGCGTGTGTGTCTAGTGGGCTCACACCCAGGCCCACAGATACACCCCCCCAGACGCACTCACCCCGGGCCACGTTCTGTGCCTCTGACTCCAAGCAGCAGCAGGCCGCCTCTGTTCAGTTAGGCGCGAGATCATATTAATTTCTAGAGGAACAAGGGAGATTAGAGAAAGTCAGCTCTCCCTTATTAGCCAGGCACTTTCAAAGCCCCCCTCCCTCTCCCCTCAGCTAGAAACGGTGCTCGGATGCCACAGCACGGGCTGCTAGACAGACAGACAGCGGCGGGGTGCATGGAGATTTGAGAGAGAGACAGACAGTGTCTGGGCCTATGCCCAGGGCCAGACGCAGACTCCATGGTCCTGTAGCTCTCGCAGGGCAGGGTGGTGCTTAGCCCCAGACATGTCCCGCCAGCTCCTTGCCCTTCCCCCAGCTTTTCTGCACCAGGCTGGCTGCTCCACGTGATTTATTGCGCTGACTCCCATTAGTCACAGAGCCTGGGCACCCCGGCGTTGACAGCGGGGTTTTGTGTCAACAGCTGTAACACAACGCAGGCGTCCAGCTGCCAGGCCACACAGAGAGACAAAGCTACTGACAAGCCCTGCCGGGCCCAGGCTGCTGGGGACTCTCCCATACGGTGCCGACTTCACATTCAGTTATTTCCCAGCCTGAGTCATCCCTGGCTGCCTTGTGCTCCGGCAGAGCCAGAGGCTTGGTTATATCTAAACACGCTCTCTGGCTGTACATCAATTGCGTGTGCCCGCGTGTGCATCTTTATCATCTGTCCAGACTCCCCAAAGGTGGCCAACTCCCAGCACTCCCCAGCTGTGACCAAAGCAGCTGCTGGATGCTGAGCAGCTCTGGAAACCTGAGCCCCAGGTGTGTGGGGGTAGGTGCACACACACACATGCACGCACTTGTAATTGAATGGCCAGAAATGTAAAACTGAGAAAATAAATGTTCACAGTGCATATATAGCCTGCGGAACTCCTTGCCACAAGATATAACCAAGCCTGAATGTTTAGCAGGATTGCACACTAAGTTGGATGATGACAGCCGCTGCCATTACATTAGACAGGATAAAAATACTGCGGAAGGGCCCTAAATTCTTTTGCATGAGCCACACGCTCACTGACAGGGGGCGGGGAAAACGTACTTCGCCTTTGGGAAATTCTCCCCCACCCCGGGGGGGGGCATCTCTTGCACATTGGGACTCAGCACTGTGGCTGTCTGGTGAGTGAGCTAGGCTGGTTGGGGATGGCAATTCCTAGGTGTCTTGCGTGGCCGGACGAAGCCCATCAGAGTGACAAGCCACTTCCTTCCACCCCAGGCCTGCTCACCCTGGTTCCCAGGGCTGGCGGCTCCTTGCTCCGTTGCTGGAGGCTGGATTCTTGCCTGGCTCAGTGGGTCTGATCCAAAGTCCACTGCAGTCCATGAAAAGGCCCCCAGTGGCTTCCGGGTGCTTTAGCGTAGTGCTGGCCGAAGAGCACAGACTGGTGCTACAAACAGCTCCATCCGATACAGGGCCCCGGGAGCTGCTGAGTTGTTACCCCTCACCCTGCTGGGGGCTCCTTCCACCTCGGGAAAGTGGAGCTCTCCTGGGTGTGCGAGGGTTAATACGTTTCCAGTGCTGCACCGGCCGGCAGTGCTAAGTAGAACGGTTCTCCGAGAAGCAGCTTGTTTCTGGAGTGAGACGACGGATGTAGCATCGACCTTCACCCCACCCCACCTCTGCGAAACCTGAGGTCCTCCAGCATCACAGCCAAAAGGGTCTCCAAGAACATGACAACCCACTAAAATGCGGCTGTGTCTGGGGCAGAAAGCAGCAGCCAACTAGCACCACAGTGCAGAGGGGAGGGGACATTCAGTCTGAGGCTGCGGCTGCAAACCGTCTGCTTACAGAAGTCTGCTGCAGGGACCAGAGCGGATCTGGGGGTTAAGTTCTCACTTAATACGCAGTAGAGCGGAAAGGACACAATTTGCCTGGGAGGCGTGAAGCGCTGCGAGGCAGCTGGGCCAGGGTCTGCAGCTGGGGTGATTCGATATTTCACACCTTGGACATTCAGAACAGGCTGTGCAGGGAGATTCTCCCCGCTCTGAGCTGCAGCTGACACAGACTAAGGGGATGCCAAGCCCTTTCTTAACCAATGGAAACTTTAGCTTCGCTGCAGCCGGCAGCATCCAGGAGCCCTGGGGACCTGGCGACCCCAGAAGCAGCCTGGAGATGCCCCTGGCTGAAATACATCCAGTCTCACACTGTGCCCTTCCTGCTGGGCCCTGGACCATGGCAGCCCAGGAGCAGAACCCTTCTGCTCTGCCCTTTTCCTCCTCAAACCCACATTTGCTTCTCAAGCAATTTGCAGGCTGACCACAGCAAGGCCAGGGTTGAGCAATATCGACCTCGTCCCTGCTGAACTCCACCAGCAAGGCTCGCCCAGCTCTGCTGAGCTTTTCTGTTTCTTCCTTGGATCAATAGGAGCTTTTGGGGAAGTTTATCACCTGGTGTTTGACACTTGGGACCAAGGCCTTGGCTTGGGGAGGAGCTCCCAGATGCACTCGGGAGAGGGGGGGCCTAGGAAAAGTGGCCCCTTGCTGCTGGAGAGGGCAAAGCTCAGCGGGCATTCATTCTGCACCTGCTGCTTCCCTCTGTGAGCCCCATCCTGTAGCCCTGGCTCACACCACCCGCTTTGGTGGGACCAGCTGGCTCGCAGGATTGGGCCCTTCGTGTGACACAACACGGCCCCACGCAGGAGAAGCCAACTCATTCAGGAAGGGCCCAGCTGAGATGCTGGGGGTGGGGGGCAGGGCTCCCTTGTCCCCCAGGTCCCACTGTCCCTCATTTACTCTCTCTTCTGCCCCAGCTGGCAACACTTGGGGGGCGGGGTGCTGGAACAGGGGCAGGCCCTCAGGCAGCCCCTGGGTGTTTGGCTGTATCCCCTTAGCCTCTCACAGTCTCACACCCCTTCCCGGGTTTATCTTCCACCGCTCGGCCTGGGGCGTGGGTGTCTCGGGCAGCGTCTCCTCCTAGGCAGGGCAGCCTTTCTCCTGTAGCATGGCCCCATCCCTGTGAAACTTTCCCCTGTTCAGCTCCTCCAGGCTCCGCAAGCCTTGCAGGTGTGCCTCGTTAGCGCACGCAGGCCAAGAGGAGCTCGTTAGCCTCCTCCCTCCCAGCATGAGGGCAGGTCCCTTCCCAGATGCCCAGATTCCCTCCTTCCCCTCCACTGCCCGGCCCATCCCCTTCACTCCCCGGGTGGCCTCGCAGGCTGGCAGGACGTTAGCTAGGGCCAGGCAGGCCAGAGCCTCCCAGATGAAGCCTGAGGGCTTAATTCTCAGTGTCCCTGTCCGTGTGCAGGGGGGCAGGGCAGGGCGGCAGGTGGCTTTAGGCCCCTGGCATAAGTAAGAGCAGCCTCAAGGCTCTTCTGCTCGGCTTCCCCTATGGGCCCCTGGAAGCAGAGAATACCCAGAGTGCAGTGCGCTCAGCAAAGCCCCGATCCACCCCTCTGCGAGGGGCCTGGCTGGGGAGGTGCGGAGCCCCACATGGGGGAGTGTGATTCTGAGGGGGTCATTTCCACCCACTTTATGATTCGGAGCCAGTGCCCCCTACAGGGGAAAGGCCCCATGGCCCAGTCCCGGTCCTCAGCCTCTCACAGACCACCCCCTTGTGCACATATTCCCGAGCTCCGGTCAGAGCTGGCAGGGAAAACGGGTCTGAGGAATTCAGCTTGTTTCTGTGCCCCTCCACACGTCTCTGTCTGGAAAATGCATTTTCGGGGCTGGCATTGTTCCTGGATTGATATTTCAGAGCTCTCGGTAGCAAGCCCTCGCTGCACTTTGTGGCCTGCCTGAGCCCTGGCCCAGAGACACGGTTACACTGTCAGGAAACGTTTCTTGTGTCCTGGCTTCGGAGCAGAGCGTGATGGATCGTTAGCGAGCGGAGTGGGGGGCAGCTGAGCAGAGACTTACCAAGGCTTGGACCGGGGCGTCAGCTGGAAGGGGAGAGGCCATGTGGTTCACTGGCCTAGCCCACTGGACCGACACTCAGGCGACACCGGTTCCAGGCCTGGCTCCGTTGGGCAAGTCACTTACTAGCTCTGTGCCTCAGTTTCCCCACCTATAAAATGATACTGGCCTCCTGTGCCAAGTGCTTTGAGAGCTACATGTGGGGCAGCCATTCCCTCCAGCACCAAGTGCCCAGTCCCAACCAGAGCTGCATCCCTCCCTGCCACTGCTCCTCTCCTGGGCCCGGGAGCTCCCCCGGCTCCCCCTGCTGAGCTGCCCATGTCCTCTGGGGGCAGGAAGGACGGAGGCGTCGCTAGTGCAGCGGGTGAGGCAGCAGGGACTGGGTGGAGCGGATTGACCCGGGGACGTGGCAGGGGAGTTTACTGGGGCTGTCTGATCGGGGATGAGATAGCACTGGACAAAGGCTGGAGGAGGAGCTGCGGGGAGGCTGGGTGAGTCGGCTGGAGGGAGTTTCGTTTTTTGGGGTGGGCTGGGGAAGAGGAGAGAGCCCCAGAGCTGGGGTCTAAGCTCTCTACCCCCCAGAAAGGCCGGACTAAAGGGTCCTGTTTATGTCTGCAAACTCTGGTCTGGACTGTGTTCCCGTCGTCTCTAATAAACCTTCTGTTCTACTGACTGGCTGAGTCACGGTGAATTGCAGGAAGTGGGGGTGCAGGGCCCTGACCTCCCCAATCTCCGTGACACCTGCAGCCCTGCGCTCACCCTGGAGCGAGCTCTGTGCTTGGCAGGCCCTGGGCCAGCTGCCCCTGTGGCTGAGAGGGGTCATTTTGAAACTCGGCAGCCACTGTAGCCTTTGCAGCCTGGCAGGGAGGCAGTAGGGATCCAGCTGCAGCAGCAGCTGGGGCAGATCCTGGTGGGGTGGGGCAGGCTGGAAGGGCGGGAGGCTGATTGACACTGTCAAGCAGCGAGTCTGGAACGAGGGGGGCGGTGGATGCAGAGCGACCCGGCACCAAGGGAGGGCAGTGCTAGGCCCCTGGCTGGGCCAGCCCCCTGCTCTGCCTCCCTCTCTCCCTCCCTGGCTGGGCTGCTGAGATCAGCCCCCTCAGCCCCACGTGGGGCAGGATGGAGCCGCTGCTGACGCTGATGGGGGGATGCAGGCTGGGCCCCTTCAGCTATTGAGCCCCGTCCCCCGGGCTCTCCCCTCACGCCTGCTGGGGCTCCTGGAGCCGGCGACATGCAGCACGGGGGGAGTGACCGGGGGGGGGCGCATGGATGGACGGATGGACACACCCCTGCACCAGGCCAGGGAGGCGTCCAGGGTTGCAGAGCAGCCGGCCCTGGACATGGGAACAAGGGAATGAAACCCACAGGCCCAGGGAAGGCGGGAGGGTGAGGCTGGCATGGGGCTGAGCACAGGACACCCTCCAGACCAGAGCCAGCACCTGGACCAAGCACCCCTGCAGCCGGGCCCTCCCCCGCAGGCACTCACCCCCCCCCGCCCGCTCCCCTCCCCCGGCAGCCCCCAGACCCCACTCGCTGAGGCTCAGAACTGGGGGGGGGGGGAGGCCTCCTCCCTGCCTGGCGCCCAGCCTTGAGCTTCTGTACTCACTGGGCCAAATCCCCCAGGGCGTAACCCTGCTCCGGGCTGGGTTTGGCTCCTGGGCGATTAGTGATGAGGACGGAGCCGGCTGCGCGGGCTGGCTACAAAGGCAGCGCGTGATGGGGGCAAAGGGCCGGCGAGCACAGCGCTATCAGCAGTGCCCAGGAGGAGACAAGATGAGACGGCGCCCGAGAATCCGCCGCAGGCCCGGACCCCGCGGGCGAGACTCATTACAGGGCCTTTGAAGCGGCCTGTCAGTCACCAGCGCCTTCATCCCCAAGGACGGGCGGGCGCCGAGCGCCGCCGGGGACAAACGCCCCGAGAAGCCAGGGCTGCGGCTTGGCGCACACAGCAGGGCGGGGGCTGATGGGGCTGGATCGTGTACACATGGGGGAGGGCATTCCCAGCCAGGGGGCTCTGAGCACAGGGCGCTGGGGGTATGTGGGACCGGAGGGGGCAAAGTTGGGGGGCTGTATAATAAGCCCCATTTCTTGCTCGATGTCTAGGTCTGCTTCCTCTCTGTCTGTCTTGGCTGCAGGACCCGCTACTGCAGTTGTATTAATGGGTCACATTTCTAACTCCCCTTTCATCCCAGACTGCTTTACAGATAGAGGGAACTGGTCACCCAGCACTGAGCTGCAGCTGCCTCTGGGGTGGGGCGCACGGGCTAGTTAAACAGGGATTCCTTGCCCGGCACCGAGATGCAGCTGCCTCTGGGCTGGGGCGTGGGGGCTGTTTCACAGCCAAACAGCAACGCTGCCAAGAGTTTTACAGGAAGTGGCAAATCCTGTATCTAACGAAGCCTGTTGGGGCGGTTTAGGGAGGGCGAAGGGCACACCCCTCACTGAGATTTGGCCGGGACACCAGGGTTCACACCCTGCCACTCACTGAAAAACCGCTCAGACTGTTGGACCCCTCCACGCCCGGCCCTCCCTGACAGGGGCTGGTGATGAGGGGGCTGTGCCCCAAGACGGGCTAAAGGGCCCCCATAGCTGGAACGAACCCTCCATGGGAACAGCCTGCTGCTCCTCCCCCCCGGCCAGAGCTTCTGCCCACAGCACAGGGAGGAGGGTGTATGGTGGGGGTCAGGGAGAGGTGGGGGATTTGGGGGTAGGAATTGCGGGGTGCTGGGGGACCGGTTCCAAGCTCTCTGCTCGGCCGCTTTCTGCAGCTTTGTTTAGAGCTTTGCAGGCCACACTTTGTCCAGCGCAGAGGGGGCGGGGTGGGGCAGACAGGGATCACCTCTTCACCCCCATTTAGCAACCAGACCCCTGGAAAGGCCACTCAGCCCCCTCCTTCCTTCCAGGGGGTTGAGCCCCAGGGGCGTGGTTAGCCGAGAGGGGCCAGCATAACCCCCTCCCTCCTGGCACCGGTGGGGCTAGCGAAGCTGCCCGGGGAGGTTCCCCCCCACACATGTTGGCCCACCCTGGTCAGGGCACCTGGGCATGGGCCTCTGCACCAAGGGGGGCACTGAGCCAGTGCCCAGCCCCAGCCCCACCCTTCGCGTGCAGTGACCCAGGCTCAGGGCCCGGGTACAAGGCCATTGTAAATACTGAGACGACGGGCGGCTGACCTTGTCCCTGGCCCAGCCATGCCAGGGTCCAGAGCGTGCGGCTGCCAGGCTCGGCGTGGTCCCTGCCCTCCCCCCGCAGCCCTCGGGGGCTGCCCCACGGCTGGTGCATCCGGCAGGCTCAGTGTTGCGGGTCGTGCTCCTGGCTGATGAACGGTATCAGGTCAGTGTTATTGTCCGGCCTGCCCGTCGGTCCGGGCTCTTCCTGCCAGGGGCCCAAGTGCAGTGCCCAGCACTCAGCTGGGGTCCCGCCCCTCAGGGCAGCGGGGGTAAGGCCCCCGCACTCGGACTGAGCTGGGATCCCCCGCCGTGCTGGGCTGGGCGAGCCGTGCGCTAGGCCCCCCCGGGGCACCCGAACGAGCCCTTCTCGGAGCTGGTGGCTGGCATTCCAGCAGCCGCTGCCTAGCTGCCGTCTCCCACCAGCTGACCCTTCTCCAGACACTGCAGCTGGGATCCCCACCCCCCCGGGCCGCAGCTGGGACCTGGGGAGGGAGGAATATTTGGGGACAGACCAGCGGCTCAGCTCCCATTGCCAGGACCCGGCCAGTGGGGGGCTGCGCGCCAGGCCAGGCTGGAAGGGGTGCTGTGTGGGGACAAGGAGGCTGGGTACTCGGGGTCTCACCCCTTTATCCCCCCTGGCCCTCAGGAAGCCTGGGCACCGACACAGAGGAGCGGCTGGTTGAGCACCTCCTGGACCCGTCCCGCTACAACAAGCTGATCCGCCCGGCCACCAACGGCTCGGAGCTGGTGACGGTGCAGCTCATGGTGTCGCTGGCCCAGCTCATCAGCGTGGTGAGTTTGCTGGGTCTGCAGCACAGTGCGGGCCCTGGGCAGAGACCGGGCGGTGGAGGGGTGGAGACACTTGGCATGGGGGGGGAGGGGGCTGGGCACAAGGGGCTTCCTGGGCTGTGCTGAGCGTCCGTCTCTCACGCCGGTCACAGGCCGCAAACACCCCCGTCCAGGCACCTGCGTGTGCAGACCCACCACCCGGGGACACCCCCGTGCGCAGGGAGACGCTGGCTTGCTGTGCACGCTCCTGCATGTGCCCGCGGGGGGGACGGGACGGGACGGGACGGACACGCTCCCCTACGTCCGGCCCAGCGCTGCGGCTGCAGCACCCCTCGTCCCAATCCCCTCCCGGCGCTCCCCGCCCAGCCCGCTGCAGCGGGGGCTGTGGCTGAGCTGCCCGCGCTGGGGGGGATGCGGTTTGACCTCTCCGAGCTCTCTCTCCTGGCTGCCCCTACCCATAGCGGCCAGCCCCAGCCCTGCCCCCTGCGCCCACGCCATGCTGAGGCCTGGGCCTGGCTCCCTGCTGCTCCCGACCCTGCTAACGGCGCCGTGGTTCTGTTTGCAGCACGAGCGGGAGCAGATCATGACGACCAACGTGTGGCTGACGCAGGTGAGACGCCTGGCGTGGGGCCCAGCAGAGCCGGGCAGGGTGGGGGTCACCCCTTCCCCCTGGACAGCTCACTCTGCCCCCACCACGCTGCATCCCCCCTATGCCCTCCCCCCAGCCTCCTGCCTGCTCCAGGAACGAAGCGGGGGAGGGTCCCGACCCTACGCCAAGCAGGGCTCTCCCCAGCCAGCGCCCTGGCCCCTGGGGGGTGGGGTGCAGGCACTAGGGCGGAGGGAGCCCCAGCCTGGGGTCCCTCCCGTTGGCCCAGAGCTGGGGCTGCAGAACCTGGGCCAGTTGGGCGGCAGGGGCAGGGCCGGGAAGTTGGGCAGCAGGGACAGGGCCGGGCAGTTGGGGGGCCGGGGCGGGGCGAGGCCGGGCAGTTGGGGGGCCGGGGCGGGGCGAGGCCCGTGCTGAGGCTGTGCCGTGCTCTCCGCAGGAGTGGGAGGATTACCGCCTCACCTGGAAGCCAGGGGACTTCGACAACATGCGGAAGGTGCGCCTGCCCTCCAAGCACATCTGGCTGCCGGATGTCGTCCTCTACAACAAGTAGGTCCCACCCCCAGCGGCTCCAGACTCTATCTCCACTCACTTCGGCTGAGGGTTCTGCCCAGGGTGGACTTGGCCCGGTTTGTGGGGGAGCCTCAGGGGTGAGACACGGGTCCCCTGTGGGAAGAGGCAGCATCTTGTTCCCCCGCTTCCAGCCGTCCCAGATCTCAGCAGCTCCCCCCAGGCCCCCAGAGGAGCTGTAACTGCCCCCCAGGAGCTGGGAACCCAGTTGGGTGTTTCCCACCTCTACCCCCAGGTCCCGGTGGCTGTTGCCTGGGGAGACGGAGCCCGGCTCCACTGGGCAGGACAGTCCTGGTGGGGCGTGACATCCCTGCTGCCTCACGGCCCTTCTCCTGCTCCCCAGTGCCGATGGGATGTACGAGGTCTCCTTCTACTCCAACGCGGTGGTCTCCTACGATGGCAGCATCTTCTGGCTGCCCCCGGCCATCTACAAGAGCGCCTGCAAAATCGAGGTCAAGCACTTCCCCTTCGACCAGCAGAACTGCACCATGAAGTTCCGCTCGTGGACCTACGACCGGACGGAGATCGACCTGGTGTTGAAGAGCGACGTGGCCAGCCTGGACGACTTCACGCCTAGCGGCGAGTGGGACATCATCGCTCTGCCGGGGCGGCGGAACGAGAACCCCGACGACTCCACCTACGTGGACATCACCTACGACTTCATCATCCGCCGCAAACCGCTCTTCTACACCATCAACCTCATCATCCCCTGCATCCTCATCACCTCGCTGGCCATCCTGGTCTTCTACCTGCCCTCCGACTGCGGCGAGAAGATGACGCTCTGCATCTCCGTGCTGCTGGCCCTCACCGTCTTCCTGCTGCTCATCTCCAAGATCGTGCCACCCACCTCGCTGGACGTGCCGCTGGTGGGCAAGTACCTGATGTTCACCATGGTGCTGGTGACCTTCTCCATCGTCACCAGCGTGTGCGTGCTCAATGTGCACCACCGCTCGCCCACCACGCACACCATGCCGCCCTGGGTCAAGGTGGTCTTCCTGGACAAGCTGCCCACCGTCCTCTTCATGAAGCAGCCGCGCCAGAACTGTGCCCGCCAGCGGCTGCGCCGGCAGAACCAGGAGCGGGCCAGCAGCAGCTGCTGCCTGCGGGAGAGCACCCACTCCTGCACCTGCTTCGCCAACCAGGCCACCATCAAGAAGCTCGGCGTGGGGGCCGGCCGGCAGGTCACCGAGGCGGCTGACAGCGCCAATGGCTACCGGGAGCGGCAGGGGCAGGCCCCGGCGCCCAGCCAGAGGTGCTGCTGCGGGGTGGAGGAGGCGGTGGATGGGGTGCGCTTCATCGCAGACCACATGAGGAGCGAGGACGAGGACCAGAGCGTGAGTCGGGGGAGCTGGCGGAGGCAGAGAGGGAAGGGGGGGCGTGTGTGGGGAAGGGGGGATGGACACGTCTGTGTACGAGGCTGTACAGGTGCACAAGCCCCCGTGGAAGGCTGCGTGGGTGCGGGTGGCTGCACACACAGAAGGGATTGTGTGCCAGCCGGTGTGTATATATGTACAAAAGCACTGCCCGTCCCAACCCTGTGCACGTCGCTTTCTTTTGCTGGCCCCGCTGCTCTGGAGCTGCTGGTCAGGGCCTCTGCGCCGTGAAGTGATACCTGGGTACGCGCGTGGCCATGCAGGGTGGGCTCAGGCCTGGGCACGGAGCAGTCCTGCCCCAGATGAGCTGGGCTCCCCCTGCCCCCTTTGCTGCCAAGCCTCGGGCAGAGACAGGGTGGCAAACCCGCCTGCTCAGAGCAGGTCTCTGCACCGACCTCTCCCCAACTGTGATGGGCAAAGTTCATCCCTGGAGTCAGTCAGGGTCCCCCAGGGAGGTGGTGAAAGCGCTGCACCCCCTGCGCATCACGGTACCCCAGGCAGTACAACAGCCTCCTTCGACTCCCGCGACCGTGGGGTGGACCCTGTGCCCTGGGGTACAGCCCCCTCAGGCCCAGCTCCTGAGTAACTGCAGGGGAGACCCCCCAACTTCCACCCCTCTGTGTCAACCATAATTCACCTAAATGTTTGCACAGGAGCACTGCCAAATTCCCACGAGCCCTGCAGGGATAAGCAGCGAGGTGCGCCCACGCCCCGTCACCCTGCTGTGCTGTGTTTGGAGGCCTGGAGGGAGGCGACCTGCGCAGGGCACAGCTTTAGTGCCAATGGGGCAGCAGGCAGAGCTTCGCTCTCCTCCAAGCCCGGCCTGCAGGGCTGGCGGGAAGGAGCCAGCCCTGAGCTCTCAAAGCAAATGGCAAGGTCCAAAATCAATATCCTCCTTCTGCTCCGCTGGGTCCCTGTGTCGAAGGCCCATGAAATATTCATGGGAGATGCAGGCAGGGGAGGGGGCAGGGAAACTGGCTGTCTCTCCTTTGCAGGGGGGGAGCTGGAGCCAGCTGGTGGGGGATTTCTGCCAACACACAGAGGGTGGGGGGTTTCTGAAATGCAAATGTGCAAAGTGCCAGGGTAACCCTGCGGCTGGATTCCAGCAGGCCCAGGCCCCCAGCCCCCGGCCCCCCTCCCTTCTTCCTGGGCCTTGCCGGACCATCAGCACCTGCCCCAGTGAGTCACTCCCGCACGCAGCTGGAGGGGGTCAGGCCCGGCCCCGGTTTAGGAGTTGCTATAGTAACCAGAACAGTCTCATTTGAGAGCAGCCCAGCCCGGGTCAGGACTTGGGCAGCACCAGGAGGCTGCAGGTTTTGGATGAGGGGTGCGTGGGAGGGCGGGACAGATCCGGGGAGGGAGGCAGCCGCTGCTCTAGGCCCAGCTCAGAGGAGCACCGGCCCGTGTCACAGCACGGTGCCTAGTCTGAGATTCTGGGATTTGGGGGAGACGCGGGTGGGCCTGGCCTGGCAGGGGAGCTCTAGGCACCTGCGGCTTTGCAATGGGAGGTGGGATGGAGGCACCTCGGGGGAGACGCGTGTACGAGGGTAGCCCGGGGCGTGTGCGCTGCAGGTGGGGAGCGTGGGGCGTTGGCAGAGCGGTGGGGTCGGGGTGCCAGTGTAGCCCAGAGGTTGAGTTCCACGGCCCTGGAACGATCCCGACTTTACAGAGGGGAACCAAGAGGCCTCGCCAGGGGAAGTCACTTCCCAGAAGTTACGTGGCAGGTCCAGGGCAGAGGTGTCACTGCCCAGAGCTACACAGTGCCAGAGCCAGGCCTAGAGCTGAGGCCACCTGCTCCTGCCACTTAGCTGCACTCCCCCTGCCTAGGCCTGGTTCGCCGTTAGCACCGAATTCAGCCCTCGGGAGGAAGCTGCTGGTCCCAGGGCCTGGGGGGAGCGAAGGTGAAGGCTGCTTACCAGCCTCCTCTTGTGCCTGCCTCCAGGACAGGCTGATTTTCGGGTCTGGCCGCGATCTCTCTGCAGCAGGATTCATTCGCTCCCTGCCTGTCCCTCTCCTGAGCTGTGCTAAGGCCCCACCTGTCGCGTCTCAGCCAGGCTCCCTGAGAGGCCAGGGACAGAAATGAGAGCACGATTCAGGCATGAAATTGCTCCCTCCCAGACCCATAGCAAGGGGGGAAAGCGGCACCGAACCGGTGTGTCTGCCAGGCCTCAATGCTGCTGTACGGGCAGGGGCGAGACAACAGCTGATGCAGCCTGCACGGAGCAGGAGGGAGCCACTTTCAGATCCGCCTGTGGGGCAGCCCCGAACCCCCACCAGATGGAGAGGTGCCTAGAGACCACGATGATGGGGGCACCAGAAAGGCCCTGGATCCACGGGCTGCTGTGCGAGCTTCCTGAGAGAGGAGTGGGCGATGGCTGCACGAAGCCCGGGGCAGGCAGACACAGCAGGCAGAGCACAGAGCTCTGGGGGCCATTCCCCACTCTCCTGCCCACCGCTCCCTGCCGAAAGCGGAATCTCAAGGTCTCTGGGTTGAGAACCCATCTGTGGCCCTAGGCCTGCCGGGCAGAGTCTGAGGCCATCACTGCACCAGCTGGCTTGGAAGCAGAGGTGACAAGCCAGCCGGGGGGCAGCAGGCCTGGCCCTGGTGCTGGGCTCGTGGGCCCAGGTGGGTTGAGGGGGAAGGAGGTTTGGCAGGAGCGATGGTGGAGGCTGGACTGGCGCCCTGTAATCGCCCTGTCCTGGAGTCTCTGCCTTTGCTGGGACTGAAGCTCCTCAGCCACACACAGCTTGGCCACAGCCCCATTTCCTTGCCCCGCCTAGGTTCAGTGTGTGGGGCGGGATGGCCATGCCCCGGATTCTGAACGCGCCCTCTCCTTCCAGGTGAGCGAGGACTGGAAGTACGTAGCCATGGTGATCGACCGCCTCTTCCTGTGGATCTTTGTCTTCGTCTGCGTCTTCGGGACCATCGGCATGTTCCTCCAGCCGCTCTTCCAGAACTACGCCACCAACTCCCTGCTGCAGCTCAACCACGGCCCGCCCAGCTCCAAATAGGGCTGGGGGAAGGCAGGCAGCCCTGTCCCGTGTGTGCGGAGCCATCACCCCCGGGAACCTTCGCAGCCACATGGCAAAGACAGCGGCCTGGAGCACGTGGCTGGAGCACGCCCCCCTGGGGGGTTCCCTGGGGCTGGGCCCGGGGCAGTCTCGGGATGGGGGTCTCAGGGCCTTGCTGCTGTTTTCAGTGCTGCCTCCACCCAAGGGCATCCTGGCTCCCGCTGCTGGGGCGGCTCCACGTCTGCCCCATTGAGAGCAAAGCCCCAGGAGCTGATGGAGGAGACCGGCCATGAACCGGGCGCAGCTCTCAACCCAGACCCAGGCAGGGCGCAGCTCGAGGTACCCCAGCCCTTCCTGGGAGGCATGGGACTGCTCCAGCAACTGCACTGGGGGGTCAAGGAGGGCTCCCCTCCCCCTAGAGGTTAGTGAGGCCAAACGATCCCCACAGTAACGAGGCATGAGTGGAGTGGGGTGGTTGATCTCTGCTGTGAAGCCCGCTGCCAGGGTGGCTCGGTGCCATCCAGTCGCACGCAGCAGGGGCAGGGCCGGCGGGGGGCGCTCCAGCTCAGCACGGCAGGGCCCAGGCACCATCTGGGGGTGAACGGGCCCCAGGCTGCAGTGAACTGTATCCCTGGAAGCTCAGGGGTGGGGTGGGGGGTGCACTACCATGGGCGGCCTCAGACATCAGTTGCTGTTTCCAGTGTCACCGCAGTCCAGTAAATAATCACACGGACTCCGGGCGGGGGGGAGGGGCGGAGATTTGTTTAAAACCTGGTTTAATTTGACCCCCCTTTATTTCTAAGCCCGTCTCCAGAGCAGGGGAGCGGCAGGGCCGGCAGGGCACAAGGAAGGGCTGCAGTTCTCCAGGTGTGCTGGGAACTTTAATGCAGCGGGGGAAGGGGAGATCTGACCCCCTTAAAGGCAAAGACCTGGGACAGTGTGGACGCAGGAGCGAGCCCTGCAAGGACAGGCCGCCCTGGGCTGAGCAGGCCCCCCCGCTTGTTCCAGCTGAAACACTCAGTCGGGGGCAGAACCATGGGTCAGGCTGGAGCGAGAGCTCAGCGGGTTGCTGGGCCCAGGGATCGCCAAGAGGAGCAGCAGCATCCCTTTCTCGTTGCGATTTACATGCTGTTCAAGCCGAGCCAGAATGCAGTGCCCCTGGCCCTGGCCGGGAGAGGTCTCGTGCCGCTGCAGATCACGACCAGTGGCGGTGGAAGATGTCGGTGAGACGTGGGCACGAACGTGCAGCGAAGCGGGATTCCCCCAGTGTCACAGAGCGTGTAAAGTGCGTCGTGCGGGCTTAGTGCTGCGAGGCAGCGCACTGGGCAAAGGGGCGCCCGTTTAGCTGATGGCACTGGGACCTCCATAGAGCCATCTCTCCATATTACAGCCACGAGCCAGCTGGATCGGGATCCTTGCAGAGACACCCAGGAGTCCCCCGTGGCCCACTGCTCTGCTCCTCCTCTTTTTAGTTTCCCTCTGCAAGACTCCAAGGGTGGCTCATCAGATCTCCGTATAACTGTCAGGCTGTGGGTGAGAGATCCCAGGGCCCGTTCCTTCTGACAGAGCCCTCGGCCATTCCCTCACGGGTTCCAGCGCTGCTGGGGGGCGAGAGGAAGCAGATACAGCCGCAGCTCGATTAGATCATTATAAATTGTGTCCAGGCCCCTGCCTGGTGCCCTGGAACTGCTGAGGATAGGAGTGGGGTGGAGGGAGGTGGACAGTGCATGTGCAGAATGGAAACCCAAGGCCAGTGCCACAGTCCCTGAGCAGGCAAGAATTAGCCTCCTGGGTGGAAATTTTAAATCAAACATCTCCTATAAATAGCGTGAATCCTCCAGGCTGCTTGGAAGGGCACCACGGAGCAGACGGACAGGCTGAGCACGTCATGCTGCTGCAAGTCTTGCTCTGTAAACAATTGCAGCCAGGAATTTCTCAGCTTTTCCCCCGGCAGGCACAAAGGGTCCCGGCCTGCTCCCGAACTTCTGACTGCTGGTAGATTGCCACTTACACTGCACCCAGCTTGGCTCCGGGGGAAGCGGGAGTAGATTTTAGTGACATTTCAAATCAAAAGATGTTTGAGTACGAAGTGGCCACGACAGAAGAGCCCCCGCGGGCCGGAGAATGCCGTCCTGGCTGCTCAGCTGCCCACGGAGCGCTCAGGATCACTGTCCCACCTGCCGGACATCTTCCCCGGGCTCTGCTGCAGAGCGGCTCAGGGACAAGCCCTCTCCCCGCTTTGCACGGTGGCAGAATCCAAAGTCCTGGAGACCAGTCAGAGCAGAGCTCTGCAATGCCAGGCTAGCGTTCGGGAGCGGGATGGCTCAGAGAGGGAATCCAGCCCAACCTTGCATGCAGCACCTTGGCCCATGCCTGGAGAGAAAAGGCAGCAGCCCTGGGCAGCCCGGTGGGATGCTGCCTCCATGTGCCCTAGGCTGTTTCAGTCAGACTGGATGCAGGAAGACAGCTCCCGTTCTCTGCCTACTCCCACCCCTTCGCTTTCAACAGTGGCTCAGTCACGCTCTTGGGTTCTGCTTCTAACTCCCCCCTCCCAGACACGGGAGGGAGCAGTACCAGGCCTGTACTCACCGGGTATGTAACAGGGTCCCTTTATGGCGGGCAGGGTGAGCTCTGCTCGGGCACTGGCTGGCTGCTTTGAAGGAGTCTCTTTAGCCCCTTTCGGCCGTTGTTTTATTTTTTGCATCATGTTTTCACCGAGTCATTGACAAGTCCCCCTTTGCTTAGCTTTGAAGGCACCCGGTTTCCCAGTGGTTACAGTGGGACCCTGTGCAGCCACGAGGCGTAACCCTACCCTGGAGCAATAGCCAGGGGCCCTGCAGGCGCCTTCTGCTTCAGCTGGCTGCAGCCAGGAGCTCCAGGCCTTGGCAGAGTTTTGCTGTTCTCCTCAGTTTTCAAAATGGCCTAAGCGCCCATCACTGGCACTATACCTCGCAGGCCTGGTCCCCAGCGCCGTCTACTGCTCCGAGCAAAGCGAGAGCCAGCGGTGCTCCAGGAAGGGGCTGTACTGTTCTGACATGTAATAAAACTGCTCTTGGGCAGGACAGTCTCTGTCTGAAATAAGCTTGAGCTCAAATGTAACAGCAGCAGCCTGTGCTATGGGGCCCGCGCTGGGCAGATGCTGCCCTCCCAGCGCTCCCACGGCCCTCCCAGCCTCTCTCCAGTCGCCCTGTTAACCAGGAAGGTAAGTCACAGCCACGGCACCTTGTGGATATGTCCGTTGAGTGGACCACATTAGCAGCACACCTGCACTTTGAACCCACAGGGCTGCGACTCACACGGTCAGAGCTGTCTGGTCAAGGGAGCTCCTTCAAGTCTAGCTGGGGGGCTGCCTGACAAGGCTCCATGCCCCCAGGGCCCTGGGCTTGCCCACTCTGGCACTGCTCCGGGAGCTAGAGAATTACTCCCCTCCTCACCGGGAGGGGGAAGCCCAACTCCTCAGCCAATCCCCAAGGTAGCCAGGCAAGTTTAGGGGCAGATTGTTAATGTGGAGGATGATTAGCCACTGGAACCAACTACCAAGGGGAGTGGTGGAGTCGATCTGCTGAGGGCTTCAGATCCAGCTTGACATGTGTTAGCCAGACTCAAGTCACTGGGCGTAATACGGGAGCACTGGGGTGAAATTGCCTGGCCTGTGTCACCCAGGAGATCAGACTGGATGATCTGATGGTCCCTTCTGGCCTTTAAATCTATGCATTGCCAACTGTCTCTCCTTTGAGGAGGCGGTGGGGTGGTGGTGGTGGGGGTTGGGGGTATTCCCTTGCTTCAGCACAGCTGGAGCTATGCAGGTAAGTGCCCAGGGATGGACAGAAAGGTGCCCCTCGCTCCAGGGATGGCAGAGCAAGCCGGGGCCAGGGACAGCATCACTTCAGAATTCACTCGAGAGCTTTGAGGGGGGAAGAGATTTAACCTGCCCCTGCAGAGCTGCTGCTCAGCACAGACCACCCCCGTCCGGGGGCAGAGCCCCACCTGATTAGGAAATCAGTGCGGGACATGGTTCAGCCGTCAGCACTTTGTCCAGCTGACAATCAAATAACTCCATCGTTTCTCTTCTGAGCGACTCCATCTCCATGCTCGCTGCCATTTAAATTAACACCAGCTTTGGCCCCACTTTTCATCTCCCAGGAATTAAAACCACCCACAGAATGGAGCTGTCTAACAATACAGATTTTTTTTTAATTTTTATGCGGAATGTTAGGACTTAAAATCATCGATATCGAGGGGCCCTTAAAAGCAGACTTACAAAAATTAAAATAAAATAAAAAGGAGGGTTACAGTTCTCCCATGAATAAATGTACATTTGTGTCTACTCAGCTCTCCAGAGCCAGTGTGACAAGAGAAGGAATCTAACATTACAGAAAAGAAAGGGGAGTGTGGGTAGGACAAGTTTGCAGGAGACAGTCCCCAAATGATGCACAAAAGGAATTGCTCTGACCCACTGACAGTGCAACTAATTACAAATAAAATAAATGGGGGAAGGGTGGAGATAGCACAAGGAGATGCCAGAACTGCGGAGTAAGAACAGGTCTGGGTCTCTTCAATTACTTCAGAGGGGCAGGCTGCCCCCTGGCCTCGCCCCCAGCCTCCCGCACTGCAACGTACACCCCACGCAGCACCTGACCGTTCAATTCCGAAGCAATCAATTCGCCCCTTCTCCCAGGGCCAGGCTAAATCAGACTAGCTTCTGACAAAGCCCAGGCCAGCTCAGGTCAAACGCAGCCGACATCTGGATCAAACTGATCGCATGACCCGGGGCCTTGGATTCTAGGTCTAGCAGGGCAGGCAGGCTGGATGGCACTGGGTCCATTAGCCGGGAGGCCTGTGCTTCTTCCAAGAAGGAAGAAGAAATTTGCTGGCCCTGCTAGCGCAGCACCAGCAGGCAGCCCCATGACCCCCATCCCCCAGGGCTGCCAGGACACTGCCCTGCAGAGAGGGCAGGCTGGAGCACAGCCACCATTCAGCGTTCCCAACACAGACAGAACCTGCCTTAGATCCCATCACCCAGGACAGTGGCTTAGATTCCTACAAACAAAGAGGAGAGGCTGGCTGGGCCCGAGGCCTGTAGACAAGACACAATTCATGACCGTTTGGTTTGAAAACAAAGATGCCAGGCTCTAAAAGATCCCTGGGCCCGTTTCGATGCCAAACCAGCCATGGGCTAGTCATGAAACTGGTCTGAAGGGACGTTTGGGGAAAGGAGGAAAAGCTCCACTTCACTGATGTGAGTCTTAAAGTGGTGCCACCCTGCCTGGCAAGTCTAGGACACCCAACCCACGGGTGACACTTGCCCCACCTCGCAGGGGGAACTGTCAGGCAGGGTTTTAGAATGGCCCGTCTCAGCGGGACTCCAGAAACCAAGACCCAACCCTCATAATCAACAGGGTATGTCAGGCAAGGCTACTACACCCAACCCAGGAACACTCCTGCTAACTATGGAGATCTAGATCAGGTAGTACACGCAATCTGCCACTAGCCCTGAGCCACACATGGCTCGTGCTATGCCCTACAGGCAGATCCCAGAATTAAATAGCAGCTGCAAGAGATTGCCTTGTCTTCAAATCGATTTGTGCCCACCTGGCAGGATTGCTGGGAAGGAAAAGTCCCGGGGAGTTTTGCCAATAGCTGCAGGAGTCATCTTGCAAATCAGAGGGAAGTGTTCTGGGAGAGGATAAGATGCTGGGAAGTACACACATACCATTTAAAATGATCCAATTGAGACAATGCATCTGACAAGTGAAAAGCTGAGTTCCCCCAATGGCTGTGATGAAGGGACACAGGGGAGCGGGCTCGCCTGTGGTTTCATTTAAATGCGTGGACAGTGTGGATTCTCTTGTACAAACACACTCACACACATGCTCGCATCTCCTCACCACCATGTGCTGAGTGTCCACCCACGTCGAAAGAATGCAATATGAACGCAGGTGTCCCTCCTAGCAGAATCAAGATGTGCTGCCAGGATGACCCAAAAGGAAGAGAGACCCAGGGGAATCCATAATCCTAGTAAACATTCCTGGCTCCAGTTAAAAAAACAAAAAAAGAAAACAAAAGGAACACACAGACACACACACAGAGGGCAGCTCATTACGCATCGGAGAGAGAGAAGTTCTCCTCTTCCTGGGGTTTGCAGATCCAGCTCCCGTAACTCATCTCCTCCAGTGCCCTGAAGAAGTGCTGCTTGGCTCCCTGGTAGGCCGAGGCTGCCTCCTTGGCATCTGAGTACAGCGCGACGCTCTGCAGGTCTTTGCGGTCAGCCTTGGCACAGAGCTGCTGGAACAGGGTGAACATGCTCCTCTTGGACACGCGGGACACCTCCAGCTTTGGTCTGGAAAGGAGAAGAACACGAACAGAATGAGAACCCCAGAGAATGGAGGTGGGCCATGGGGGCAAACAGCAGCTGGGGATGTAGGACGTGGTCCTGCAATTGGATCCACGTGGGCAGAGCCCAGTGCTTGGACAGAGTCTCATGGCAGGATCAGGGCTGTAAACCGTACCCGTGGGCAACAACGAGCAAAGCGATGCAGCAACCAGGATCTCAAGGTGCTACACACACAGCAGCTACGCCTTGAAGTCCGCTGGAGGCCTCACTGGCAGGACTGCTCCATGCGTGGGAGCGATTGGAGCAGTGTGCCCAGCGAGTGAGAACAGCGGGCGGATATTCTGTTCTGATTGACATGAATCCCCGTTTTAGCTGGGGTTGGGGCTCCGGTCCCCCAAGTCCTCCCACACACCAGGGCACACAGCATGACAGCACGGAACCGCCCCTTCACAAGCTCCCCTAATGCCAGCTTCAAAGCTCTTTGCTCACCCGTCTACTTTGCCTTTTGTGCCATCCAGGACTTCCACCTCGCTTTCGTCAGCAAGACACCAGTTCACGCTCGACTCCTTGGTCTTGCCCGTCTGCCTGGCGGAGTCGTACACGCTAACTCTCCCCACCTAGATGGCCAGAAGGAGACAAGAGGGTTGGCTCAGCAGAGTGGGGCACATGCATGCAGCTGGGAGGGGTGTGTGGTTCTCAGAACTGGTAGACAGGTAATGCAGCTGTGGCCTCCACTAGCGACCTGCCAGCTGGAGTGCCCAGCAATTGCTTTGCATTCTAGCTTGCCCCACCAGCAAAGCATTTATTATGTTTCTTAATCTCAGCTACGCCACGCACACCCAATTCGAAGACTGCCTCGCGACAGCCCCTGGAGAGAGACGGCTCACTGGGGCTCTGGTTAGATCTGGCATGCATGGAATCTGGAGAGTTTCCTGAGTCTTGCCCAGGCACCATCGTATGCACAAAGGGCTCATTAACCACTCACACCTGGCCAGATGTGGCAGTGGGCTGAAAGACAGGGAAGCACAGAACCAGCCACTACGATTTCTCTGTCCTGAACCCAGTCTCTGGTCCGACAAATACCAGAAAGAACTTAAACTTTCCTGCTACAGCTGGAAGGTGGCAGGGTCACTGAGCATGAACCTTCCGGCAGGAAGTCTACTGAGTCCCACTAATACAGAATGCACCAGTGCAGATGGCTGGACCCTTGTGCTGAGAGGAGAGAATGGAAACATTAAGACCTGCCAAGCCTACAGTACCTCAGGATGTTTAACATGATACGGAGCCTGGAGACCTGCTTCAAATGTGCTCCCGTCTCTCGACATGCGGCAGCAGATTGCACGTGTCAGGTGACCCTGGCTGTATAGGTAACCTGGGAAAAGACACATGCAGGCATTAGGAAACAGAGCAGCTGCATTGTTAATGGGCAGGCAGAAATCTAAGAAGATGCACCACTCAGCTCAGAAAGCCGGAAGCCGATAAGGATCAGGAAAGCAATTTTCCTATCACTAGACACTTCCTTGGTCATTAACACGTGTGACACAGCAGGGATGGGGGAGTGTTGACCTGGGAATGTGGCAGGGGAGTTTCACTGGGGATGGGAGACCTGAGAGCCTGTAACCTGAGCCAGGAGGGGGATGCCACATTCCCTGGTCAACACTCCCCCCACGCTGCGTCACAACACGTGAAGGGTTCAGTTTTACAGATTGCAACATTTGTGGCCATAAAACATTTACAGGCAACTTTGATCTCCCCCTTGTCCGCACACATCCAAACCAAGAGCCAAGGAGAAAATCCCCATGTATCCCCATGGTTAAAATCCACAAGGTCCCATGTGTTTCCTAATGGTGCAGCTCTGCTGGAATCAACATTTTAGCCTTCGGTTCCCATGCCCCCTGGTGAACTTCTTTTCCATTACTGTAGTAAGGAGGTTACTGGCACTTAACATACGCAGCCCAGCTGAGAGCACAGTGCGTTCAGCGCTGGAAGGGCTCAGAATTTCATACCGAGCGTGACGGAGCTGAGGTACACTGGCTGCATAAAATGCGACAGCAATGCCCCTTGCAGGCCCAGCACATTCCAGCGCAGGATTTTGTCACTGCAGGACATGGTGCGCAGCCTCTCCCCATGCTGGATCCCATCCCACGTAGGCACAATGTCACTCGACTCCACGGGAATGGTGCCTTCCCCTGCGGGAGAGGAAAGGAAAGGGAATTTGCAAAGAGCCAGCCAGCCCACTCGGCTACAAAACCCCCTTCCACAGAGGGTACACGCCAGGCCAGCACGCTCCACGAGCTCCCTGAAGTGAGCACGCACACCTCCGAGATGGCATGGCCCCAATGCAGACCGAGGACAACATGCTCCTGCACCCAGTGCCCTGCGGCCACGTCCCGCTGCGCAAGCTCTCGCGTGAAGCCAAGGGAGAGATGGGTAGACTAGAGAGAGGCAAGTTTTCACACGGCTGAAGCCCAATTAGCTTGCGCTTGAGAAGGAGGTCAGTGCCACATAAGCATCGGTGCTGGATTCAGACAAAAGCTGGAAGGTGGAGCGTGACTTTCCACCTACACAACCCCTTATCCGTCCCCTTCACCCATTCTCTAACCCTCTCTGCCTTTGCTCACTTGAGCCTAAGGCAATAACAAGCACAGAGGGGAGAAAGGCCTGCAGGACATCACCTCTCCAGTGCCTAACCTTGCAGGTGCTCAGACTCACAGGAATACATGCTAGCCCCCTCCCCATGCCAGCTCCACTCTCCCACCTCCTGCAGCTCTCTGTCGGACACAGGGGAACAGAGGGTCCTTTCCTAGAGAGGTAGCTGTGAAACTCCTAGCCTTTGGCCCCAGGGCTCTGATTCTCCAATCACGTTACCATGTGGAAGAGCTTAATGGAGCTAAGCCCCCATCTGGCCAGGGGTTACTGGCAGGGAGCACTTCCTGCTGCTGATCCTCAGGGTGACTGGAAGATACAGACGCCAGCATTCTCGGCACTGCAGCATGCTCGGAGCGAGGGCTCTTGAGGTTTTGCAAGACTCACCATTCTCCACCTTGGTGCGCAGTTTACCCTGCTTGGGATTCTCAAAGAGAGGCTGATGCTGGCTTTCCCCCACTGTGCTTGCCTGGTCACTGCAGGATTTATCGAAGAGGGCCCCATCTCCACAAGGCGCCGTGCTAGAAACACACCAACAGCCCCTGCTGAGTTAGCGTAAACCCAAAGGACACGGAAATAACGCAGGCTATGCCGGACTCCTACGCTGGCACGGAACAACAGTTACTGCACCAGGAGAGTTTGTTATCAAGGTTTGCTCAAGTCACTTCCACTCCAGGCCTGCCTAAACATGCAGATTTATCTTTACTTCCCTAGCTCCCGGGGGCATGGGAGGAGAAATACATTAAAGATTTAAAGCCCTTTAAACGCTATAGAGGAGTGAGGTATCATCAGTATCATCCAGCACTCTCAGAAAGGCATGGCAACTCCTGCTATCCAGCCCCCAAACCTATTGGTACATGGGGATTGGGAAGGTCAGGGGAGAGCCTGGGGCTCATGCCCATTAGAGGACACAGATCAGCTGGGGTAGAGTAATGGGGCAGCCTCAGTAAAGGTTAGCAACACTGCGTGCCGCACAGACCTGACGTAGAGGTGAAAGGTCACATCATCTTTTATTTTGAGCCTGTTTTCTCCTGCTGACTCAAATATGCTCTGTTCTGTGGAGGAGGGATCGGCGGGATTGTACTTCATCAGCTCACTGTAGAGAAACCTGGAAACAAACACAATGGGTCAGAAGACGGCCTTGTTCCACCCCAACGCCCACATGTGACCAGGACAGGCAGTGCCCCAACTGCAGTCTCTGATGAAGGTGGAAGAGAGCTTCAGTGAAACACATGATGTGGTTCGCTGTGTCTGTCGGTTTGGGAGCATGAGGGCGGGAACCCAGGAGAGGTGACTCTGCGGAGAGTACTCTGGAGCCTGGGAGTGGATACCTGCATTGGCAGCCCCCGCCCAGAAGCCAAGGGCCGAAGAGGTAACAGAGATCAAAATCCCCCCAGGTCAGTGGAGAGGGATACTTGTAGGAGAATGTGGGGCGCTTACCCGGTTGCGGCTTGCGTGTACTCATCCTGCGGGGAAGGCAACGCCAAGCTGCCAACCTAGCAGCTTTCATCAGCGCGAAGCTCACTGAAGCCGACACCGTCCCAGCGAGGGCTGAGCGCTGGCTGTGTCATTAGCACAGCCACAGGAATGGGCTGCAATCCCCGGTTCTTTTATTGCTACTTTTGTCCAAGCGCAGGGGAAACCTTGAGGTTTCTTACACTCTGCCAAGCACTAATGAAAACTGCAGCTCCAGCACAGTCTGCGTCGAGACCTCCCAACTTTGTACGGTAAAAGGCAAAGTTCAGCTTGAACCACGTCCCCCGCTCTCACCTTGAATGGCGTGTGCCGTACCAGAGTGGGCAGAACAGCCGGCCCACCACAGCCCCAGGGATTAATGGGAGGGACAAGGCCGCAGATCACAAGCCCACGGTTGCGCTAACTCACTGATCTGCTGGGGACCTGCTCCCCTCGTCCCCGGGGTGGAGGAACACACCAAGTGTAGTGACAAGCACAGACAGAGGTGCAGGCTATCAGTGAGGGGCTGGCATTGTTCTGAACGGCTGGATGGGGTACGGATAGGGACCGGAATTAGTCCAGATTCTCTCTCTCGCTGTTTAAAAGGTGCAATGCTAAATGCATGAGGGAGGAGAGAGCAATCGGGGTTGTGGGACTTAGCCTGCAAAGCCTTGCCCAGCAGCCTGGACTGGGTTTGTTACCCCCTATGGCAAGATCGCACCGATAAGGTTTGATGGAGCAATTAGAACTGGAAGAGCCTAAGTGTGGGGGTTGGATCTGAAGAGACGCTCTGACTCAGAAGACAGTGCTCCATCTTTAGAGCCCTGCGCAGATCTGTGGATAAAAATCTGTATCCGCGGAACCGCAGGGCTCTCCTGGGAACCTCAGTGGCAAAAGGAGCAGAATGTGGGACCACTGTTGCCAGAGTCAGCGCCCCACGCCGGCAGCTCCTCTGGCATGGCTGTACCAGATATAAATATATAAATTTGTATCTGCGCAAGGCTCTATCCATCTTGGGCGGAGCAGCGCTGTGCTTGGATTGAGATGGTGCATGGTACCGTGGGGCATGCAGCTTCTACATTGCTCTCCTTTGTACTGCACGAGTGTGGCTGCAATCTGAACCCTCCTAGGGATGGTAAGTACCACCTGGGGGTCCTGACAAATTGCCAACATGGCAGTAATGTGGGCAACAGTCATGCATGACCCTTCCTTGTAAGACACAGCGTCGCTGTGCTTCACAGCCAGATAGATAAACAGCAAGTGTTGGAAACCACAGCTCCTACACACCACAGCATTCTCTGCAGACACTGACACTGGTTGTGCTCCTGGAGAGGGGTTTGCCAGCTAGGCAGAGGTCCCGGGACAATACGGGCAGCTAGGTGTTCCCTTTCATGCCTTTCTCCCGAGACTCCCTCCAAACAGAGAACAAAGATTCCCGCATCCCTCACCTCACGAAGCCTCGTCGGGAAATGATTTCTGCATGGCAGTCATTCACAGTCTCTCCCTTCAGGCTCAGCTCCTCCCCCTTCACGCAGCGATTACCTAGAGGGCGAGGGAGGGAAGAGTCTCACAATGCCAACGCACGGGCTCCTCTGAAAAGGCAGTGTTTTATCTCACCAAATCTTACTGCTCTGGGCTCCTGAGCAGCATGGCCCCAGTTACCGGGGATCATTATCCCGGCCAAGTCAGTTAGAAATGAACAGGACAGAATTCCACTCCACACAGAAATCGCTTGCCTCTTTTTATGAGCAGCACAAATCTAGATCTACCCAGCTTGACGCCAGGGTCCCTTCAAACCTGGAGGCCTCATTTGCTTATCCTCTGAGAAGCAAAGCAGTGCCAACCACCTAAGGAGAGGGGGATTTTGGAATCTAAAGCTGAGGTAAGCCGTAGGACCTCGTGCTGTTTGACACCAGCAGCGAAAATCCAGGCTCTGATGCACAGGCTGCCGTGTAGCAGTGCAAGCAAAGATTATGAGCGATATAGCTGAAGGCACGTTCGCTTTGTTTTCTCCTTTTGTAACTAGATTACTGGTGACAACGTGTGAACCCTGGGAACGTTCTTTAACCCCGTGGGATGTTGAGTGGGGACTGTATCACGCTCTCCCTGAAGGAGCCCACAGGATTGGCCAGTGCCTACTTCTAGTAAGAAATGTATCTAGCTAGGGAGTCTGAGTTCAATGCATGCTGGAAGTAGTGGCTCATACCTGTGCCAATGCTGACCACAACTCCCAGGCCCTCTTCTCCTCGCCTCATGATGATTGCAGCCAGGATCTTCCGTCCGAGCAGGCTGTGCTGGATGCGAGCAGTGAGGGCGTTGAAGCGCTGGTGGCTTAGCATAGCTATCTGATCATGCAGGGTACTGCCGCTCACAGGGAGCTGGAAGGGGGACACAACACCAGCATTGCTAAGAGATTCACAGGAGGATCATTCCTTTACGTAAACAAAGAATCAAGAAGGAAGCCGATAGGAAACACAGCTATTCAGTGGGAGGGTAGAATCCAGAGCACACAAATGCCAAGGGAAAGAGCAGGCGAGTAAACAGAGGTGAGTTTAAGAGCAGGCGAGTATATAGAGGTGAGTTTGCCATGGGCTAGAACAGCACAAAAGGCCAATGCAATTTTGGGCTACAAACGCAGAGATTACCACGGCGTGGAGGGGACACCTCCTTAGAGAACTCTGCTGTACACATGCTCCAAATCTCACGCTCAGCTCTGAGCCCAACATCAGTGGATAGTCTTGCTTCCTGACAGCAAGATGGACTGGGGTGAGGAACAGTCTCTCCAGGGAAGGAATGGAAACTCCAATCACTGAGAACGTTTAAAACTGAACAGCAAGGAACAATTCTGCCCCAGCTCCCCAGGGCTTAGCTCGTAGGACTTCGTCTGTCACAAGCACCTAAGGAATTCTTCCTCTGGCTGCTTGTGGGGAGAGTTTATGGTGCGTACCTGGCTGCCTTCTCTGGCACTGCTCTGGATCCCCTTTTACTAGGCAAGATCTCATCTGCCAGGATCAGCTCTGCAGCAGGGAACACACATCTTAGGAGACTGCAGAGCTCAAAGCAGGACTCAGAACGGCACAGAACTGGGACAGCAATTCTGCCAGAATTAGAGCTTTGTTCACAACTGATGTGCTGTTTCGGAGCTGCTGTGTGATATCTGAAGGTGCCACAAGGCGGTGTAAGAATGATTGAACTTGGAAAGCGGAATCACACTGTGTGCTTACTCTTACCCAAGGGACCATGCTTCAGCTGCTCATGGATCAGAGTTTGGAGTTAGCTCAGTCCAGTACCAGATGCTGGCAGGAGGCAGGGTCAGAGTATGTGTGTGTCCTACCGGGAGCAGCTCTAGCACATGCCAGGAAAGGATGAGAAAGCCAGCCACAAGGATAACAGACCCAGCTTGGCTCTACCTTTACAAGTCACTGATCAGCACAGCGCTCCCACCAGACTGAACAGCAGGATGACAAATGACATCCTAGCTCTGAGGAGAGAGAAATTACCTCTGTGATGCTCAGTCCTTCGGTGCGCTCAGCCTTCTCCGTTTCCCCAATCAGGACTCTGAGCGCTGCGTCGGCCGCTTCCTGCTTGCCTTGCTTTTTGTTGTGTGCAGTCACAGCTGGGAACCAACGACCTCCAACCTTGGCTTGGTAGACAAACCTACAGAGGTAGCAGCAGCATGTCACTGGGAGAGCGATGTTTAAAAACGAAGTGGTTTTTATTTGTACCTGCCAACTGTAAGGAGGCAGAATGAAGCTCTGACTGTAGCTAGCTCTGTTACCAGCTTGCAGCTTCCCCAGGAATTTGCTATGCTAGGCAGGAGTCTGTGCCTACTTCAGGACAGCACAGACAGTGCCAGTTTTGTCATGGACATTCACAGCAACTTACTTCGGATCGTGAGGAGGTCCCGTCTGATCGATCATTTTGAACTCTGCTGCAAACCCATTGGAACGGGCATATTCCAGCAGGCCACTGACAGGATTGGCATTGAGGTATTTGATCAGCTCCCCAATGCCCTTGGCTGTTGCTGCTTTTGACTCATCTGGATTCAGGGGCTGAGCAACAGGCGGATCCAGGGACGGCTCGCTTGGGACCTCTACGGAAGGCTAAAGAAGAGTTAGACAAGAGGAGCCAGATAAATATTTAGGAGTACGTACTACGGCAGGGTAACTGCACACAGCCAGCCTTGGCTACTGCCGGCTGACCCATCCGGGGTAAAATCCTACTGGAAGAAGGAGTAAAGGTGCAAGGGTCTCTCTACCTGTTCTGGGAAGAACTGCCCCCCAGCCTCCCCGCGGAGGATCTTCACAGCAACCTCAGCTGCCATCTGCTTTGCTCCCTTCTTGCTGTTGGCTATCACCGCGGGGAAAGTCTGCTCACCCACCTTCACGCAGTATTTGAACCTGACAGGATGTTACACCATGAGAAGAATGTTAAACCCAGAGGCTTCAGTCTGTTCTTTGCACCAACTCCCAGTTCAAGTCGGGCTAAAGATGCACGAGGAACATTTCCAAGTTATCAGCAGTTTAAGAGCATCAGGATGACTGGATGCTCCAAAAGCACGGGCATGGCTCTGCCACGCACGGTATTCAGAACTGGCCCCTGAGCTCTGAGCCTGTCCTTGGGTTGGAGGCACTCAGCCTCCCAGGAGGAAGGCATTCCTTGACCTCTTTCTGGGGTGCACAGGACCTCGAGGGAGCCAGGTCCAGTCGTCCTTGAGCAAGATGAGCACTCAGATAACACAGAGAAGTGTATGGGAACCTGGACAGATGGGGCAACCTGGCTGGTTCCTCTGATTGAAGAATACCCCTCCCCCCCAATTAACATGATGTGCCATACTTGGGGTCATGGGGTGGTCCCTCCTGGGACAGCAGCTGGAATTCGCACGTGCTCCCTGACTTCTGTCCATATTCCATTAATATGCTGATGGGGTTCTTCCCAGAGGACAAGTGTAGCTGTGCCGCGGCAGATGGAGGCTCTGGTTCTGGGCGTGCAGGCTACGGCAAGAAGCGGAGAGGAGACCAGAGCACAGATCTCAACCTCTGACAGGTTGCTGCTGTCAGGCACTAGACCAGGGGCTGCAACTTTCTGTCAACTCAGCGATGCTAACTACAGGGTAAAGCCAACCCGGCCAAGAGAACGAGCACCAGGCTGCATCAAGAGCACGTCAGCTTCGCATAGGTGGTTCTGCTGCTGCACCCCTTTTTATACTCATAAGAAGCCACTTTTGCTACAAGCAAGAGACACGTGGGGCTCTTCGTGGAACATTCAGGCCATTCTGGGCAATACCCAATTAGCACCTGAGAGGGCTAATTCCCGAAAGAGAAAGGCGGCGGAGCCCTTATACAGGCTTGAAATAGTTTCCCCACACACAATTTGGAATCACATTTCCTTTTGGGATCTCTAGCTTGTTTACTTTACCCTCCCCTGCCAGCTAGTGCTGGGCCAGCCCATCCCAAACCCTGCCTGCTTTGCACTGCGTCTGTGAATGGAAAAACTCAGCAGCAGCAGAGGACAGCTCTTTCGGGAGAGTAGGGCTGAGAACACAGGCATCAAGGCACCGATTTCAGCCTGAATGTCGCCCAGAACAAGCAGCACGGGACTCACCAACTCTGCTTCGGCGCTGTCTGGGACAAATGACTCCTCCCCTTCCATGCCATCCTCCCCTTCGTTCTCAGCTTCGCGCATCAGGATTTTCATGGCGTTGGCAGCTGCCTCCTGCTTGGCCAGTTTTTTGCTACCTGCTTCCGCTGGTGGGAACCGGCGCCCATTTATAACAGCCTGGAACTTAAATCTTTGTAGAGGAAGAGAGAAGGACAAACATGTGACCGGTCACTCTGGATACCAACCTGCCCCTCCTGCACTACACCTCTAGCCCAGCTCTTGGAACTCTAGTGGGAAGGAGCTGCTGGTCCCCATGGTGTAGAAGCAAACAAGCCACAGCTGCAGAAGGGCCAGACGCACCAAAGATGCAATCTGACTTTGGTGCAAGCCTTCAGAGGCTTTATTTAGAAGTTTACACAGCCTTCCACCGCAGATGTAGTGGCAGAGACCCCAGGGAGTTTAGCTCTAACGCTGCAGAGTGAGTCTCCTTGGTCCAGAGGCACCAGAGGCTGCATGAGTCATTAACTCAATGGCTGCTCTCACCGCACAGAGTGCAAATCCAAGACAGTCTCCTGCACGGGGGAAAGAAAGATTGAAAACCAGTCTAGTGGCAGCCTGAATCGTCACGTCTGTGCCTAGTCACTTTGGGTCAGTTTGTCCCTCAGGCAGGATCTGCCCTGCCTGCCTAGAGGGCATTTAAGAGCTGCCAGCCAACTCTCTGCACAGCATCTTTGCCAGGCACTTCCTCGTTTAAATCTTTTGTCTTTGACAGATGTGCCTGCCTCTCTCTCAGGGGCAGACCCCAATGGCAGCTTACGCCAGCTAGATCCCTTTCTGGCACCCAGCCTTTTGCAGAGGCGGTCTCCTCTTAGGAAAAAGCAGGTTGAACTGCATCTAGGGACAGGTCGTTAGGGCTAAATCCATTCAGACCTTTCCCTAAAGAGAAAGCTTGGATTTTGTCTTTGGGAAATAGGCCGATTTTCCTGTCTAGTAAGCCTATTGACATATTCCAGTGTGGCATAAATGGTGCCTTTCCAGTGCCCAGGAATGGCCACAATATCAGAAAGTATCCTCAACAGACTAACCATAAAGCCCAGAAAAAAATCCCATTCTATGACTGCAAGTTACGTGCTACGCTCCGAACTGCCACACCAATGAGACACTTGCAGCTAGTGACACGCTGCAGAGCTGCTAATAATAGGTTCCAGGAGGTTAAATCCCAGCAGTGCAAATGGTGTTGGGATAAGAAAACAGACTCAATGGCACGAAACCATAGGAAACCTAGAGTACATTTCTCCCCTCCCCCAGTAAGTTGCTGCAGAGGATTTCCCACTCCTGGACAGAGACATCAGCTTCTGTTCATCCGTTTTCAGGGGGAACGCTCTCTCTAGAAGTTATCTTCCTCTATTTCCCCTGCCTTTACTGACTTCCCCTCATTTTACTCTTATTCCAGTCCTTCTAGAGGCAACTCTAGAGTCAGTGGGAGTTGTAACTGCGTGAGAGAATTGGGCTGTTTAGACGCTCAGCTGCTTTTGGTTTCCATTCCAGCTGAGCAATTCAGCAGAGTAAAATACCAGAAAGGACAGCACTGTGTGTTCCTTTTCTGTCCTGCTCACTGGTGGCTGTGGGGTTTCGGAGGGAAAGAGCTGGTCGTGTTGGCAAATGGTCTTTTCTATTTCCTAGTTAAGAGGCCTTGAGTCCTTTGGGTGAGGCGCATGAGCCTTGGAGGTGATTAGACTCGTTGTCCCAGGAGGAAGCATTGCAAATACTGACACCCTGGCCCTCCAAATCTAGGATGAGGCAATTAGATTGGAAATTCATGGAGGCCAAACAGAATCACAGGAATGCGGTGCTGACAGGGACCTCGACAAGTCACCAAGTCCAGCCCCCTGCTCTGTGGCAGGGCCAAGTAAACCTAGACCACCCCTGACAAGGGTTGGTCCAACTTATTTTTAAAAGTTTCCAATGATGGGGACTCCATGTCCTCCCTCGAAGCCTGTTCCAGAGCTTAACTCTCCTTAGAGTTAGAAAGTTTTTCCTAATATCTAACCTAAGTCTCCCTTGAAGATGAAACCCATTGCTTCTGGTCTTACCTTCAGTGGACATGGAGAACAATTGATCACCAGCCTCATTATATCAGTCCCCACCAGACTGAACATTCCCAGGGTTTTTAACCTTTCCGCATAGGTCAGGTTCTCTAAACCTTTGATAATTGTTGTTGCTCTCCTCTGGACTCTCTCCAATTTGTCCCCATCTTTCTTAAATTGTGGTGCCCAAAACTGGATACAGGACTCCACCTAGAGCCTCACCAGTGCCAAGTAGAGCGGGACAATCAACTCCTGTGTCTTACATACAACACGCCTGTTAATACACCCCAGAACCATATTAGCCTTTTTGCAGCTGCATTCCACTGATGATTCATATTCAGTTTGTGATCCACTATAACCCCCTGATCCTTTCTAGCAGTACAACCACTCACACAGTTATTCCCCATTTCGGAGTTGTGTGTTTGATGTTTTCCTTCCTAAGTGAAGTACTTGGCACTTGTCTTACTTGAATTTCATCTTGTTCAATTCAGACCAATTCTCCAATTTGTCAAGGTCATTTTGAATTCTAATCCTGTCCTCCAAAGTGCTTGCAACTCCTCCCAGCTTGGAGTCAACTGCGAATTTTATAAGTATGCTCTCCACTCGATTATCCAAGTCATTAATTAAAATATTGACTAGTATTAGACCCAGGACTGACCAGTGCAGAAACCCCCTAGATGTGTCCTCCCAATGTGACAGCAAACCACTGATAACGATTCCTTGAGTTTGGTCTTTTAACCAGCTGTGTATCCACCTTATAGTACTGTCATCTAGACCACATTTTCCTAGTTTGCTTATGAGACTGTCAACAGGGACTGTGTCAAAAGCCTGACTAAAAATCAAGGTATATCACGTCTACTGCTTCCCCCCATCCACTGAGCCAGTAACCCTGTCAAAGAAGGAAGTTAAGTTGGTTTGGCATGATTTGTTCTTGACAAATCCATGCCGACTATTCCTTACAACCCCATTATCCTCCAGATGCTCACTAACTGATTGTTTAATAATTTGCTCTAGTATCTTTTCAGGTACTGATGTTAGGCTGACTGGTCTTATTATTCTCCACATCCTATTCCTTCCCCTGTTTGCAGCAAGGTATTACATTTGCCCGTCTCTAGTCTTCTGGAACCTCTTCCATCCTCCAGGAGTTCTCAAAAATAATTGCTTCAGCTAGTTCCTGAACTACCGTAGGATGAGTCTGATCGGCCCTGATGACATGAATACATCTAACTTATCTAAATACTCTTTAACCCATTCTTTCCCTATTTTGACTTGCATTCCTTCCCCCCAGTTGTTAAGGGTATTTGTGTTGAGCATCTGGTCACAATTAACTTTTTTAGTGAAGACTGAAGCAAAATAGGCACGAAGTACCTCAGCTTTCTTGATGTCACCAGTTATTAGCTCTCCTTTCCCAAGCAAAAACAACGAGGCGGCCTTGTGGCACCTTAGAGACTAACACATGTATTTGGGCATAAGCTTTCGTGGGCTAAAACTCACGTCATCAGATGCATGGAGTGGGAAAAAAAACAGTAGGCAGGTATATATACACAGCACATGAAAGGATGGGAGTTGCCTTACCAAGTGGGGGGTCAGTGCTAACGAGACAATTAAATCAAAGTGGAAGTGGGCTAATCTCAACAGTAGAATACCAAGGGAGGAAAAGTTTCAGAGTAGCAGCTGTGTTAGTCTGTATCCGCAAAAAGAAAAGGAGGATTTGTGGCACCTTAGAGACTAACAAATTTATCTGAGCATAAGCTTTCATGAGGTACAGCTCACTTCATCCAATGAAGGGAGGAAAAATCACTTTTGAAATGGTAATGAGGCCAATGTAAATAGGGTGGCCCATTTCAAACAATTGACAAGAAGGTGTGAGTAACAGTAGGTTTCAGAGTAACAGCCGTGTTAGTCTGTATTCGCAAAAAGAAAAGGAGTACTTGTGGCACCTTAGAGACTAACCAATTTATTTGAGCATAAGCTTTCGTGAGCTACAGCTCACTTCATCGGATGCATACTGTGGAAAGTGTCGATGAAGTGAGCTGTAGCTCACGAAAGCTTATGCTCAAATAAATTGGTTAGTCTCTAAGGTGCCACAAGTACTCCTTTTCTTTTTGAGTAACAGTAGTAACAGGTGAGTAACACCTTCTTGACAGTTGTTTGAAATGGGTCACCCTGTTTACATTGGCCTCATTACCACTTCAAAAGTGATTTTTCCTCCCTTGGTATTCTACTGTTGAGATTAGCCCACATCCACTTTAACTGAATTGTCTCATTAGCACTGACCCCCCCACACTTGGTAAGGCAACTCCCATCCTTTCAGGTACTGTGTATATATACCTGCCTACGTTTTTTTTCCCCATTCCATGCATCTGATGAAGTGGGTTTTAGCCCACAAAACATTATGCCCAAATAAATTTGTTAGTCTCTAAGGTGCCACAAAGACTCCTTGTTGTTTTTGCTGATACAGACTAACATGGCTGCCACTCTGAAACCTTTCCCAAGTAGAGGACCTACACTTTCCTTCATCTTTCTCTTCCTCCTAATGTATTTAAAGAACCTCTTCTTATTGCCTTCCATGTTTCTTGCCAGGTGGCACTCATTTTGTGCCTTTGCCTTTCTGATTTTGTCCCTACACAAATTTTCTGATATTGTGCTGTTCTTTTGTACTCCTCAGCAATGTGACCATGTTTCCACTTTTTGTAGGATTCCCTTTTGATTTCCAGGTCATTAAAGAGCTCCTGATGGAGCCATGTTGACCTCTTAATGTTTTTCTTATCTTTCCTTTGCATTGGAATAGTTTGCAGTGGTGCCTTTAATATTGTCTCCTTGAGGAACTGCCAGCTCTCCTGAACACTTTTTTCCCTTAGATTTTCTTCCCACAGGATCCTATCTGCCAGTCCTCAGAGTCGCTTAAAGTCAGCTTTTTGGAAGTCCAGTAGCCTTGTTCTGCTGCGCTCCCTAGACTCATGAAATCTTTCATTTCATAATCACTGTTACCCACATCGCCTTTCACCTTCAGATTCACTACCAATTCCTCCCTGTTGGTCAGAATCCAGTCTAAAATGGATGTCCCCCTGGTTACTTCCTCACTTTCTGGAACAAAAAATTGTCTCCAAGAACTTATTGGAAATGTTGTGTTTTGCCATATTACATTCCCAACAGAAGTCTGCTTCGTTAAAGTTCCCCATTACTACTAGGTCCTATGTTTTGGATATTTCTGTTATTTGCTGTAGAAATACCTCATCTACCTCTGCTCCTGACTGGGTGGTCTATAGCAGACCCGACTAAGACATCATTCATATTTTTTAACCCTTTTATCTTTACCCAGAGACTCTCAACTGGTCTGCCTCCCACCTCCTTCTGGACCTCAGAACAAGTGTCTATATCCTTTATGTACAATGTAACCCCCTCCTCCCTTTTCTCCCTGCCTGTACAATCTGATCAAGCTATGCCCCTCTATACCAGTATTCCACCCATGAGACTTATCCCACCAAGTCTCTGTGATACCAATTAAATCATAATTTAGATTATGTACCTCTCTTTAATCAGAAAATAATAGCAAAGGAAACCCATGTTCTCTTTCTTACCTTGGTTCATGTGAGGGTCCGCTCTGCTCCAAAAGGGCAAATTCACAGCGCTGGTAAGTGTACTGGCTATATTCGATGAGGCCGCTGACTGGGTTCTTCTCCTGACAGGCAATCAGCTTTTCTAAGGGCGTACACTGGAAAGCAGTATCAAACTGGGCAGCGTAGCTGGGAGATGAGGGGGATTCCATGATGCATCTCCACTCATCCGCCTGCTTATTGATGGCATTCAAGTCATCTGGAATGTCATCTGTGGCCCACTTGCCATTTTCAGAGTTGTCATAGTTCATGAAGCGGTATCTGGGCTTCCGGGCTCGCAGGCCTGGCTCAGGAGTGTCAGTCTGTTCTGTTTGCTCAGAGGCTTGCTGTCCATTCTTTACATTTGCTTCTTCTTCCATCTTTACCTCTGTGAAAGGCAACACACTCTCCTGCAGATCTGGTTCTACGCAGGCAGCTGGAAACTCTGGCTCTGGGGCGGGAGGTGCCATTTCCGTTACTTCATTGGCTTTTACTTTGATCTGCATCCGCTCCCGTTTCTTGTCAGTGAGGGACCATTTTGGGGGGGTTGTGTTCTCCTTGTGGACCTCTCCCAGTTTTTCCAGGGCACTGAGAGTGGCGTTAACATCCTTGGCCTTTGAAAAACCAATGTTTTTTGCAAGGTTGTATGCTGTGGAGTCTGTGACATTGAACAAATAGTTACAGATTTTCTCCTTGACTTCAGCCATGATGGGAGATTCAGTATTGTCTTCTGAGCTAACCGTGGAGCTTTCCTTTTCTTGACTCTCAGAAGCTGCGTCTTTGCAATGATTCCCGTCGGCGGTGGCACTTCCTTCGTGCACGGCCCCTACAGAGCCAGATCTGTCTGCGATCCGCCACAACGGGGGCGTCTCTCCTCCTTTATGCAATTTACCTTCCTGGAGAAGTTTGTACAGATAATGATTGACTTCTTTCTTTCGGGTTTTAAGTTTATGGGCGAGTTCGTGAACTGTACAGGACTCCCCCCGCCTAAGCTGCCCTAAAATTGTCAAAATTTCTTGCTCCCTGTCTTGCCCAGCAACAGTCAGTCTCTGGAAACTCAGGTTGAAGTGGTCAAATTCCCTTTCTGATTTTCTGTAGTTGTACTGAGTTGGGGGATAAGACGGTAAACTTTGCGTTTGCTGACTGATATACGGGGGTCTAAATCTCCCAGCTGTGCCCCAGCTGTTGTGCCCACTCCCTCTAGGAATTGGTACAGCAGCTCGCGGACCCCTGATGTGTTGTTCTACTTGTGGCCTTTGTTCGCAAAATGGGTACAGGGGAGCTTCAGTGATTTGCCCCAATAGGAACTGTATCTGCTGGTTTCTGAATCTGTCGAGATTACTTCCCTGTGGGACGAGAGAGTTATTAAAAAAGGCTGGATTAGGACTGCAGTAGTTATGTTTTGGGGGTGTTTGATAAGAGCCTTTGCCTCGACCAAAACCTGTGTTCATAGCGTGCTGCTGGAATGCAAGTGTGAATCTGGGCTCTTGCACACCAGAAGAGAGGCAGCTGTGGTTCACTTTCCACTTGCACAATTGCTGCACAGCGGCCTGCCAAAAGGAAAGAACAAGGGTTCAAAACTCAATTACACTCCCAGAGGAGCCCAGAAGTACAGTATGACCAGCCTCTCCACTCCAAGACAATGTATAACCATCTTCTTTCTAAGCTTGTCTACAAACCCTGTTGCTATGCTACTCATGCATGCCAGGTAAATGAAACTGACAAAGTGTTTGTCCAAGCCCCTGCCCCAAACACAAAACTGACCTGAAAGGAATTCTGAATGAGCCTAACAATGAGAAACAACTTCATTCTTAAGACTCAGCACCCTCACTGGTTGTTGGATATTTCAGGCTGGCTCAATCATGATCATATTTTGCCCATCCATTGTGCCCTACATCTAAGGATCTCAGTGCGCTTTCCAAGCACGATTCTCCCATTTCACATATGGGAAAACAAGTCCCAGAGAGGTCAAGTGGCTTGCCAAGCATCACACAGTGAGTCTGCAGAGATGGAAATAGAACACAAACTCCTAACTTGTGTCTCAGTCCACAAGAACATTCCTTCCTCCCTTGATAGAGTGTGACCTATACAACTCATTCTCTCATTTCACGATGCTTTAAAGAGATAAGATACATGGGAACCAGATAGCGTAGAGGGTTGGTAATAGGATGCAGAGCCTTTTAGGACTGCAGTTCAAATCCAGCTCACACCAGTCACAAACGTGGCAACGTCATTTGATTACAAGTGAATTTTGGTCTGAGTGGTCAGGCTGGAACCTGGAATGATACACTCGATTTTTTAAAATTAAAGAAAAAGCTAGCCACTACTATTGATGGGATGCTCTAATCCTACCCAAGCGTGACAGCAGCCGAATGTGAACATAAAGTGACAGAAACCATATCCCCAACAGAACATTTACGCCCCAGATCTTTATAAGGGAACCTGTGCAGGAACAGAACTGATTACTTACACCCCCACACAGAAAGCGACCAAGTGGGGGATGTAAGTGGATAGATAATTACATCACCTTAAAAATAGGGAGAAAAACACAGGACACTGCAAGTGAGGTAATTAGTAAGTGCTTGCACAATGACTCAGCTCAAGAGTACCCCAGACACCAGCCATGCCACTTAGCATCAGCCTTATTGTGCAGAATCAAAGGCCATGTCTACACGTGCAGGCTTACTGCGGCACAGCTGTACCGATCCAGAGAGAGAGCTCGCTCATTGACATAATAAAACCAGCTCAACGAGCGGTGGGATGACAGCGCTGTCCACACGACTGTTTGTGCCAGCAAAACTTATGTTGTTCAGGGGTGTGTTTTTTCACACCCCTGAGCAACATTGTCGACATAAGTGCTAGTATAGACATGGTCAACGTTCTAAGGCCATTTGAAATTTCACTTGCACTAAACAGTGTCACAAACAGCCCCCGCTTGCATTTTCTCCTGGTTCACCCCATACTGATACCAAGTGATGTGCTCCGGATTTTGAGTGCAGCAGGCAGGAGCGCTACATCTCCTTCTTAAAAAGAACAGGAGGACTTGTGGCACCTTAGAGACTAACCAATTTATTTGAGCATGAGCTTTCGTGAGCTACAGCTCACTTCATCGGATGCTTATGCTCAAATATATTTGTTAGTCTCTAAGGTGCCACAAGTACTCCTTTTCTTTTTGCAAATACAGACTAACACGGCTGCTACTCTGAAACATCTCATTCTTGTTACCCAAGGGTAATGAGCATCCCTTTTCCTGCACACGGCCATCACAGTTCTATTAGTTACTAGGAGACACACATCTGTTCCACTGGCCAAGTTTAAAAAGAAATCCTTAGAACACACAATATGCCTGGAAGAGGAAGGAAGGGTTTAGAAGTTGCTCTTACCTTGTTGTTGCCCAAGCTGACAAGTACAATTCATTTAACTGATCAGAAGGTAAAGAACTGTTCCCAAACTGTAAACTATCTCCACTTCACCTTGAATGGTCCCTTAGAATATGAGCTAATTACTTATGCTAAACTATCTGTCTGATCTTGTACCTAGCTGTGACACTCTTACTGCCGTTCCCAGACCTGAAAAAGAGAACTGTGTATTTCAAAAGCTTGTCTCTCTCCCCAACAGAAGTTGGTCCAACAGAAGATATTGCCTGCCCCACCTTGTCTCTCTAACCACAGACACACACTGCTAGGAGAAGTTGAAAGGCAACTGAAACACTGACGGGAGCAGCTCTTCCCTGTGCCAGCCAAACAGTCGCAGGCAGAGCTCACAAATGGCTGCTAGATACAGAAAAGCTCAGTACCTCTGCACTTTTTACAAACAACAGAAACAGGCTAATCACCCCTTCCCCTCTGCCCAGCATGGAGCTAACAACTAATCAGCCACTCGGTCAACTTAAAATGGCTCCAAGCTAAGTTTCGGTTTCATTTTCTTCCAGCTAACTCTCACTTCTCTGTTTTGCCTGGTGTCCTGTTTCACTGAGGGTTGGGCAGCCCTTAGCGCCCAGGGCACGTCTGTTCCATAATCCCAACAGGAGAGAGCAGAGCTTTCATGCAGAGCCCACACATACATCCCCTTCTACCCATCTCGTGCTGCAGCTGGCTCTGGTTTAAAACAGTGGCTTACAAACTTTTAATCAAACTGTACTACGCAAAAAGAATGAGGAGTCTGGTGGCATCTTAAAGACTAACAGATTTATTTGGTCATAAGCTTTAGTTGCTTTTGTGGATACAGACTAACACGGCTACCCTCTGTACTCTGCAGTGACTCTGCAGTCAGGAACTGTCTCACATTCCTGGGCGCATTCCTGGTCCTCAAGACAGCTGGTTCTAGTTTCCTTTTTGTTAGAACCTGGTGAAAGAAAGGGTGTGCATTTCTCCACTCCACTTCCAAGTGGCAGGAGTGGGGGAGACTTGAAAAGGGCTCTTTGGTGGAAGATTTTGTTTTGCAGGAATTTAAAGCCATAAATCAGATTACTGAGAACATTCCTCTCTCCGTTCCCAGGACACTCGCACCTGTGTTCCTGAACTGTGGTGTGAAGCTGACTAGAGTCTGGCAGGGATGCTAGGGGCTGAACCGCGCTCTGACTTCCCCTGTGGCCTTGAGGAAATCGCTTCTCAAGCTATGTCTACACTACATCATTTACAACTGCGCTGCTGCAGCACTTCTGGTGAAGACGCTCTAAACTGACGGGAGCCAGCTTTCCCGTCAGCTTAATACCTCCTTCCGTGAGAGGCGGTAGCTACGTTAGCGGGAGAAGCTCTCCCGCTGACACAGCACAGTCTACACCGGTGCTTAGGTCAGTGTAACTTATGGTGCTCAGGGGTGTTGATTATCCACAACCCTGAGCAACGTAAATTATACCAAGGTAATTTGCAGTGTAGAGAAGGGCTAAGAGCTTGATTCCCTGGCTGTATAAAAAGGTTACATGACTCCCCTAGCTGACAGGAGTGTTGTGAGGATTCATTATGTATTGTCTGTACAATGCTTTGAAGGTAATGAGTGCCAAGACCATTAATTACATTTGTAGTTTTTAAGGGCACGTCTACCCATACAGCACTGCAGCACGTCTGGTGAAGTCACAATAAAGCTACTTCTTGTCCCTGATGCGTACCCTGGATTGCCAGCAATTTCAAGAGCCTGGAATTCTGCCAGCCTTTCCTTTGAGGAGGCAGTGGATCAAGTGGACAGAGCACTGGGACGTGAATCCAGAGAACCACTGACCTCCTGTGTGACCCTGGGCAAGTCACTTCCCCTGTCTGTGCCTCCTTTTTCCCCTCCCCCACACCCTTTGTCTTGTCTATTTGGACTGTAAGATGTTTGGGGCAGTGACTGTCTCTTACTGTCTGTATGCACAGTGTCGGCTCTGATCTCAACTGAGGCCCCTAGACACTACTGTCGGCAGCCTCTATTGCAGAGATCCCCTGGGGGGATGCAGAGGAATGTTTGGAGGGAGCGTGATGGAACCGACACCCAGCTCCGCTCCTGGCCCAGCCCCGGCCACCAGCCCCTCACCCAGGGCACCGGCTGCGGGCCTGCACTCAGGGCACTAGCTGCCAGCCCTGCTTCCGGGTCTCTGCTTCCAGATGTGGCTGCTGGCCCCAGCCCTGTCCTGCCCCAGCCCCCAACGGTAGCCCCAGCCTTGGCCCCCTTACCCGGTCCACGTGCCTCTCCCAGAACTGGGGGGGGGGGAGGGGGGAGCGTGCACTAGAGTAAGCGGGGACATGAGGTAAAAAGTTTGGGAACCACAACCCTATTGGCAACTGTGGGGGTGCAGAAGAGTGAGTTTTATTTTCCCTCTACAATTTATTCATTCTTTCCCCTTCTAGTGAGCAAACAGACTGGCAAATGAATTTTTCTCTTAAATTATTGAGAGATGGCAGGCACAAGGGGACTGTCACCCCAGATCAGTGGTCCATCCATTTTGTATCCCGTGTGACATCAGCCTAACCTTGCTCTCAGTAAACCTTATCAGTTAAACAAGGGTTGACATTTCATCCTGACCACAGTTTATGCTCTGAAGCAAGATCAATGGCCCTGGTAACTTTATCTTAACGTTACACTAGCTAAGTGTTTGATATTCATATAAACATCTAATCTTGTTTTAATCCTGCTAAACTATCTGAATAAATATTGTCCCAACAAGTTCTGCAATTTAATATTGATGTAAAAAAGACGTTCTTTTACCAATTGTAAGGTATGCTGCTTTTTAATTGCATTGAATTTTTCCTTGTTGTGTTAAGGAACCAAGTGAAAACATGAAGCCTTGCAATAGATATTTATAAATTACTCTTGGGGTGGAAAGCAGCTACATCTCCCTCTCTGGATTAGGAAAGGGCTCTCTTTCGCAGTGGAATGATGATGTCTAGGGCTCTCCATCTATCTCCACTCCACTTCCTTACGACAGCTGGCCCAGCCAATTGCTAACCTGCCACCTGCTCAAGTGCACATCATTCTATTCCTTCAGCAACCTGGGGCAACTGTTCATCTCTCCTGCATCATCCTGCCTCTGAGCTGATGTGTTTGGTGCTGAGGGAGGATGTGCTAGTGAATGAATGTGGTCACATGGCAGTTCCTCATACGGGCATTTCATAAGGAAAGAGTATGAATTTCTTCAAATCAAATCCCTTTCCCAGCCTTGATCCCACACCACCATTCTTAATTACTTGACCTGCTCCTTTAGGCACACCCCGGTGACATTAAATGTATCTGCCCCACTTAAATTGATCTGTGCGCCCCACTGCGGGACAGTGCATGTGTGAAAACCCAGGAACATGCTCCTTCCATCATAGCTAAGTATATCTGGGCTCCCTCCTTCCATCATAGGTAAGTATATCTGGGCTACCTGTGGGGTGCAGGGAGGGAAATGAGCGGGGGAGGGGTGCCATACACCAGGGAGGGGGGAGAATGAGCAAGGGGAGGGGCGACTGAGCAAGAGGAAGGGTGCAATGCACTGGGAGGAATGAGCAAGGGGAGGGGTGTCAGGCGGGGGGACGGGTGCCATGCACCCGGGGAGGGGGAGGCAAGAGCGAGCACGGGGGGAGGGGTGCCAGGCGGGAGGAGGGGGAGGCAAGAGCGAGCACGGGGGGAGGGGTGCCAGGCGGGAGGAGGGGGGGGCAAGAGCGAGCACGGGGGGAGGGGTGCCAGGCGGGGGGAGGGGGAGGCAAGAGCGAGCACGGGGGGAGGGGTGCCAGGCGGGGGGAGGGGGAGGCAAGAGCGAGCACGAGGAGGGGGCTCCCACGCCCCGGTGCTGCCCCAGGCCCCCCCCGCAGAGCCTGGGATTACAATGCGGCCAGGGCTCCCCGCCCCTCCCAGCGGCCTCCTTACCCCCCTCGGCCGCCGCCGCCGCCTCTGTTGTGCGGAGGGAGACCCGGCCAGGAGTGATGACGCGCAATGCACGCGACCCCCCCCCCGCGACTGAGCGGAGCCACGTGCGGAGCCCAGCGCGTGCCTCGCTACTGCTCGGCGCAGCGGGGCCTCCGCTTCGGAGCCTGCCCCAGCCTGCGAGGCTCCTGTTCATGCCGCCCGGGGCGCTGGGTTTCCCCTCCTCGCAACGGGGAGAGTCCTGCCGGGAGAACAGTCTAGCCAGAAGCACCCATCAGTAAGACCCATGTGACTTGGAAGACTCCCCCCGCAACAGATCTCCTCCAGCTACCCTCCCCATAGTCACCACCGCTCCGTTAATGACAGACACACAGGCCCTTCCAGCTAGATACGCTTTGGGGAAAATCCCTGTTTAAGTCAAGACCAAAAAGTCATCTCACTGGGAGAAACAAACCTCACAGCTGCTGGCTAAGTCTCTGACTAAAAGAGAGAGGGACGATGCAGAAGTGCCAGCAGATTTCACTGTCCCATTCCCAAACCAACTTAACATGCCCTTTACAAAGAGCAGGAATAAATCCCCTTCTGTGTCCAGCTCTGCCTCCTTTCGCTGTGGTTCAGATTCACTTTTGTTTCCCCAGCTTGCTTTTACTCTCACTTCGATCCCACAGCTCAATTTTTTTCACAGAAGAAGTGGAGCTTGGGAGGCAAGCGCCATTACAGATGTCTTAGCTACCACAAATTACTGTCTGTATTGGGCCACTCATTACCACTTCAAAAGTTATTTTTCCTCCCTTGGTATCCTGCTGTTAATTGATTTATCTCCTTAGACTGACCACACTTGGTAAGGCAACCTCCATCCCTTCCTGTATTTATACCTGTTCCTGTATTTTCCACTCCACGCATCAGATGAAGTGGGTTCTAGCCCACAAAAGCTTATGCCCAAATACATTTGTTAGTCTCTAAGGTGCCACAAGGTCTCCTTGTTGTTTTTGATAATACGGAAGTTAGATATGGACAAACTCTCAAGACACAGCTGGTCTTCCCCCAGTCCCACCACCAGCCCTGGGTCAGTGCAGCAGTTTCCCTGTTCTCTAACATGCTGAGCACCAGCTCTCAGCTATGTATTTTAGGAAGCCCACTGTGTTTTGTTCTGCGTATCCAGTAATTTAAGAATGATCAAGTTACATGAGTAACAAATTATGTGCAGTGTATATTACTACACACAACTTCTATTTGTGGGCACCAACATTTACTAGCCTTGGAAATAACTGCTGATCTAGGCCTCAATCAACATATACCTATATTCATCCTCAAAAGGAGTCAATATCTGATTTCACTAGGAACAGATGTGTTCCTCTAATTAGAAACTGTCTTCATGCACATTTGCTACTGAAGCTAACGAACTCATCTGTTTTTCAGACCAGCCATCATTACTGAGGATAATAATGCTTTGCTGGCTCACAAAGGTGTTGTGAGGAGAATTCTTCAGTTCCTGAGTGCCTCACAAACATGACAGTGATGGAGGCCACAACACTATCTAGATAGGAAAAACATTTTAGCCCTTTTAAAAAGCACATGCCATATAATCAGTCCTATACTGCCACCATCTGTTCATTTTGTAGTTTAAAACAAAAAAACACAATCTGAACTTTAAAAGGACCATATTCCATTGCAACAGGTAACATTTAGCTAATCTGTGTCTCCAAAAGGTCCACTTGAAGAGATGTTTCAGAGTAACAGCCATGTTAGTCTGTATTCGCAAAAAGAAAAGGAGGACTTGTGGCACCTTAGAGACTAACCAATTTATTTGAGCATAAGCTTTCGTGAGCTACAGCTCACTTCATCGGATGAAGAGAGAGGTCCTGGTTTCCCAGCCAAACACTGTGCTTGCTTCCTGAAAGCTTCCACATCAAGTAGAAAGTGACAGTATCTCCCATTCTTTTCAGATCAAAATAACCATGTTGGTGCCTATGAGTTTCTGTTACTTGGATAAATACCCTAAGAATAAGACAGGCTAGACAGCACGTTTCCAGGTGGCTACCGCTCACCGAGGAATGCACTCCTTGGAGCATCTTGTATGGCTATCATGAAACAAAACTTTGTAAAATTGGGTATATAAGTTTACCTGACCTTTGTAACACTGAAAATCAGGCCCTGGATCTCCATGACAACCAGAGATGCTGAGCATCCAACATCAGCAGTCAAAGTCAGTGAGAGCTATAGGTGTTCAATACTTCTGCCCCAAAACTCTGTTTGGGTTCCCCATACCCTGTTAGCATTCATAAATTATAGGTCTGTTACATTCATGAAACCAAAAATAACTCCGAACAAATCAAAACAGATCTGTACATTCAGGAAGATGGACATCCTCTGCTCCCATCTCATAAATCAAACTCTCCCCCAGGGCTTTAAACTCCAGGCCTTCCTTTCTATCCCAACCAAGCAAAAGATCCACTAATGCCCTTGCCTGCTAAGCTCACTTGTACACCCCAACGGAAAATAATCCCTAGTCTTCCATTCGTCCTTTCAAGATGCTGGGGACCTTTGAGACAAAAAGTGTCACTTCCTCCCTCTAAGTCTCTCCGAAAAGCATCCTCTTACGCTGTGCAAAAGGGTACTGCCCGACCGTCATTCTGACGGCGGACAGGCCTCTTCTCCCCCTAGAAGTCAGTAGAGAAGCGTGGCCGTTGAACACTGCGGTCTGCCTGGCCGGTTCGGTGCCAGCCGCTGACTGGGACATGCCAAACATCACTTTAAGCTCCCCATCCCTAGCAGAGAGGGAGGAGATTTAACGGCACCAGACGACTCCCTGGGAGTGTTCAGCAGGGAGCACTTGGCCACCCACTCCCCCGCCCCACCCATCTCTCCGCAGCAACGGGACCCCCGGAGCAGGGCAGGGAGAGGCCCCCCGAAGGGCAGGTCCCACGCCGCCCCACGGGAGGCCCGGCGGGAAGGGAACCGCCGGGTCCGGCCGCTGGGTTCGCGCCCCTCCTTGGAAGCGGGTTTCGGCGGCGCTGGGCGGTTGGGGGGTGGGGCGGGGGGGGGACCGGACGAGGCCCCCCCCGGCGCGTGCTGCAAAGCCCGGGGGGTGGGGGGACGACACGAGCCCCCTCCCTAGATATGGCCCCTCGCCGGCCACACCGCGCATGCGCCCCCCCCGTGCAGCCTCACTGCGCACGCGCTGCCTCGAGGCGCTTCCCGCTTCTCCCCCCCCCCCCCGCGCGCGCGCGCCATCCCCCGCCGCATCTCGCCCCCGCCCGGCCTCTCACCGCTGCGCCGCTGCCGTCCTGGGACGCGGGAGCCGAGTGGCTGCGGGGCGCCGCCTGCTCCGCCTTCCCCTCCCCCCGCCGGAGACCCCGCTCTCCTCAGCGCCGCGGAACCTGGCGCGGGCCGATGGCGTCACAGCGCGACGGGGCGAGGGGCGGGCGCCGCGCTAAAGCACGTGACCCCGCGTGCACCAGGTGATCTGCCCCGCAGGGACCCCGCCCCGCCTCCCTCCCCTCAGAGACCCCCCCCGGGAACAGACCCCGCCCCCCGGGGTCCCTCCTCCCCTCAGGGACCCGCCCCGGGAACAGACCCCGCCCCCCGGGGACCCTCCTCCCCTCAGAGATCCCCCCACAGACCCCCCCCCGACACCCCTTCCCCTCAGAGACACCCCCCGGGAACAGACCCCGCCACCCGGGGTCCCTCCTCCCCTCAGGGACCCCCTCGGGAACAGACCCCGCCCCCCGGGGTCCCTCCTCCCCTCAGGGACCCGCCCCGGGAACAGACCCCGCCCCCCGGGGTCCCTCCTCCCCTCAGGGACCGCCCCCGGGAATAGACCCCGCCCCCGGGACCCCCCTCTCCTCAGGGACCCCCCCACAGACCCCCCCCCGACACCCCTTCCCCTCAGAGACCCCCTCGGGAACAGACCCCGCCCCCCGGGGACCCTCCTCCCCTCAGGGACCCCCCAGGATCAGACCCCACCCCCAGGGCACCCCCCAACCCCCCTCTCCTCAGGGACCCCCCACAGACCCCCCCAACACCCCTTCCCCTCAGAGACCCCCCCCCGGGAACAGACCCCACCCCCCGGGGTCCCTCCTCCCCTCAGGGACCCCCCAGGATCAGACCCCACCCCCAGGGCACCCCCTGACCCCCCTCCCCTCAGGGACCCCCCCGGGAACAGACTCCCCCAATACCCCCTCTCCTCAGGGACCCCCAGGAACAGACCCTACCCCTTAGGGCACCCCTTCCCCTCAGGGACCCCCCACAGACCCCCCCCGACACCCCTTCCCCTCCAGGACCCCCCCACAGACCCCCCCTCCCATCAGGGACCCCCTGGGAACAACACCATCCCCTGGGGCACCCCTGACACCCCTTCCCCTCAGGGGTCCCCCAGGAACAGATCCAACCCCCAGGGTACCCCCTGACACCCCCTTCCCCTCAGGGACCCCCCACAGACCCTCTGACACCCTCTCACCTCAGGGACCCCCCTGGAAACAGACCCCACCCCCCAGACACCCCTTCCCCTCAGGGGTCCCCCACCCTGGAACAGGCCCCATCCCCTAGGGTACCCCCTGACACCCCCTTCCCCTCAGGACCCCCCCAAAAACTGGCCCCACCCCCCAGGATACTCTCCGTTGGAATGCCCCTGGGATATTTCCCCTTCCCTTCAGGCCCCCACCACCCCTGGTGGATATCTCCGTTCCCCGCACGGATCCCCCCTGGAACGGACCCCAACCCCTGGGATATTTTCCCTTCTCTTCGGAATCCCCCCACAGGAACAGACCTCCCCAGGATACCCCCTCTTTCCCTGTACCTCATGAGACATCCATCCGTTGATGGACAGGCTTCCCCCCACTACTGGGTGCCATCTCTGAGGTACCGAAAAAGGGACATGCGAGATGATGCTGAGCCCATAAAATTGGCCTGCTGGGAGTGTGTAGTGAGCGTCCCGACAGATTTCCCAGGAGAGCAACTTCAGAAAAGGGATGATCCTGAGCAAACCTGGATAGATAGCAACCCTACGCTCCTTACTCCCACAGTCCACGGCACTCTCCTACCCCCCTTCAGCCCCCAGGGGAAGGCGATTGCCTCCCCCCCAACTGGAGCCTGCCTGGGGTTGCATTCCCCCCGTACCTCAGAGGTGTGCTTCTCGCCTTCCCCTGCTGCAGGGTCCGTGCAACGTGACAGGTTAACAAGCTTTTAAAACTGTCAGATGTTTCTTGGTCTTTCTCTGGAGTCTCAGAAGTGAGGGGTCATCAGCGACACTGAATGCACTAAGGATGCAGATGGGGATCAGACATTTGCATGAATAAGAACATCCACAGTTACATCAGATAGGATCGATGTATATAAGGAATAGAATACCTCTTGGGGCAGGGTATGAGCTACACAATGGGCTTCTTTGGCCTGTGTTATGCCGTGGTCAGACTAGATGACTGTAATGCAGTGGTTCTCAAACTTTTGAACTGGTGACCCCTTTCACACAGCAAGCCTCTGAGTGCAACTCCCACTTATAAATTAAAAACACTTTTTTTTAATATTTAACACCATTATAAATGCTGGGGGCAAAGCGAGGTTTGGGGTGGAGGCTGACAGCTTGCAACCCCCCATGTAATAACCTTACGATCCCCTGAGGGGTCCCAACCCCCAGTTTGAGAACCCCTGCTGTAATGGGCCTCCCTGGCCTTAAACTCTGTCAAAGCCAGTTGCTGTGGCCTACGAGGAAGTCTACGAACAGACTGTGTTTGTAATTATCTGCTACGTGGTTTCTTGCTGCTGATCCAGAGTTCTGCGGAACAGGAACTTATATCTCCTCTGGTCCCTACCCTCTGTAATCTGGATGTTTCCTCCTTTATTGAGGTCCTGGCTGGGGAATGTTGCAGTCTATTCTCCTCCCCAGTCCCTGTTTAAAAGGCAACTTCCATCCTCCCTTCCCTGAACTTCTGCCGATAGATGCCCCAGTTCGGGATTTGCCTTTCTCCCTACCCTTCCTCTTCTGTGAGACCGATACCTCTTCTCCCAATGTACAGAGTCACACGCTGGACCTTTGACTTTTCAGGGGCAGATGGGATGAATAAATGTCTTTATGGAGGATAGGGGCCCAGCATCTTCTCATGAACCATCCCTGGGGTTCAGAGAGAGTGTCATGAGATTTCAAAATCTCATCACACAAAGCACATTCTAATGATTTGGCATCAATGTGTCATAATGTTTCTTCAAAATGTTATGAAATAGCCAGGAGAAATGTAGGCCTGTAAACTGGGCCTGTACTCAGCCTGAGGGATCAGACAGGGAGCAGCCTTGGATCTAGTGCTGGATACGAGGTTCAGTCCAGCCTCATGTATTAAATAGCGGTATAGCCCTGGGTATTAGAGTGGTTGCTCTCAGGTTCATCCTTCTCTGTGGGAGCCTGCTTTACTGAGAGTGATAATGTTGGACTGGAAAACTGGGTTATCTCTTGAGTGTTTTTTGAAGAGGGCTATGGGAATGTTCAATATTCCGGAGAGCGTAGCTCTTCCCTTAGACAATAAGTGTGTTTTACTTATAGGTGTCATCCATTAGGGCAAGAAATAGACATCTTGGCAAGGGACCATTTCACTTGTGAGTAGCACGCACTCTTCTCTTTAATAGCGCACACTGGCTACAAGACGGCTTTAGGAAGAATGCACTTTCATGAATATTTTATTTACTGCTGAATTGAGTGAATCCTAATATTGAGGGACAGCCCAGAGGAAAATGGCATCCGGGCCTGACCTGCCTTACTCCTCAATAGACAAAGAAGCAAGATTAAAGTTTTGTGGATACCCAACTGCCTTTAACTTCCAGCCAGACATCTGCTACAGAAGGGAAGAAGGGACCCCACTTCAGCATCTCCACTGGAAGGGTTGCGTAATGGTCAGTCTGGGAGAGGGAAAAAGTAATAAGTGCAGGCAGCTAATGAGGATTCTCCCTTGAATTAGCTGGTTGAGTTGCTAGTTTTGGATTCAAGGGCCCTCTGACCTTGCATTGCATTGCCAGCGATGTTAGTAGTCTGCAAAGTTCAGAATGTCCCCAGCTCCAGCTTCAGTATGAGTAAAGGCTGCTCACGGCCTAGGTTAGAGGCAACAAAGTATTCGACGGGAAGGTGCTAATGAACTGTCGGCTATCTCTAATTTCTATGGTTCCCGCTCTGCACTGAGCAGAGAAGAGCTGATGCTGCTGATTTCAGTTCTTAATAAAATTTCTATTTGAAAAAACAAAACAAAATTAACCACCCCATCATTCTTTTCCCCATGTCACTTTCCAGGAACATGGAGGCGGACTCATCCATCCTGATTAAAAAACAGCTTCATCCCTCAAATACTGCGGATTCTCCATCTCATAAGGTGAAACCCCTCTTAATTGTATTAGTATGAAAACGAGTGGCATAGAACAGATTGTTCGTGTCTGTTGCGTTGTTTCTTTCCTGTAAATAGTTGTATGTAATTTACCATCTGGCAAGGAGATCAAAATATCTAGACAGCAACTACTTTGAACACAAAAAGTAAAGGAGTACTTGTGGCACCTTAGAGACTAACCAATTTATTTGAGCATGAGCTTTCGTGAGCCACAGCTCACTTCATCAGATGCATACCGTGGAAACTGCAGCAGACTTTATATATACACAGAGACTTTGAACACAGTATGAGTAGCATAAAGTGTCATGGTGTAAGGTATGGGTTTTCCACCTGAAGGGTAAGGTGGTCAGTGTAATGTTTTTGACACCATGTCATGTTGTTGTTGGTTTGCATGGGTATAACTGGTAGGCAGTAGTTGCACCTCACAAGTAATTCAGACAGAGAAGGTAAAGCCGCAGTTCTGCATTGTGTGTGGCTGGACCCCACACCGGAAGCTCAGGAATCCACTGCGTGGAGCTCATTGCAGGACTGGGGCCTGAGGCAGCAAGCAGACTTTACTGGTAGCTTCGAAAAAGAATTGCATTACAGCTAACAGTGAGCTTTTTCCTAAGCACTGACAGCATTTTCATTCAGTTTAATAGAACTTGTATGACTATCTGTAGGAGCTCCGTTTGGTGATCCTGGTAAATTGCAGTCAGCACCCTCTGGGCAAGTCATTAATGTGTCCTTAGTATGACTGTAAAAAAACCAGTCATATAGAAATGTAAATGTAATGAACCCATCATTTTTAGACTTGTAACTCATAAGGGCACATTGATGCCCCAATGCTGTGAAGACTTACATGTGTATTTAACTTTGCCACCAGGAGTAGTTCCACTGATTTCATTTGGGACCATGCACAGTAGTAAAGCTAAGCAGGTGCATTAGTCTTTGCAGGATCGGGACCTTGTGCTTTAGACCCAATGGAACTCATTCTCTTCCTTGGCATAAAAAAATGAAAGCGAAGATTCTCATGTGACTCGAGGGGCTGGGGATCTGAGACAGACACCACGTATCATGAGACTCATGATAAAATTACAAGAATTGGCAACACTGGCAAGTGAGGGGTAAGATGCTCCCCTTCTGATGTGGGGGGAGGGGTAGATGGAGCACTTCACACCCACTTTGCACTGGTGTAAGTCACTCCACAGGATGCAGGGCAGGGAAGACTCAAGCCCTAGATCTGTTCAGTTTTTTATTGCTCGTGATCATTCTGTAAATTGAAACAATCTTGATTAATTTAGTGCTTATTTGTTATTCTTAAACCCAACAGAGCCTCTCTTTCCCGCACAGGAATGATCTATAGTCTGCCTTGGAATAATCTATGCTAGGAATTATGGGGCTATAGATCATTATGCAATGTAGACATTTACATGCAACGAGTTTCAGCTAATCAATGGGAGCTCATCCTTAGGTCTCCTTATTTATGGAAAATTGGCTGGATTCCAAACTCCCTTCAATAGGAATGCGGCTCACTGCTCTGCAGATTGCAAGTTGCCAAAGTCACATCTTTAATAACTGCCGTTTTATCTATTTAATTTTAAAAGAAACCTTAATACCCTGTTTTGGAGTAGCAGCCAGGTTAGCCTGTATTCGCAAAAAGAAAAGGTGTACTTGTGGCACCTTAGAGACTAACAAATTTATTTGAGCATGAGCTTTCGTGAGCTACAGCTCACTTCATCGGATACCCTGTCTGCATCCTGGAGTTGTAACGACAAACACTCACTTGTTGTTTGGGAACGGGCTGGGCGAGTGAGTTTATACTGGAGATAAGGAGCTTGCCTGGGGCCAGTGTTTAATAACTGATTAATGGGTCGGAGTACAGAGAAATGTGGGCACGGTATAGTCACTGAGTCAGTAATTACGGTGGGCTGTTTGGCAGCCCTCGCAAACTGGTTGACATTGCTGAAGCACAGGAAGATGACGTGCTTTCATTTCATGCTCTGCATTATCTGCTGAGATTCAGCAAGTGCACCCGGCCGAGGGGGACATGGGGCTCAGTCAGCTCTTGGCTCTGTGAGGGTGGGGGATCCGGGGCTGGTTTGCTGTAGCTCTACAAAGTGCTTCTTCCCTGCATAGTCCTTCCTCCTGGGAGATGGAGAGCTGGGTCCAAGTTGTTTGCTCTCCTAAAAGGTTGCAGAGAGCTCTCCAGAGGCCACACGGTGGCAGCATTTGCTCAAGAAGCAGCTAGGCAAGGAGATTCTGGAACCTGCAGCTAGGGTCTGATTGCGATGTATTGCTTTTCTCTGTAGCACATGTCCCCCATCCAACTTTCTGTTCTAAGGATAGTTCTAGTACAAGGCTGCCATTCCCACAGAGCTTCATTTTAAACCGCTTTCAAGGACACTGGAACCTCCACTCTCTGCTCCTGACGCCAGCCTGTTCTCACCAGGCAGAGAAGGGCTGGTGGCCTTGATTTGTAGTGGCCCTTCTTTTTGCTCCCCTAACCCAACAGCCTATGTTTTTATTTAAGATGAATGGATTTCTGGGGTGGGTGGTGCTGGATTAATAGCCCTGGAGTCTCCTCGTTACCCATGGAACAGGTACAAACTTCTCCCACGCCCATGCACTGTCTTTGCACTGGGTGGGTCAGCTCAAGATAGGATCAGTTCTGGCCTCCTGGCAGAGGCTCCCAGCGAGAAGTAAGGGGGTTTTGTCACATAGCGCTAAAAACTAGACTGATGACACTCCTTCATTTCACATAGACCCCACAACGGGTAGCACTGGCTTCCCTTGGGGTCCATGCAAACCAGTGACCTAGACTGGAAAGTCTCTACATCCCATGTGCCTTCAGTTCCCCTTTACATTTTTTTCAATATTTGTTGTTGTTGCTAAAAGCCTTGTGACAATATCACAGTGTGTGAGTGAACAGACATCCATCAGGGTGTGTTAAAGACGGTACCTTTGTTCCAACATGAGCATGGGACGATTAACAATCCTGCCAAGCAAAGTGTCACTGGTACAAGTCCATTACATTAGCACAAGACACTAGTGAAATGATAGGTGAATGAGCTGGTATGGACCATTAACCAAACAACGTGTAAACTGACTTGTGCACGTGCACTAGGAGGTAGGTTGCACATGGCAATGTACCACCTGGTCTGCTTGTCCTGTGCATGAAGAAGGCTGCGTCTCCCTGGGTCTGTCATGAGGGTTTCTGCTGCTTTGTCAGAACTGCTGTTTCCGCACCGGAGGGGAGAGGGTTTTCATTCCTAAAATGTGGCGGGAAGGCAGCTCACTTCCACCTCCTTGTCCCTTGCTAATGTCTAGAGTGGGGTGGGTTTCCAAGCTTTCTGGTGGGTCCCAGAAATGAGCTGTATTATCTGGGGCATTGCACACGCTGTTCCTTTCAGGATTTCTTGCTGTTGAATGAATGATTGAACCTGAGCTTTGATAAAACTGAGGCAGCTGCCGTGGCTGTTCTCCAGGGAAATGTCAGCAAGAATTACGCATCTTGCTAGCTCTGGGTGTGGGGAGGGAGGGAAGCCAGGCTCCGGGGAGAGCAACCATGTCTGTCCAGCTGTTGGTTACACACTTGCCTGGTCCGACAGCGTGATGACATTCTCACATTTGCACAGCTTGCCTTTAGTCTATTAAAGTTGTGCCATTGCAAAACAGGTGCGGATGCTGCAGGGGGATCAATGTCAGGAGCTGAAATCGAGGAGCTCCCCCATCAGCTATAGCAGTGGAATGTGTTAGCATCCTTAGGGCTGTTCCACAAGGCAGGACGTCTTAGTACAAAGAGGCATCGGAACATTTTGATTCTCAGGCAGTATCCCTGGCTGACCAGGCATCGGAACATTTTGATTCTCAGGCAGTATCCCTGGCTGACCATCCCTTGACGTATAACACCGGCTAAGCTGCAGGCATAGCCAGATCCAGCTTGGGGTGTTCTGCAGGGCAGGCCAGGGCTGTCCTTATCTGGAACCCAGAAACGCAGGGATGCCTAATTGAATTTAGTCTGTAGCATTTATAGGATGCCAGTCGTTGTAGTAAGTAGTTGGCATGTCCTAACCCGCAGTGTGCTATCGTGAACCATGATCCCAGGCCATGCTATGCGAGGGGGACTGTAGTCATGCTGGGCTGCCCTTCGATTTTGAAGAGGAGGGTGCCCCATTTTTATGGAAGTCAGGTGTGGGCCTCAGCATAGGCTGCTGGTGAAAATATTTGTCACCCCACATCGTCCGCTCCTGGCCTGTGGGCCTGGGTCCTGCTCCGGCCTCCTGCCACTCAGATTTGGAGGCGCCCGCCACAGTGGCATTTGGCATGTATGTCTGTGTGCAGGTGAGGCCCTGCCCCTGGGGGAGGACCTCACCTGCCCCTGGGGGAGGGCAAGGAGTCTCCTGCCTCCCCTGGGATTCCTTTCCCCTGCACAATCACCTGAGGATCTCCCTGCTTTCCCTGGGACTTTCATCCTGTCCCACCAAACCTTCCTGGGAAGTGCAGCTCAGGCCCCTACCGGGATTCTACCCACCAGGAATCCAGCGTGCAGGTGGGGCCCTCCCCCCGCTACACCCCATGCCCTCCCTGGCCCTGGCAGATATGGGCATTACCTGCTGAACTGGGCATCCACGTGGGCAGCAGGGTGGCTCAGAAAACAGACGGGGGAGGCTGAGCCCCCTCTAGCCCTAGCCACCTGCTGCCTATGGGCCATGGGCTCCTGGCCCATGGCCGGCCCGGGTCTCATTTGGGGATAACATGGAGGCTCTGCGATGGCAGTAGCTGTACTGTCTTGGTGTCCCAATGGCTAAGAAGACCTCTGCTCATCTGGGCCAGCTGGATACCACACTATTTAGTGCTGCTGCTTTCCACGGCAAAGGAAAGAAGCTTTCATGCTGTTCCAGAACATTCTGTCCCAGTTGAGCTCTGTCAGGCTGTCGCTCAAAAGCATAAGCACCAAGCTCAGGGCAAACTGGTAAGAGCCAGGGCACAAACCCCAGATTGCCTGGGAGTTCTATACTTAGATTTCACCAACAAATTATCAAGCGTAAACTTTCCAGGCACCATAACAGCCTAAATATGGAGTCACTGGCCGTCCCCTCGGGTCCTCTGCTCTGTCACGCCACCTACCTTTGTGAGAGATGGTCCCTTATACCAAGTATCACAACAATGTTCAAGTTGCTCCCAGGCCCCAAAGACCAGTCACCTGCCCTAGGTCGGTTGCACTTTAGAGCTCACACCAAAGACAACACTTGCAGCCAATCCTATAATAAACTATGGAACGATTTGTTATACAAGAAAAGGAAACAAGAGTTCTTTACGAGGTTAAAGCAGGTAAACATAGAGAATGAGTTCCAATGTTAAGCTTCAAAAGGTACTAAAAGCTTCTATAATAAGCAAGCTCTGTTTTCCTTTAGGGCTAGTCCAGGCTAAGCTTGGGAGAGCTGTTGCTTATGTCTAATAATCCTTACACCCCCGGAGTCCAAGCACATAAAGATGCAGTTCCTCCTTGTTAGGGGCTTTTTTTCCCTTTCCCCCTTTCTGCTTCCAGTTGCAAACTCAGCTGATGGAGGAATTCACTTGCAAGGGGAAGAGGAAAGGTAAACAACAGACTTTGGTCCCTTTTAATGTTCCACTCTGGTTCGTCTGGCATTGAGGGGCCTTCTTGGTCGGGCAGGACAATGAGACCCATTGGAGGCTAGCATTTCACGCTGGTTAATGTTTCTCTCCTGTCTGGTGATTTACACAGTTGCAAAGGCTTATGATACAGATGTTCAAATCTTACTGTGCAGTGTGGGATACAGACGTTGTAAGTGAGATTAATGCAGACAGCAGCTCACAAGTGTTCAATAAAGTCTAAACACGAAACACATTCTTATCATTCTAATGCCTGTTTTAACACTGCTAACACAGAGGTGAGCCAGACTGTGTATTTGTCAGTGTTCAGTGGAGACATGGGGAGCTTGGCATGGCTGGCACCAGGTCTGCCAGCATCACAGACTCCTCCTTGTAATATCCAGGCCCACTGGGCAATGGCCTGGGTGCGTGTGCATCGGATAGGAGGTTGAGTGGGGCTCCCTGGGAAGGTGTCATTGTTCTGCAGGAAGGGTGGCCACGCTGTTTCTCTGGCAGCACCGGTTATTGGGGGGATTGGTGGTGAAAAGTGGGTCAGTGTCGCCCCTCCGGATTACTGTACCTGACACAACAGTTCCCGGAAGGTGAATCAGTTACACTAATGACCCTCCCTAATCCCAGACTTCATTCAGCTTTCCAGTGTGTGTCAGCGTATGCTGCATTAATATTCCATCCTGCATTTAGTCTTGAGCCATAACCGTTCTCTCAGGCTCCCCTCCTGCCGTGTGCAGGACGATCTGGCGGAGGAAGAGCGTACTCTGCATTCAGAGAGACTGAAAGGGAGGAGTTTAAAGTGAGCCCTGGAGTGAGGATGCTTCTGACCAAACCTGAATCTTTCTCAGCGTGACCTTCTCTGCTTTGCCAGCGGCACCCCACAGCTCCCTTCTCCAGGCTACTCTTTATGGTTTGGACACCTGCCCAGGCTGCTGAGCTAAGGATACATGTCTGCTGTCATGCCTACAAGGAAGTGAGATAATAACAAACCAAAACAAAACTCCTTCCTTCCAGATTCCTGATGTGACCTGTCTTATCTGTGCACCTTCTGGACTGTCAGCTCTTTGGGGCAGGATCTGTCTGACCTTTGCTTACAGATAGCTATGCCACTGGCCGGAGACTCATCCTCAGGGGTGTGCCTCTTTGATTGCAGTGCTGCTACCCTGGGGGAATGCAGCTCACTGCTCTTCCCTCCTGTTCTGAGCTATCTGCCAGGGGCCCAGCACCATCCTCATTTAAATCTGCTTCAGCCCAGCAGGGAAGACACCCAGCTCTGAATTTACCCAGACTAGCCACAGTATTTGCCTGGTATCATCTTGAAGCTCAGCTGAGTGGATTCCCCCCACCTGCCCCATCATATTCCTCAAGAAACTTCAGGAACCTCCTTGAAAGGCCAGGAGATAGGTGGCCCTCGTCTCTTCACTTGTTCATGTTTATGTAGCTCTGGAGAGCCGAGAGACGGTATAATGCGTTTGTCTAGCAAGTGAAACACTAGTGCATCTGGGCCTCTGAAAGGGCGTCCCCACATAAAGGAGTAATTTCTGCATCCCCTGGGAGCCTATTACACCTTGCTCAGGACTCCCTTATTCACTACAGATTATCATTTTATAATGATAAAGCCAACAGGAGGAGCCGAGACGTGGATCAGACAGTGATCTGTGCAGATGGAGAGGCAGGGATGGAGATAGAGATGATAAACGGATAGAAAGATAGCTGTTTGCAAACCTCAGAGACTATGTACAGTACTGTAATTGGATGGCCGGAGCTGATTTCTTTGCATACAGCATTTTTTAATCTGAGGGAGAGAGATAGAGAGAGAGAAAAATATGTATTGTTTCTTTCATGACTTCCCTGGGGCAGCAGTGGCACATTGAGGGAAAAGAGAAGGAGAAGAAAAAATAGAGGCACCAGGTGGCTGAATTTCTAGCAGCCTAATTGATTTCTCTTTAATGAGTATAAAGCCTGTTGCTCCTGACCAACATCCAGTGCCAGCTTCAGAGCAAGCCGCGTCCTCCAACGGCTTTGGGGTGGCTTGATGTGTGTCTCGGGGAGGCAGGGGTCAGAGCTGGCAGGTGGAACGTTGCAGGATTAAGGACACCAGTGTGGAAGTGGGCTTGTTCCGACACAGGAGGAGGGGTCATTTTGCCGCCGGCTGCTTGTTGTTCTCCACCATTCAGTCTATCTGGTCTGGTCTGGTCTGGTCTGATCTGTTTCCTGCAAGAGGTTGACCCAGGTGCCCAGAGCAGATTCCTTTTATCCCCCTCTCCAAAGGACCTCTCTCTCTCAGGCTTGGTCAACACTATGAACGTACATTGGTGGAGGCCCGTCTATTGAGGTGTGAGAGAGAGAACTACACCGACTTAACCCCGGGTGGAGCCAGCACTAGGTCAATGGAAGAATTCTTCTGGCAGCCTAGCTGCCGTCTCCTGGGGAGATGGATTACCCACGCTGGCGGGACAGGCCCTCCTCGTGGGATAGGGAGTGTCTGCACTGAAGTGCTACAGCAGCGCTGCTGTCGCGATTTGAGTGTAGACGTAGCCTTATGACTCTGGGAACTGGGCAGATCCCATAGGACTTGCATCTGAATCGCAATTTTCTCTACATGCTCCTCTCCCCATCCAGCCCTCCAGTTTTTTTGCTCAGAGGGGTCCTGAAACTTTTGTCTGCTGTAGCTTGTGGTGGCAGGCTGGAGAAAGCAGAGAGCCCCTGCTCTGAAGCAGAGCACAAGAGGAGAGGCAGCTCCGAAGGAGGAGAGGGATGGACATGTTGAAAGGAGCTTAGTGAAGGACAGAAAAACGTGATTTCTTTTAAATCCAAGGGCCATGCTCTGCTCTGGTCAATGCTGATGTAAATCTGGAGAGACTCCAGCTGAATCACTCCAATTTACTCCCGTGTAACTGTAATCAGCACAAGCTGATTCATTTGCCTTACTGTGCCTGTGGCTGTTACCTTACTGTCTGCCAGTAATCATTCGGTGTCAGGGGGGCCAATGCGTGTATGCGACCAGGTTCATTGGAGTCAGGAGGTTACTTCTGCTTCCACTGCAGTCCATGGAGAGCTTTCTGCTCATCCCCCACCCTCAGCAATATCCAATGTGATCTTCTATTTCTCTTCAGTAGTGGGAGGAGTGTCTCTGTTCTTGGTGGGTGCAGAGATGCATCATGCACCCATTCCATCGCCTGCAAGGTGGGGGATCCGAAAATAACTGCATTAGTCATGGCAGTGCCTAAAAATCCCTGACTCCCCGGCGCAGCGAACGGGGCCTGCCTACCTTAGTCCCGCTGCACTTCTTTATGAAGGATTTCCCAGTTACAGCAAGGTGCTGTGACACAGCTGTGCTCTGGCAGGTAGATTACCTCTGTGTCCAACCATCATCTTAATATTTCACCAAGGGGGTTGTGTGGGGTTTCTGCCAAAAGCTAAGAACTGGCTGATTGTCTTAGTTATGAGAGGGGTTTGTACGGGAAGCAGTTTTAGAGCTGTGTAATGTGCAGGATATGGTGTTCCAAATCGGTTTGGTGTAAACCGAGCACCTAAGGAGGGGGAGCCTGAGAACTGACCCAATCTACATGAGAACCGTGGATAGCTATCTACTGAGCTATTTGGTGTTTACTCTCTTGGCCAGATGCAGGCTTTGGTATGTGCCAAGACAAAAGAACCCCAATAAAAGTCTCTGAATGGGGAGCCCTGGGTCCTGGGACAAGAGTCTATAACTGTATAAGAGAAGAAGAAAGAGGACAAGGGGAATCACTCTGCCAGGGGGGTTGTCTCATCAGTGGTGAATCCCAGCTTGCTAGACTGGACAAGCACCGTTTAGAACTTATTTGGGTGAGAAATACCGAATGAGCCAGGAAAGTCACTGGTTACTAAGTCCAGGCTATAAACTGAGTCTTACGTTCCTTTTACCTGTAGCCTTAACGTTTCCAGATCCTTAGGCTGGCTTATGTTGGAATCTCTCCCTCGAGCTCTGTTCAACCAACGCCAGGTTGGTTTTACTCTAAACCTGCCAAAGTGCCTCATGCTAAGGAGAGCGTCGAACTGGGGGAAAACCCGTGACCTGGGTGCCCTGCTTCCCCAGAGGCAGCGAGTTGGTGCAGCTCCCTCCTGCTGTGAGTAGGGGGTAGTAATTCTCCCCGAACGCCTCGGGTAACCCCAAAAGTGACAGATAGACACACTTTCTCTCTCTGTGTCCTGGAAAGGAGACCTTAGCACAAGAACAGCATCTCCGCCATAGTGAGACAGGCGTTAATACTTTATATCCTGCCCTTGCGGACTGATTAATAAACCTTTGCTCACATGATCACTCTGCCGGTGGTGGAGTGTTCAGGATACTAGCCTCGGGCTTTCAAGACTGTGAGGTGCTCAGGTACTCCAGGAATGAGGCCATATCTAGCCAGAGGAATAGCTCACAGGAGAGGTGAGTGCTGGGAGTTTTGAAAAGGAAAGTTGTTGCAGTGGGTACAGTTTTATGAGGTTGCATTTAGCTTCCCTGAAGCATTGTATTGTTACACGGAAGGTCTCCGGCTTGCCATCCTATCCTGCCATACCAAGAGCTGTAACAACAAAGAGATGTTTTATAAGGAGGGTTTTTATAATTAATATAGAATTAGAAGTGAGACAAGAGTTGTCGAAAGGACTGATCAGTGTGAATCTGAAAGAGAATGAAAATTAGGGGAAGGGGGGCGCTTTCGTTTTGAAAGATGTCTTCAGATGGGCTTTGATTTTGCAAAACCCAAACCCAGGAGCAGTTTGGAGCCAACCCATCAAAGCTTGAGGGGGTTCATCTGTCCCAGCAGTTTAAAGTTGCCGGTACTAGAAAGCCCCCGATGTTACAGTGACCTACCGTCATATGGGAGAACAGGGAGCACTTACCAGGTGGGCGATCCTGGCACCGCAGTTAGGCAGAAACCACTGGTTGAGACACACTCAGTTCTCCTTGCAGCCTGGAATAAACGGCCTGTGTGATCTGGCCCAGCTTGGTGCTGAGTTGGAGTCTCCTGTCTTTGCAGGGCAGTTCTTTGGTGCAGGGAGCAGCAAGCCATCTGCTCACAAAGTGTGAGATGGGAGTACGCTGACTGAATTAGATTCTGAGTTGGAGAATATCTTTAGCATGAACAAAGCTTTTGTTCTTTCCCTTGGGGCTCGTCATTTTCTTATGCTTTGTGGGGGGCCTCTTAGAACAGCGCTGTTAAGAAAAGTACAGATCTTTGCAAAAATCCAACTGGAGGAACATATTTATCAACCTCATCTGCATTTCTCAATGGCTGGGATGATGTGAAACCTTGCTTTGGTGTTTGTTTTGAGTGCATCCATCCACAGTGTTCTCCTGTATTTTGCTCACATATGGTATTACTTTTATTCTTAACACTAGGCTAATGTACTTTTATAGAGAGCGTTGCATTTTATACACCGCCCTGGTGTGGCATCTCTGGCTACATGCAGTGTTCCTTGATGGTTCTGATTCTCTGTTGTTCTCAGCTGTGTAAAGTGAGAGTAAAACAGCTACATCTGGAAGGTGGTGGCCAACCCCACTTTGCACTCGTGCAAATGGCGGCTCAGGTGCCAGGCAACAGAGCGCCAAGCCCTATGGTTTCTATTTAGATTCTTTTTGAACTAGCGTCTCAGGAGGATGGTGATGTGTTTGCAGTTTGTGCAACGGAGCTGCCATGCTGGCCTGGCCACAACTGATAGAATGGTCTTAGCTGAGTAGCTGCTAGCAGCAGGAAGTTCAGAAATAACCATTAGTTAGAAAAAATGTAATTTACTGGCACATTTCACAGCATATCCTGCTGAGCAATGCTGCTTTCTTCACAAATGCCAGGCCACTAGTCTAAACTGGATACAGCTTTTCTTTATTCTGGTAACTGTGCTGGGAAATGACACACCCTTACTAGCAGCCTGCCGTCTTCTTGGTGTACATGCATAACTTCCATTAGCATTACTGAGAATAATACGTACGTCTTGGGGAAAAGAGTAAATCCGCTTAAATGGAATCAGGACCTGACTGGAGAAATGATACATTGGGGTGGTTAATGCACAACCCCTGGACTGTATCCAACCAACAAAACTTTCCAGTTTAACCTGTACGTGCAGGGAATTTCTGTCCATAGAGATTTGATGGTACAGTTTGGCTCATTTAAGATTGTTGTTATATTTGATTCTATGCTTTCTTTCCCATAGAGTGTCACTCCCCCACCAGCACGACCTATTCCGTCATTCCTATTTTGTGCCCTGGTAATACCGTGTCCCATCGAATGTTATTGTTCCAGCATGTTTCTGTGATGCCTTTTGTATCAATATCCTCATTTAATACCAGGAACTCAAGTTCACCCATCTTGGTATTTAGATTTTTAGCAGTTATAGACAGTCACTTATAATGTTTGTCCATATTTAGTTGTCTGCCTTCATGTGATGTAATTGAATGGGGTTCTTTTTTTGTTTACTGGTTCTCTTCAATTCCTACCTGTACTTTATCAACTTCTGTCCTCTCCTCCTTACTAGGATATAGAGTATCCCCTTTCAGAAATCCTCTTGTATAGGATGGCTCTGTCCGAACTGTGTGCTCCTCCGCACTGGTCAGCTTTCCCCAGCCCTTAGTTTAAAAACTCCTCTACCACCTTTTTAATTTTACATGCCAGCAGTCTGGTCCCAGGCTGAAACAACAACAGAGTCCCTGTTTCCAGGTTCAGAAAGCCAGTGGGTGAATCGTTGCCGAGAGAACGAAGATCTAGGTTTCAGGCATTATTCTCTTTCCCCTTGGAGAGTCCTTGATCCAGAACCATTAATAAATACAGATTTTCTGCTGAAAAGAAAGATTAAGCATATTTTGCCTAATCTCAGTGTGTAATTTCTAATGGTGTGGGAAAATACAGCAGAATTAACACATCAGGGCACTGCCTCTTTAATCCCCTGTAATACAGGAAACAAAGTTACACGGTTTTAATCTTCTAAGGAAGTGCTGCAGAGCTCGTTGCGGGTATTTTCACATTTGACAGGTATTAACTGTGGAGTTCTCAAAACCCTCCAGGGCATAGTTTTGAAATGATAAATGTGTCAGCGGAGGACCTTGAATGTCCCAGGCTTCCTCAAAGTATCGATATCTGGGTTACTGCATGAGAGATTCCCACCACAACTGCATGTGTCTAGGTGGATTGGAGAATTTGTGTGTGTGGGTATGAGAATTTGGTCACCTGGCTGCTGCTTTGCCCTGAGTGACTAGGGCTGCTGCTGGATCATTTGATCCCTTGGGCACTGCTCCTGAGTCAGTGGAAAGATTCCCATTGACTTCAGCAGGTTTTGGACAAGCCCTTTATGCCATTTGCTGGACATTGGCTCTGGTATCCCATGCCAGGTTGGGAGGGCTCTGTGTCCTGCTTCTCTTTATCAGTTCATTCTCTTCACAGAGTCACTTTGGTGCCATCTGGACTCTATCTGGTTTCAAAGACTTTCACCCCAGTTTCTGTGTGTGTAAGGAAGGGCTCTGGCTATTTGCTTAACAGTGCAAAACATACCAAGCCTGATCCTGTTCTCCCTTGCTCTGGTGTAAGTGGGTGAGAATTAGGCTCCTTGATTGTCCTGTTTGTATTTGAATGTACACATGGAGTAGGAGAGACCTGTCTGCATTTCCTCCCATTACAGGTTGAGGGCTTCGCTTTATTCATAACAAGTACTTTCCCTTTGCTCTTCATGACCTGGGCCACGTCTGCAGTGCGGGGACTACAGCACCGTAGCTACGCTGGCATAACTGGTCGGGAAGGCTCAGCCCAGCAGCTAAGCCTGCTCTGCTCTGAGCTAAACCGTTTTGTTTTCAGGTGCAGAGTACCTTGCCAGGGCACCAGAGGAACATTGTTTAACATTCACAAGTTACCATGGCCTATCCCTTCGTCCCTTAAACAAGGATGTAATTGTTGAGTCCCAAAACAGATTCCTAAGGGAGCACTGGAAGGTAGCAGCCCCTTCAAAAGATAACATTTTTGTGGGGTGATGTGATCCTGGTTTCATTCCTAACAGGAGAGACAGTATGAAGTACCACCGCAGTGGTAGGCGGGCTCTGAGTTGAAGCATCAAGCATCTTTGGTTTTGTCTGTATCAGTTTGTAATAAGCGTTAAAAAGCTCCAGTGCTCTCGGCCTGTGGAAGGCAGGGAGAAGAATCTTTCTAGTTCAGATTCTGGGGCAGCCTGGCGCTGCTTCTTCTGCCTCTTTGTTCTGTGTTTGCCATCTCCTGCTCAGACTCTCATTCAAAAAAGATACAGGCTTCAGTCAGATTAGGGCCAGGCTTGGGGAAGCCCCTTCCCTGAGGAGGAAAGTCTGCAGTGAAGTGTCCAAATGGACTCTGCTGGCTTAAACTGGGGAAGCTGCTGCTTCTGCTCCAGGAGACTTGCTCGGGAAGTTGGAGGCTTGTCTCTGGTGTGAGTTGCATTGCTCACTGATGGCAGATTAATGGCTACTATTGTCTGTGCTCTGCAAATGGGTTAATCGCTGTGACTCAAGAGGAGGATTGGACAGCTGGTTAATGCCACTTGCATTCTGGAGACAGAACGGCCACAGGCAAAGTGCCATATTCGTTGTGGCTCTACCGGCGGGAAGCACTCGAGTGAGGAAGACAAGGATGGCCTTGCCGTTAAGACATCGGGACTTACAGGATCTAGGCTCAAGTCCCAGTTCTGCCACAAACTCCCTGTGTGAATCACTGAATCTGTCTATACCTCAGCTCAGGAGCAATGCAAAATGATCTCTCTCACAGGGTACTCATGAACGTCTCAGAGGTACCCAGATCCACTGCGGTAACAGGACTGTGAGCACCGAGTCAGGTAGTATGGGGGCTGTCACTTTCCTGGGAAGGTCTAGTCAGCATTTTGGAGGCCTCTTTAATAAATATTCTGCAGGAAGTAATAAAGCAACCTAATGAAATGTCTCCACAAGACTCACTTCCAAAAGACCCACCTTCAGAATGCCGCAGCAGGGCAGCCTGGAGAAGTGGAGCCTGCTTCTTCCACACGTCCTGGTGCTCTCCCACTGCTGGGCGGAGGTGTGGGGTGATGGAATTCAAAGCCACCAGACCTAGCATTGGCTCTTTCAAAACACAAGAGAAAAAACCTCCAACTTGTTCATAAAAAGTTATTTAAAAAGAGAGAGAGAATCATAACAATGTACACTGCTGGGCAGTTTGGCCTTGGTAATAAAAGGCCTTTTTCTGAGCAAATATATTTAAGATCAGAAGGAAAGAACAGAGCTCCAAAGACCAATATGACAGAGGGTTCTGAAGCCTTTATATATGTACGTATAGATTGTATATTTGTGGGTGTGTGTGTGTGTATATGTAGGTATCTACCTACTTACACACCCGCATAGTAAATATTTATAGATACTGACCTCTTCAGATTTAAGTCCAAGGCACTTTTTACAGTGAACAGGTTAAAGCCATTAGTTTAAAACATGCCTGTTTCTGGGTACAAATCAGTTTTACGGCAATGCTGTCTGATGCATCTCCGCCCCTCCCTCCCAAATTTAGGGAGCCCCGGGTTGACAGGGACCACGCATATGGTTAGCAGAAGAACTAGGAAAAGTAAGCACTGGATCAAATCCAGCCTGTGGATACGTACAAATAACAACCAGACATGATTCACAGTTCAGGGTTAGTGAATCAGAGTCCACTAAGTTCACTGGGTTGACCTCGGTCGGGGCAGTTCCCCGGTGGAATCCTGGACTGGTAGTTAGCCAAGAAAGGAGATATTTTCAGTAGCAAGCCAGTGGAAACCCTGCCCTGCTCTGTGTCTCACAGTAACTGTGCTGTTAGCAGGGACCCAAAGGGCCCAGAGGCAGAGTCTGAAATGAAGGGAAAGCCTTTGAGATGACTTTGAACAGAAGCAGTGAGAAAGCAGCACACTTGTTGGGTAATGTCCATTCAGGCAGGAAAGTAAAACTGAGCATCTTTGTTAAACATTGGGCCAGAGGAAGCGTCAGGAAAACAGCCCCAAGTCTGACAGAAGGAGGGGAACTAATCCTGTATCGGAATAGTTCCCCAAACCCCGAAAAGCCCTTCTCTGTAATTCAGTTCTCGTGGTGTGGAGGGGGGCACAGCTGGCTAAGGGGCTGTGGCTGGGAGAAGGGCAGATTTTTGTTCCCGCACTGCCTTCAGGGAAATGTTTGTGGCGGTTAAGGATGGTAATATCGTCAATGTTTCCCTGTAGAGCCAGGATCCATTGTGGCGAACCGACCCGGAGGCAGTTTGGGCAGGGAGTCGTTGGCTGCCAGAGGAGACAGTGAAAATGGGGTGGGTTGAGGGGAAGCCAGAGTGGAATAGTGCAGAGGGCTCATCCTCTGAGCAATTCCACCGGTCTCGGGACCACCGCTCGTTTCATGGTCTGGCAAACCTGCCCCCATCTGTTTTGCTCTCTCATGGGTTTCCTGCAGGGATCTTTGCCTTTGCAAGAAATAACGTAAATGATTCTTATGAGAGTCCCAGGGGCAGGAATGCGCAGTTGGACTTCTCCTCTCCTGCATTCACCTTGACTAATAGTTTGCAGACTGGAAACAGAGGAAAAGGGAGCGAAGGATGTTTGTTGCCTGTGATAGGCTGGCAGCTGTGCATGTCTGAATGGTGCTGAGCCAGGGCAAAGAGCGTTTCTGCTGGGGGCAGCACTGGCGACTCAGCGTAAAAGGGCGTTCGGATCTCCAGGTAGATGAAGATGTGCTGGGAAGCATGGGGGGGGTCGTTCTCTGAATGGCAGCTCGTCGCTGTAAGGGTGCTGCTCCGGAGCACTGCAGACAGAGCCCACAAGCAGTGGGGATGACAGGACAGGACAGGACACTGACGTACAAGGCACTGAACAGGAATACAGAACAAAGAGGTTTAGGGCCGGGCTCTTTGGCTGATCTGGCTGCTCCGTGCTGCATTGCTGATGCTCTAAAGCTGCTTTAGCCAGCCCAAGAAGGTCACTCCATTGTAAGACGGAGCTTCTGGCCACTTCCCGCTCTGGAGGGAAGGAGTCTGACCTAGGCCCATGTGCCATGGGGATCACTGGCTGTAGTTCCAGACCCTTGGGGCCATTTGGAGCAAGTGTAAGTTGGAGCAGCCCTAATTCGGTAGAGAGTGCCTGGCCAGGCACCAGCCACAGGGGAGTGGAAAGGGGAGAGCCTCACGCCAGCTTTGCAAACCCACCCCATGTGCAGATCAAGCCCAGCCCAGTTCCAAGGCAGCCATCAGACTAGATATTGGGAAGAAGATTGTTTGTTTGCTTGTTCCGAATACTTGCAAGCCACAAGCATCAAAAACCCAAAGGTGGGACTGGATGAGTCCCCGGAAACTCATAATGTCTCTGTTCTGCAGTAAGGAATATCCCCTTGTACCACCAGAAAATCAGCCCCTCTCAGAATTTAGGACTCTTTATACCAGTGAAGAAATGTGTCAACTCTTCCCTGTGGCAGTGTCGTTCTGGGGTATCCTATGAAGCCTGGTATCACACTGGCATCTTAGAACTGGCTGCCATATGAGCCCAGAGGGTCCTGGCCCCATCCAGGCCTGGCATGGCGTGTTCGTTTCTGGCTAAGAACGTTGAGCAGTTCCTCGTGGAGCTAGTGGTGACCAGGCGGGGCAGTGCGCCTCAGTGAGGCACAGAGCACTGTCGGGTCTGTTTCACTTAAAACAATTTCCCCTGGAAGCAGACCTTATCTGCAGCAGCAAACATAATCGAGGCAGGGCAGTACTACACTATCGCACAGGAAGTCAGGTGATGACCGAGGGCAGGGGAGAAACAGAGGGAGAACTTTATTCACCTCCCCACCCCAAGGAAGTCCTGAACACACATGGTCCTGGGGGTCTCGGGGACAACAGCTGCTGAAAACCAAACTTCTCTGCTGATCTACAGGCCAGGAGCGACACATGGAGCTTCCGTGTGCTCCCTCCAGCTGCCCTGCAGACGTGCTCTACTCTAGGAGGACATTCGGACCCCCATCCTTGTCTGGGCGCAAGCTATTCCCAGGACAGAGCAGTGCGTCTGCATCCTGGGCTTTTGGCCTCTGTCAGTGGGCACTGAGCTGAGGCCATCAAGCCTTGTTATCCCGACTGAACAGCACAGACTGCACTGAAACCCAGGGCTCGGGAGAGGAGCATTTAACTGCTCATTCCACAAGCTACTACGCCCCACTGGGAAAACTTGAGTTTGCAGAGCTTGGATTTTGGATTCATGCAGTTTGTGGCCTAGGCACCAGGCTCCTGCATTCATCTGGAGACAGAGAACGAGGGAGAGAAACGGTCTGGCAGGGCATGTTAGGACTTGAATGAGAGCCACTTTAGCTGGTGGAAGCTGGGGGAGCTTCTTTGCGATCAGTAAAGCTACACTGGTTTGCACCAGCTGAGGACCTGCATTGAATCTTTCCCTTCTCTCTGTCTAGCGCCTATATTGTGCATATTAATTGTCACAAATTCAAAGGGTTAGGACTATGTGGAGTCTCTACAACTGCATTGTAAAGGCTCTAATCTGCTGACCATTTGCCTTAGTCCCTGTGTTAAGCTAAAATCTGCAGTGACATGTACTCAGAAACAGACATTTTGACAGCAGGCTGACACCTCTGCCTGCTAACAAACTAGTTTGATAGAAAAACGTAATGGAAAGTTACAATACCCTTTATAATATAGCAATATATTTCATAGTTAAAATAAACTATTATGCTTTCTCCTATTATTAAAAAAAAAAAGCAAGCGGTACAGAGGCAAGATGCAAACCCATATGGATGCTTATCATCTAAGTCTGAATATAAACATTTCAGGTTTAAGAGTTGCAAAGAGGATGTTCTATCGGTTCTGGCATTCTGCTTCTTTGTGGTTTTTCCCTCATGGACCGTGCAGAATAGAGGTTCTTGGAGCAAAACTGAGGTTGTGCCAGGAAATGAGATTGTTGAAGATGGTTGGGTCCTGTATGAGATTCAGGATGAGAATTTCTCTGGCATTAATGAGCCGGAGAATGTTTATTTTTCCCCTTCCTTCTACCGTAAAACGTGGGCATTGGCTGGTTCAGTCTGATTTGCGTGTGGTTTGTCACTGCTTTTTGGCGGTAGAATGTCAGCATCTCTTTGGGCTGATAACTATGGTTGAGTTTTACTCCTGTGCTTTTCCTCCCTCAGTCTCAGCTAGTCTCAGTTCTTCCCTTCCTTTGTTCTGGTTCAGTTTGAGGGGGTGTCATCTCCTGGCCCATTACTGCACGTTCCAGAATGCCTTTCTCAGGTGTGTAAACAGAGATACCCCCTGCCACTGGGAGATGGAGACTGGTTGTTAAAGATTTGCCAATGGGCTACTCGTAGGGAAATTCCAGTTCAGGTTAGGTGTTTCCAGTATAGGAGAGATGCCAGTTACTTGTTTATAAAAGGAGTCCTATTAAAGCGGCTTAGTAAATCTAGGAAAACTCCCCTTAGTTACTCAGGGTAAGCCTAGGACATTGGGGAAATGGATACTATACAGCAGAACCTCAGAGTTATGAACACCTCGGGAAGGGAGGTTGCTCGTAACTCTGAACTGTTCGTAACGCTGAACAAAATAGTTTGGTGGTTCTTTCAGAAGTTTACAGCTGAACAGTGACTTAATACAGCTTTGAGACTTTACTATGCAGAAGAAAAATGCTGCTTTCCCTTTTTTTTTTTTAGTAGTTTACCTTTAACACAGCACTGTCCTCTATTGGCTTTTTTTTTTTTTGGCTCTGCTGCTGCCTGATTGCAGACTTCCGGTTCCAAATGAGGTGTGTGGTTAACTGGTGAGTTTGTAACTCTGAGGTTCTACTATATTACAGGATGTGCCTGTCTCATTAAGATAATCAGTGGCTGGCTTATCCTTCTACTAGCAAAGGCTGCCTGACAGCAATGGCTCTGTAGAATCGTTTAAATGCCACTGCAAACATCATTGCTTTCACTTCCATACTCACCTTAACAATGGTAGCTGGAAACAAAGGAGTAAAAACGGGTATCAGAGGTAGAGTCAAACATGCTGTTGCCACTGAGGATTGGATTAACCAGACTGCTGTCTAGGGTGCTGAAATGTGAGGGAATGCAGAATTGGTGGGGTGGAGGAACAGTGGAGACTGGTAGTGCAATGGTGACGAGTACTGGACCAGCCAAGTGAATCACAGAACGTTGCTTATTGCCACACCAGAGATACCAGCTGGCAGGGCAGTCGAGTATCTGTGTCTCTTTATAAACCAGCAAGAAACTTCTGTCAAGATAATAATCAATCCTAATGAAATTACACTGTACTAGACAGTTATGCCTGAAGAAAAATTCTCATCCACCACACGTGATATTGAAGCTTTCACTGCTTGTGCCTCATTCCTCACTAAAGCTTTGAATCTGTTAGTGATTTGGCATTTTCTAGTCTCATCTCATTCAATAGGATTTACCAAAATTGAGTATTAGGCACAAGTTTCCTGCTGGTGATACTAATCCTTTGCAACGGATACTCCCATTAGTGATCTAAAACTCAAGGGTATATTTTTCTGTCTCTTGCTAGTCCTTATATCACAGATTCAGTGTAAGTTGCTGTAGTTTAGTCCTCTGTGAACCACCAGAGATGAAGACAAGTGTATTTTATAACACTACTTAGCATTTTTAAAGCCTGCCTTTCTCAGCTCTAGACCTGAAAACACGTTATAAAGATGGATAAGCATTGTCCTCACATTCTTACAGGAGGGGAAATGGAGGCAGAGAGATGAGAAGTGACTTGCCCAAGGACTAGAGCCAGGACTAGAACTCAGGGCTCCTGACTCCCAGTCGAGTGACCTAACCACTGGCCTACACTGTGCCCTGTGCAGTTCTGCACATACAAGGTATTTGAAAGGGGGAGCAGATGGCTACTGTAGATAGAATACCTCCTTCTGGTCAGACTGGAGGGACACTGGCAGTGATCTTAGTGTAGCCATCTCTCCTCTCCGAATGCTGCACGTGCAGTTGGGGCGTTTGTGGCTGGGACGGAGGGAAGCAAGGACCAAACGATGGCAGTGGAAATGGAAGCATTCCTGAAGTAGGAGAAAGATCTGATGGCTACGACTTGGAGGGTGAGAGGCCAAACCATGGTGTGGCTATAAACCAGGAAATCTCTCCCGCTATGGAAATGGGTGTGTCTGAGCCCTGGTTCCCCACACTGCAATGGGCTTTGAGGGGTGATGGTGATTATCTAATGCTGCCGTGTGGAGGGAAGAGTCTGCGATGTCTCAAGATGGTGAAAGATGTTCTGGGTGAGGAGTACCACAGCATTGGCGCAGGAAACCCTCTGAGGGTGGGGCTGATGGAAAGGTGTCCATGGTGCCCTTGTTCCTGTTGGCATGGGGCTGTGTAACATCCTGCCTTGCCTCTGCAGTATTTTGCTCCTGCTCTACCGACGGGGTTAGTCAGACCTCTGTGGTACTAGGGCATTGTTAGCAGAACTCCCTTGGTGTTTCTGCCACAATATGCAGCAGAGCAATACCATTATGCCACCAGCATTCCAGGGGGTAGAGCAGGTGGGAAGAAGGCGTATTTCTCTCTCCAGCTAGTGACTGTTTTCTAAGAAACTTTCATTGTAGGGCTTGAGGTGCACAACACCTACCAGCAGCAGCAAGGAGAGTTTTGCATGTAAACCCCTGTGCTGATGATAGACCCCTGCCTAGGTACCTATGGAATCCAGTGTTCTTTATGAAAGTGAAAGAGTTACAGAGGAGAAGCTTCCAGGCTAAGTATGCCTGGAGTAACACAGTGACTTTCACTACAATTAGCAGACACCGCTGGGTGATGTGTAATTAATATCAGAGTAATTACATGGTTACTTCATCCGTTTAAAAATATATAAATATCCTCTGCTGAGTGTTCATTGAGAGCACCCAACACCATCCCCGGAGTTCTAAGAAAGCAAGCAGTGCCTTGGGCTGCCTGCAAAACTCTGAATAAAGACCATACAAGGCATTAAAACAACAAAGGCAGGAGCTGGGGCTGAACGAAGAGTTTTAAGAAGTGAAAATGTCAGAGGGCGAAGGGAACATTTTAGTTCCAAGGGGAAGCTGGGAGGTGTCCAGGCCCATGGTGACAACTAGCAAGGATTAGCCATCTCTCTCTCATGGACTCTTCCACCGTCAGTGGCAGCAACTTGCCCGTCCAGCTCCACTCCTGACTGTTGCTGTGGAAGGCAGCTCCACCAGCAGCTGGCCACAAAGGGCAGCACCCAGTGGTGTGGATATGTCTAGCTGCCTGCGAAGCCGTGCATTGCATCATTTACCCCCAGGTGGTTCTGCTGCTATCTACTAAGACTCAACAGAATCACTGCAATTAATTAGTCTTCTGTTTTAAACTGATGAAGTGTCCTAATCAACATTCTTCTGTGTTTCTCTCCATTACTACCTACCATTAAAGCAACCTCATGGTTAGGTCACAGCAGTGTTTGAGCTAGTAGAATGTCGTTGTCAGCCAAGGGGAAGAATTTTTAAATTAATGTCACAATTTAAGACCCTCTCTCTGATTGGCCCTTGGTGTTTCACCTTTCAGTTCTGAAGCCTCTTCAAAGAGTATCTGGATTGGAAAGGTACTGGATTATTTGCTGAGACTATTACTGGTGGCCCTGGTTTGTGGGTGATGCAGGTAATTCAAGATCCACCACACAACTTTTTCTACTCGTCAGAGGGGTTTTCAGGAGGAATCCAGGGTGCCCCCTTGAAAGCCCTGCAGTGCAGTGACCCTTGCGCCACTCAAACAGGACTGGATGCAGCTCCAGGAGGAACCATCTGGTTCCATTCCACAAAGCCCTTCCTGACCATTGGCTGAGCGCGCTGGTTCTACAGCCCTCCCTGCCCTGCTGACGCAGGATGCTTGGAACTCGGATGCCTCGCATGGCTCTACTGAAGTCATGGCTTGGCAAAGCCCTGGCTGGGGTGATTTAGTTGGGGATTGGTCCTGCTTTGAGCAGGGGGTTGGACTAGATGACCTCCTGAGGTCCCTTCCAACCCTGAGATTCTATGATTCTATAAGTGGCAGTGCATTTTTAAACCATCAGCGTTGGATTGACTTGCAGTGTGTTTCATCCAGGCCTCATCATACATCTCCCTGTAACCGCCATGTAATGCAATAAAAACCCGCACAAAGCCGGCATGCCCCAGATGCTGTGCACAACACCTGAACACTGCGCTCCAGCACATGGCTTCAGGCAGAATATGGACTCTGAAGAGACTCAGAATAGAGCGAACGAAACACCCTCCCCTAACTGGAAATGTGTGTATGTGGCAGTGTTTTGGCCAGGGGTAGGGTGGCAAGTGGGCCTCTGAGCTCAGAGCCTGTGCAAGAAGGCAGCTCCCCAGGGGGGCTGTGTGAGGTGCAGGAGGCAAAGGGATAGCAGTCTTGACAAATTAATTGTCCTCCTCCCTGACTCTTCCTTGGCAAGACACTTAACAAACAGGGCTGGGAGGAATGGGGACGAAGGAAGGCCCTGCAGATAAGCAGCCCCTTTGCCCATGGCTCATAGCCCACCCTGTGGAGTACTCTCCCTCTGGTACAGCTCCATTGCTTCAGTGCTTCGGACTTTTTTTTTTTTTTCCCTAGTTGAAGACCTGAGATTGAGTGTGGATTTCTGTCCTCCACCAAACACTGCAGCAAAGGCCTTGCCAGAGGCTTCCCCTCACATCCGCTTCCTTCTCGTCACACGTAGAGGCACCGAAACAGAGATTGGATTTCTGGTTCCAAGGCGTTGTTGAACTCCGAGGGCTCTGAGCTAACCTCGGCGTTAATTCAGTCATGCTTTCAGCATTGGCTTGGCCTGGGTGTTTCTGTGGCGACCAGAGGGCCGGAAGAAAGTTGACTTGACTCTGAAGACCTACAAGTAGCTCTTCTTGTTTGTCTTCGTAGGGCTTGGGGGCTCGGTCTGCAATTTAGCAGCTGCTTGAACTCGTGTAAGGGGTTGGGAAGGAGGTGGAGCTGACCCCAATCGGACTGTCGGACAGGGGTGTCTGCGGGGTGCCCCCTGCCATACTGATGCCACGAGCCTCGATAACAGCTGCGAGGAGCTGCTGCTGCTGGTGGCGCAGGGTTTCTGCGATGAGCAGGGGAAGAGAGTTGAAGCTAGTGGTGAGCTGCTCCAGTTTGGACTCTAGGCTGCCAATCTGCTTCTCCAAGTCCTCACTCCGGTCATTGAGCTCTGTGATCAGGTCATACATAACGTTCTGCATCTGGGGGACAAAGAAGACATCAGTGGGATTAGTGCAGAGGACACTGACAACCAGAACAAGTGGGAGGTAAAGGCCGTTTACAGCTGAGCTGGCACAGTTGGCAAAGGCCTGCAAGAATGGAGTAGCAGCCGGCAGGATGTTGTATATGAAAGACCTCCCCTGTCTCTCTTGGAGATCCGAAATATTTGGGCGAGAACCTCTTTGGTTGCATTTCTGATGGGCGGGGGAGAGCAACAAGCTGGCTAACCCTGGAATGAAGCCTCAGAGGCTGAGAGTTCTGTACTGGGACTAAGAAGAAAACATTTCACCCTGTGAAAGCTAAGTGGCAAACGCTGGATGTTTACTCTCTGTCCCGCCAAGCTGTTGGCTGCAGAAACCTTGAAAATACATCTTGTTGGCAAATCCTGGGAAGATGACGGACAGAACGTTCTCCCAGCTGAGGAGCCACTAACCAGCTAATGGCCAAAAATTAAGAAATTAAAACTGGCTGCTGTCTTTTGGGAACGCTTGGAATCAGAGTCAGAGCATATAGGACTAGATCTAAATAACAATGCTGCTTCACACTCAGGCAGCACCTTCCATGGAAAGATCTCAAAGCACTTCACAAAAGTAAGGGTTGTCTAAGGCACCTAGAGGTGAACTGATTTGTTCAGGGTCACACAGTGAGTCAGTAGCAAAGTTGGACTTGCCCCTACTCTAACTAATAGGCAAGGCTGCCTCTCTGGAATCTGGCATGTGGAAATACCAGCTATTTTGGAAATTAGAGTCTTCCATCACATTTGGTCCTTTTTGCTGGGATTTGAGACTCTTGATGTGGTCTGAGATGAGTGCACACGCATGCAACCTCAGTGAACTGATTTCTGCACACCCCCTCCAAGTGATTCTGATGATTTTCATAAAATAGAGTGGACAGGGGACTGATAGAGACTGTGAAAGCAAAGAGATGAGAACAGACAAATACAGGTGGCAAAAAGGGGAGAAGAAAGAATATAAGAGGGAAAATTACAGCAGGGAGATGAAAGTTTGATTAGAGGGAGCTAGGGTACAGTTGCACCTAGCTAAAACAATACTTGTAACAGAAATAGAGCCTTGTGTGAACAGTGAAGCCTTTTCACATGGATACCAGGAAGAGGGAAATCTCTGTTCAGAGACTGAACTTCCATTGCAACAGAGCAAATTGCAACAAAAGTGCTGAGTCAATACGTGAAGATGTTTCCTGTGTAGCGAGGCACAAGCATATTTCCCAAATCAAGAGAGAAGTCTTTAAAATGAATCAATGACCCGTTAAAAGAAAAGCCGGTTACAGGATTTTGCTGTAAGGAGTTTATTCCTTTAACAGGTTTTTACCAGAGAGATGCTATGCCCTTCTATTTCGTTGCCTGGTGACTGAATGCCAGGGGAAGCCTGGACAGAGACGAAAGATGTGAGACTTCTGGCTGGTCCAGAGCATCCCGGTAAGAAAGACATTGATCAGCAGAACATCAGAGTTCACCTCTTGGCTGCAAGGTGCACACACTGGCAGCAGCTGGAACAGTCTGATTTAACTCTTTTCTGGCAGGACTCAGCCTAGGCTTGATTGTATCAGATACTTAGATTTATTTACTAGCAGTGCGAGCAGCCTGTGCAGCTTCGCCTCTGGCTAATGCTCTGCAGCTTGTTCTGTGTTATGATCCATCTGCATGCTGCTGAAATGATTAACCATGATCCCCAGCCTCAGCTATGCCTATCATCCCCACAGTCATTTGCATGTGTTCTGTCTCCACCTCCAGCCCTTCATCTTCTGCACTGTGAGCCCTGGAGGCCATGAAGTCGTCACCTGTGTTTGTACAACACTGAGTACAACAGGGCCCTCAGCCTGATCGGGGCCTTTGGGCACACTCATAATACAGTAAGAACAAACAGAACAGGGACCTGCTTTCTGGGTTGGGCTGGATCTTCCTCTGGTTTGAGGATACACTGCTGTGTGGGTAGTACCTGAATTGCTCATGGTTTAGTTTGGGACACTGATATTTGCATCATAAGGATAATCCCCATTGGGGACCTGCTGTCTTAGCCCATCTCCGCAGTAAAGACAAGCCATCGCATTGACAGCAACCCAGCTTCTATTCCTTTGGGAGAGGAAGCACCAAGCTGTTCCCTAAATTAAATCATCTTTTCAGCAGGACACCACATGTGAAAACTGAGCTCTTAGTCTGGCTCTCCAACTAGGTTTCCTGCTGCTACGAAATCTAACCCGGGATCAAGATGAGAGTAACCAGAAATAATGTCCTCCAAACTCTGCCAATGGCGCAGCTGGGCGTTCCAGGCCTGGGAGCCTTCAGCTCTGGCAGTTCTTTGAAGACATGCCCATTGCCACGCTGCTGTGGCTCCACTGATATTCTGTCTCTGGGATGTTAAAATGAGGAGCCCGGCGGTGGGGGGGAGAGAATTTACCAGAATTTTGTCGTCAGACGAAGAGCATCTTTGGCTAATGTTTCAGGCTGTCATTTTCAACAGGGCCTGAGCTAGTCCAGCTGCTGTGGATTTTCAGTGGGAATTGGGCACCTGTCTGCCTAAAGCCCCTTTGAGAAGCCTGATCTTAAAAGATTGATCCCAGATCCTGCTTTGCTGTGTGTGGGTTGCAAATGGAACTGGCACACCCCATCTATGCCAGCCGTTCCCATTCCAGAGATGAGGCACAATACTACTGTACCTATCCAACTTCAGCCTCTGTTAGAATCTGCACAGCAGCATCCTAGGAATCCAGCCCCAATCTCCGAGTGCAGCAATAGCTACAACCAGGGGCCCTATTCCCTTGCTGCAGGATCTGAGTAATGTCCCCAACTGCCATTTCCAGATGCCGAGTGTTTGACCTTTTGTCTACTGCGTTCAGCCAGCTCCGACCAGTTGATTATACAGTAAATGTAGATGAAAGGCTTGCAGCCCTGTGGGCCTCGGAGAGAACTTCAGAGACTTGCCTTGGAAAGGTCAACCAGTGTGTTGGCCTGGTCACTCAGCTTCCTCTGCTCCATCTTCACACTGCGCAGCCTGTGGAAGAAGAAAATGCTGATACAGCCATGTCCCTTTTCCGTGTGCTGGTCCCTCCATCAGCATTAACTGCTTTGGGAACCCAGCTGGGATTAGCCACACACAGCAAACAGGTAACAAGATACAAGCAAATTTATAACGGCATCTGGCAAGGAAATGGAAAATGGCTCAGATTTTCTTCTCTATGAACTGAGCTGGAACATGGAGGTCTGGACCATGCTGATCATTCTCCCTCCCACCCCACTGTTCTTCTGGTCGCCATTTGGAGTGGATTCCACTTACTGGTGAATGGCTTGAAGGAACTTTCTCTGATGCTTCCTGACTTTGGCATGATCAATCTTCTTGAGCAGCTTTGTGTGTTTGTAGATAAGCCACGTTTCCCGAAGGACGTTGGCTGCAGCATTCTTGATCTGCAAGACAAAAGCGGAGACCAAGCTGCAGGTTAGTTCCCCCACCTAGCTCAGGGAGCATATGGGATGCAGTATCTCGTATGTTAGGCCTGGGGCAATGGTTTGGATTGGTCTGTACTGGTATTTTCTGAACAGAAATAATACCCTTTACAAGGGGATGATCTGGATTACTCCAAGCTGGAATTTAGAGGGACTCGGAGCCTGAATCGCACGGATTCCTTTGGATGATGCTCTGACTGACGTATTTAGGCAGGGCTCTTTATGACCTTGATCCTTCAGGTCCTTCTGGGTTGCACAGCAGGATGCAACAGGCTGTTGTGCTCCAGCTTATCTGCTGCCTGATGTGTCCATCATTGTGGTATCTGAGCACTGAGTGGAGAGCTCTGGATGTATGAGGAGGCCTACACACATAGGGGTGAGCACTAGGCAGAGGGGAGAGAGGACTCCCCCAGCCCTCTGAGTGCCTGTGTCCTGAGGAGTTGGTCCTACAACCTGCTGAGCACCCTCCCCTCCCATTAAAGTCAGTCAGAACTGAGGGCACTCGGCACCTTACAGGACTGCTCAGCACTTGGCAGGATCGAGCCCTTGCTTGCAAGAGTGACGGGTAAGAAAGAGGGTGGGTGGCAGGTCTGAGGCGACATGGGATGAGTGGGCTCTCCTTACGCTGACGAGGTGCTTTGCTGGGCACTTCGCACGCGAGGCAGGAGTGGGCTGGGGACCATGCAGCAGCGTTCTTGTTTGGGTTCCCCCACACTCCCCAGCCTGCTCCTCACTTTTTACCTTGCGCCTAAATGTGCAACAATCTACCCTGTGCCGGGCAGGACCACGTTCTTCATGGAATCAGTTCCAGGCCATCCAAACACCACTGAGAGTCCCTGGCAGCTAAGTTCCCTCTAAGCTGCGCGAACGTGCAACCGGCTATCAAGAGGCGCCCAGGCGTGAGAGGCGCCTCTCCTCTGGACCCAGCAAGAGAGGGCTGGGGGAGTCCTCTCCCCCCACCATAGCCCTGGGTCAGTCTGCACCCAAACCGCTCATCCCCGGCCCCTCCCCAGAGCCTGAAACTCCAGCTGGAGCCCTCACCCGGCCACACCCAAATCATCTGCCCCAGCCCTGAGCCCCCTGCAACCCTCTGAACCCCTCGGCCCCACCCCACCACACATCACTTCCATTTTGGTGTACATAACAAAATTCATTCCGCACATGGTTGTAAAAAATTAGAGGGAACGCTGCCTGGCAGATATCTATCCCTGTGCCCGAGAGGGCATGGATTCTTTGTCAGCTGCCGGTGTGAACACGCCTCACGTGCAGAGCAGAATCCATTCCCAGTGCCAGCTACCCCTTCCCCAGGCAGCCACACCAGTGTCACCGCTGTTTCACACACAGGTAGGTTTGGTAACACGTGAAATGGGGACAGCACCACAGCCATTTCCTGTATTTATCCCCAAGGATCAAAGCCAGAGCTTTTCCCCTTTGCAGCTCCCTCTCCCTGCTATAAAGTCACATATTCCTGCGGATGGCTCCTATATGCTGGCATGGAAACGGCTGATATCACTCAGTGCCCCACCAATTTGAGACAGACCAACAGGATACAGATGGTTAGGGACAAAGTTTTCATTTAAACACAGACATCTTGAGTAATGAGTGAGAAGAGCAGGGGGAAGCATTCCTGGGTTGCAGGCAAGACAAACGGATTTTTAATTAACTGTTACCTTTTGGGTTTTTGCATGTTTTACTGTGTCGGGAGTTTAAGCACAGATAACCACTGCTCAGACATTTCCAACAGCATTACGGATTGCTATGGTTCTGGGGCAGGAGAACAAAGAGAGGTTGTGAGTACCAGGGGGAATTTTTATACACAACCTTGTGTGAGTAACCAACAGCCCGGGAGACTCAGGTCCTCTGTCTACAGAACTGGCAGTGCAAGTGAAAGGTTCCTCCAGTCTCTTGGGCCCGTGTGTCTCCACCGCTTGGAGGGACTGACTGCGGGACAGCAGTCTCCATGGCTTGCTCCATCTTTGGCCTCTCTGCGGAGACTGCCAACCAGCCAATCGTTTGCTTTTGTTATGGACTGAGACCCCCGCAGCAGCTGTCAGATGTTAGTGACACTCGGTCACATGCTTCCCATGTTTACTTGTCTCAGGTCACACCTGAACACAGGCCTGTCTATCAGTGCCAGTGCTGGTGAGACAATGACCCAGGTCTCTCCTCTTTCTACCACCCCCAAGCCCTACACTTTCCGTTCGGGGGTTTATAATTAAATTTCACATTAGGCTGGTGGTTGTGCCCAGAGAAATCAAATCCAAGTATTTCTTAAATCAGGACTCCACCTGCTCTCGTCTTGGCTAGGCAGGGCTGTCAGGAGTGGGAAAACAGGATCCTCCGCCTGCAAACACACACACAAACCACAGTGCAACACCGACATCACTGAATTTATTAACCCCCCTTCCTGGTGGCTCAGTCTGAGAGTCTGTGCATGAACCTGGCTTTAAGCGTTTGCTGTTAAACGGCAGCTTTCGTGCTTTCTTTGAAATGATTTGACCACAGACCACTTGGCACAAAGCCAGCAGATCAACGGCCATAGGAGGAAGAACAGGTTTTAACCACTGTTTGCTTTTTGTATTGCTTATGTCACCATGAACGCCGCTGTGGCTGTGGTCTCCTTGCAAGGCAGGCACTCTGCATTCTCTGCACTACACCCCTTTCCTGGCCTCCTAGGCAGCTTGCTCTTTGCAAGACATTCCTCCCCTACCAGATACTCAAGCTCCAAATGGGCACCCTGCAGAAACAAATGTCTCTTTGCAGTGACACTGGGGCTGGGCCACGTGGCCCAACAGGAGTGAAGGAAAGGAGGAGAGTGCAGATTTCCTAAGGAAGGAGTGAGGCACCAGAATCTCCCCAAGGCCCCTGGATGTTCTAGGGAGTACGACAATTTTATCCCTAAACCTCTCGGGGGCTCCTGGTTTTCCACCAGATTTTCCACTTGGATTTTCTCTGTAGCTGCCTTTGATTTCTGTAGGACCTAGAGCTTATTTAACAAATAAAACATACACAAGGGTTGGGGAGTGAGTAACACGGGGCACTGCTCTAGTGATGAGAATGGAGAGACCCGAAAGAAAGCTGTAATGAGGGTGCACGGACAATTAGGCTTCCTCAGTTTTCCTTCCAAACGTCACTTTGGATGTTTTGTTGCTTTATAACAATCCTGGCTTTATCACCAAAAGGATCCACTGCAAAGTCCTTAGACAAGTACATCCCACATCAACCTGCTGGCTTATTTTTTCACCATGTTTTAAAATCCCTTAAAAACGAGGACAGAGGAAGCTCTTTTGCTGTTCTGACTGCCCCAAGTCCCTGGCTAGGATGATCATCATTTCAGTTCTCTGCTGCTTAAGGGAGGTATCTGGTTTTGCTCCTAGATTTCTCCCCCTCTTCAGCAGGAGGGTACTGCATTGCACTCAAGCTTTGTGTAACATTCTTTATCTTTGACAGCTTCAATGCCCTACCAGTGGTCTCTATCTCCTCTGCGGCAAAGTCTCCACAGGATCCAGACACATTTGAAAATTGAGTTTCCAAGTCATGATGCTGAGCCAGTCCAAAGTCACTGCCATTTCACTCATACGAAAAATTGCTGGCACCACCCGCCTTTGAAATGACAAGTACAGTCACCCCAGGGAATAAAGTCATTATACACTGCCAGATTTCTAGTGCATGCCTATGGCTAGGCTGCTCAGACTGGGTCCTCAGTGATTTTTCCCTCCTCTGAGGAACTCTCTCATTCATGCTGGCGAAATCCAGACTTAGGGGTGGTCTGTACTTACGGGGCTGTACCGGTGCAGCTGCGGCTCTGTAGAGCTTAGTGGAGACACTACCTACGCCACCGAGAGCGCCTCTCCCCTCGGCATAGGTCCTCCCCCTCCCCGAGAGGCAGTAGCTGTGTGCATGGGAGTAGCCCTCCTGCCAACACAGCGCTGGCTGCACCGGGGGTGAGGCGGTGTAAGGGGGTGGATTTTCCATAGTTACACCAGCACAAGTTTGTAGTGTAACTCGGCTAAAGTCAGGGGAGTTGCACTAATGCCATGCTGCTGTAAGTGGAAAGATTAGACTCCGTGTGCTTTGCAAGGATCATCCACTCTGACTCATTAAAAGTTAATGGGCCAAATTCAACCCTCATGTAAGCAATTTCCCTTCGCTTCAGCTGAGTTGCACCGACTTATATAAGTGTGAACCTGAATACTCACGGCGAGAGGCGTAAGTGTGCTGGCTCCATCCTCTCCTCGTGGAGCGGCTCCCTGGCTAGACTCCCCTACAGCTGTCAGAACCTACGGCTACCTGCTGCACTCCAGGCTGGCTTGCTCTAGGCATCATTCTAGCTCAACTCGAGGGCTCATCTGGAGGCTCTTGAAGAAAATGGAAAATGGCTTTAAGAATGAACTCCCCCGGACATAGGGGCAAGGGGAGGGGGTGTGTGTCTGCGAGTGCTAGGCCACAATTAACAAGATCACTGTACCTCCTGTTTTACCTCTGGAAGGTTCCATGCGGGGAGCATCCCAGACATCCCTGCACTGCCCTGAGTGGGAAAAGCTTCTGGCTCTGCAACTTTCCCTCCAGCCCTTTTTGGGATCAGAGACATAGGGCCAAATTCTGTGCTGATGTAAATGGATGAAATTCTACTGAAGTCAATAGAGCTGCACCCATTTATCCCAGCAGAGAAGTTAGTCCAACCTATGGTAAACCCCAGATTTGATGTTCTATCAAATCCCTCTGCTGGCCACCCTGCCTGGCCAGCATGGCTTTAAATAACACGATGTCTTGTTCACTTAGGGCCAGTTCTTTAGGAGACTTTTCCACTGCTCCTACAGCAAAGGCAGAATAAGTCCTATCAAAGGATTTGAAACTTGCAGTAAACAAACAAAACTACATTTTATAATGAATGTATCAAGCTATCTATTTGTATGATGGATTCCTTTGTTTAGTACTTGACTCTGTGCCCCTCTCAGCCCTGTAGTGCTCAGTTACTGTAGGTATCCCTTCTGCCTTACTGTCTGGCTGAGCTTTTTAGATCATGAGATCTTTGGAGCAGGGCCACTGTCTTCCTGGGTGTCTGTACAGTGCCGAGTACACAGTGGTACCATCCCAGCATAAAGAACGACTAGGAATTGGATGGGCAGCTGTCTGAAATACCGGCCCTGCTGCTGAAGTACAGAGAACCTTGGAGTGATCATTAGGCCCTGCCCAGCTGGGATCCAAAGCATGTAAACAAGCACTGTGCTTCCAGTCAGCATAGGCCTGCTCTGGAGAGATGAGGAGGAAGATCCTCCTCTGAGAGGGGAAAGGCTGCCTATCTCCTTCTAGGACAGGGTTATTTCTAAATCAGCCTGTGGCACTTCCTCTGTTCGGGTGCACAGTTGGGCATTCCCGATTTTTCTAAGTCCTTTTGGAGCAGAAGATTGAGAGAGAGCTGGTGTTATTTGCTCATTACAGACTTGACAGCTCCTCTTCCAAGTCTGCACAGCATTCAGACCATGTACGGATTATACAATTTATTTTCTATTATGCGACAGCAGTTGCCGTGCCACTGTAATGTGAAGTAGGCTGTACTTTTCGTATCGACAGCAGAGGAATATGTCCCTGAACTTTCCTTTTGACCGCTGTATATTCTCCTTAAAAAACAAAAAAAAACAAAAAAAAGACTCCACTCTCCACCAACACAATTTATAGTCAAAGCAAAACAGCTCAACTCTCATGAGTAATTCCCCTGTGAAACGGGGCTGCAGGGACAATTGGGCATGCATTGCTATGACTCCACAATAAAAATCCCTCTATGCTGAATGTAGGCTGCCGAGGATGAAAGCAAGAGCTCAGTTTCTAATGATGCTATCAATGTGCGGCAGCCTTACAGAGGCCAGTTGAGCACAGCAGGGCTTTGACACTGGTGGTGGTGGTGGTTCAGGATCTTCTTGGGAAAAATATTCGTGATCTTCATGCACACAGAAGTGTTGGGAAAACTTGCCACAAAAGCTGTCCTTAAATAAACAGCTCCTGACTTGTTAATGTGCCCCACTGCTCCGTGATGGACACATCTCTGCCTGCTCTACATGAGTGTTTTCCCCTTTGATTGCTGTCTTTGCAAGCAGACCTGCACCAGTGCACCCGTTCAGTGATCTTTTGAGCTCTGGCCCAGAGAGGAGACTTTGGTTTTTCATTTTATCTACCCACTTCCATAAGGAAGTGAGGAAAATTACCTGGAGTGACCAAGGGGGGAAATGATTTAGAGAAGTGTGCTTTGGAGAGGAAAACATTCCTGCAGAAATGTGGGGAAACAGAAACACTGCAGCATTCCATGACCGTTTTCTGTCAGGGCCCAAGAAAAGCTTATAGTGCAAATGGCCAGCGGCCCCCTTCAGCCAGCATTGTTGATGCTTGAGGAGTTTCTGGGTACATGCACGTTTTCTCCTCCCTGATCAACCTCCGGTCTCATTGACTCAGTGATGCCACAATCTAGTTTACAAGATGAGAACTGTCAGGCCAGACTCTCAGCAGGCCTAAAGCAGCATTGTTCCATTGAGATCAAAGTGGATTTACACCAGCTGGTTTAAGACTTCTCCTTGCTGTTATGTTTGGGGATTTTTACCCCAACTAGCCGTGACAGATGCCCCACCGCCCGGAGCACCTTACCCGCTTCGTCAGCTGAGTGTCCATCATGAAGTTGTGCACGTGTTTCTCGGCTTTGGTGAGCTCCAGTTTCCTGGCCACCACGGCCACCACCAGGGCAGTGCAGCCAGCCCCCTGCCATGGGAAAACCAAGGGAGGAGAGAAGGCGGCAAAGAGTTAATTATGGAGCAGTGAGTGGCCCCCTCCTACTTCCAAAATGACCCACTTGCCTTCCTGCAGAGGGATGCTTGGGATGAAACATTGCAGGGATGGTGCTTTGCGTGGCCGCAGCCCCATCCACCCGAGGCTTTCCTAGCCATTTACATACATTAATTAAACTTCTCCCCCCACCTCCTTGTTCAGCAGGTCATATATTTAATTACTCCAGTGAGGAGATCCCATGGGGTCAGCCACCCACAGTGCTGGACACGTGTCCTTGAGTGGCTGCTTGTGTAACTAATGGACCATGCTGCTGGTTGGTAGGGGGTCATCAGGAAACCTTCGCCCTATCCTGACCCTCCCAGGAGGCTTCAAAGCTGCACTCAGTACTCCAGCTCAGGTGATGCAGTTGGCATAGTGCCACTGAGCTAAGGAGCTGGCCCCACTGCCTTTAGGAGTAGAGCATCAGGACTAGGGTGCATTTCGGGTTCCTGGAGGAAGTCTGTTTTGTGGGGACGAGGGAAAGGGATATCAGGACTCCTGGGTTCTATTCCCAGCCCTGGAAAGGAGCATGGGCTAGTCATCAGACCCAGGGGAACTGGGCATCAGGACTCCTGGGTTCTGTTCCCAGTTCTGGGTGGGAGTGTATGCTCACAACTAAGCCAGGAGGACTAGGAGCCAGGACTCCTGGACTCCATTCACCGCTGTGGGAGGACTGTTAGTGCAGACAACCGGGACTCCTGAGTTTCTTACCCTGACTCACTGTGTGACTTTGGCAGCATATTCCTTCCCCTCAGTTTCCCCATCTGTGAAATGGGAATAATGACACTTACTGGCCTGACTAAACCCTTTGTTATTTAACAAATAGCTTCCCTTGTGAGAGTCGTGAAGGAAGCCCTGGGCGTGTCTCCTGTATTAGCCTGCAGGGCCACACGGCTGGGAAGAGGATGGATCCAACACCCCAGCAGGTTTGCAGGCGCACTCCCTCACTCTCGCTCAATCCCTGTTTTCTCTCATGGAGCTTCACAGAAAAAAAACCTGCCTATCCTTTTAGCACAGCTGAAACTGGCACCTTCTCCTTGGCTCTTCCTAAGCGATTCCTTTAGAAAAGGCTGCTGGCACCCTGCACATTGGTCAGCTCCCCATTTTTACTACAGTGAGGCTCGGCAGAGAAATGAGATCATGTGAATCACTGTCTCTGTCTCGTCCTCCCTCCCCCTTCTCTCTCCCCCTAAACGGTGACAGCTGGTAGCTCCCTTTTACCAGGCAATTACAGTAGGAACTGTGCCCGTATGAGTCAGGATATGTTCTATTTGGCAAATGGAGAGCCCAGTTGGTAGCTATTATCTCCTGGATATATTTGGCTTTAAAAGCAAAAGGTGCCAACCTGAAAGCATGTGTGTGTCCGCCCGTGTGTGTGTGTGTCTGCCGCTGCGTGGCAGAGACTGTGACCTTGGGGAGTGACCTTTAATTAATTCAAGAGTCATTAACAAACACCCCAGTCTGAGCTGAATCCTGCAGCTCTCCTGTAAGGCTCCGTACGTACACTTTTTATTCCCTCCGTTCCCTTGGAGTGGAGGTTCTTCTGGTTCACCCAGTCTAGCTTGGGATTGGACATCTGCCCTTAGCTGTGAGGCTAACTTGGGACCAGTTCACTGCTGCAAGCGATTTTTGGTATTGCTCTTCTCTTCTGCCATGCCCATCATGGTGGTGTCTGAGCTCTGCAGACCCACCCTGGATCTAACCACCAGGCTGATGTCTTTTACAGAGTGCACGTCCAAACATTGCAGATATGCCAGGCATCTGTGCCTAGGGCCGGCCTGCCTTCGCTCCTCCGGACAGGACTTTCCATCAGATCGGGGGCAGGGTGTTTCAGGCCATGCCTCAGATTCACAATAACTCCTGGTTTCTCTTTCAGAGCTTGGTGGGACACGTGCAGCGCCCCAGGGGAGCTTCCAGCCTCTGCCCCTCTGAAAATCAGACCACAGACTCACTGGAACCACCGCTTCAGCTCCCACTGGGAGGACTCAGCCTTCACCTGGAAGTGATGGAGTATCTGTCTGTTCTACATGGACCTGGCATGATTCGTAAGCCCTGGGGTCACTGGGGAAACATTTCCTTCCTTCCCTGGCTTTTGTGCAGTTAATTATCACCCTCCACCCCAAAAGTGACTTCACTCAGGGATGCTGTGTGCATTAGCCTGGGATCTGCAGAGATGCCAGGGGTTGTATCGAGAAGCTGTGGTTAGAATAAGGAGCAGGGGGATAACAATATCCATGTTTCTTACATTTTCATTCTCTTCCCCTTTCATGTTCCAAATAGACAGCGAACTAAACCTCACAACCATGCTGAGAGCTGAGTGCTATCACCTCCATTTTACAGATGGGGAAACCGAGGGACAGAGCGAGGCAGGGACTCACCCAAGGTCATTCAGGGAGTCGCTGTTAGCCCGAGGATTAGAACTCAGGAGCGGCTGGCTCCGGCGTGTGCTCTTCCCACGAGAGGTAATACAATCTCGCTAATCCTCTAAGGCCGTGGTCTCCAAACTGGGGTGCGCGAGATGATCCCGGGGGTGTGCGGCGGCAGGAGTACTGCTGCACGGCACTCCGCTGTTTTTGTTTCTTTGGCAGCAGCTCCGCACGCCCAAGGCTGGTGTTCCCCTCCAGTGGCCCACCTGCGGTAAGTCTTCCGGCCTTCTTCCGTCAGTGGCACGTCTGCGGAAGGTCTTCCGCTCTTCACCCTGGGGGTGCGCGAGCCAAAAAGTTTGGAGACCACTGCTCTAAGGAAACAGCTCACAGATGGGGAAACTGGGGGTGTCTCCCCTGTTATTCCTGGGTACATCTACCCTGAGTTTTAAAACCTGGGGCAGCAAGTCTCAGAGCCTGGCTCTACAGACCCAGGCTCATGGAGCTCATGCTGGGCGCTACGAAAAGCCATGCAGGTGTTCGGCTGGAGCTCAGGTTGTGAGGCCTGGGACAGTTCCTCAGAGTCTGTGCTCCAGCCTGAGCTGCAATGGCTGCACTGCTGTTTCCAGCACCCCAAGCTGGTAGAAGCAGGTTCTGAGGCGCAGCTGGGGTTTTGTGATCCATGGGCTCTGCTGACAGGTGGTCCATGGATTGTAATGGCAGGGGCGGCACTGGAGGGCTCCTTGTGGTTCATGAACCCTGGGGCTCAAAAAACAGCAGGCTTGACTGTGATAGGCAGCATAGGTGGGTCCCCCGTGTATTTCACAGCATATTTAACCATGCTGGAAGGCGCTATACAATCCTCTGGGTCCCAGGAAAGCAGGGGCACTCAGGTCCCTGCTGTTCTAGGCCAAAGCATGCTAAGATCAAACTAGGCCATTGGGTGCCTGTGACAAACTCTCCTTTTTGAGATGATGGTGGAGGCAGCCAGCTCAACTCCATCATCAGGGCGGCTCTGAGCAGGCAGCTTCCCTGACGCCTGGCTCCCTGTATGCTTAGCCGCACTCACAGCTAAGCCTGACCCTTGTTGCTTCTGTTCAGCTGGGGAGCGATGAGATTATCTCGTGTCCTCCCAGCTGCAGGAACTCACACGCCAGAAGATGCTGCTTGCTCTCCTCCACTGCAGCTGGCTGAGCAGAGGGGCTGATCTGTCAGCTGTGGCAGGAAGCGCCACGGGTTGTGGCAGACGCTAACAGACTCGTTTTCTGGCTGTTTGCTGGGAAGTGTCACTCACACTCCTCCCGTTTGGCTGGCATTACCGTGGCAGCAGCCAGATCAAGTACTTTCCCAGGCTAGCGAGCGCTCCCCCAGGGAGCTACATTCAAAGGGTCTGTGCATGTGGCACAGCACAACAGCAGCGGGAGCTAACCATGGAGGCAGGACTAAAACCCAGACACTGAGGGGTAGTTTCTGGCATGTTGAAAATTACCCTTCTTGAGAGTCCTGCAAGCCTGGGATTCTAGGGGCCGGAGAAGGAGGGGGAACCAGTTGCTCCCACAGAACTTGGAAAATCTGTGAACTGGTAAGTCAGTGGAGCAAATTCATGCCTCAGTAGTTTGGCACAGACCCCCAGGACATGCTAGCCAGCGAGTGAGTCCCACAGCATTGCTCCAGCCTGATGCACTAGATCCCACTGTGCCCACCTTTAGTGCCACTCAGTAGCTAGGTGCAGCCCCTAAAGGAGAGGGTCTTGCAAGGGAGGCAGGCAAGTCCAGGCGGCACAGTGAAGAGGAGCAGAGGAATGATGCAAGAGGAACCCTTGGAATGACACAGAGCTGGGCTTAGAAATACCTGATGCTGTGTGTGCTCGGAAATGTGTTAGGGGAGCAAGCTGAGGCCTGGTCTATCACTGAAACGTCGGTCGCCCTACCTCCGTGAGAAACCCACACCCCTGAGAGCAGCCGTTCAGCCAACCTGAGCACGAGTGGAGCTGCTGCGAGCTCGCCAGAAGGATTCTTCCATTGCCTGAGGTACGGCCTCATTGAGAGTTGCATTAAATACAGCAACAGGAAAACCCCCTTTGTCAACAGCATGAGGGTCTACACTACAACCACAGCACTGGAGTGGCTGCAGTGTAGACACACTGTAAGCCTGTCTCTCTGGAGTTCCCAACTGCTGTTCTGGCCTTTGTGCACCTCCAGTGGGCCTGCATCCAGGGCTGTGGACCACTTAAACCCACAAGGTATACGCAGGGCTTAATTGGTGCATAGGCCTCATGCAGCTGGTCAGCACAGGTAGATTTTTACCCAGATTTCGGTGCATCCCACAGTTGTTGCTGGGATCTCTCCTGACGATAGAAAGGAGGAGTAGAGAGAAGACACCCCCTCATCCCCAGCACCCAATGATTGGGGAGGGAAGACTGGGCCAGATCCTGAGCAATGCCAATTTACACCAGCTACGGACCTGGCGCTGTCTATCGAATGGAGGAGTGGAGACCCACACAACAGTTCCAGTGCTCTCTTGTGGCATTTGCCTGGTGACAGTGTCAATACACAATAGTGCTCAGTCAAGATCATGCTGCATCATGGCCCAACAGTGCAACACAGCACCAGGACCTCCCACACAGACAATTTTGTGCATCTTCATTCGATAATGACCCATCCATCTCTCTAGTGAGTCAAGGTTGCACACCTCCAGCTTTGAGAGCCTCTCAGCTTCTCCTTCAGGCTGGCTTCCATGAGACATCTCCAGCTGGAGAACTCTAGAAGCTGGAATGTATCAAGAGGATTTTGGAGAGGGACCCGGTACCTCTCTCTCAGCCCTGGGAGAACTGACCCCATTAGCTTAGTTTCCAGAACACAAACAAAATGAAATATTAATGAAGAGGTGAAAATGACAAACGGAATGAGGGGGTGTGGAGACTTCACAGCTGGCTTCTTGTCGCTCCAAAGGATTCCTTACAACAGCTGGAGTAGCTCCAACGTGATTGAAACCAGCTGGCACAGAGCGGTTTTAGGATGGAATCTAATCCCCACAAGTCCACTAGGGATGCTCACCATCTCTGTTCTGACAAACAGCTCTAGGAACCAAGCACCAGCCTGCTCCAGATGTTGGCTTGTCCTGGAGATAGCCCTACCTGTGATGGGGGTGGGTCACCCCAGCCTCCTGTACCGAAACCACCCATCCTCTGTTGGCCTGGAAGCTCAGAGTCTGCTTTGCTTCTCTCTTAGAGCGAGATTGAGAGATGCTCCTCTGCAGGCAATGTCATTGCACTGGGGGAATCAGCCCCAGTTCTCACTCCTGCTCGCTCTGGTACTGCAGCCTAGAGCCAACAGGGCCTCCAGAGGCCACTGGCTGGACACCGCGCTGCTGGGTACTTTCCAAATGCCTAGCCAGACAGGCGAGCTTTGCGACGCCGTGAGGCAGCTGCCATGGCGTCTCCTCCTGAAGTGTAGAGGCGCTCCAAGCGTCTGCTGTGGTGGGTGAAACTCCCTGGTAGGCACAGTGCTCTGACCCCTGCCTGGTGGCTAATCACCACACGGTTCCTGGGAACTCTGCAAGATGCCTGTTATTAAACCTAATCACAGCACCCGCACATGCAGGCCTAGTCGTGGCCTCCATGGTAACCAAATGGGGAGGCTGCCTTTAACTAATTACTGTAATCATCCCCAGGAGCCTGCATAGGAAGGGTGTGGCCGGGGGGGGGAGGGGAGAGAAATGACTCAGCAAGAGAGATTCCTTGATGCACAAGGTGTCCATGAGGTAACCCTATGGAGCTGTTGGCCTAAACAGGGGCTAAGGAGCAGAGTTCCCAGCATCCAAGTGTACATGAAAGAGGAATAGGCCTTGGCTAGTGACATAAATGGCTGTGGGACTCTGACACCGGCTGTAAAACAGCGGGTAGCCATGGCTGGTTAGTTTAGCTTGATTAAGGAAAACGGGGAGCATTATTTCATGCCAAAGCAAGGATCCTGGTGTATAATACACAGAGAGAGTCACCCTCTTCAAGGCCCATCGCAGGCTGCTAAGGAGTGAGGTGGCTGGAATAGTTTGTTGTACCTAGTGAGATTTCATTCCGCTAATAAAAACATTCTCCCCCTGCTTCACTCTGCCAGTAACACGTAGCATTGCAAGGAGGCAACTCTGCACACTGAGGAAGAGACTCATTTTCCACATCTTTTCTTGAGCTTGGCCACAGAAGCTGGTGGGGTTTGATAGTCAGTCAGTCAGTGAGACAATCCGGGGATAGTCAGTCAGATGCTCTGCAGCTCAGTGTGGGGAGAGAAAGGCAGACGCTTGTAAAAACCAGTGGCTGAACGGTTGGCCTGTCTGGGACAGCTGCCAAACCCCATTGCTGGGCACTGAGTGAGGGATGTTTCTGTCGCACAGACCAGGGTCTCTGTGGAGTTGCTCTGCTGAGATCCAGAAAACTTGTGTCACACAGTACTGTTCAGCAGTCTTTCCTCAGTGACAGCTGGATCTGTGCCCCTGACCCCGTACTTGTTCTAAAGACTCACCTGTGCCCATTATTTATCCACAGCTCATCCTGTGTTGCTTGGCATTATCTGCTGTTTTAGAGCCTGCCTGCTTAGTGGGCAGGTCTCGCTGCCCCACTGAGGGTTGGCAACCATTGCTGGAGCCCAGTATTACTGAGACACTATACACACTGCAGCCTTCCCACCCAGCATAGCTCCGTGCATCCGCTGGCTACAGAACTGGGCCCATGGTACTTTACAGGATACCTGAAAAGCCCGCAACACACACACACACACACACACACTCCAAAGTTGTGTGTCAAGATCTGGAAAACACCTGTTAGATCCTGTCCAAGTGTCATTCATTCCTCAGACAAAGGACATGTCAGATCCATGGAAGCTCAACGCAGTGATCCAGAGACGGGAGTGAGTTCCATCACTGAGTGCTGGCCGGCCCAGGAAACCTCCCGTTCACCCCACTGTCCCAGTGCATGCAGCAGTTCAGATTAACGCTGTGAGTTTTACTTACTATTGATGAGGGTTTGACCTCCCCAGCTCCCAGCATCCTGATTGCTCACAGTCTTGCCAGCTTTCAGCAGTAGCGCAGCAGGAGCAAAAGCTGTGAAGTCTTGCTCATGGTCAAACTAGCTGAGAAGCTCCCAGCCAGTGGGGAAGGAAGGGGGCTCTGTAAAATCCCCCAAACAAAACCTGTCTTGTCTTGCTTCCCAAGCTGTAGCTCTGGGTTAGACCCTGGAAGGGGCATCTGTGGAGTCCTAATGGAGCCCTATCCAGTCCTTGACTAAAGAGCCTCAAGGAGTGTGTTCTAAAAACGGGAAGGAAATGGAGGCAGGATCTCCATGGCTCAGTACAGGAAGGACCCAGTGGGTGGGTGTGAGGGGCAGTCTGCTGGCCCCAGCTCCCTGAAGCTTTGCTCCAGATTGTGTATTTTCTCCCCCGGGCCGCTTCCCTGAGAAAACAGCCTTACCATGATGCCGGTGAGGAGACAGACGCCTTTCCCACAGTATGTGTGAGGCACCATGTCACCGTAGCCAATGGAGAGGAACGTGATGGAGATGAGCCACATGGCACCCAGGAAGTTGCTGGTCACATCCTGCTGATCGTGGTACCTGCCAAGGAGATGTACACCTCAGTGTAGCAGGAGAGAACAGGAAACCAGTCATCTCACAGAACTCTCCCCCTCCCCCCCGCCCGGGGGGGTCTCTGCCAGGTCAGATAATGGTGCTTATGGAAATAGGGCCTTGTCTATCCACTGGTCCCCAGTGTCAGCAGGCAGCTGCAGAAGACACCAAGCAAGCACTGTCTTGTTCCTGCACAACCCATCCCTGCAAAACTGACTGGTCAAAAGGGCATTTTCAATGGCCTCAGGTTGCAGTCTTCCCATGCTGGATGTCTGCAACTCTGCTTCTGTATGGCCTTAGGACCACATCTTAGAACCATGCACTGCCATAGCAGCTGGGCTTAAAAGATTACTTGCAGCAAGATTATGGAATCAGATAGGCGCCCACCCCTCTCCAGACTTAATTAACCTTGGCCTGAAAGCCTCTGGACTCACCCAGCATGAGACCATACTGCAAAATAGGGAATAAATATTAATAATGCAACAGAATGTGCCCCAGCTGCAGCAATTTCACAATTTCCTCATAAGAAACCCCCCATGGGCGCGCACACAGAAACACACAGAGCAAAGACTCAGCGGAAAGATTTTGCTTTCAGTCAGTGTTGCAGTCACGTTTTAGCGAAATACCCTCCAGCTCCATCTGCACTGGGGCCAGGCTGCTGGGTAGGGATGTCTGTCTGATGGGGAAACAGATGTGACTGAATGGAGAGGAGAGAGGCAGGCTGAGAGCTGCTACTGCTGCTCTGTTCCCACTAGTTGCTCAACCTGTCAAGGTTCCTCATGAACTTTTCATTTACATTTGAACTCACAGCACAATGTTGTCTCCTGCAAACTCATCATCGCCACCTCCCTGCGAGTGATGCAGACCTCATGAGAACAAATTCCTTCCCCTCCTGACAGAACTGAAATGCACTTGTGTCAGTTTACACCTTTGATAACTTTCCCTATTTGGGCTCAAGCTGGCACGGAGACTGTCTGCATTATGGGTGTCTGACAGCAATGGCAGCTCGCCTCTAGTGTTCATGTGAAACTGGCCCTGGATTATGGATTTAGCACGCACATGCCCCCTGCAAACAACAAGCACAAACTAACAGAGCATGTTGGCAATTTCAACCCCTTCCTGTGGCTTTATACATCATTCTGAGCTTCTCTGGTTAGCAGCTCGGTCTCCAGGCGAGAGGCTTGTAAAACAACCCAGAGCGAGCAAATGACGTTAGTATCAACCCAATATTAATGTATTTTTTCTGACTTCTGTTCCTGCACCTACACACATGCACACCCGGCCACTGATTGAGGTTAGGGAGACTAGAGACCCAGTGTCACATTAACCAATGCCCCCTGCTCTGCTCCCACATCCTCCTGGCTCTTTCCCTGGCTGCCCCCCAGGTAAGGGGGTCAGGTTCCACTGCAGGAAAACTTATGCCCAATCCTGCAAAGACTTGTGACTGCGCTTTACTCGAAGCATGTGAGAATTCAGTGGCACTCCTAGCCTCAGCTAGTAACTCCAGGGAAACTTTGTAAGGTTTCCATTGCCACGTTCCGTCCTTTGGACAAAACACTGAATTCTGGTCAGTTTCCTGTTCCTGACAAGGTCAACAAATTCTCTGGCTGGCCCCCCAGAGCCTCAGCTGCTTCTCTTCCTGTTCCTGTACAGCAGTGAGGCCTGCTCCTCTGGCCCCCAATCTCTGCAGGCCAGCTTGTCACAGGCCTCTGCCAGATCCTCAGGCTCAGTTCAGGCCAGGCCAGGCCAGACCATCTCCTCGGCAGTAACTGAGCCTGTAACCTGGGGGAGATGAACTGGAACTGCTGGGCTGGCTTGGATGGTGTGATCCAGCAGCAGTAATGCATCAGCGTACACAGCAAAGGACTCTGGTCTGGTTACTGCTGGTCTCTTTCCTTGGCTGCAGATCCAGGGCACCTTACCCTTTCAAACAACCTAGCTAGGTTTAAGATGGAGCTTGACAAGTTTATAAACAACATTCTATAAGGGGTTGCCTGCAACAGCAGGGAGCTGGACTCCATGACCCAGATGCTCCCTTCCAGGCCTATGTTCCAACTGCTCAAAAAAACAGAAGCTCCGACTAGTGAGGAGCGGCCTAGCCTGCTGACCTTGTGGGGCTTTGCACTGTCATGCCAGATGGCACCCCCAGCCTCTCGCTGCTCTGCCCCAGAAGAGTGTTCAAACCAGCTGCCCTCTTCCAGCCAGTCTGAGCAGTGCGGACGAACTCCTAGTGGAGGAATACAATCTAGACCTCTCCAACAGAGGGCAGGTGGCGGAGATGTAAGCACTCCAGGGTGGAGTGTTTTAAAGAGGAGACTGGCATTGGTCTGCGGGTGGCAGAGGGCATAGCCCAACGTGCTGTTACCGTGATTGCTTTCTGCACAGGTGCAATGGTACTCGAGACTGGAAGCCACTTCCAACAAGCAGCAGCAACCTGGTGTATACGGAGCCTCTCAGATGCACCCAGCTTTGTGATGCAGTTCCAAATAGCCTGGTTTCCAGACGTGATGAGAACCACAGCTCCTGTTGTCTTCAAGACCCAGCTGTGACTCCATAGTTTCCTTTGACTTCTCCATCTGCTTGCTGTGCTCAAGATGTTTATTTCCAGGCCCCTTTGGAGAAGAGGGGATCAGATGCTTGATGGGGTGCTGTGGCTGGATCTGCCAAAGCCTGTTTGCTTCTCCGGGGCGGGTTTCTCTCAGCTTCCTTGTGAAATCATTAAGGGAAAACAGATGGAGTTTTTGGCAATTTCCTCCAAATCAATTTGTCCAAGTTTCTCAACTCAGAACTCTCTGGACTATTTTATTATTATTTTTATTTCCCCAAGTCTCCTTATCTGGAGAGTCTAATGAAATATGCAAGCATAAAAAAATGTTGACAAGAATCTGTTTAATATCACATTCCCCACCCTAGTATTAGCATAGAGAGAGGTCTAGTAGTTAGAGCAGGGGACTGGGAGACAGGATTCCTGGCTGCTGTTCCCAGCTCTTGGTGGAGAATGTGATCTAGTGATTAGAGCAGGAGACTGGGGGTCCCAACTCCTGGTTTCTTTTGCCGGCTCTGCCACTTGGGGAAGACACTGGGCCTCAGTTCCCACAAAAGGGGAAAATGATATTTGGCCCCCCATTGAGATTAATGTTTCTCCGCAGTGCTCTGGGATCAGAGCTGGAAAACGCTACTGAAGTGCGAATTAGGAACAGGGCTGTTTGTTTTCTATATGGATGAGAGGCTTCTGGTGTATATAACAGTGCTAGTCAGTGCAGTCCCCTACTCCTAAAGTAGAGGATCAGAGGCAAAAAATGCCTGCTTTGGAGAAGACCAGACTTCCCCTCTGGGTTACAGACTCCGAGTTGCAGTAACAAAGCTGTTTTGGGGTGAAAGAGACCACAAGTCATTGGCTTGCCCAGTGCTACTGAGGCAGCCCAATGCAGGGCTCTGAGTGCAAGTCTCCAGAGTATTGTGAAGGCCGCATGCTCCACCCTCGGAGGAGGGAGCGCCTTGCATCATCTGGGTGGCTCTGGCTGATGCAGAGTGGTACTGACAGGCTGTAGCAGAGGGGAGCTGTGTTCAGCCCTCTTCCCTTGAGGAAACATCACCAAGGTGCAGGGTCTCTGGGAGAAGGAGGTGGGAAAACCTCCATGTACCGAATGCTGGGAGAGATGAGGCAATGGTCTCAGATGATGCTGGTGGCTTCATTTGATAAAGCCTCATTTCCTGAGCTTGCCTGCAGCTCAGTGTCCCTCTCTCCAGTCCCATAGGAGCTGTTCTGAAAAGCACTTCTGAGAATGCTGACTCCCACTGGGCCAGCCAGCTATCTGGGAAGTCACATGCTGCAGTGTGGCTGACTGGGAAACCAAAGGATGTGGGAAGCCTCTTGTGCTGAGGGGAGTTGCTGAAAACAGCTTCATAACTTTTTTATCAAAGTTAAAGACAGTCTCCCACCACAACGTGAAGACAACTGTGCCAGTTGTGACCCACCTGGGGATGCTAGACTAGAAAAAACAGACAGGCTCCCACCCAGTGCACAGCAGCACTCTCTGGGAACCAGAAGGAGACGGGATACTTGCTCTTAAGCAAACATCTAGGGAGCCAGTGTCTAGCTAGAGGTTATAGGAAGTCAGAAAGGCAGGTCCCAGAGGCCCCGGCTCGAATCAAAACAAGCTTCTCTCTTGCCATAGTATGTCTCAGATGCATAGATTCCAAAGCCAGAAGGGACCACTGATCATGTAGTCTGACCTCCCATGTAACACAGGCCATAGGACTTCCCACACTTCATTCCTCTTCGAGCTAGCGCACAGCTTTTAGAAAAAAAACAGTGTCTGCCAACGACGAGGCAGTCCAGGAACGCTGCACAGACTCAGGGGCCGCAGAAAGACCCAGCCTTCCCAGGCTGCATTTGCAGAAGGGCAGACAGAAGTCACCGTTGAACCATACCCTGTGAGGAGATCCCAGTGCCATCTATTCACCTCCCTTTCTCTGCACAACCAGTTACATGGGACCAGTGTGCAGCTGTGCCAGCTGTGCACTCATCTTGCAGTATCACAAAAGCCAAGTGTGCAGCTGTCGCATAGGAGACTCCAAGGTAAACCCAGGGGCTGCAAGAAGGAGTGTTGTCAGTTCAGTAGGCGGTGCTCTTTCCCCGAGCCACTTCCAGCTAAGGCCAGTCGATCTGTAAAATGCTCTGCCACCTTTCTGGATAAAAGATGCTATATAAACAGAAGATGGTGTTAGGATCTTGTACCCCGGGAAAGAAATCCGCCAGCACACAGTCCTACCCTCTAGACTCAGCATGGCCAACAGCAGAGCCGTAAGCCTGGAAACCCCTTAACCTGAGCGAGAGGGAATAGTCAGTAAGCAGAATACTCGAGGAGTCCTGGGCTGGAGGAAGCGAGCAGAGTGCCACACTCAGCGAAGACAATTGCAGTTCTCCCCAGTACCTGTGCAGCTTGACTGCTCCGTATCACACTCCAGCACAGAGCAGTGCGTCTGGTCAACTCCATACGTAGCCATGGATAGCAAGATGCTACTGCAGCGAGGGATGGAGGTGGACTCATGAATCCCAGCTCTGTTTGAGGCAATTGCCAATACCAAGAACGCTACTCCAGCCTTGCTCTCCACTATGCATCGAAACCATCGTCTGCTGTACGTGCTCACACCCTCTCGCAGGCAGATTTTCACTTGGCGGGTTATGTCTTTCTCTGCTAACCAGCCAGCAGGATCTTCCTCCTCCTGAAAAAGTACTTCCCCTCCATCAGGCAGCTGTGTGCCTCTGATAAAGGGCTTGGAGCTGTTCTCTGCCTGCCACAAGCAGGACATGAACAGAGGAGCCTGGCTGATGAGAACAATTTGGTGAGGTTCAGAAGGAAAAAGGGTTAGGGACAGGCCAACGTACCAAAGTTTTCTTCTTTTTTCCCAAAAAGCACTTTTGAGCAGATGATGCTTGTCCAGCCGGACAGCTGGCACGCACCCTGCCATGTGAAAGCTGCGAGAGCCGGCTGCAGGACCATGCTCACACCAAAGGCTGATGCAGTTGCTCTGACCAGAGCATTCATTTCCACCACCCGCCTTCCCCTGAACGAGCAAAGCCAAACGATGATGCTGCTGCTGGGAGCAAACTTGCCCAGGCTGCTTGGCTTTCTCTCAACGTCCCTTGACATTGCTTTCCACCAGTGCAGGGCCATTCTCTACCAAGCCTCTGGGACCGTGTGTTCCTTCCATGTGTTCGAAGCTCAGCCTCCCACACGCGTCTGCCCTCTCAGCCCAGTTTGGAAGTGGAGTATCTGAGTGCAAGGAGGCATGTTACTCCTCCTAGGCAATGCCCACAGCGAGCGAGTGACAGCCAGTTCACCGGTTTGTGTAGGTCTCATGGGAGAGGAGAGGAGGGGAGTGACCAGGAGGGAGAAGTGGGCAAACGCAGGGGTGTTGAGGCTGGCAGTGGTGACAGAGCAGAGTTGGCGTGGGGAGGCTGAGCTCAGACAAGGGTGACAAGGGAGCCAAACAACTCAGCTGGGTCTGTCGCAGGTGGGTGAATGAAGGTAATGCAATGCCCACCTGGAGAGCACCCAGCCATGCTCACAGGGCACATTTCACGCTCTGTTGAGCAGCGTGTGGCAACTACCCAGCTGTGGCTGGTCACTGGGAACTGACCCTGGAGCTGTGCTGATGCCTTTTTCCACAAGCCAGAATGGGTTGAGGTGTGGGGCCCGTGGTAGTCCTGTAGCCCCAGAACCACCCCCCCACCCAGGAAATGGGGAGGAACAAGCTGTATCTGGGTGAGCTATGCTGCAGGCTACCTGGCTCCAAGCAGCTTTTAATGGGTGTGAACTTTCTGGAATGTAAAAAAGTGGGAGGGGTCACTGTGCTAACATCTAGGCTCTGTACACCAGGGATAACTGTTCTGATGGGGGCAAAACATGTGGCCCTCTTAGTAGGGGAGCCAGCAACCTCACTGAGCAGGCGCAGTGTATAAAGCATACTGATGAGTTGCTAAGCAACGCAAAGCCTTTTGAAAAACCACAACCCACCCCTGACAATGCTGGGGGTTAGGACTCAGCAGAGGAAGCGAGCAGGGAACAAAAGGGAAGCAGCAGCCAGGCAGAGAACAGAGAGCAAAGGGCTGTGAAATGCAGAGGGGAAAGGGAGGATGAATAGAGCTGGGGGAAAGTGACCAAGGGACACAGCATCCCATGTGCCATGAATGTCGGGGTCCCCAGGTCACAGGTGCCCACAGCTCCAAAACCACCCCAATCAGCAGAGGCCAAGGAACGGATGAGTCACAGAGCTTGGACTCCCGTGTTTAGTCCTAAAAGAAAAGGAGCGAGTCTGCCGGCACAACCTCCTGCTGTATAGCAAACTGCAGCCATCCCAGCACGAGGCAGTGGTGACAGACGCACACGAGGATCCGGTTCCCCAGCCCCCCACACTCATGCTCTCTCTGTGTGGAGCTGTGCACTGGCAGACACTCCCTGTACTAAGGAAGCCACAGGCTCTCCTGGCCATTATGCCTGGGCAGCACTAGAAAAGGTCAAGTCACTATTCTGTGTTCTATCTCCCTCTGCCCAGCCATGTGTGCAGGGGGTTAGGAAGGTCGGTGGGGGCTGCTTGCTCTGCCAGTTTGTCCCCTGGCCCAATTCCATCCCCATTAACTGCATTTTGACACCTGCCTTTTCAGTTGGCTAAGAAGTTATTCTGTATTTCTTGTCTTAAACTGTCACGTAGCATTGCTGCTTCTTGATGGATTCTGCGGGCCACCCCAGAGAGGGCTGCATTCCGGTCTCAGTGGGACAATCCCTGTGACTCGCAGACCTTGGCCAGCTGTGGGGGCATAAGGGCGCATTCGTTCGTGGTTGCTGCTTGGCCAAGGATGGTGCTGTCGTGGTATGGATCATTACCATGGCTGTGATGTGTAGTAGGGTGCTCGCTAACTTGTACAGTGGCTATTTTTTCGTATTAATGCTTATTTATTTACATTTCATTTTCCAGCCCAATCCCACAAGGGACAGAAACTCATAGTCAGGAGGGCCCAGGGACCTTGCCAGCCCATTTAAATCCCCCAAATGCAGAACCCATAAACCACACTGTCATAGCACCGTCAGATAACCATACCCATCACCGCAGCACAGAAAAGCTCGGCCAGTCAGTGGGTGTGGCACCAGCACTCTTCCACAGGACTTCAAGCAATCCAAGTTTCCCTTTAACGGGCCCCAGCAACCTAGACCAGGCCGTCATCGTGCTCTGTAGTGACCGGGCACCTAGTCCAGGCACCTGGAAAGTGGTGAACGGTCTCTTGCTCTCGGTGGCTCCGTCTCCCATAAGCTCCTGCCCGAGGGCCCAGGAGAGATCCTGAAGATTCCCCTACTCAGGCTGGGACAGTGGAAGCACAGAGGCCATGCAGCTGAGGGGCCAGGCCAAACCTGAGTGGCGCTGCGATCCCATGCACAGATAGCAGTGCCAGCGGGGTCAGGCAGCGGGGGGGAAAGGCACTTGAGAGGGAGAGAAGAGGGTCAGTGCCCGTCCTTCAAAGGGCCAGCGAAGGTCCCTGCAGTCCCTGGCACAGGTACGCCCAGGTACAGCTGATTTCACCATCTCCATGGCAGGATGGGCTGCTTCAGGCATGAGCCTGTGCGTCAGGAGCTGTGGGTTCAGTTCCTGCAAGATCTGGGGCAAATCACGTAATCCCTCTGTGCCGCCGTCTGTAAATGGAGAGAACAATCCTTCCTTTCCGCGTAGGGAGCACGCACAAGCCATCAGGATGGGGCAGTGCCACAGAGTGACCTGGATCACTTGGTAAGCCAGGCTTATGTGAACAACGTACACCTCGGGACGCTGGTGCACTGCCGAGCTGGAGGACTGCGTCCTGGAAAGTCGTAGGGCAGATAACCAACTGAACCCGAGCTTGCAGTGCACTGCTGGCTGAGTGAGTCACTGTGATAGCAACGTGGAAACAAATACTGAACTGGGACAGGACCGTGTCCAGGGCATCGGTGAGACCATTCCTGCAATCCTGGGGGCAGTTCTGGTGTCCACACCGCCAAAAGCATGTTGAAAAATCGGAAGGGGTTTATAAAGAGCTACAAGAATAATTCCAGGCCTGGAAAAAACTGCCTTATAGTGAGAGACTTAGGGAGCTCAATCTGTTTAGTATAACCAAAAGAAGATTAAGTGTTGATTTGACCATAGTCTGAAAGTACCTACATGGGGTGAAAAAACAGGCTAGTAAATTATTACTCTTTAATCTAGCGAGGCAGAATGTGATCCTGTGGCTGAAGCTAGACAAATTCAAACTAGAACTGAGGGGAGAGTTTTTAACAGGGAGGGAAATTACCCATTGGAACACCTTTCTTAGGAACCTGGTGGATTCTCTGTCACTTGAAATCTTTCAGTCAGGTTTGACTGTCTTGCTAAAAGATCTGCTGTAGCTCACTCAGAAGATATGGCCTGGATGCAGGAATTAGGAGAAGCTTAGACAAATACCTGTCAGGAATGGTCTAGATAACATGGAGTCCTGCCATGAGTGCAGGGGACTAGACTAGATGACCTCTTAAGGTCCCTTCCAGTCCTATGATTCTATGATTACAGGGTGAAATTGCAGGAGATCACAACAACCCCCTTTGGCCTTAAAGATCTCAGACTCTGAACCATGGCTGTTCATGCTGTACACTCTAAATTAGGGTCTGTCTCTCACTATGGTTCGTACAGACCCTAGCACAATATGGGCCCGACCGTAATACAATTATCATTGCCTGGGGAGCAAAAGCACAAGTCCAGGTTGCAAGGAAGTTTTAATGACCTAGAGGACAGTGCCCAGCACAGGGGTGGAGGGACATTCCTTGATTGGGGTCTCTAAACAAAGCTCTAGTATCAATATTAGCCCCCTATTTTCACCCCTCTGACTTGCCAATAACTCCTTTCGGTCTGAAGCTCAAACTCCCCCAGCAGATTGCTCCTGTCAAACCCAGCTGAGCCTGGGGACTGGTGACCCTCCAAAACAGAAACCTGGCATGAGGCAGCTGGTTATTGGGGCTTTTGGTTTGCATCTCCGGTGGCAGCAAACCTGCAGGGAGCTGATTCAGTGCTGCAAAGCAGACGGCCTGGATTACTTGGCATGGCTTTGGAGCACATTCTTCGGTTGATAGTGGCTCGGTTCAGACTTCAAGGATGTGATGTGATAGCATTTTGTTCAGTGCTAACTCCAACAAGACATCGAAGGTCAAGCTGCGTTCTCAGGCCCTAGGCTAGGCCCTAGCAGCACACAGGGGATTTCACCAGGGCCAAGGATTGGGTCCTCCATGACTCCTCCAGGTTTGTGCTCATATCTGGCCCCCACTGGCAGAGAAAACCCTGGCGTGCTGTCTGTACAGACCAGATTAAAGGCAGAACATGGTTTCCTGGTGTTTTACAGCCATTTCCGGGCATAGCTGCTCCTGCTCTACCAGCGATATGCATGAGCACAACTCTAAGAGGGGTTCGGTTTGTCACAGGTTCCAGGAATCCAGACTGAGTCTCCCCTTTCCCAGTGCACCCGCCCCCTGGGATGACAGCGACGCAGGGTACAGCCAGTGAAGTTAATCTGGGCAGGCCCATCTGCCCTAGGAAACTCCATCCTTTCCTTGCATAGCAGTAGCAGCGGCTAACTCAAAGCGGGTCTGTGTAGGGCAGGACAGCATCGTCTGTGCATGGCAGTGCAAAGCACGAGGTGTTGATCTGCTGACTCCACACTGACACTGGCTGGAAGTGAGGAGGCCAGAGCTGGATATGGCTCGCTTCATTCTTGGCTGTAATATCCTCCGAGCTACCAAGCACAACGTGTGGAAGATGGAATCTGCCCAGCCAGGGAAGAGGCACGGAAGAGGTGCAGCTGGAAGGTGTTGCCTGTCTCTCCCTCAGCAAGCTGGAGAACTGAGTAGCTTCGGCAGGTGCTTTGAGCTAACGAAGTGGCGCTGCCAGCGCCCTTCCCGTGGGGCTCCAGGAGAGAGCAGCACTCACGTTCCTGCCCAGTTCCCCCCAAGGAGACCCCAACTGCCTGCACGGCAAAGAGGTGAACAGCAGATATGGCACCGCTGACAGGAAGGACCTGCCATTGTCTGCACCAGCCCTTTGGAACGGCCGTACCCCAGTGCACGAATGACTAGGTTCTGGTGGCGGACTGGCCTGCGGTGAGCAGCCAGCTGGGACAGTACTTTGCCCAGCAGTGGGGTCTTTCATCTAAGGCTTCACCAGCAAGCACTGATTAGACCTTGCAGTGCAAGCTAGGGAGGGATACATGAGGACCGGTCTGCCTACCCTGGGGTGCACAGCAGGGCAGGGAGTGGAGGGCTCTTGGCCAGGTGGTGACCAGCTGTGGGGAATATCCTTGAGTGCTTACACACCGGGAGCTTAGTCTGGTTCCTTACGTCAGGTCTGGGCTAGTCCTGGTGCTACATCCCCCGGCTGTGTCTCTGGGAGTTAGGAGAGGATTTTGAGAGACAGCCTCCATGTATGGGACCAGAACTGAGCCACCGAGAGAGATGCGAATGCTACGGAGGGGGCTCTCCGCTGCCCAAACAGGCGGTGCCGCTCCTCTGAGCAATGACCAGCTTGCAAGGGTGAAGGCTGGGCAGTGAGCAGGTGCTTCCCAAAGCAGAGAGAGACAAGTCTAGAGAAAAGAGAAGGGAGGGAGAGACCCAAAGATCCAAGGGAGGGGGAGGAGAGGGTAGAGAAGCTGCTCCGGGGTGGTTTGAGCAGGCAGCTGGGAGTCAGCGCAGAGGCCTGTGAATCCTCAGAGCGCATCTCCTCACCCCTCTTTGGCAGCCCAGTTCCTCCCCGCAGACAGACTATGCTGCTCCCCGGCTCCATGATTTCCCCAGCCCACGTGGGCTGGAAAAGCTCATCTGGGGGTGGGGGGGAGGGAGCAGGCCCCAGGCTCCCAATAGCACTTCCAGCCCCGCCAGCCAGAGCCAGTGGTATTGTTAGGCAAATGGCAGGTGCAGGGCAAACATGCAAACGAGGCCGCTGAGAGTCCTTCTGATCAATTAGCTACTCTGGCTTCCCTGTGCTTTTATCGCTGCTCTGCATCAAACAGCCCCTGGCCCCCAGCAGCGCAGAGACAGAGACAGGGCCACACACGCCCCGACTCAACAGGCTGAGGATTGCCAGCACTGGAGCCTCTGGCCTACCCCTCCCCCTCCCTGTCTGTCTGTCCATCCATCAGGTACTTCCACGGGCGCCCTACCATAGTGCCAGAGTATCTCGCAGTACCCCCACGGCCAGTGCTGTGCTCCCTGCACCCCATGCTCTTCTCTCTCCACTCCCTGTTCTCTCCCTGAGGTGGGATTGTTTGGCCCAGCACCTGGTGCTGCGGGGTCCCAATCTGACGGGCTCCTGGCAATGCAGCTAACCCATAACCATTGCCTCTCCCTCCACACGGGTAGGTCTCACCATCATCTTGGTTATTGGGCAGCTGCCTCTCTGGCCTGGACAAATGCAGTCTGGCCTGCTGAGAGCCATGCAGAGATAGTTTCCCCAGCCTGTCCCTCTCTCCATGTCACTTCGCTCTCACACCCCAAGTAAGCTGCTGGTCTTTGCTTTCCAGGCCCTTCCCCACCTCTCCCCAGCTTCCTATCCTCTCTTATTCACAGCTGAGCTTTTGAAGCTCGCCTCTGATTGGCCCATAACACCAGCCTCCAGTGCCCACTTGTTACATTCTCAAACAAGCCACCGTGTACTTTCTCCTGCGCTGCCCCTCACGACACCCCCAGAGCCACTTCTGCACCCACCTTCCAATCCCTCTGCCAAACTCTCCTTTGCTGTGATGCGTACAAAGATCTGGACAATGGTTCGGCTACTGGGGTGCAGAGGCCACGGCCTGGCATGCTGACCAGCACTGTCTCACTGTTCACTTGTGCTCCCGTCTGCCTGGCTGTCTCCCTCTGGTGTCTCTTGGCTTATACGCGGGTTGGAAGCTCCTTGTGGCAGGGACTGTCTTTTTGTTCTGTGTTTGTCCAGCTCCTAGCGCCACGGTAATAATACAGCAGAGGTGGGTGGCCACTTCCAGAAAAGGTTTTCAGGTAATGAGAGACCAGAGACTCCTCGGCCATGGAGGGAGGCTGGGAAATGACCTCTCAGCTGAACGGCAGACGGGGCCAATGCCAGCGAGTTTTGCCCCTCCCCGGTCAATGCCACGCAGCTGGTCTTAAAGAGATGCCTGCAGGGAATTTTTATCTCCACCGTCTTACAAACATGTCCCATGCACCCAGCTGTGCTCATCTGCCTATTCCCTTCCCCCTTCTGTCCACCGCGCAGTCAGTTTCCTAGGGCTCCCTTAGTTGCTGAGGGCCCTCAGGCGGCAGCCCTGCCTCAGTTGCCCTACGTGTAGGGGCATGAGATTGTGAAAGTCTTGAAGGGAGCTGGATCGAGGGTAGAGCCTCTGCCCCCTGACTCACCCCTTGTCACTGCTTGGACAGAGAGGGTGCTAACGGGGGAGCAGAGGGGTACGAATTGGCAGCAAGAACGAAACGGGTTCAAAGAGACAGCAAATAGAGAGCAGGGCACCAGCAGAGACAGCTGATGTGCATGGAGTCAAGGGAAAATCAGCAGCTAGATCCCCCATCTGTGCCCACAAAGTGCTCAGTGCTTAAGTGCTGCCTGGCAAGCTGTGGCACTGTGGGTGTCTGACTCACCCCGAGGACAGCCTGCCTCTCCAAACCTGTCACCGTCAGACTGAGGCTCCGGGAAAGCCGCTGAGCTCAGCCCCAAGTGCTAATTCCCACTTGGAAGGATTTAATTAGGAACCTCCATGGACAGATCTTTGCCATGCTGGGGGAGGCTGGGGAAATGCCAGTCATGCCCTGCAAGATGCCAGCAGCTGTCAGTACCCCTTCCCGTGTCATGACTAACATGATCCTGCTGTCAAGCCACGTCTCTGTTCTGGCCCCAGAACAACGCGGAGAGCATTTGTGATCCCGTAACCTCCCTGTGCCTGTGGGTGGCCTGGCGGGGTTGTGAAATGAATAGTCTGGAAGGAGACGTATCCCTGCATCCCCCCCAGGCTAGAAGTGCACTCGCTGCCCCACATTCACACCTTGTACGGGGCCGTCTCCACAGCAAGCTCGAGTCCCAGCGAGACGCTCGCCCAGAGCTGCTGTGTAACTGTGTTGTCATGACAGTTGCTATCAGCGAAGCTAGAGCGAGAGCCCAGGCCTTGGCAAGTTATTTTGCACCTTCTGTGTGTCCAGCAGCTCCCCCTGCACTATTCCACAGGAGACTGTGCCCAGCAGAATAGGGCTGGGCCCAGCCATCTGAGCCAGCCCGGCCTTCGCCGGTGAGCTGAATGACCCCAGCTGCCCGCACTGCTCCTCCAGATACAGTTTAGGACACTGGAGACCAGTCTCCCCTTGTGACACTTGTGTGACTTGGAGGATAGGCTCTGCCCATTGGTCAAACCCTGACTGGGAGGGTCCGTTGAGTGGGGGTCTGTCGTCCTGCCAAGGACTGCAGGGGAGCCTGGCGCAGCAGAATGGGGCTGCTGGTGAGAACGGAGAGGGCTGCATACACACAGCCTCCCTGGACAGCAGCAGCGAAGCCTGGCCAGGCAGCCCTCTGCTGGGTACTTTGGGAAGGCGCTGCCCACAGAAACCTGGGTTCCCATTTTCAGGAAGCCATTGATTTATTTTCACTGGCCTGGCCTGGGCTGGGCCAGCTGGTAAGTATTCCTGGACCCCACGATCCCAGGGCAGGCAGGGGTGTTGGATAGCCAGCTAGCTGTCCTTTCACAGCACCACACCCAAATCCCCTGGGTTTGCTCACATGGCACCTGCAAAGCATGCTCACACACAAAATCCTTGCCTCCTGCATCCTGCTCCCTCGCTACATCTACATGGCGAAGAGAACCCCACGGCAGTGAGTCCCAGAGCTCAGGTCAGCTGACTCAGGCTCATGCTACGGGGCTGAACTTAGCAGTGGAGACCTTCCCGCTTGGGCTCTGAGACCCTCCCCCACTGCTGGGCGCCAGCCCAAGCAGGAACGTTACCCCGTAGTGAAAACCCGAGTCAGCTGACACAGGCCCTGCGACTTGCTGCCCCTGGGTTTTGTTTTTGCAGTGCAGATGTACCCCAGAGGCTCTAGGGGTGCCTGCCTTAGGGAGGGAGAGCTCTGTATGGAGCCCACATCATTGATTCAGCCCTTCATCTCTGGGAAACCTTAGAATTGCCAAGCCACTGAGCCCCTCTCCAGGGCTGTAAATACCTGTGGGAAGAAGGGAAGAGTACCATCTCCTCCCCTTCATGCCCTGTGCTGAGGGCATGCACGCCACTCACTGCTCCAAGGAGAAGCCTCGTTAATCCAACACCCCCCCAGCCCACCCCCAGCTTACCTCTCGCAGACACGGACTGTCCAAGCGGCAATGATCCACAGGGAGATGCTGAAGACCAGCAGCACTGTGCCGGGGCAGATGGTCATGAGAGTCTTCATGACGAAGCGGGTGTTGAAGTTGATTTTGTTGAGTGCACCGATGCTGCGTGACGAGGCGTCAGTGAAGAGCTTGCTGTGCAGCAGCATGACCCGGGCAATCAGGTACAGGCGGAGGAACATGGGGATGGAGAGGATGATGTCCACATCAGCCTCTGCCCTCGAGGGTGTGTAGGAGAAGGCCAGACGTGCTGTCCAGAAAAATTTGTACTCCCCAGGGATGGGGTGTATGGCACAAACCAGCATCTCCAGGCTGATGTAAAGGATGCGCTCATAAGTCATTGCTATCCGCCAGTCATCAGCGCCATTGTCGATCACGAAGAGCTAGCAGGATGGAAGGCACGTGATTAGAGAGAGCACCCGGTTAGCGACACGCTGCCTTCCTTCCCATGGGCTACCCTGCAGGGCCCAGCCCCAGGGAATGGAGACCGCAGGCAGAACGTGAGGGAATTCATACTGGCTACGGTACAGGGTCCAGAACCCCAATGTGAGCTCTGGGCCCTGCCCCAAAGCATTCACAGTCCAAAAAGCGGGATGGGGAAACAGAGGGGAGGCAGTTTGCCCAGCGGCGAAACAGGACCCAGGTGTCCTGACACTGTGTCCCATGCCCGAGCTGCCCCATTTAGGCACAGAGGCTTTCTTGGCTTGACTTGTAGCAGCTGCCCCCAGGAAGCCCCAGGACTCAGGTTCTAATCCTACCACTGACACCAACCTCCTGCTAATGCTTACTCAGGCAGGCAGTGCCGCGGGAATCGTGTAAGTCATAGCAGCACAGACGGGCAAGATCAGGCCCATAGCTTTTCATCGCCATCCTTGGGCACCTGTGGTGCATGGAGGTAACTTGTGCTCACTCAGCCCTGCCTGATTGGAGCAGCAGTTGGGTGGGCAGCCATGCGTGTGCCGGACCCGGCTGAGCAGCCTGCGAGCAGAGCTCAGCAGCAGGGTCACTGCAGTCAATAAAGCAGGCTGGAAGGAGGGTCAGCAGGGAACCGGCTGAATTGCTGGACTCCAGCATGGGAGAGTGTTTATAAACTCCAGAGCAAGTTCAAGGTCCGGTTTCTCCTGGGGAGCCCACGAACTGGAACCGGCTTAGGTGAGGTTATTTATACCAGGACAGAACACTCTGGGGAAAAGCTTTCCCTCTCCAGCTCTCATCCCTGCATTTCTCTGTCTACCACCGGTTCACGCAGGCACACTGCTAGGGGCGGAGGGTTCTCCAGCTGCTTTAAAAACTAAAACAAACAGAGCGGGGAGGCTCCACACCAGGGTGGTAGAAAGGCCTGTCTACACTAGCACAGGGGCTCAACCCCACAGCACAAGCCAGCTGAGTGCAGAGCAGCCCTAGCTCCAGCACTGCCAGCCGTACTGCCTTAGAACAAGGGAGGCCAGGCGCAGCGAGAGCCTGTGCAAGACAGCCGCATGGAGAGGGGGCCAGCAGCCCCAAGGCAGTTAGGTGAGCTGCATGCCAGGGCCAGACCGTTGCAGGCTGCCTTGAGGTGGATACTGTCTGGCAGACCTTGGACTGGGCACAGGTGATGGCCACCTGCTGAGCTGCTTTGGTGCAAGGGAGTGGCTCATGCAGCTTTTCAGCTGGCCCCATTTGAAGAGGGGCAGCCCCTCTGTGCATGTGTCATGATGGGACTTGAGTAGCCACAGGCACCACCCAAACCCAGCAGTCCTAGTGGATGCTGCAGCAGGAACCACCAGATAAAAGCTCTGGGGATTAGCAGGGGCCGAACCAGAAAGAAATGGAGATTGTGGTCTGCGTCCTGCACCTTTGGCTTGTGAACACAGGGACAGAGCGCTGTACCCAGAGTGCAGGGCCTGCCTCACCACTCTCAGGGCCCTTCTCCCCCAGCCTCTTGTGCCAGACGCTGGGCGTAGCAAGAGCCACCCCCTGCGTTGATGAGCTTGTTGTCTAAACAGAGCACGGGCAGGAGGGGAAACAGAATCCCAGGGAGGGCAGGTGACTTGCACAGGGCCACCCAGCAGGACAATGGCAGAGCTAGGAACAGAAGCCAGGTCTCCTGGCTCCCAGCCTCGTGCCTTATCTAACCCATGGTGCCTCTCTAGAGTGCACAGCAGAGCCTGCAGGGGACCCAGGGCCAACCCGGGGCTGCAGAGCTCAGGCCACCCCAGTGCTCTGCGTCAGCCAAGGAACTGCCTGAACTGCCTTAGTGCGGTGGGGCCTTCTCCAGCCCCCTTTGCTGTCAGCTGCCTCCCCTCCCAATTCATTTGTTGCTCACGCTTTGCCTTAGAATGGCCCAGCCCCCAGCTTCCATGCTGAGCATTGCACTGTCAATTAACATGACTGAATGGCCCTTAAAGGCCCCCTTGCTCCCAACGGCTGATGGAAGGCAAAATCAGAGCAACACAATGGGGCAGCCAGCTTTTCAACTGCAACATTAAACACCCAGGCACCCTGCTGTGAGGAAAGATCCCATCAGGTTCCCATGGCAACAGCAGGTTCATCCTGGGCCAAGCAGCGAGGAAGGACTGGCTAAGGAAGCAGGGTCTCCTTGGCTTTGACGGTCAGGCTGGCTGCACTGGGGACACCGCACTGGAACGCACCAGGGCTGGAGCCTGAAACCCTTGTTTATCTGCATAGCTCTTGCTCCCATGGGGGTTGAGAATCCTGGGTCCCAACGCTGTCTATGTGGGGCTCTGATGGGGCAGTGCATTATTGTATTCATTAAGCGCTGACCATCACTCAACTCCATAAGACACGCAGAGGGAGACTTGGTTTCCACTCCACAGAGCTTACACTCAAACCACTTCTTCAGCTCCTTTTTGCTAAGTAAAGCCCAGCTCTACCCCCGTCACAGCCTGGCTCAGCAGAGCTTGAAAAGACGCTGAGGCTAGAAGTCCTAGGCATGACAGCCAGGCTGGCTGCTCGCTGCCAGCGCAGACCCTGCTCGCTGGGTCTCAGAGGACAGCATCGAAGGGATTCCCAGACTGACAGAGCAAGGACAGCAGCAGCACAAAGCGATGGCTCTGGGCTCAGTCACAGGACAACCAAGCAGGAGTCTCCTCTAACCACTGACCCCGAGACTGGAGAACACACTAGAGAACAAACCGGCACAGTGCCCAGGGCAGGGGGGAAGGGGATGGGAACTCCTCGGGCTTTTCCATCCCTGGTTTGTGATTCCTAGCAGCTCAGTGGGAGGGACGGGTACGCCAGGCGCCGTTAGTCCCGGACAAACGGCTCTCTAGCTTGGAGAGCTAGGCTTGCCAGAGACTCAAACTGGAGTCGTCATGTTCGCTGACGCATCACCCCCTCCCCTTTCACTTTAGTTACACAGATGTTCCATCACTGTGGGGAAGGGGGAGGGGGGGTGCTGAGCTCAGGGGCCTGGTAGGGTTGTCCCTCCTTTACCCCACTCTCACCAGCCACATAAGTAATTAGAGCCCCCAAAACGTGCAGTCTAAAGAAAGACACAGGGTCAGAGGGGAGCACGGAAGAGACTGTCCTGGGTCCTGCAGCAGGCAGCTCCAAGACCAGATCTCAGGCCTCCTGGCCAATGGATTCCCTTGAGCAGATCCCGGAAGATACTGGCTCCCATGTGGCCAGGACCCCAGTCTCATTTCCCCACTTGCCCAGCCAGGGACAGCAAGCTGCTCTGAGCAGCTCTGCCTGGGGCTGGGTGTGAGCATCCGTCTTGGGCGAACAAACCCACAGGCTGACTCAGTCAGCTACTTGGCCTCTCTGCCCTGGTCTCTTTGGAAAGCTCCGCAGCTTGTAGCTGCTTTGTGTAAGCAATTGTTCATAAAAATGCTCCAAACTGTCAGGACGCTGCTCGAGGTGGTAGCAGCTGACAGTCCATTCCTCCCTGCAAAGAGTATGACAAACAGCAAAGGAAATAGCCCAAAAGCTGTTTGCCTCCTGGGGTGGGTGGGGTGATTTCATGTTTGTTGGTTGTAATCTTACCCCACTAGCAGGGAAGCGAAAAGGGGTTGTGTGTGTGGTTTTTTAAAGCTTTTGCCTTTGTAAAGTTCTCTCCAGCATGCAGGCTAGGAGTGCACCGTCACTACTAGGGTTTCCATGGAAACCACATCCAAAATCCAGTAATATCCAAATAGGCTTCCCCAGGATTGCCAGTAGGGAACGGCGCGAGCGCACTTGCCACAGTGGCTAGGAAACAACGATGCAGCTGGAGAACAGGGAAGGAAGAAACCCGGGGAAGGAAGAAACCAAGACGCTCATGCCTCTGTTAAGAAGAATGGGCCTGCAACCATTGGTGTGGGAGAAGTTCCAGTTGGGGCAGCATCCCGGGCACCCGCTCTGGCGTTTGCTGCCACTTCCCGCGTGCCCTCTTACAGCTGGGGATTCAAGCACGCTGCAGAGTGTCACAGGAGCACACACCTGGCTCCTACAGGACTCATCAAGGGATGACTTTTCCTTAGTGCTCGGGGCAGGGCTGTTGAGAGGAGCCTGATCTGAGGCTCTGCTTCGGCCCTTGACTTCACTCTCAGGGAAGAGGGGCCATCGGCATGGGCAGCTGGGCACATCCTTTCAAGCTGACATTGCAGTGCATGCGTCTGCATAAAGCTGGGACTTTCAGGACAACAACAGCTGTTGTACACCCCAGCCAGGGTGTCTGCCTCCTTCAGAGCTTCCTGCACACTGCCCTCCAGCTCTGCCAGGGCACAGGCAGTTCCTTCTGGGCAGCCGGGAGCCAGCTCCGGGGGCTCTGACCTTTAGAGTGTTTTACACCTAAATCAGTCACAGCCAAGCCCTTTCCAAAAGCCAGCCCTGCCACACGCCTGCTCGCCTTCCGCACAACATGCGGCGGGCTGAGCCTGTGAGGAAGAAGTGACGCTTGCTCCACAGGCACCAGCTTTAGAGCAGACAATTCACATGCTGAGGGGCTGGATCCTGCTTGGTTAAAGTCAAGGGGAGCAGAATAGGGCCTGTAGGTTCTGTGTGCTGTGGGGATCAGTCCTGATTTCAGCTGTCTGTGGCCACACCCATACAAGCCCTCCGTGCAGAGAACTACTATGAGCTTGATTTGGTAGGTGCCAGTTACCCTGGTTTCAAGCAGGGTTCAGCTGCACAGCTGCGGAGCCTGCGCTGGTGCAGCTGTGCATTGGGCCAGGCCGCAGAGAATGCGCCTGCTGCTTTAAGCACTCCCAGTTCTGCAAAACCCTCCAGCAGATGCTTAATTTTAAACACGCGTGCACGGTTGAATCTGCTCCCCAGTTCCTGGTTAGCTCTCTCGCTTAGTCTGCTGGGGGAGGCAAAGCAGGATGGGGTTCAAAGGCACAAAGGACAGTTCGGCACCCGGCTCTCCCCCACGTGCACCTTTGAAAATCTCCTCCTTATGTTCTCATCTACAGGTCATGGAAGACGGAGGTGCAATGTGGGGCCACTAACAGTGATGTTGACCATGTGACTACAATGCAGCCCCCCCCCCGTTTATATACATGCCGACTCCTGATGCATCCTGCAGCAGCAGGGTGAGAAATCCATTTGCGGTTGCCCAGAGAGTACTAATTAATGACACAAAGAGGCAGAAAATGGGAGAGGATTCAGTTTCCCTTCCCCATGCCTGGCCACAAACCAAAGAAAAGAGCCATGCTTAAGGAAAGTTCTCCTTCTGCTAATAGCAGGGATGCGACTCCCAGCCCAACCTCCAGCAAGTGCTCCCAACCAGCCTACCAGTTAATATCCGCTATCGTTAGAGCAGAGTTAAAACCCACAGTGACAAAGGCTGGAGTGCACAGTTGGACCCCAGCCATACGTGCTGTCTTTATCCTTCCAAAGAGCCTGAGCGGTGGGGAAGGGCCCTCTCGGTCTGTCTCATTTACACCCCCTGCTTTTCCTTGGGGGCATGGCATTGTACTGGTGCTTGGAACATGGTCTGCATCGAGTCTATTGCTCTGGGTTCTGACACCTTGCTCATCAGCAGGGTGCTGGAAATGAAAAGAGGCCTTCCCCCATGCAGGAGGCTGGGGGTACTATCCCCACAGCACCCCTAGCCTCAGCCAGCTCACCACCAAGCCACATCCTTACAGGAGTGCTATTGAGGCAGGCTCTAACATTAACTGCCAGAGGCCTGAGCAGCCAGCGATGGTCCTTGTCCACTGTTCTGGGGGCTGTTGCCAGCTTTCCCTGTAGTTAGCTTGCCTAACACTTTCCATCATAAAAGATTCTTATGTCCTTTTCTTTGAGAAGCTGTAACATCTACATTGTTTGCAGCAGGCCTTTGAACTTCGGCGGGGACAAAGCCTTGACACTGGCGCCCTGCCTTTTGCTAGTGCCAGGCAACTCCATTCAGCTTAGGCCGAGTTATAAACTCTTTAAAAATTCACCATTATCCTTTTCTCACTTGCGTTCCTCAGGCAACGTTGGCAGCCTGCCAGAATAACACTGTCACGGAGTCCCTGGCGATGCTCTGGACCTGCTCCCTACAAAGCCAGGCAGGACTCTGGGGAAGTCTCCTTTCTGGGAGCAGCCTGTCTGCAGGACACACAGCTCACCCGGCTTCCACCTTCCTGGGTCTGACCTCGGAGCATTCAGCATCCTCTGCCCCTCCGTGCGCTTCCCACAGCCAGTCTGCCCAGGCGGGGTCCTGGGGAAGCCAGAGGGTCCTGCCCCCCAACTCCACAGTCAGACGTGACTCTCAGCCAGCCAGTAACACAGAGGTTTATTAGACGACAGGAACATGGTCTAACACAGAGCTTGTAGGTGCAGAGAACAGGACCCCTCAGCTGGGTCCATTTTGAGGGGCAGGGAGCCAGACAACCCCGTCTGCACTTCACTCCATGTCCCCAGCCAGCCCCAAACTGACTCTCTCCAGCCCCTCCTCCTCTGGGCTTTGTCCCTTTCCCGGCCGGGAGGGCACCGGATTCCTTTGTTCTCCAGCCCTTTAGCTCTCACCTTGCAGGGGGGAAGGGCCCAGGCCATCAGTTGCCAGGAGACAGGGTGTCAGCCATTCTCTATGTCCAGACCCCTGCACACACCTGCCCTCTAGGGCTCTGCAATGATCATACCCCCTTACCTCACCCCCTAGATACTTAAGAACTGCCTAGGGGAAACTGAGGCACCCCCACACTATTCAGAGGAAACATTAAGAACAGTCCCACTTTGTCACAAACACTGACCACAAATGCTCTACAGAGCTGGGCCCACGCTGCAGCCAAAGCAGCGGCAGCACCCATGGCACTTGGAACCTGGGGTGAAAAGAAGTTTGGGCAAGTCCCCGCCCTGCTCTCTGCCTCAATTTCCCTATCTGTAAAATGGGTTACCCATCTCCTGGGGAGCCATGATGCTTACGTGGCTAATGTGCATCCAACATAGGGAGAGGGGAAATTGTTATGTTTGTTCCAAGCGTTAGTAATCGTATTAGGAGAAGCTGCCCACAATGAGCACCTCAGCTGGCCTTGGCCAATGCCTGCTCCTTGGGTAGCACAGAGCCCACACTGGATAAGAGATGCTCAGCACTGCCATTTATATATGCTACACATTGCACCCTAAATTGTCGGGGGAGAGAAAGGGGGCCCTACTTTTCTCTCCCCCAAACGCCTCTGTTACAGGCCAGGTTCTGGATCAGCTGGCAGCCCGTTCTGCTCAAGAACGGATCACTCGGACCTTAAGAGTGAGGTAATTGGTTCATTAGCATTCTCAGCCTGCAAGCCATTAGCTGAGAGCGAGAAACCCCAATCCCTGTAGGAGAGGACAAGCTCTCATCTTTGCTCTTGGAAATCAGTGCACATCTGCTTCCTGCACTGGGCATCCCTGCTTGGGGGCTGGGGGAAGGAGCAGCAGACAAGCTTCACCCCATGTGACCTAATAAAGTCAGACAGAACAGGCAGATAGCCTGCCTTGAGCTACCAGCCAGCCAGGATTCCCTGATGACACCGTCTCAAGAGATGCAGCATCAGGCCCCTCCATTCAGTGCTACTTCTTCCACAGAACTGGCTTGAATTTGGAAAAAAAATGGGTCCCTGCCTAGTTGGTTTTCAGACCCCCTAATAGAGAAGGGACGTGCCTATATCCCAGTCCTCAGCCAACCTGTGCCCATGCCCTGGAGGTTGTTTGGCTGAGGCCTGGCTCAGCCCCTCCCTCCCCATGTTGGAAAGGTGCACCCCCCCGGAACCGCTGGCCCAGCCAGGCCAACGTTCAGCACTACCTTTTACCGGAGGTAGTGGGAGGTGAAGCAGCTTCATGTGACTAAACAGAACAAGCAGCTGTGGACAGCCTAATCTCCCCAGCAGCTGCCTTCAGCCTTAAAGCTGCCCCCCCACACCCCTTTCTGCTCTGCTCAGAGAAGTCCAACAACAGAGAGCAAGAGCGCGACACGGTCCTCTCACCTGCACCACCAGGTCTGCACTGAGGGCACGGAGATCACACTGATGGCAAGAGGGGAGGCAGAGACGGTCTCACCCCAGCTCTCTGCAGGACCTGGCCCACATGGCTAGGGCCTCTCACTGTTACTGGAACGTCAGTAACACTTGACGTCAGCCTCTCCTAAGGAAAGGCCAGGTTCCCTTGTCTGTAAAGGTCACAGGCACCAGGCCAACTCTCCTGATGGAAGGAGGGATTCCATCGGATACAAACTGCAAGGGAGCCAGCACGGGGCCTTAGGGAAGGTCCAGTCTCTCAGGAAGCAACCTGCAGCACCCACAGCCAGTATCCTCATCTGCTCCCCCTGCTCTGAGCCCCTCGTGAGCGACAGGCTCAGTCCGACACAGGAGACGGGGAAATCCTCACCCCTTGGCCTTGCCTGTTCTTTTCCTCACGCCCAGTGGTGGTGGCTGGGTGCTGTGGTGGTGGGAGACGCTCACTGCTCAGGAAACCGCTCACCCTCATTTTGTTAACTTCATAGGAGTGGAGCAGCAAACGGCCCTGAAACCAGAGTCAAGTACTCCCAAGTTCCCTAACCTGTCTCCGATCCCACCCCATCCATGCCTGCGGGCAACTCAGCTACAGGCAGGTCACCCATGGGCTGGAGGAGAGGCTCCAAATCTTTCTCAGAGAATAATCATCTGTCCTCGTTCATCTCCTCCCATTAGGTGTTCATTCAGGCTTAAGCTCCCCTTCCTCCCCCAGCTGTCTTATATCCCAAAGCTGACTTAAAGGGTACAAGGAAAATTCAGCCTCTGATTGGCTGCAGCTGGAGCCTTCCTCACAGTGTTCCGCTGAGGGATTCCGGGCGAGTGCTGGTGCACTGTCCTGGGCTCCTGCAGTTCGTCTCTGGCTGCTAGGCCCTTCCTGGGGGTGGCGGTCAGTGGTGCTGAACCAAGCCGCAGGGCCTGAGCTGGGCTCCCCTAACCCTGTTATACAAGCTGACAGGGCAGGGGCTCAATTCAATCCCCCGGCCTCTCGAGAGAGAGGGAGCACTTGATCCGGTGTCTGGCTATGGGTGCCTCACTGAAGCCACCTTCACCCCCAGTCTGGCTGTGGGTACACAGACAGGCAAAGCCCGTGGCACCAGGGGAGCTGAGCCCCAGGACAGAAGAGGCCTGAGAGCATTGGTATGCTGCCCCCCAACTGGCTAGAGCCCCCATGGTGGGCAGGGTGCGACAGACCCTTCAGGGCCAGGTAAGCACTCAGCAGTCACACACTATCAGCAGGTCCAGTGGCTGCATGTGCACTGAGGCCTTGTCATGGCTACAGGAGCTGGCCCATCCCTAAAATGCTGGATGTGGCACAGGCCCCCTGGATGGTGTAAATCAGTATAACCATCTAAGCCAATGAAGCGCCACCCATTTACACCCGCTGAAAATCTGGCCCAGACACTCCCCGTAGCTCTGAAGACATCCTCACCAGGAACGTGAGCTAAGCCCTCGTGGCTCGGCTACCTACCAATTCAGAGTTTATCTACCAGGACCCTCCCCACACATGGTTACAGGGTGGCAGCTCTGTGCTTCTCCAGCCGGTGAGAGCCCATCTTGTCTCCATTGTGCACCCAGTAGGACAGTAGTGTCAGTCTGTGAGGGGGAGCAGGAATGTCTCAGCAACAGCCCCACCCACATTCTCATTCTAACTGGGCCTTAGAGCTTTCCGCTGCCCAGTTCCACCAGGGTCAGGTGCTTCCTTCCCTCTCATTTCCCACAGTGCCAGCGCTTCCTCGCCCCCCCGCCCCTCCCTCAGAATGGCCTTGTCTTTACTGACAGCTACCAGACACAGACAAATGAGGCTCTCTCAAGCAATCACACACGGGAGCAGCATGCCCAGCAGCCGCTCTGCAAATGGATATGGACAGCTCAGTCCAAACCGACCGGGCTAGGGGAGTGCTGTAATATATCACGCCTGGCCTCACACACGCAAACCGACTGACCAACAGTTGGGGCTGGAAGGGGGGCAGCCCATTCAGCACTATCCTGCTAGAGTGTAACTCCCAGTCATCTGTCCCCCACTGCTGGGGGCACTGCCCCCGGGCAGAGCCGGGGAGGGGCGACGGTGGCTTAACCCCAGGCCCTGGAACGCTCTGCAGCTCCTGGCAGGATCTGCTTTCACCAGGATAGCCAAGACCCTCAGGTGTCGTATTTGCATTACAACGGTGGCACTAGGCTGTAGCTGAGCTCAGGGACCCAGAGTGCTCAGTGCTGTATGTACACACAGCGAGAGAGACCCTGGCCCAGGAGCTCACAGTTTGAATACACAAGACAGAGGGTAAGAGAAAGTAAATGTGATGGCTGCCATTCTACATCTGGGAGATCAAGGACAGTCCAGATTAAGACTAGGATGTGCATAGAGGGTTGAAAGTTGCAGCCTAAGGGCCTGGGCCAGTGTCACAGGAGGCTGCACCAGAGCCAGGAGCTGAACCCAGCTCTGCCCACGCCAGTCTAGTGCTGTATTCACAAGGCCCTTCTCTTTCCCCTTGGGCTGCCATGCCATCGGCCTTGTAGCTTCAGAGAGTATAAGGACCATTAGATCATCTAGTCTGACCTCCTGCATAAGCCACTTACAGATGTTTGCTAACTGTGCAGCATTCCAAACTGCCTGGACTGCCAATTAATCCTCCAGCCCTGTCCCACTTCAACTAAGCTGGAAACTCCCTGCTGGGAGCCAGCGACCTGACCTGCAGCAGTGAAGGGGTTAAAGTTACTCACCCTGGAGAGGGGAAAAGTCCAAACTGACTCCTGGGGCAGGGAGTGGAGAATTGCTTACTAAAATAAAGAGGCAGCTCATACAGTTTACCATGGGTCACGGCCTCACAGCAAAATAAGACGGTATTATTCATACAGCGAAACCATCACCGAGAAGAGGGAAGCTGGTGGGAGCGAGAAAGCTGAGTGTGGGAGGAGACAGGCATGGAGAGACAATAATGTAGGCAGGGAGGGAGTCCCTCCAGCTGGCAGGGTGGAGGGGCAGTTGGGGATGCATTGCGTCTCTGACAGTCCAGGACGGAGTCCTCTTTGTACATAACACTTTTTACAGAATGCATCAGCAATCGACATAAATCATAATGAATGATAACAGGGTGTGTACCAAGCTGGTGGTGTTTGCATGAGGCCCCACCCTAGTGGCAGGTGCTGGGCAAGGGTTAAGTGCGGTCTGCTGATTCCCTGATGTAAGGGGAGGTGACAAGAGGAGATTTGGGAGTAGCGCATTAAAGAGAGAGGATCTAGGGTGTGGGCTGGGCAGTCCAAAGGGAGGATCTTCAGGAGCAGCTAGGCCTCGGAGAAGGTCTGAGCTGAGGTTTATGGTACGATTCAGTTTTTTACTAGTGACTAACCACCAGGAAGGGGGGTTGTTTTGGACCCTACACTATGTCCTGATTTTGTTTCAGAGCCAACGGGAGAGGCACTGATTCACATCATCATCCCACAGATTTGTAATTTCCAAGCCAAGCTCTAAGATTTGTAGTATGGTGCGATCCATCCTGGGCAGGCCAAGCAGGGATCCCAGGCCCTTCCGAGATGATCGTATGCCCCTGAAAGGAAGAACTGCTAGATGGGGATGTGAGGAGAGGCACGTTCCAGACAAATGACCTTAATCAGAGAGAAAAGCAGGGGCCCTTGGATTAGCATCCACAGGAAGCTTTCGGGAGGAACATCCCTCCTGTAACTCCATGTGCCACTGGTATTTGCATTAATCTCCTTAAGCTGTTGCCACAACTCCCTCATGGTCCACTTTGCTAAGGCAATGTCCTTTGTACCCTTGCAGCACAGAGAACTTTTTACCATGTTCTGCACACTAGCCCAACCTTTCCAGTTGCCTGGCATCTCCTGCTGGGTGCACCTCAGGCAGGCACGCCCAGGAATCCAGCTGCAAAGCACTGATTGAGTGGCACTCACTGCCCATCAAACTCACTCTGTGCTGAAGTGCATGAAGCAGGATCCGAAGAGGCCCCAGCAGCTGTCGGGGCTGCAGATGCAATTATCAGTGTCCGCAGTGAAAGGCAAGGCCGGGTGCCTGGGGCGGTCTTAGCAGCTGGGCCCAGGTATGAGTGTCAGTCGAGTGCGAGCAAATGGGTAGGAACGGGCAGCCCAGGGCAGATTTGAGTCTGTGAACGCAGCCTGAGCTCCTGGCTTGGACCAGGCTGCAAAGCTGGGGACTGAGGACCACGGAGAAACAATGCCCAAGGCAGAGGGGTGGTAGTTATCCAGCCTGCTTGCATCCCCACAGTGATGGGGAGAGAGCTGCAGGCCCTCTCCCAGAGCGCCTCCACTGGCCAGGTCTGGTGGATCAGCAGGGCTCAGGGCTGGGTTGGCAGGAGCCCAGCGCTGGGCTCTCTGGAACATCGGGCCCCAGCCTCACACAGGGCCTGGGCCTGCTCCTGCTCCCACAGAAATCAGTGGCAAAGCTGCTGGTGGTTGCAATGGGAGCAGGTCTATGTCTGTTCTCACACAGATTGTGAGTGAGCATACAGCTCACATGGGGGCAGCCAGAAGATTTCTCCGTGCTGGGCTTCACGCTTCCGGATAGTGACAGACTCCCTTTCAGAGCTTGGCTCCAGCACAGCATCCCATTCCAAGCAGGAGCAGCCATCACCCCCGTCAGACTCGCCCAGGCTAGGGGCTGCTGGTCGCTCAGTGGAAGAGAACTGCCACCTGGGCAGGGCAGCCCCATAAATTGCCCCACGTACGTCATTAAAGCCAGACCATGAGAAATGAAACCAGGAGCCTGAGCAGCTGCTTTTTATCTGGTTTTCTTGCCAGTTGAGCCTATAAATCCTCAGGAGGAAGACATCTCGGCCTTGCCCCTCCTGCATCAGGTCAAGGTAACTGCAATTCAGCTGCAGACGCTAGGGAGAGCGAGAGAAGTTCCCGGTGCTGTCCGGCATGCCAGGCACCGTGGGACAGCATGAATGTAACTGGGATAAGCCCAAGGTAATGGACAACGGTGGGAGTAGAGCGGACTCCCCAGGTATCACACAGGGCTCTGATGAAGCAGGATCTTCGGAGCAGATACACCATGGCCACAGGCCTGTGCTCTCCGTTATCCCAGGGAACAAAAGTCCCACTCAGTGAAAGCATTCAGCCCCCCTCAACACCAGAAGAGCCAGGGCGAACCATGGAAGGGCAGGGCATTTAGCACTATTCAGTGTTGCAGCACGGCAGCCTGAGGTCTCCCCCTCGCCTGGTCGCATAGACCGCCAGCGGCTGGAGCAGACTGGACAGTGCATGACCCAGCGTGCCCAGTGACGCAGGCTAAGAGCGGGAAGAGCGATCAGAACGTCAACTGGACACCATTGCCATGAGGCAGGAACGTTCTTCCATCTGCAGCCTTGCACCTTTGGGGCCTGTAACTGCTGATGCTTTCGGTGCTTTCTCCTGAACATCTCCTGTTGGATGCTGCAGGCAGGATACAGGTTCCATGGGCCAATAGTGTAAAGTCGCTAACCTGACATCAGAGTCAGGCCCAATTCCAGGCAGCCTGACCTGCCCCTGTGAGAAGCCCCCTGAGCTGTTAAACCCTGGGACTCAGCTCCGGCATTGCTCCAGCACTGCCCAGGGGCTAAGGCGTAGGAACTAGCCTATTGCTATGGCGCTGCTAACAGCTCTTGCTTGTTCCACCCATTTGTGACGAAGTGGGACTGTTCTTACTGTGTCCTCCGAATACTGTAGGGGTGCCTCAGTTTCCCCTATGCATTTCTTAAGTCTCTAGGTGGTGGGATAAGGGGGTGTAATTATGGCAAAGCAAAGGGCCAATGTACATAAATGGCCGACACTCTGTCTCCTGGCAACTGATGGCCTGGGCCCCTCCCCCTGCAAGGTGAGAGCTAAAGGGTTGGAGAACAAAGGAATCAGGTGACCTCCTGGCCCGGGAAAGGGACAAAGCCCAGAGGAGGAGGGGCTGGAGGGGGAGTCAGTTTGGGGTTGGCTGGGGACAAGGAGTGAAGTGCAGACGGGGTTGTCTGGCTCACTGCCCCGCAAAATGGACCCGGCTGAGGGGTCCTGTTCTCTGTACCTACAAGCTCTGTGTTAAGACCATGTTCCTGTCATCTAATAAACCTTCTGTTTTACTGGCTGGCTGAGAATCCTGTCTGACTGCGGAGTTGGGGTGCAGGGCCCTCTGGCTTCCCCAGGAGCCCCGCCTAGGCAGACTCGCTGTGGGAAGCGCACGGAGGCGCAGAGGAGGCTGAATGCTCCGAGGTCAGACCCAGGAAGGTGGAAGCCGTGTGAGCTTTTTGCCCTGCAGACAGGCTGCTCCCAGAGAGGAGACCTCAGCAGAGTCCTGACTGGCTTCGTAGGGAGCAGTTCCAGAGCATTGCCCACCCAGGGACTCCGTGACACCATTGCAACAGGGAACTTCCACCGGCCTGGACTCCAGCCTTCGGGAATGCCTCAAAGCCATGACTCCGCTTAGGGAGCTGATCTGCCCAGCCAAACCAAAGGCTCTCCGAAGGAAAGTGCCACCAGTCTGCTGCCTGGGGCACTGAGAACAAGACCCACGCAAAGCCCTCTACACTGGAAAGGAGACTGACAACTCTGAGGCAGCCTGGGATGGCATCTCTCGGTAGGAACAAGGTGGATACGACTTTGCATGGAGCTCAAGCTTTTCGTCTTCAAAGTGCTGCAAGAACATTCCTGCTCCCCAGCCCGGGGGAGGGCAAGAGGGGTAATCCCCATTTTCCAGCAGGAACAATGGACCCAGAGTCGACAAAGGCACCACAGCGAGTCTCTGCCAGAGCTAGGAGGCGGACGATTAATTCTGTTTGTTAGCTGGAAGTCCATTGTGCCAGGCACTGTACAAACACAGAACAGTCCACAGGCATTACATTAGAACTCTGAAGGGCTTGGCTCCTAGACCCAGACTTTATCCACCAAATCACACCGTCTTATCTGCATCTCAGTCCCAAACCTCATACTGAACTTCCTGACTGCAGATCCAGGCTGACGTGAGCCAAGACCAACACTGAAACCCAGGCTTCCAGCTGGAAAGCCTTTCCTGAGGGAGGAAAAAAATCCTCCATCTGGAAAGCAATTGCCAAGCACCCTGCGGAGAGACCAGCAAGGGGCAGCCTCTCTCTGCTCTGGTGCATGGGCAAAGCTTTTCTCAGCCCTGTAGCGGCTCGTGCCATCCTGCTAGGGTTCTCAAGACAGCATCACTATTGAAGCACCAGCCCATTGCAAAGGGACTGGGAAATGCGGGGGGCTGAGCCTTTCAAGAACACTTAGGGGATGTGGTACCGTTCATGTGAATTTGGGCAGCTTGGGGACTCAGCCTCAATGGATGGGACTAAATCAATTCCTATCAGTTATTAGTAAAACGTACAGGCAGCTAGAGACCAGCGTGACATCTCAATTCAGCTCTCACACCTAGAAGTTCATGCTCAGAAAACATGTCCTAACTCCATCTGGCTCTTTATTCAGCCTAAATTTGCTGTATGTTTGGGAAACTGCAGATACTCTGTTCCTCTTTGAGGCTAGGACTGGCTGGGAGCTGTTCAGAGAGGATTTTTTGCATTTTGCTGCACAGCAAGGAAAGAAATTGCTTCCTTGTAGTGGCAGATTTTACACTCCAGACAGGAACATTTGTCACTTAGGTTTACATGTTCTTGTTTGTGGCTGATAGGAAGACACTGGCTGGGGAAATTCAGAGATTCCAAGACTAGATGAGACCATTGTGATCATCTTGTCTGACCTCCAGAACTTCCCAGCCCAAAACCCTGCCCCCAAGTGAACCCTAGAGCAGAGCTGATAGAAAACCAGCCACTCCTCATTTAAAAGTTGGCAGTGATGGAGAACACAGCACTACCCTGGGTCAGTTGTTCCAATGGTTAATTCCCCTCACAGTTAAATATTTACACTTGATTTTCAGTCTGAATTTGTCTAGCTTCAACGCCCAGCCATTGGCTCTGGTTAGACCTTCCTCTGCTAGATGGACAAGCCCCTGATTTAATATTTGTTCCCAGGTAGATCTTCAGATGGGGATCAAGCCACCCCTGAACCGGCTCTTTGTTCAGCTAAGTACATCAACTCAGAGAGCTTAATCAGTACAACTGACCAACCAGCCAAACCGCATGCTTTTCCGCTGCTGGCTGGACCTGTAAGGACCCAGCACCCGCAGGAGAGAGTTACAAGGAGATGGACAAGGATTGCAGTTGGTGCTTCTGGTGCATTAGCTACTAGTGCTTGGAACATGGCCCTCAGCTGCACGCAGGGATCCAGGCTTGCTCCCCTGCCCTTCAAGCCGCATATCCAAGCCCTGGTCACGACGGACTTACAGCAGTGACAGACATTGAGCAGGAAAGTCCGTATGCTGGCAGAGTGTTTTATTAACAGGAGTCAGCTGCTAGGTCAGGCGTGGATTTCCTCCAGGTGCTCTTTGTGGAAGATCTTTTCCCCTGGCCCCTCTCTGCTGTTCCTACAGGTTGTTCTGACCCCTCAGTAGCAGAGATTCTTTTCCCCTCACAGCTTCTCCACTCCATGCTGTGGAGGACAAGCACTGTCTCTGGCTTCCTGCTTCTCCTCTCCAAGTGCCACACAAAGCACACATTGCTTCAGACGGAACTTGGATTGGTCTTGCTGGGGCTGTTCTCGTTGGGTTGCTTCACGTTTATGACTAACCCCACTGAAAGTTGCTGAGTCTTTGCTGGGCAAATATGACAATGCCACCTGGAGATGCTAAGGCCAAAGATAGGCGTGTGGGTGCCAAACATTAGGCTCTTGAATCCAAGGCCTTGATTCAGAAATCAATGGGAATTTTGCCTTTGCTTTCAATCAGAGGTAGATCAAACCTGTGAAGCCCTGTGCCCAGCTCAAGGGGTGGACTTTGGGAACCTCTCATCAGAGAGGACAACCAGGCATAGAGTGAAGCTTGCATTGACAAAGCAGCCTCGGGGGAGATTATTTCTGCAAAGGCCAGAGCTCTCCCAAATATTTACTTTGAAATGTTCAGCTAGAGGAAAGGTCAGCAACCGCTCATTTGCCAGTCCCTCTGGTGGAGTCACAGGTCAATCTGTGCATTGCCCAGACGCCTTCTACTGCCAGAGCCCGAGGGGACCCTGGGCGTTTTTCATGACAGTACAACGTGGGTTCTTGAGAGTGCCGCAAAAAATCAAGCGTCTTATCTAGCCTCAGCTAGAAGTGGCCAAACACGCGGCCTGTGCAGTGAGGAAAACAAACTGTTCCCTCAGGGCAGCAGCTTTTATACTTCGTGACAAATGTTGCACCTATCAGGAGTTCTCGGTGTGCTTGGCAGTGGGTGATTGCAAAGCTGGTATGGGGGGGAAGAGACGCAAAACTGCCAACTGGACCAGTTCTCATACTAAAGGATCTGACAAGCCGCATTGGAGGCCTAGGAACTGGGCAGCGCCTCTGACTGCCGCGGGCCTGGGACATGGAGCAGCATTGATGGTCCCCCACAGAGAAGCTCCCTGTGACATGCAGCCTGAGGAAGGGCTAGCCCAGGTGACTGGCACCTGGTCTGAGTGCCCAGGTTAGCTCAGTTTGGGTGTGAGCAGCCACTCTGCAAAGCTGTACCAAGTCACCCTGTGCCCTCTGGTGCTGCACTCCCCCAGCTCTGGCGCTAGGACTTCTGGGGGCATCTCCCATGGGGTTTTGAGCAGCTCTGATTTTCCTGGTGAATTGTGGGAGAGCTTGTCTGTCCCTGCACACACAGGGGGGAAACGTGGGAAGGCACTGGAGGACTATCATCTTCACTGCAAGGCGGGAGAGTCCCTAGCCAGAACGCAGGCTTCCTCTCACATCCCCAGGAGGGCCAGCTAGCTCAGGCTGTGAGCAGCCTGCGAGACCCACAGCTGCTCTTCAGTGGTTCCATTGCCCTTCTGACCATTTGCTTTTGGAGCCCTGGGGATGTGGTTCTCCCCACACAGAGCATTGCAGACTGCCAGCCCCTCTCGCAGGTAGCTGTGCTGCTGGCTCTTCCCCCTGGATTGGCCCCAGAACAACCCCCTTGGCTCCCTCTGAAGAGATTGCTTCCAGCTGCACTCAGGGGCAAAATCTTAAACAATAGCACTTAGAGAGGGAGAAATTAAGCTCTAGAGATGAGGGAGGGAGGGAGGGAAGGTAAGGGCAAGGACTGCTGATGCTCCCAGTGCAGGAGGCCTGAGTTGGCACCACCTCTACAGACACTCATGGGCTTCTGCCACTGGCAAAGGTACATAACACTACAAATAAAAATCAGGGATCTGCAGCGCCTGGGTCAGTCTGTACGTTGGTGTGGATGGACCTCTGGTCCCACCCGGTCTGCAATCTCTAGGTTCCCGAGGCCGGAGCAAGGGGAGCTTGGTCCCTCTGTGTGGGAAGGCTCCATTTACAAAGGGTTAATAAGTGATGAAGAGATGCTACCGACAGGAGCTGCAGTGCTGGAAATGGGGACAAGCCAATCAGTAGCAGGAGCTCCCGAGGGCTCTCAGCAGCCCGGTGGCCTGTGAGATTCTAGAACAATGCACAAGACCTGATTAGCCAGTTACCAGCCTGTGCAAACTCTAGGAACGGACCCTTCGTACAAAGCACAACCAGAAATTCACCTGCACACAGAGCGTTTTGTTCCACAGAAATTGGGGCCGAGCTGCAGGCTCCTGGCTCAGGCTTGGATCTATTCCCAGTGCCCCTCTTCGCTTTTCCATTTGGCTCCCATCCTCTCCCATCAGACATTTCCATAAAGTGCCTCCTTGCTGCAGAAGGGGCTTTTCTGCTCTCCTAGGAGCTGCCTTGGTTAGGCTATGACCTGACTGTGCTGAACACGGCCAAGTCTTCCGTGAAGAAACATAAAAATGACACCCCGAGCCCAGGAGAACCCCATCACCAATGCACAGTGTGGGCTTTGTGGCTGCTGAATCCTGAAACCATGGCACAAGAGGCAACACTAGAGAAGGGGGGTAAAGTTAACACTGGTAACCACAGGCAGCATGGCCTGGGGGAGGAACAGCGTTCGAGCCAGGAAGCAGAACTCTGCCAAACACTGGGGGTTGAAATGGGTAGTTCTCTTCCATACCAAGATCAGCCGCTTTGGACTGGCCAGCTCGTCAGGGCTAAACTGGGCTTCAGGGGACTGGTGGAGGTTTGGAGCCTGCTGGGACAGACTGTGGATGAGGACGTTGGTTTGCTCCCAATCTCTGTCCCCCACTGTCTAGGGCTAGTGTGTGTTGAGGCTCCCCTGTGAAAGGGGAGGACCATCGTGGTAGGCAGGGAGCCCCACAGTAGGCCCTTCCCAGGTACCAAACATGGCCCCAAGAACATCTCCCTTTTGGGCAGAGCCCCGCTCAGCACAAACGCGACTAGGCGATGGATGAACTCTTCCCTCACCCAGCCCCAGTTTAGCACCCATCCCCTGGGAGCAAGCGCCTTTCCCACCCAGGCTCCTGGACAACGCCCAAATGCAGTGTGTGATCAGACCTTCCTGGATATGGTTTTATCAACAAAGAAATCCACATCAATGTAACATAGCTCATCTCAGAACTTCTCCCCAGGCATGGCTGTTCCTCCGTCAGGTCTGCTCAGCCCACCCCCTAGATCTTCCTTCACCAGATGCTGTAATGAGCCCCTGCTAGTCAGCAGTGCCCACTTATTCCTGCTCCAGCAGGCCCTGCTGATGGGGGGAGGGGATATTGCCTGCCTGTTCAGACTCTCACATAGCACATGTGGCAGCATCGGTGAGGCTGAGGCGCAAAGGGGAAGCTACTCTCAGGCAGGAGCAGCCTGTGCCCTGCAGCATGGAGGAAGTGCTCGGATCCATGCTGACTGGAACAGCAGCGCTGCCCTGTTTCCCCAGCAAAGCGCTGCTCTGGAGCGGGCAGGTACTAACTCCCTAAGAAACGTGTCTCAAAACACAGCAGCCCACGTACAGGTTTCAGCGTCGGGCCTCTGGGGCTGCTCCAGGGAACGAGCAGGCACCAATCTAACTCCCGGCTGTGGTTGGGCACGGGGTTCCAGCATGGGGGAAGGGAGCTACTCTCTCATGGTTCCCACTGGATCAGGCATTAGGCACCTGCATCCCCAGGGCTGCTCCCACTTACGCACCAGTACCAGGTCAGTACCAGCCAGGGAGGCACCAAGGTGGATTGAAGCCTCTTGCTGCCCTCTCCCCTGCTGGGTACAGCACAGGATCCAGCCCTGCCCCTTCCCTGACGGCCATATGGTGCTTTGAAGTCCAGGCTGGCCACGTAGAACGGAGGCTCCCCATCTCACGGCCTGTGCAGACGCATTCTCTGCCCCCGAGGCTCACGGTTACTCCATTCAGAGTTGGCCTGAGCCCCCTGCAAGGCGTGAGACCAGCTCAGGTAGAAGTTAAGCCTAACAAGGAATCAGGCGCAGGTCAGTGGAACTCAGACCCCGGCTCTCCCCTGCACAGGGGTCCCTCACCTTCCTGCAGCACCGTATGCGATACCGCAGCCAGCCTGGAGGAAAGGCTGAGAGCAGGGCGGGCCCAGCCACTTGCTGCTGGACAGCTCCCAGCTAGAGCAGCCTTGGCATCCCCCTGCATCAAACAGCGGAGAATACAATCACTCTCCCGGGAAGCCTGGTGGGAAGGACCATTAAACCAGAGCAGCTGAGGCAGAAGGTGGCTTCCCAGCCCCTCCACTAGCAAAGCTCCCTCCCAGCCCAGCCGACCCATGGCCTGGCCTGGCACCCAGTACAGGAAGTTTGCTTTTCCAATCACCTCTCTTCACACACATTTTCCCCTGCAGGCGGTCACACAGCGAGCCAATGGCTGGGCCAACTAGGGAACCAGCAGTTGGCCCTCTCAGTTCAATGAGGCCAGCCATGTGGCCAGACATGTGAACCCCCCACTCCAGGCACTGCGGTATGAAACCTGCTGCACGCGGAGATTGGGACCATGAACCCTGCTGCTCCTGCTCAAGGATCATGCCGCTCTTGGATTCCAGGGCAAAGAGCTGCTTTCCATGGCCTCTACCTACCACAGAGCAGCAGCAGGGCTCCTGACGGGCTGTGAAGGCTGGAGCAGGGAGTCGCCGCTCCAGAGGCCCTGGGCTAGTGCAGCTTGTGTAGCACCCAGACAGGCTGCAGGTGTCCTCTGGGAATGAGCCAGCATGGCTGGCTGAGTTTCTTCGGAGACCCTGGCCCTTCCCGTCTTGGCACTGAGCGGCTGCAGGAGGGGGCCCTGCACTGCACTCTCAAACGAGGCTCAGGGTGGCGATCTCTGCAGCATCCCTGTCACCCGTGTCCAGCACAGATGGTGCAAATCCACTCCAAGGGGGACATTCAGCATTATGTCCCCCAACACACACACGCGGCTTCATCACCACCACGAACGCAGACATGCCTTGAAAGGTGCCTGGTTCTCCCCAGGATTCTCCCCTCTGGAGGAGCTCCCGCCCCAAGGGGGACCTACCTGCACTTCCCGTGTGTGGTAGGCAATGATCAAGCCCAGCAGGATGACGGTGGACAGGCTGATAAGGCATTTCAGGGCCAGAGAAAACATGGACTCCTGTAGGACAAGGAAGGAGAAAGCATTAGAGGAGTGAGGGCCAGGAAGGGATCACCCCATCCCCACCGAGACATAACGGGAACTGGGTCCATGGGCCAGGGCAGACGGGAATGCACGGGCCTTGGAGGCATTCTGCTTTCTCCATCGTTACAGGGGAAATTGCGGGCACATGGATCACCACAGAGCAAGGTGTGAGGTGGAGGCATCTGCCCACCCCACCCCTGTTCCTGAGCCCGGAAGGTCAGCATGTGCTCTACCTACTCCCCCAACCCACTGCAGGCAGCTTCCCAGAGATGCCTGCTGTCTGGCCCCAGCCCACAGCCTCAGCCAGGACTCTGTACAGCTCCTCCAAGCGTACCGGCACAACAACCCCCCTTCTCCCATCTGGGGGTCACACTCCCACTCAGTGATGGGCCACCCAACTGAGAAGAGCAGGGAGCGGAGGCCGAGCACAGGGTGCTCCAGCTGAGAATACTAAACCATACCTGTGCCTCTGCATTCCCTTCCACCCCAGGCCCTCCGAGTGCGTCACAAGCACTAATTCATCCTGCCCCCTTTTCTCAGGGCAAACTGAGGAACGATGGGGTAAGTGACTCACCCAGAGCCACATGGCAAGTCATCGACAGCTGGGAACAGATCCCAGGAGTCCTGATCCTCAGTGCCCTATTCTAGCCACTAGACAACACTGCCTCCGGGCCGCAGCGAGAACCTAAGACTGACCCTCCCTGCACCGACCACTAGATATTGCTCTTCAGAGAGCTGGCAGCCACAGGAGCTCGTCTCATCTGCGCCCCTTAGCGCTGCGATAATGCCACGTTCCTTTGGGACAGTGCACGGCAGCCCAGCACCCAGCCCATCTGGCACCGTGGCAGGAGGGGTACAAGCGGCAGCCTGGGTGCAACTGGTGAGCTGGGCTGACAGCCCAGGAGCAGGATGGGGACTCTGCAGCCAGACTGGAGGTTCTCTGCAGGTAATGCGATGGGGGCTCAGAGCTGGGACAGGGCATTGGGGATGGCCCATCTGTCTCTCGCTGCACCCAGCTTGACTCCACTCCCCAATGGTGCCCCTCACCCTCAGACCGACCATTGCCCCACCCCACACAGCCACCCCCAGCTGCGTATTCACTCCTAATGGAGTTCAGGCAGCTCATGCTGACAGCAGCCTGGTGCCTGGGGAACAGTCAATACTGTTTATATGTGAGCACTGGATGCAGCCTCACAAGTTACCGGCCCCCAGCTGTGTGTTTTACAGTGGGAAGTCTCAGGCTGTAATGACACAATCCATCAGCATGGAGGGATGCATCAAACCACCACTTATTGGCTTGTTTTTGCTGTTGCAATTGGGAGGAAAAAAGATACAGCTCCAAGGCCCCCCAGGTTGAAGCCTCAGAGTGAGAATGACAAGGTGTGGGAACAGAGCGTCCTTGCATGAGCCTGAAGACAGTTCCCGTCTCATACATCCACCCAGCAAGGGCTGCTGACGGAACTGTGGGTGCACAGGATGCAAAGGTTAGTGCAAAGCTAGTGCAGTGGGTAGGACGCTGGCCTGGGGTCTAGTCCCTGGTCTACCACAGAGGCCCTGGACAAGTCAGTCAGTTCTGTGACTCAGTTTCCAGACTGTAAAATGGGAACATCCCTTCCCTCCTGCACAGAGCTGTGAGGATAAAGGTGCTCACACATGACAACACTGCAGGCTGTACACCTACCAGCATGTGAATGCCCGAGCTCAGGGGTGAAAGGTGCTGACTCCATGCCCCCATGCTGGTAGGAAGGCCCAGGGAATAGGGGCCCAGGGTGTGGTTCCCCAATCCGGCTGAACAGACTGTGCCCCCAAGGTTAGCAGCTTCCTGAGGCCAAGGACCCAGCTGATCTCAGTCATACAAGCAACAGAATAGCGATAGTAGACTCACTCTCTTGCCTTCATCCAGGGATCTCAGCCCTGCTGCTTCAGGGCACAAACCAGCCTCTCACTGGGGGTCAGGAGGGAACTCCCCTTGGGGCAGGTTACCCCATCACTGGCGGGGGGGGGAGGGGGGCGCCTTGCACCTTTGAAGCAGGTGGCACAGGCCAGTGAGATGGGAACTGCCCAGCCCAGCACCCCCTGTCCCTAGTGTCTCAAAGCCCCACCCCCTAGTGGGAGGGAAGTACTATCGATCCCTGCTTTACAGCTGTGCCAGCACCCCACCTGGCTATGGAGCCTGACCTCGGGCAGCCCACGCAGCAGCCGCTGCTACACACCAGGCCCACCATCCAGGCTAGTGGCACAGTGGCCTCCCATCAGCCACACATTGCTGTATCCCAGAACTGAGGCCCAGGGGACCAAGGAGACTTACAGAACAGGAATCTGACCCAGGTTCCTCAGGGCCACCACCAAAAGCCCAGCCATGCCTCTGCATGCCAGGAAGCAGGCCAGGCTATGTGAGCAGCCACTGGACCAAGGGGTCCCCGGGGAGCCATGTCCCTGTGCCCCCTGGGGCTCAGCAGCTGGGAGCATGATGTTATTGGCATCGATTTGCCATCTGGAAGAGCAGCCCTTTTTTCAATGAGGTTTTTAATCAAATGCTGTTAGATGTAATTACGTCTCTCCTCGGCCAGCCAGGGGATTCCAGCAATCTGCTGAGTCTCAGCATTAGCTCTGTAATATGGCATCCTAATAGATGGTCTAATCAGATGTTCCTGCTAATCAATGCAATGTAAATTAAACCAGCCCTTAGATGCCCATGAGCAAAGTGGCTGCTTCCAGACCCCAGGTCTCTGCTGCCTGGCTTCCCACTCTTCCTCCAAACAGCACTCCCGCAGGGAAAGGCCAGGCAGCCGCACCCCTCCTTTCCTCGCTGTCTCACTTCCTACCCACTCCCTCCTTTTCCTCTCCACAGGGCTGAGGCATGTGTGTTCATGGTGGCTGCATGAGAAGAGACCCCTGCACTGTCTCTCTCATTCCCCCCACCCAGCCCTGGATGGCTGCCCCGGGGCTCCTAACTGGCGTCACTGCTGGGCAGTGACTGACCTTGGCCAGCTCCAGCCAACGGAGTGACGGGAAGAGCTGGGTCTTGGCAGCCCAGCGTAGTCTGTGTTGTTAGCAGAGGGCTGGTTCCCCTCCCGTGGGGGGACAAAGGCCAGCAGCAAGCATTCTGATTATTATTGCAGCCGTCCAGTGACTTCACCTCACCCAGCGCACATAAGAACCCACTGTAATTTCAGTGCCAAGCAACCTGCCCCTTCCCTCCCAGCAACAGGGGGAGCTGGAGTCTGGCTTTTCTCTAATCTCCCCCAGATGCTATGAACACCTGGAGCCCATCTCCACCTCCCCAGCCCCTCTGCAAACCCCACACCGCAGCCAGCCGCCCATTTCTCACCTCCCAGCAACTGTCCCCTGAGGGCCTCCTGCCACTGCAGGTGTTTATGGCTCAGCCACTTCCTATTTCACTCCAGCTGACAGAGCCAACATCCTTCAACACTCTCAAGACAAACAAGCTTCTGGGTGCCTTGCTTACAACACTTCGTTCCTCCTATTACGAGCTTACCTGTCCTAGTTGCTGGGAGGGCCCCAGGCAGCACCTGGCTCTACTAAGCACAGGGCCAGTGTAGTCGAGCACTCCTGCCTGGGGTTTACAGGGGCAACAGCGCTCGGAGACCTCAGCTGCAGGGTGCTCCCTCCCAAATTCCAGCCCCCTACCAGCCAGGCTTGCTCACAGTCACAAGACAGACTAAAGGTGGAAAACAAAGGCAACCAGCAGAACAAGAAGGAACCGTCCCAGAGCCGGGACCCCGCTGGTGTCAGGAACCCCACAGACAGATACTAGCCCCTCACTAGCTGCATTGAGGTAGCACCTGGCACTGCAACCAAGGTGGGGCCCTGTTGTGCTGGATACTGCGGACACCACAGCGAGGCAGCCCCTGCCCGACGAGCTCCCGACAAAGGCAGGGTTATTCTCCCCATTAGCAGAGGTGGAACTGGAACACACTGACTTTCCCAGCAAGGTCAGCATGTCAGGAGCGGAGCTCTGTAGATCATCTAACCCTACCTGTAGGGGTCAAGCACAGGCCATCCGGCCCAGGACACCCACCCGGGGAGCCTGCTAGACCCAGCTTTCCTGAGTCGTGAGGCATTAGCCAGAAGACCCTCCTTCCTCTCTCTCAAAAGTGTTGCAAAGGGGGGCAGAGCCAGGGTTAAGCAGGGCAGAATCTACCCAGGGAAAGGGACCCAGAGGGTTGTCCACAGAGCCCCAGGACAGACCCATTGCTGCAAGGGCCTCGGTAGGGGATCTCCCTTTGCCTTCCCACTGAGCATGTCTCTGCCAGGGCCACTGGTGCTAATGGGGCTTGGCTCACAATTCATAGACTTTAAGGTCAGAAGGGACCATTACGATCATCTAGTCTGACCCCCTGCACAATGCAGGCCACAGAATCTCACCCACCCACTCCTGTAACAAACCCCTAACCTATGTCTGAGCTATTGAAGTCCTCAAATCGTGGTTTAAAGACTTCAAGGTGCAGAGAATCCCCCAGTGAGTGACCCGTGCCCCACGCTGCAGAGGAAGGCGAAAAACCCGCAGGGCCTCTGGCAATCTGCCCTGGAGGAAAATTCCTTCACCACCCCAAATATGGCAATCAGCTAAACCCTGAGCATGTGGGCAAGACTCACCAGACAGACACCCAGGAAAGAATTCTTTGTAGTAACTCAGATCCCACCCCATCTAACATCCCATCACAGGCCATTGGGCATATTTACCGCTAATAGTCAAAGATTAATTAATTACCAAAATTAGGCTATCCCATCATACCATCTCCTCCATAAACTTATCAAGCTTAGTCTTGAAGCCAGATATGTCTTTTGCCCCCACTCCTCCCCTTGGAAGGCTGTTCCAGAACTTCACTCTTCTGATGGTTAGAAACGTTAGTCTAATTTCAAGTCTAAACTTCCTGTTGGCCAGTTTATATCCATTTGTTCTTGTGTCTGCTTGGCTTCTCTCTGCAGCTGCCGGAGGGGAATTCCCATAAACCCGACAGCAGAGCCCAAGGAAATCAGGGCATTTAGTGGGATTGTTCTAAGTGCCAGGAGATAAAGAGGCCCATGGGAGAGATACAGACAGGCAGAGCTGCTGAGGGATGAGCAGAGAGCAACAGCTGATTGCTCATGGAGAGTTACTCATGGAGCACCTCTCCTTTCCCAGGGAAGTTCCCAAGCTGGCTCCTGTGGGCAGGCTGTGGTGGAGGGCAGAGACTCAGGCAGGGAAGCCCTTCTCCATCAGAGCCCCGCTGACCCCATGCGGCTGTGCTAAACTGTTAAGAGAAATCCCCTGTGGCTCATGAGCAAAGGGGTCGGTAGCATATATGCAGCCATCCACCCTCATGCAGAGAGTGCTGGATGTGACAAAGTGGGACTGTTCTTCATGTTTCCTCTCCCCAGTTGTCACGATGCTCTGGAACTGCTCCCTACGAAGCCAGGCAGGACTCTGGGGAAGTCTCCTCTCTGTGAGCAGACTGTCCCTAGGGCAAAAAGCTCACACAGCTTCCCCCTTCCTGGGTCTGACCTCAGAGCATTCAGCATCCTCTGCCCCTCCGTGCGCTTCCTACCGTGAGTCCACCCAGGCAGGGTCCTGGAGAAGCCGGAGGGTCCTGCCCTACAACTTCGCAGTCGGACATGACTCTTAGCCAGCAAAACAGAGGTTTATTAGATGACAGGAACATGGTCTAAAACAGAGCTTGTAGGTGCAGAGAACAGGACCCCTCAGCTGGGTCCTTTTGTGGGACAGTGAGCCAGACAACCACGTCTGCACTTCACTCCTTGTCCCCAGCCAGCCCCAAACTGAAACTATCTCCAGCCCCTCCTCTTCTTTGTCCCTTTCCCTGGGCCAGGAGGCCACCTGAGTCCTTTGTTCTCCAACCCTGTAGCTCTCACCTTGCAGGGGGGAAGGGCCCAGGCCATCAGTGGCCAGGAAACAGGGTGTCGGCTATTCTGTGTCCAGACCCCTGCACACACCTGCCCTCTAGGGCTCTGCAACGATCATACACCCTTACCCCACCCCCTAGATACTTAAGAACTGCATAGGGGAAACTGAGGCATCCCCACAATATTTAGAGGGAACATTAAGAACAGTCCCACTTCGTCACAATGGGGAAAGGCACAAGACACCAGCTCCGGGAGGCAAACCTCTGTTAATGCGTCAGGCAGAACAGCCCAGGCAGCAGTGCCAGCTTCCCCGGTCAGTGTGCTTCAGTCTTGCCACGCAGGCAGCAGCCCAGAGCCGAAGGAGAGTTCTGCCTCAGACAGAGTCCAAGGCCAGAAAGGACCCTTATAATCTGGGCTAACCCCCTGCATAGCCCAAGCCAGAGAACCTCACCCAATGACTCCTGCATCCAGCTCAGAACGTCTGGTTCATATGGAGCATGTCTGGTAGAAAGGCATGCAAACCTCCCCCAGTGACAGGCAAACCCCACAGCCCTTGACAGGCTGTTCTGGTGGTTCATTACCCTCCTGTGAAAAAAACTGCACCTTATTTTTAGTCTGAATGTGTCTGGCGTCAACTTCTAGCCCCTGGACCATGTTCTGCTTTGGCTGGATTAAGGAGCCATTTATCATCTGACATCTCCCACCCAACTCCCGTAAGTGCCTGCAGATCATGATCAAGTCACCTCTTAACCTTTGCTTTGTTCAGTGAAATAGCTTGAGCTTCCTCAGTCTGGCAGTGAGGCAGGTTTTCCAGACCTTGACTCCTGGACCTTTTCCAACTGTCACCATCCTTTCCAATGCACAGTATTCCGGCACTGGCCTCACTAATGCTGTTTACCAGTCACACCACCTTCTTTCTCCACAGTCTTCCAGCCCAGGGTCGCATTAACCCAGCTGTGGCATCGCATGGAGTGTTTCTGCCCATCTGATTTCTACCAAGGCTCCTTAGTCTGAGTGTAACTGCCTTCCAACCTACAGCCCCTGTAAGTGCTATACATCTGACCTCTGTTCTTGGATCCACGCTATACAGCACTGTCTTTGGCTGTATTAAAATGCACATGAGCCCAGCGTGGCAGGTGCCCAGGTCGCTCTTTGGAACTGGCCAGTCCCCATTGCTACCATGTCTGTCAGCAGAGAAGCCAGTCAGTGATGCTTTTTAGGATGTTCACTGGCCTGAAACCACGAGCTTGTTTCATGTGGGCCACTGAAGAGCATGGTCCAGTGGTAGGCAGTGTGGCCTAGTGCAGAGAGCCCAGTGGCCTATAGAAAATCCACCCCCCTTCCCTCTTAGATCCTCCCCTGGGGCTCGCCTCCCCACCAGCATTTCAAAACAAGAGGAAACTGGTCCTAAAAATAACCTGTTGGAACTAGCGGGAGCGCTATTCTGGGTGCAGCCTGGCGAACAGGGAGCATTGTTCTCTTGCGGCCCGGCAGGGCCACGCATTGTGGTCAGCCTCACAACTTGGCACTTGCCTCTCCATTGTTTGGATAGCACAGCTGGTGCCGACAGGAGGGCTGGAGACCAAACGCGGGCTATTAATAGGCAGGCTCTAGAGTACAGCTTGCACCAAGGCAGCTATAGCTCTGACGCCGCCGCAGAGCTGCTGCCTCTACCCGCCTCTGCGGCATCCAGCCCTTTCAAGGTACCCAGACATCCGGGCAGCCCAGAACCTCCCTGGACTGTCGTTTGCCACCAACCTTGTGGTGTGCCGGTCTAACGTCTCTCCTGGAGACACGAAACCATGGCAAACCAGGACATCTTCGCTACCAAATGCACAGTCATGGTACACGCAGGTTGGGATCAAAGGGCATCGTGACAGGGACAGGGGAGCTCAAGCCTGGAACAGCAAGGGGCTTCAGGCTGGGACTTGGGTGCTGGGGGTGGGAGACCCCCAAGACTGGGAGAGCAGGGGGGCTGCAGGACAGAGCTGATGCCTCTTAGCAGAGCTGAGCAAGGGGAAACTCACCCCTCACTTGCTAGTACCATAGATTTGCCCTGACTTGGTGGTTTTTGCATCCTAGCTGGTTCTTTCCAAGAGCACGGAATGTCAGTGACGAGTCGGAATATTTACATACACAGAGTGACCCAGCCTCAGGCTTCAGGGAGACTCAGCACCTGTAGGGGTCAGGCAGGAATCCCCACTGCCACCCACAGAACTGCACAATGGAATGACTAAAGGGAGGGGGGCTGGGGCTGTACCCAAGGCAGGAGACCACACCAGATGGGCCAGTGCCCGATCCAGTGCCCCAAATTCCATGTCTCCCCACATCAGGAGGGGAAATGCAGCTGCTGCTGTATAGTGCTGAGTGTGGCCTGCTGCTGTTCCAGCCCCTCCCCCTACATGCAGGGCCAGAACCCGAGTTGGCTTAAATCAGCATCATTTCATTGAACCCAGTGCTGGTTTATGCCAGGTCTGGCCCATGGTGTCCAACCAGTCAGAGAAGAGGGACTGGCAGAGGGGCTTTACAGCCAAGTATCAGTAGGGTAGCCGGGATCAGGCCCCATTGTGCGAGGTGCTGCATACGCAGACCTACAGACACCTGGACAAGGGCTAGATGGCTGCTATGCAGAGACCACAGCCTGGTCTCATTGTTTCCTTGTTCTCCCCCATCTGCCTCAGGTTGAGAGCTGTCTGGAGCAGGACTGCCTTCTGGTTCTGCATTTGTGCAGTGCCCAGTGGCAGGGGACTCTGGCCCATCACTGGCTTACACATGAACTTGTACCTGTTTAAATGGATTTAGTGAAACCGGTGCAGTTTTGTGGGTGGACATAGGCAAGCTACCCCACAAGAAGCGTACACAGCCCCCTCACACACTGTCCACCCATCCCCCACCCCACTTTAATTCAATCTGTGTGCCACCAGCCTGTAGTTAACCCTTGGAACTTGTGTGCGTAGGGAAGTCTGGCCTGAGAGGCCCTGCCCCGAAGAGCTCAGTCTAGAAGCATGAGGCACAGGAACGGTGGGAGGGGCAGAAGAGGCAGGAAGGGGTTTTGCCCCTGATCACAGCAGGGCTCCTGGGTTCTTTCCCCTGGCCCAAGGGGCCCATGGAGTTGGGAATGGCAGTGCCAGCAGCAGACAGCCACGCCTCTGACCACACTGGAGCTCGTGCTGCCGTTGCACACCTGGTCCTGGTGGCTGTCTGAAAGAGGCTACTGGGCTGGCTGGGCTGCTGGCCAGATGTAGGGCAGAGCCCCCACATCCCAGGTGCCAATGCAGCCCACAGCTTGCTATGGCACAAGCCATGGTGATGCCTAATGGGAAACCTTGTTCTGAGCAGGTCAGTGTCACTGTGCAAGGCACACCCAGGGTTAACTGCAATTAGGGGTCACTCCTGGAACAGTTCTGCCATCAATTATGGCCAGTTTCAGCCGCTGTCTGGACAGTGTTAGCCCTTTGCTGCCGGGCAGCTGGTCAGAGCAGGAATGGCTGTTAGCTGAGGAGCTTTCCCAAAGCAGAGAATACAAACATGCCCAGAAGATTCTGTCAGTGCCAGCTGCATGGAGCCGTCCAGGGAGCCCTGAAGGAGGCTGGCAGCGTTCATCTGTCGCACTCCACCCTGAACGCAGGGGTGAATGCTGCTAGGAAAGGGTTTAGTGGGTCCTGCTGACTCACTGGGCAGGTGGCTTAGTATCCCACCCAGAGACAAGGGCATGGCCTTCTGGAGAGAGGGGGATCAAGAGTGCTGGCTGAACAAAGCTGCAGGAGGATCCTTAGGGACTATCACGGCACGGGGAGAAGAGATGGAGCTGAGCTTGTCATCAGTAAAGGCAAACCCCAGCTCACGCCCAGACACATGGCTCTTCCAGGACAAGCTTGGCTACAGCCTGTTAACATGCTGAAATCTTCACTGCAAAGAGACCACTATGCCCCCCCTCAGAGGCCTCCTGCATTCGCCTGCCATTGCCAAGTCCCAAGAGGGGAGCACAGCCACGGGAGACTGTCACTACAGGGTGACTAGCGAAATCCTCCTAGTTTCTCTGCCCATGGGATTCACTGCACCGGGCTCACCTGCAGCCCCTTCCGGACCTGCCCCTCCATCACCCTGCTCTCAGGACATGGGAAGAGGCTGGGACGATGACAGAAGTTAGGCTGATTGAGCACAGTGGCTTTGATACCAGTCTGTCACCCCAACAGGGCTCAGTCCAAAGAAAGGCCCAGCTGTGTGGGTGACCCCAGCCAAGCAAGCATACAGAATCCAGGGCACGTTAACATTTCTTTGCCCATTGGAGGAGTCTCTCAGACCCCCCTCCCCTGCATGCATGCTGCTTTCCAGCTTTAATAAAAAGCAATCCAAGCCAAGCTGGAACAGCCCAGGAAACGGAGCAACAATCCCCTTTGCCCCCCTGGGGCCATGGCACGACAAGGCGGAAAGGTACAAGACAAACGATACTTTGGGAAAACCTGCCACACAGCCCCGGTCTTTATGCACAGCTCCCGTCAAAGTCGGCTCCAGAGGGGCCTGGACAGGAAGAGCTAGTCCTGGCTCCCATGCTCACTCCCAAGAGCGGGCAGAAACGAGATCAACGTGATTCATTGGCAAGCAGAGCCCAGCTCGGAGGGAGACTGGGGCTTAGGGCAGGTGAGCACCTGGAGCAAGGACAGGCATGTGCCCACATGTGTCGGGGGAGGGCGGCTGCATGGCCTTATATATATATATATATTACACACACACGGTGTGGGGCATGGACACCCCAACATCTGGCCCAATCTAGAACAGGCCCCCCCAAACCCATCACTCACCAAAGGGATGGGGGTGCCAGGCTGCCAGGGAGGCCACATGACAAGGAGAACTGGAGAGCCTCACACTCAGTCGCCATTGGGTGCATGGCTGCTGGGTGTGATTGGCACATAGCTAGGTCACCCCCAAAAGGCTGCTGCTCTATGGCACAACTGCACCTGGGAGCCAGCAGCCCTGGGGTGCCCCGCCCAGACTCCAAATCCCAGCATGCAGTGCTCCCTCTTCAGCCAAGTGGAAGGCAAGGTGGCACACATGGCATGGTGTTCACGAGCAGTCCTACAATAACACATGCCAGCCCTCACAGTGGAGCCTGCAAACAGCCCTACAACACCACACACTCCCTAGAACAGGGGTGCTGTCTGCTGGCACCTAGTTCTTGGCTCCAGGTGCCACGCCCTGGGCCGCAGGGGCCCTATCCTCCAGCTAGGGAGAGGCTAAAACAAGCACCTGGCATTCTGCTCTCAGCTGAGGGCTGGAGCCAGGCCAGGGCCCAGCACTGCAGCAGCCCCAGGCTCCTTCCAGCCCCTTCCCTGCAGGAGCACAGAATTCTGGACACGGCCAGTGAGCTCCTGTTCCTAACACAGTGGGGCCAGAAAGCTTCCTGGGGATATTTAGAGACGAATCGGAGCATTGCTGGAGCTTCAAACAGCGGCCATAGAGCATCCTCGACCCCTTTCACACTGGGGGCGGGGGGGCAAGGGATGGGGACACTGCAGCAGACCCTGCAACCAGGTCCACAACCCTTCTCATTGTGGCAGGGAGTGGTCAGGACACCTCTTGCCCAGGGCAGCCTGCAGCCAGAGGCGGCTCAGGAGGCCCCAGTCCTGCGGTGGGTGGGTGGGAGGGTGGTGCTGCTTGCAGGTGTTTGCCCAGGAGGCAGAGGTGCACAGCTTATTCTTGATTTCCCAGTAGCAGGTGCGACCCAGGTTCCTGGTCTCTGCACCACGGAAAGCACAGCTTCCAGACCACAGTGCATCTGGACAGCTGGAGCCAGACCCAGCAAAGGGTTCCTCCAGAGAGCTCTGCCAAAGCCCCTCTCTCTGGCCAAAACAACCCCTGCTAGCCCAAACCTGGGCCCCATACCCCCAGCTCTGCCAATGCCCCTCTATCCCCATCCACAGCCCCCTTGCTGTCCCAGCACTGAGTGCTCTACAAAGCCCTGGCTAAGCTACAATCTCTGAAGATCATACACCATGCTAAGCTACAATCTTTGAAGATCATATTATGAGCTCTGTTCTGCCCAGATGTGAGAGGCATGGGGGCAGCTCGCCCTGCAGAGCCCTCTCCAGCTTCCATCTCTCCCCTCACTCCCTGGCCTAGCCCAGCTGAGACTCAGCAGGGAGGGGGGATTCCAGCCAGATGAAGCGCTGCCTTGGGCTAGCAGGCACAGGAAAGACTCCCTGCCGGGGGGCTCAGTGGGGAGGATTTATAGCTGGCTGTGACCAAGTGGGACTGTTCTTAATGTTTCCTCTGAATAGTGTGGGGGTGTCTCAGTTTCCCCAGGCAGTTCTTAAGTATCTAGGTGGTGGGATAAGGGTGTATGATCATTGCAGAGCCCTAGAGGGCAGATGTGTGCAGGGGTCTGGACACAGAGAATGGCTGACACCCTGTTTCCTGGCCACTGATGGCCTGGGCCCTTCCCCCCTGCGAGGTGAGAGCTAAAGGGTTGGAGAACAAAGGACTCAGGTGATCTCCTGGCCTGGGAAAGGGACAATGCCAAGAGGAGGAGGGGCTGGAGGGAGTTTCAGTTTGGGGCTGGCTGGGACATGGAGTGAAGTGCAGACATGGTTGTCTGGCTCACTGCCCCCCAAAATGGACCCAGCTGAGGGGTCCCGTTCTCTGAACCTACAAGCTCTGTTTTAGACCATGTCCCTGTTGTCTAATAAACCTTGTTTTACTGGCTGGCTGAGAGTCACGTCTGACTGCAGAGTTGGGGGGCAGGACCCTCTGGCTTCCCCAAGACCCCATGTGGGCGGACTGGCTGTGGGAAGCGCACTGAGGGGCAGAGGATGCTGAATGCTCCGAGGTCAGGCGCAGGAAGGTGGAAGCTGTGTGAGCTGTGTGTCCTGGAGAGAGGCTGCTCCCAGAAAGGAGACTTTCCCAGAGTCCTGACTGGCTTCATGGGGAGCAGTTCCAGAGCATTGCCCAGGGACTCCGTGACACTGGCAGAGTGATGAAGCATCATGTGCTCCTTCCATGGTCTTTGGGGCCGAGGCTTGTGTGCATGACAGAGCTCGTGCACATAGCCAGGAACCGCTGACCATGTGGAGCCAGCTGGAGGGCATCCCGGACTGACGAGACTCCAAGCCTGGAGTGCCCCCGCCCTCCTCTGGACTCCACAACCTCAATACACTATCTAGGGCACCCACTGGTGGCAATGGGCACTGCCAGGCAAGCACCCAGCACCCGAGGACAGAGCTGCCCGCACAGATAAGGTACTTTGCTAGGTAGGACTGACACCAATAGTTAGCAGGGGCCCAGCCCTCCCAGACCCCTTGCGGGGTAGACAGGGCCCAGAGAGCCAGCCACGGGGCTGGGGGTGGGCATCACCGCAAAGGAAAGCGCCAGCCTTGCTGGCACGGGAAGGCAGAGAGCAGAGCCAGCCGGATTCCTCATGCCGCAGCCTGCAGAGCCCTGGGATTAAACAGGAGCAAGGTGGATCAGCTCCCACTACCCCCCTCTGCCTCCTGGGCAAACACCTGCGAGCAGCACCTCCCTCCCACCCACAGATTGAAGTCTTGTCCCATTCCCTTCCCCCCCCCCACATTCCACAGATACTTCCCACCCCAACTCCCAATGGCCCCTAGGAAGTGGGTCAGGGTCAGGACATGGCTTGGGGCCCTGCTGTGGGGCAACATGGGGCAGAGCCAGCTCCAGCATCACCTCAAGCCTCGTCCCCACACAGGGGCAAGTGCTGGCAGAGGCAGCTCTGGGAGAAATAGATCCTTCCCCCTCCACCTTGCTCCCTGGGGATCCACCACCCACAGGCTCCCTTCCAGCAAGGAGGCGGCACCAGCAACATCCCATTATGCAGGGGGGGCAAACATGGCACACTGCAGCTACTCTCCTGGACAGCAACTGGCCAGACCTTTCCTAGCAGCCACACCTACGCTGGGCAAGCCACATCAGGGCCACATAGGAACAAGGCACCAGAAAGATCCAGCAGCCAGCTGGGGGGTGAGGGAGCAAGTCAGAGCCACAGCCCTGGAGTCACCCAGCTCCTCCACCCAAGAGCCTTGAGCAAACCTAAGTGGAATTAATTTGAGCACAGGGGATCCTACCCCATGCCCTTGGTGCCACGGACCTCGCTGCAGCAGGGGGTGACCTGAACACTCACCCCACCGCCTGTATATTCCTCTCTGAAACACACAGAACTAGCCCTGTCGTCCCCCCCGCCCCTCAATCCCTGCATAGCCCAGCCAACAGCCCAACCCAGCCATGCTCCACCCCGCAGATCAGTGCCAGTCTCCCATTTGGGTGCCCTATGCACCCACCAATACGGTCAGGCATTTCTCCTTTCCTCCTGATTTTTGGTTTCAAGGGAAATGAAGGAAGGCAGGAGCTGAGTGCTGAAGCAGCCTTTCCTCTTCTGCCCCCCCACCGCCCAGCTCCTCAGATTGCTGCAGGAAGCAGAGAGCAGCCCCTTCCCACACAACTCCCTATCTTGCTGCTCCCTCTGTGCCCATGTGACCTGAGCTCTGCCTGACACCAGCCCAGCTGCCTGGCTGCAAACCCCTGTTAGCAAGAGTCAAAGGAATGCGAAGGAATAGGACAAGCTGCACAGATCCCCCTCTCCACATAGCCCAGCGCCTGACCATTCCACCGGCCCCTGCCTGCACTGCACACACCCCGCTAGCGTGGATGCCTATTCATCTCCCCTCTCCAGATAGGTATAAATAACATGACAGATGTCTATACAAAGAGTTATTCATATCCCTGCCAGCGCACAGCTAGAGAGAGAGAGAAAGGGAGCCGGGGGTGGGGGGGCACACCAGTATACTAGCTGGGGGTGCCTGTGCCACAGACTCCGGGCACAGAGAGTTCTGGGGGAGAGGGGGCGCGCAGTGTGCCATTCACTGCCACATGGGGTGCTAGGGAGCAAGCCAGGACACTGGGTCTCGCACACATGTTGCGCGGACAGGCTCACACAGAGCAGCTTCTAACTACACAGGGATCAACTTTGAGCCGAGGGGCTTGTCTCCAGCAGTTGGTACTCGAGGGCCCTGTTCAGGGCTGGGGTCGGCAGGACCCGCTTGCACATGCTCTGACTGTGGCCCAAGCATCCAGCCCCAGGCAGTGTTTTCAAGCGAGGTTGGGGCCGCAGAGCCAGCAAAATAAAATACTTAAAGCCAGATCGTGAGGGGCACTAAGCCTGGGCTGCTCCCAGATTAGGGCACAGCCCCCAATATTTCAGACCTCTTTAAGTGCTGGGCCCAGGCGCAGAGCAGCCGCAAGGGTCAAGGGCAGTGCCCCAGGGAGGCCAAGCAGCCATTTTAATGGTGCCACCCCTGCCACGGGGGTTGAAATGCTGCTGACCCTCTTGTAGGAGCCCGCAAATCCAAGAGCATGGAGATCCCCACCCCCAGGCTCAGCCCCACCCCAGAGACCAGGCTGGGGGCTGCCAGGCAGCGAGCAGACAGCTGTGCCCTCAGGGCTGGTGGCTGTTTGCAAACAAGGCCAGACAGACGGAGGAGCCAGGTGTGACCCCTGCATGCCAGCACTGCCTACAGACAGCCACCCTCCTCTGGGCCTGAGCATGGGGAGTCGGGAGAGCCCAAGGGAACAGGAGGGAAAGGCACCAGACATCCCTTAGTTAGGAGGTAGCCAGCTCCAGCCCGCTCCAGCCTCGGGTAGAGCCCAGAATCCCATGGGGGAGTCACGGAGCTTGACTCATGCAATGAGCCCTGGGGAACCCAGTCCCACCAGCACCACCACGTGCTGGCTCAGTGTATCCACTGGAGCAAAAAGGGGGTGGGTCTTTCCTTCTGGGAACAGTGCTACTGCGAGAGGGGTCCTGCTCCTGGGAGGGCCGAAGGCACAAGGGGCTACCCCCTGTGCCAAGGCAAAGGCACATCCCCAGCTCCAGGGGAGCCCATGGCAGGACAGCTGGGGATGGGGGGGTGGGGCAACTTCGCCCTCACTTTCTATCAGGAAGGAAGCATTTCACAGGGCTCAGCCAGCCCCAGGGTCCAGCTGCTTGGGCTCAAGGCTCAATCACATGGGGAAATTTCCTCTAAGCAGATAGCAGAACATAGCTGGGCCAGGCCCCCTCTCCCGAAGGGGACAGAGCCAGCCAAGGGGAATCCCCAGCCACACCCAAACAAGGAGCCTCCTGGGCAGGGTCTCTGTACAGCCCCCCCACACAAGGGGCCCTAAGGCTGAACCGGGGCTATGAGAATACACACAAGAGCAGGCGTTGAGGAAAAAGCAGCTCTGGGGCGGCCAGTCCACCAGAGCGAAGAATCCCACAGGAGCCAGGCCATCGGGGCTGCCAGGAGGGATGGGGGTCGAGCTGTGGAGGGCAGGAAAGTGGGGATCAGAGAGCGCTCTCTGAGCACAGAGGGGGAACTGAGAACTAAGGCAGTGGCTGGCAGGGGCCAGGGGCAGCGCCTGCCCTCCAGAGCCACTGGACTCCCATTGCCAGAGGCATCCCCGGCCCCTGCTCCGCGGCTGGGTTTCACAGAATAATGTGCCAGCCTTGCAACAGCTGCGCCCTGTCTGAAATTAGCTCTACTGAAAATCAACAGCTGAGCAGCACCAAGCAGCCCGCCCACCCCACGGGGATAGCCAAGGGGGGGAGGGGAGGAGAAGAGAGAGAACTGACACCAGGCAAATCCCCCCTCACACCCACCCCCACTGTGAACTCAGAGGAAGCGGCTTCTCCCGCCACCCTGTCCCCATCCCGCAGCTCTGGGCTGTAACAAGTGCAAAGCGCATCCAGCCACCGTGGATCCCCGGGGCCCCTGCTCTGCTCAGCGTGTGGGGAAGGTGCCTCTGCCCCAAGCGCCCCCGGCCCCTCCGCTCCGCCAGCCAGGGGGCTCGCCTGCGGCCATGCCCGCTGCTGCTGTGGGCATGGAGGGGGGACACCCCGGGTGGGGAGAGCCAAGCTGCAGAGCCAGCGCAGGGAGAGGGAGTCGGGGGAGGGAGCCCCGCCCCAGGCTGCTATAGGTTGGGGGGGAACGTGTCCCTGGAGTGTTTTATCACAGAACATAAAACCTTTCGCTGGAGATTGCTCCGTAACGCCTGGGGGCCCTGGGGCACCCCAGGGAGGGCTGAGACCCTCCCCCCACCCCCAGAGCCCCTGGGCCGAGCCCCCTACCCCAGCCCCCCACCCCCAACTATCACCCCACCCCCCTCAGAGTCACACCTGCCCCCCTCTGCCCCGCCCCATTTAGAGTCACCCCTGCCCCCCTCCGCCACGCCCCCCTCAGAGTCACACCTGCCCCCCTCCGCCCCATTTAGAGTCGCCCCGGGGGGGCCCCAGAGTCACACCTACCCCCCTCTGCCAAGCCCCCCTCAGAGTCACACCTGCCCTCCTCCGAGTCACACCTGCCCCCCTGCGCCCCATTTAGAGTCACCCCGGGGAGGGCCCCAGTCACACCTACCCCCCTCTGCCACGCCCCCCTCAGAGTCACACCTGCTTCCCTCCGCCCCGCCCCATTTACAGTCACCCCGGGGGGGCCCCCAGAGTCACACCTGCCCCGCTCCGCCACGCCCCCCTCAGAGTCACACCTGCCCTCCTCCGAGTCACACCTGCCCCCCTGCGCCCCATTTAGAGTCACCCCGGGGAGGGCCCCAGTCACACCTAGCCCCCTCTGCCACGCCCCCCTCAGAGTCACACCTGCCCCCCTCCGCCCCGCCCCACTTACAGTCACCCGGGGGGGCCCCCCGGAGTCACACCTGCCCCCCCCGCCTCACCCCCCGGGGGGCCCCCGCCCCCCCTCAGAGTCGGAGTCGCCCGCAGCCCCGCCCCCCTCAGAGTCACCCCCGCCGCCGGAGTCGCCCCGGGGGGGGCCCACCTTGGAGTAGAGCCCCCAGGAGAGCTCGGTCTCGATCACCATGACGACGATGCCGAACATGCCGAAGATGAGCGCGTAGTCGCTGAGGCGTTTGCGCTTCTCGAAGAGCGCGCGCCGGTGCCCGAGCCGGTAGCCGATGTTCTGGTGCTTCCGCTTGGGCGCGCGGGCGAAGGCGCCGGGCGCGGGCGGGCGGCGGGCGGGCGGCGGCGGCGCGGGCGGGCCCCCCCCCTCGCGGGACACCACGATCTCGGGCGGCGGCGGCGGCGGCGGGGCGGGCGCCGGCGGGCCCGGGCCGAAGGGCTGCAGCGGCTGCCCCTCGGGCTCGGCCTCCAGCAGGTTGCGGCGGGAGGCGCTGAGGCGGCTGAGCGGCTTCATGCCGCCGCCGCTGTACTTGCAGGAGCTGACGGCGATCTCGGTGAAGGGGTTGCTGTCCCGCCGCGGCGCCAGCGGGCTGGGCTGCCGGTGCCGGGGGCCCGGCGCGGGGCCGCCCGGCGGCTCGCTCAGGGCCCGCTGGCTGCCCGGGCGGGCGGCGGGCGGCGCGCCGGGCGAGGCGTGCAGCAGCCGGGGCCCGGCCCGCGGCGGCTCCTCGGGGGCCCCCGGCGGCGGCGGCGGCGCCTCCATGCTGAGGGGGGCGGGGGCCGCCTCAGCGCGCGCCCCGCGGCGGCCCGTGCCCGGCGGCCTCCCTCCCGCGCGCGGGCATGTGCGGGGCGGCGGCGGGGGCGCGGGGCGGCTGGGCGGCTTCGCCGGGGCTGCGCGGCGGGCGCCTTGTGCTCGCCGGCCCCGCCCCCCCCGCGCCCGGCCCCGCCCCCTCGCGCCCGCCGGCGCAGCCTATTGGCCGCCCCGCCCCGGCCGCGGGGCGGTGCCGCGCCTGCGCGGAGCCGGCGGGCGGGGCGGGAGTTGTAGTTGGCCGCCTGCCCGGGAGGGGCGGGGCCCAGCCGCGGCGGGGCGGGGCGGGGCCTAGGGGCGGCGGCGTCTGCTGGGAGCGCCCCGAAGAAGGGGACGGGAGGGGCGAGGCGAGGGGGTGCATGGTGGGGGTAGGGGGCCTAGGTGGGTTGGGTGCATGATGGAACCAGGGGTGCATGGTGGGGGCAGGGGGGCCTAGGTGGGTTGGGTGCATGATGGAACCAGGGGTGCATGGTGGGGGCTGGGGGCCTAGGTGGGTTGGGTGCACGATGGAACCAGGGGTGCATGGTGGGGGCTGGGGGCCTAGGTGGGTTGGGTTCACGATGGAACCAGGGGGTGCATGGTGGGGGCAGGAGGGCCTAGGTGGGTTGGGTGCACGATGGAACCAGGGGGTGCATGGTGGGGGCTGGGGGCCTAGGTGGGTTGGGTGCACGATGGAACCAGGGGTGCATGGTGGAGGCTGGGGGCCTAGGTGGGTTGGGGGCAGGGGGGCTTAGGTGGGTTGGGTGCACGATGGAACCAGGGGGTGCATGGTGGAGGCAGGGGGCCTAGGTGGGTTGGGTTCATGATGGAACCAGGGGGTGCATGGTGCGGGCTGGGGGGCCTAGGTGGGTTGGGTGCACGATGGAACCAGGGGGTGCATGGTGGGGGCAGGGGGGCCTAGGTGGGTTGGGTGCACAATGGAACCAGGGGGTGCATGGAGGGGGCAGGGGGGCCTAGTTGGGTTGGGTGCACGATGGAACCAGGGGGTGCATGGTGGGGCTGGGGGCCTAGGTGGGTTGGGTGCACAATGGAACCAGGGGGTGCATGGTGGGGGCTGGGGGCCTAGGTGGGTTGGGTGCATGATGGAACCAGGGGGTGCATGGTGGGGGCAGGGGGCCTAGGTGGGTTGGGTGCATGATGGAACCAGGGGGTGCATGGTGGGGGCTGGGGGCCTAGGTGGGTTGGGTGCATGATGGAACCAGGGGGTGCATGGTGGGGGCAGGGGGGCCTAGGTGGGTTGGGTGCATGATGGAACCAGGGGGTGCATGGTGGGGGCAGGGGGCCTAGGTGGGTTGGGTGCATGATGGAACCAGGGGGTGCATGGTGGGGGTTGGGGGCCTAGGTGGGTTGGGTGCATGATGGAACCAGGGGGTGCATTGTGGGGGCAGGGGGGCCTAGGTGGGTTGGGTGCATGATGGAACCAGGGGGTGCATGGTGGGGGCAGGTGGCCTAGGTGGGTTGGGTGCATGATGGAACCAGGGGGTGCATGGTGGGGGCAGGTGGCCTAGGTGGGTTGGGTGCATAGGATGGAACCAGGGGGTGCATGGTGGGGGCAGGTGGCCTAGGTGGGTTGGGTGCATGATGGAACCAGGGGGTGCATGGGTTGGTTGGTGCCTGGTGGGGGCCTTGGTGGGTTGTGTGTGTGGAGGGGGCGCGGGGTGGCTGGGGTGCATAGGTGGGTTGGGTGCATGGAGGGGGTGGGGGAACGCATGGGTGGAAGTTGAGGTGGGAGCAGGAGGTGCATGAGGCAGAGTGAGGGACACTGCAGTACAGCAGGGACTGAATTCCTTTCCCAAGTGCCCCAGAAGCAGGAATTGGGGAATTCCTGCACAGAGATTTGGGGGAGCAACCAGACCCCTCATTTTCTCTTTGTTCTGCCCTTCTCCTCCCACTGTGGGATCTGTTTGAAACTGGCCCTGGGGGTTGGGAAGGGGATGGGGGGGTGGCTCATTAACCTCCCCCGCATCTATTCAGCCCCTTGCCCCAGAGTGACGGAGAGGCTCTAAGTGTAAAGTGGCGTGGATGTGACCACACTCACACCAGTCATTACACAGTAAAGACGCGTGAGGTGAGGCAGCTGTCTGGTCTGTGAGAGGCCTGGGGATTCCCCCTCCCCCATCCCTCAATCCATCTATCTCCCACCTGGTCTGTCAGAGGCCAACATGACCCCCAGGAACTGTGAAATTGGAACAATACTCTTTGGACTTAACGGATGCAATCATTTGATATTTGGAATGAAACCATAGAAGGGGGTCCGGTTGCCGTAGGGCTAGAGGAGAGTCCGTTGGCTCAGAGACCCATTAGAACATCCCATTCAGTCCCCTCTCATTTACAAATGCAGGTTATAAAGTTATGCTAAAAATTTCATCCCAGTGGGCCCTCACAAGTCTTCTACACTCAGGGTATGCCTTTCCCCACACTTGCAATGCAGTCACTTCTGGGGAGGGGCATAGCAGCACTTTAACAGCATACAGCAAGGCTAGACAGCCATTGAAAGACATCAGCTGAAACTGCAGGGGGCTTTTGATTGACGCAGTGGGATTAGCAGAGTTAGAACTTGGCTGGGACAAGAGATTTCACAACCTGCCTTCTGGGGAAAGTGCCATGGGATCCCTATCTGCAGCAGCTGCACCCCGGGGACTGCTTCAGGGGGAACGAGCACCCTCTACTGAATCACCTCACCATTTTCTCCTGGAGCGCAGGCTGGGTGTGAGTTGGCCCTGTCCTGCTCAGCTTGGAGAGCTGAGGGCAGATCACAACCTGAGTCGAAATGGCTGCTTCAAAAATAAGCTTGTTCTGGCTTCATGCTGTTGGTACCAGGAAATCTGCCCCCTGCCTTTCTCACTTGGAGCCAGTCACATGCAGGTAAGTGAAACATCGATCATGGTCATTCCAACCAGCAGGAGCGTACTGGATTTGCTTTTTCTCAGTGTAAAGGGCAAGAGGACTGAGCCACGGGTTGGAGAGAGAACACCGTTAGCAAGGGGGCATTGCTTCGGCTGTGAAGCAAGGTAGCTTTCTAGGGAAAGGAAGACACATCTGCGGTCTCTTTCTGTATGCGGCATGCTTCCATCTGCTTCCTGCTTTTGCAATGCTCAGACCGGGATTGCTGGTATCTCATGTGCTCTCCTGTGGCTTTTCCAGTGGCCCGGCTGGACTCTTGGCGTGTTTTCTACCTGCGTCTCACGGGCGATATCAGGCATGTTTGGGTTGATCTAGCCCCGTGTAACACTGATCCATCTGCTCAGGTACAATGGATGCAGATGCCCCAGCCCCCATATGTCCACACAAGGTGCAGGGGAGAGGCAGAGGACTGCTTTAGTTAAATGCAGCGTTTAACCCCTCAGAGGCCTCCATCCCCTGCGAGTGGTTTGGCTGCAGACGCCAGCCCACTATAATTACATTTTCCATGGCATTAAATATGGATGGTTCAGGTTCTGCTGTTTCCACTCCGGGCTTGATTGTGCCAAGCAGCAGCTGCCAGCCGCCAGGATCCTTGTCTTGTTCTTGGAGGAATTTCATTTAAAAAATGGCTTTTAATTGCACCTGCTATTAGCTGGCAGTACCGAGTGAATGGCCGCACCCGTCTCCAGGCTGGCACTCCCGCTGCTCGCAGTCTGGGGTGGCAAACTCATTCCTCATGTGGGCGGGGGGGGGGCAGTAAACGTGGGCTAATTCAGGGTGGGGGCAGCTGGCTCATCCAAAAACCAGGTAGGTACCCGAAGCACCGCCTCTCTCTCCAGGGCTGATGAACACGTGGCTCTTCAACGACCATCCAGTCAGATAAAAGAAACACGGCTCGTCATGGGTAGAGTCTGGCTGGGAGGCAGAGGAGCATCCTGGTAGCAAATGCCCGAGCTGCCAACTTCCCAGGTTCCCCAGAGAAGAGAGCATAAGGGATTAATAACGTCACAGCGCCCCCCTTCCCATTGGGCCCTGATCCTGCAACGAGCCCCTGCACAGCTCATCACAAGACGGGGTCTTCGTTTCCTGGAGGTTAGTAACAACTCAAGGGAGCTTGAAATTAACATTGTTGTGACTGGCTGGCGGCCTGTGTGTGCACGTACTTGTACAATCCCTGCCCTTCGCTGGGTAACTGTGTGTCATAGGTGCTATACTGTCTCCAGCTGAAGGAGAATCTCCTTCAGGCCAAGCAGCAGGTGAGCTGGGATCTAGAGCATGAGGATCCACATTCTAACGCCAGTAGCTGCCGTGAGTTGCCCAGGGCAATGGCTTCGTTACGCTGTTTTAAGACCCACACTTCTTTGGCTTTGTTGATTATCTGCAGGTTAAACTCCTAATTCAGGCCCCGATCTTGCAGGCTCTTAGGAACGTGCCTGGCTGTCTGTGCTGAGGCCAGCACAGTGCTGGTGTGCAGCTCATGTGTTCGTATCTGTGGATCAAGCCCGCTCTTTACTGCCCGAGTGCTGTTTGCAGTGCCGCGTGTAGAGACCCAGGATCCACTAGCCCACCTCTCTCCCTGCCTGCTCTGCGCAAGCCCCATGCTCCCAGCACAGCAGGGGGAATCACCACAAACAGAGCCGCTTCCACCAGGGTTCACAAAATCCCACAGCTGCAGCATCACTGGGCCTCTTGCAAAACCTCCTCTTTATGCCTAAATCAACCCTGCGGCGCCCCTGGAACACGGCAGTCAGGGCCAAGGCTGAGCTCCGAGCGGAAGAGCAGTTGGCACGGAGCGTGGCAATGCCATGGCCTGTCTGAGGACCGAGATTCTGCCTCAAGAGATGCCCCTCACCTCATGGAAGCTAAGAACATAAGGAAGGAGAAGGGAGGCAACATGCCGATGGCTGAGCTCCATGTCCCTCTGTCTGCCTGGCGCACACGTGCAGGACATGGAGGGCCAGCTGGGTCCAAGGGGCCGCCCCACAGTGGTGCTACCTTAAAGTTCCAGCTTTATGGCAGAAGCTGCCCCTAATTGATGGGGGGTGTCTCCTCTCAGGGCAGCTCACTTCCAAACTGTCCATTCTAGGAGGGGCCTGGAGCATCTGTCCCACTACAGCAGCTCCCAGGCTGGTCGTAACCACGGTCAATACCTGCCTGCCTCTGCCCCATGCCTGGGAATGGGCCCCTCCTGTGGTGCTTAATGAGGTGTGTGGCAACCCCTGCTGGCACATCTGTGCCGAGAGAGACTCCCCCCAATGGCCGTAGTGGGAAGCCTTGCCCTACGCCCTCCCTTTCCCTGCTTCGTGCCCATTGCTTGCCCCATCTGCCAGGCCAGGCGTCTGCTTGTGTGCACTGGCTCCCCCTTTGCTCCATCTGCAAGGCATGAGTAGAGATCTAGGGGGCTGTGCCAGACCCCCCCTTCCTGCTGGTGCACCCTCCCATTACTTTATGGGGGTCTTTGCAGATCGAGCCCCGTGCCATGCCCCCTCCCCCACCCCAGGCTCCCTCCTGCCCGCGCTGCACCTCGGCAGCTCTGCGCTGCGATGCAAAGGCTGTTCGCATCAAGCTCTGCCTCTTCCCGGCGCTGCTAGCGCCTGTCCCACTGCCCGTCCCCTCCACCCTCCCCAGCTCGAAGCAGACGCTGCGGCTGCCCATTCCCCAGCCAGGGGCTGGTCCCCCAGCCAGGGGAGGAGGGGGCAGCCTCCCCTGCTGAGATGGGACACATGCCTCCCCAGCAGCGCTGTATGGCCTCAGGGTGCCGAATGCGAGGAGCCCCAGCTGATGCATCCATAAAGTTGAGTTAAAGGGTTGCCATGGACATGGCTTCCTGCTGCTATCGCTCATGGGGACTCAGCCGTGATCTGCAGGAGGCGGATGCCTGCCCACGGGGCTGGCATGGGCAGAAGGGCTGGGCCAGGGACAGAGGGAGTTGGGTGCAGGAGGGAGCGGATGCCAATCCAGCTATCGCTAACCAGCCGATACCCCGCGTCCCCAGCTGGCACTAGGGTGGGCTGTTTGCTGCCTGGGGAGGGGGTCCCTGCATGGGCAGGGAGGGCACTGTAGCTTGACATACACCACGCCAGCACGTTGTGTCCCCGCCGAGTGGGGCCTAAGCCTCTGGGAGGGGAAATAGAGCAGGAGGGGGAGGCTGCAGAGTGGTTAACGGCCATCCCCCATCTGCACCCTGCCAAGCTGTCTCCCAGAGATGGGGCCCAGGCCTCTCCCGAGAGGATGGCCCTGCCCCAGGAGGTCCCTGCTCAGTTCAAGGGGCTGCTGCCCCTTTAAAGAGACTCCCGTGGCTGCTGCGATTATATAACATCTCCTCTAATCGCCTTAGATGTGATTTTTGACAAGGCTGATGGCAGCAGACAGAGGGTGGGGGTTATGGGCAGCAGCTGGAGACAGGAGTTATGGAGCCCGTCAAGGCCAGCTCGGAGCAGGGGCCCTGGTCCCCCAGAGCTCCCGCCTGCCCTGACACAGGTCCCACAACCAAGCTCCATGCTGCTGAACAAGGGTTGGCTCCTGGGAGTGTTCTGTGGGGGTAGCATGGCAGCCTGTCTCCATCAGCCCACGGTGCAGAGCGCTTACCTTCACTGCACGCAAACAGAAGCCAGATCAAACTATCAAACACTTGCTGCAAGGTTGCATTGAATTGTGGTTTGACTGCTTAGTCCCCAGAGCAGTAACACCCAAGAACCCAAAGCCAGAGAGAGACAAAGCAGGCTGCTCCCAGGGCAGACACACAACTGACCCCACCCTGGCTGGCTGGCTCTGGTCGGACAGGCTTCCCTGCAGAATGCCATAGGCTGCACGAGGAACAGGAATCCCCTGACATTTAAAGCAACAGCTTACAATGTCCATATGCCACAGGAACCACCCCACATTTGGGGTTCTCTCCCCTCAGGCCCCTAAATCACTGGCCGTTTGCTTCTGCCTCAGGGACTCATCCACAAAGCTGGGCGTTGAACCCAGCTCTCCCCCGCCCCAGCTCAGCCCTGAGACCCGGCCCAGCCTGTCTTCACCATCTTGAGAGGGGCTGGCAAATGCAGTCGCCTTGCCCAAGTCCCTGCTGCTTTCCCCTCCTGGGCCTCCAGGCTGCCTTGTTGGGCCGCCGCACCCAGGTTGCTGCAGGTGCGTGGGTGGACTGGCCCAGGGGCTGTAGATGAACGTGGCCCCCGGAGCTCCCCCTGCCATCGAGTGCAGGGACCTTGAGCGACCCCACCACTCTCCGTCAGACTGGCTTGGCTGGGCACCCCCAGACCCAGCTGCCTGGTCAGTCCTCCCTCCCCCAGGCTGGGAAGGGGCACGACTGGACCCAAAGCTCAGCCTAGCCCTGCAGTAACCACATACCCTACCATGGCACTGAGTGGGGGCTGGGCTGTGCCGCTCAGCACCCCCAGCCCAGGGCTCCCCAGCAATGCGAGTGTGTGGCTGGAAAGCCGGGGGCAGCGAGTGAAAGCAGTTCAGCTCCCACAGCGAGAGGGGCTGCAGGCCCACCCGTCGTGCAGCTAGTCCCGCCCGGGGTCTCAGGGCAGCCCTCCTCCTAGACACTGCAGCGGTGCTGCCCCAGGGCTCCGGGAGCTCCCGCTCTCATGGGCTCCCAATGCAGCAATGCCCCACAGCAAGGGCACGTGAGTCACAGTCCTGCCAGCCCCAGAATGTGGCCCCTGTGAGAAATGAAGTGGGGGGGAGGGGGAAGAGAGGGCTGCACAGCCCCAGCCCCCTTTCCCCCCTCTGGGCAGTATTTAGGTCTAGGACGAGGGCTGCTGGAGTCCAGCACAGAACCCCCGGTCCCCCTTATTACCTCGGAGCAGCCCATGGGGCAGTGTCCTCCAGCCCCACCCTGACCCAGCCAGCTGCTCCACACGGAAACAGGATTGCAGTTGTTAGTTATTAGATTGGCTCGTTCTGCTTAGGACGTAGCTAATCCACAGGGAATTGGCTGCAGCAAAACTATTAACCACAGCACAAGGCGCCCAGCTGCCATGCCCCCGCCGCACCAGCCCCAGGAGTTAAACCGCTTACCCATGCACGCAGGGCAGGGGACTCCTGGCTCTCGGAGGGGTGCAGGCTCAGCATGGGGGCTGAGGCAGTTGGAGGGGCTGTAGCTCCAGCCTTTGATTTTCCTCTCTACAGATCCAAACAAACCTGCCTCCGAAACCCAAATAGGAACACCCACCCCCCCAACCTGCAGCGAGGGCTCAAACTTACTTTAACTTTTGTCTGGGCTGGTGACTTTCTCGATCCAGGATGGCCCCCAGTCTCCTGTCCCAGCTAGCCCAGCCCTGAACCTGCCTCCCACCCCTTTGCTGGTGCCCCTCAGTCCCAACCCACAGTCCTCCTTGCCCCTCCACCCCCTGGAGCCAAGTGGGTGAGATGTGGACAAATATTCAATAGGGACCAACAGGCCATATGCTCTGGCCTCGAGCTTCGTGCCGGAGACCCACGGGTTGGTGCCTAACGCTGACATGCCCTCACGCTGGGGGGCTGGAACTCTGGGGCCTGGAGTGTCCCCCCTCCTTTTAGAAAAATGGGGGACCATCAAGTGCAGTCCCCCCTGCCCCCGAGCCAGCCGGTCCCCTGCCCCAGAAGGAAATGGCCCCGTACCTCCTGCCCCACCCCCTGAGCCAGCCAATCTGGGCCTGGAGCCGCACAGGAGCTGGTCCCCCTAATCCCCCAACTTGCTCTGACAGCTTGGAGAAAGCCGAGGCCCAGGGGCTGCACCGTTGACAGGAGGCCACTAGAGGGAGCTGCAGATTCAGCCAGGACGCACCTGGTCCCAGCACCGGCACCGGCACCGGGCTGCAGGTAACCAGGCCAAGGGGCAGGATGGGGCCGTGCTGTCTGGGAAGCAGCTCCCAGCAGGGACTGGCAACGCTCCATGAACCCGGCTGGCAGCCCGAGCTTGCGGGGGGATAAATGCCACTGAACCCCCGCCCCACCATCTCACTAGGGCTGCCCCAGTTCCTGCCCAGACAGGCTCCTTCCTGCCATGCTGTGGGCCCCAGGCCTTCAGCCCGCAGGGGAGAGCCCCCCCATTGGTGAGCCCCATAAGCAAAGGGCTCTCAGCCCAGCTGGAGCAATTCATGGACCAGTGGAAGGAGACATCCTGTCTGCAGCCAAGAGCACTGCGGGTTGTAATGGGCTTGGCACTGCCCTGCTTCCCTTCCAGCCAGAGGCACCCCATACTCCCACCCTCGCACCTAACTCAGCATTGGGGCACAGTGCCCCCCACTGGTGAGAGTGCCGCTCACTCACCAGCCTCACAAAATCGTAGACTGGAAGGGACCTGGAGAGTTCATCTAGCCCAGCCCCCCGGACTCATGGCAGGACTAAGTATCATCTAGACCAGGGGTTCTCAAACTGGGGATGGGGACCCCTGAGGGGATTGTGAAATTATTACATGGGGGGGTCGTGAGCTGTCAGAGGCTTCCTGTGTGAAAGGGGTCCCCAGTACAAAAGTTTGAGAACTACTGATCTAGACCATCCCTGACAGGGGTTTGTCAAACCTGCTCCTACAAACTTCTAGTAATGGAGATTCCACAACCTCCCTGGGCAAATTTATTCCAGGGCTTCACCACCCCGAGAGTCAGGAATTTTTTCCTAACATCCAGCCTAAACCACCCTTGCTGCAATTTAAGCCCAGTGCTTCTTGTCCTATTCTGAGAGGCTACTGAGAACCATTTACCTCCTGCGACAGAGAGCCAGCCACTGGACGTCCTTGGGCAGTGCCAGGGCAAGCTGCCTCTGGGGAGGGGGCGTGAATGGCTGAGCTCCACCCCCAGGCAGCCCCTCCCCCAGAACCCGGCACCACGGGGGCTGGGATTTCACCCCATTTTCACGCGGTAAATAACGGGCGTACACGGGTCGGCGTTTCTCACCTGTCAGCTTTATTCCAGGGGCAGCGACACCTCATTGCTCTGGCTCCCCTCGTATTGACACCTGTCCTGGCGCCGTGGGCCGTGATTAGCGCACCCAGAGGGGGAGCTACGTTCCCAGCGGGGGTTTGCAGCAGGCAAGATGGACGGGCATGAGTGGCTCCGGGTCCCCGGGACGCAGAAAGCAGTGCAGAGTGGAGCAGGCTGGTATCTGGGCACCCATGACAAGACACAGACAGCCGCCGCCGCCACAGGGGGCATGAGTCGTCTGGGCACAGTGGTGCAGGGAGGCTGGCAGCTAAGCAAGGGGCAGCGGTGCTGGGCATCATGGGGCAGGCGATGGCAGCCTCAGGCCACGCTGCCAATGAGCGGGGATGCAAAGGGACCTGGTGAGATGGGACCAAGCGGCCTGGGCCAAAGCCAGGGGTTCTCAACCTGGGGGTCGCGAGGTGTCAGCCCCGCACACGGGGTCACCAGTACAAAGCGTTTGAGAACCCCTGGCCTGAGCGGTGGGCGCTACGCCCTCTGGGGGCAGACGGGGCAGCTACAGCTCATTATACAGCAGAGCCCTGCTCTGGGTACCACCCCGGGAGAGGGATTGCCCCAGAGGCTGAAGACAGGGCAAGAGCCCAGGGACCTGCTCTGGGGTCCGCTGTTTGGTCTCAGTGCAGGGTGGTCCCGCAGGGCGAGAGGCTGAACGGCGCCTGCAGCAGGGCAGCGTGCAAACCCCCTGGAACGGGCTCTGAAAAGAACCACAGGAACTGGCCTTCTGCCCTCAAGGAATGGAGTCTGGGCACAGCCCCACTCAGCGCGCCTGGCCCTCCACCTGCAGCGCCTCCCACAGTGGGGTCCCAGCCGGGATGGGGCTTTCTGCGACGTTTTCTTTGGTCTGAGTCCTGGGCTGTGCCTGGCCTCTCCTCCCGCTGCAGGACGCTATAATTTGCTGTAGATGAAGTGCAGCAGCTTCTCCAGCTGGCTGTCCAGGGAGAGCTCGTCCCCGTCGTTGGTGATGACCCAGTCGAAGGTCACGCCCTGGTCCAGGCCGCACTCGGACTCTGCGTTGTCCACCCCTGGAGAGGAGCAAACCCAGAGATGTGAGCTCCCTGCAGATGGACTGGGGCAATGGACAAGCACCGTCCCCCCGACCCGGTGCTGGCCCCAGCACTCCCAATCCTGGCTGGATGGCCATGAGCTGCAGCCAGACGGCTGAGGGCACCAGCCAGGGATGGCACAGCCAGGCAAACTCTGCAGAGCCAGCCTGGAAAACGGCTCTTCCCTAGTCCTCCTCCTCCAGCCTCGGCTGCTCCACACAGCTCAGCTGGGAGGGAGGAACCAGGGGGGCAGCGGCAGCTGGGGGTGCAATACGCCAACCCCAGGGAGTTTTGTGCGGTCTCTCTTCAAGCCCCAGGAGTCAGGGAGAATCTCCACTCTCCCTTAGAGACCAGAGAAGTGCCCAGACTCACGGTGTGCAGGGAAACGAGACCCGAGCGTGACTGAAAGGCTCAGAGGCCGCAAGGCGAAGACCCGAACCGCCCGCACACCTCAGCATTTGCTGGTGCCTGGCTCATGATGGCTGAACACGGAGCAGAACCTGGCAGTTCTCAGCCATTGTCGTTACCCCAAACCGGTGCCACTCACCCACTATGAACACCCAGTTCCTCCTCTTCCTCGTCTCCTCTGTCGCGACCACCCGCACCAGCTGCACCGCGGCCCCGTACACGTCCTGGAACCACTCCACGTCCGACAGGCGCCGGGTGTCACTCACCACCTGCGCGGGGAAGGAGACGTCACGGGGGGGGGGCTGCCGGCAAGGGGGAGTGGCTCCTAGTTGCCCCTCTCCCTGGCTGGCCCCCTCCTTACCCAAACGGGCTGCGTTACACCCTCCACCACGATCCTGCAGAAGAAGCCCGGGTCTGTGTTGCGTTTCTCCTCCCCCCAGCGGATCATGTCCTTCCGGTAGGTCTCTTTGTAATCGCTGGCGTCCAGCAGCCGCTGGAAATCCAGCCCGTGCTCCTGCAGAGAGAGAAGAGGTGGCCCTGAGCCTGGGCTCAGCCGCTCCGGGCGCCTCCTGGGCCGCAGGGGGGGTGGCAGGGCAGTACCTTGGCATACTGCTCCTTGAGGGGTCCCGACAGCTGGAGGATGGCGCAGACATCTGGCCCCAACCTGCCAGGGGGAGGCACAAGGGGTTGGAGGGTGACAGGCAGCGGCCCCGATTCCTGCCAGGCCCATGGGAAGAGAGAGATGCATTTCCCCCCTACCCCAGCAGTTCCCAAACGTTTATCCTGGGGACCCCTTTCGCACAGCAAGCCTGAGTACCACCCCCCTTATACATTTAAAACACCCGTATAAACGCTGGAAGCAAAACAGGGTTTGCGGGTGGAGGCTGACAGCTCACAACCCCCCAAGTAATAACCTTGCGACCCCCCAGTTTGAGAACCCTTGCCTACCAGCACCCCAGTGGTGGGGCAGCTGGGGTGCTGCCAAGTCAGAGCCTCGCCCTGATCCGGGGGTGCCCTGACGCTGGGGGGCTTCCCAGGGCCAGACTGCGGCCAGCAACCCCCCCCCCCAGGCCTTAGACCCCCACTACCACCCGATGGGGGGTCCCGATACAAGCACCTTGGCGTAGGTGCCCCCCACGTGGGGCCCTCACTGCCCCCGCCCCTCGTGCTGCCCCACATCCCCGCCCCGGGCTCCTCCCTCCTCTCCTGAGCGGCGTCACGCCACCGCGGCCTCCCCTGGCCTGGATCGCCGCGAACGGAGCCACCCCCAGCTCGCCGCCCGGTCCTGGATGCCCGGCCCGGCTCCCCGCAGGCCCGGCTCCTCCGGTCCGGTCCGATCCCTGCTTCCTCCCCGCCGGTCCGGTCCGGACCCTGCTCCCTCCCCGCCGGTCCGATCCCGGATCCCGCGGTCCGGTCCGGTCCCGGATCTGGATCCCCTCCCCAGTCCGAACCATGCTCCCCCCCGGTCCGGTCCCGGATCTGGATCCCAGCCTCCGGTCCGGTCCCTGCTCCCCCCCCAGCCCGGTCCCGGTTCCCCCCCGGTCCGGTTCCTGCTTCCCCCCCGGTCCGGTCCCGGATCTGGATCCCCCCCGATCTGGTACCGGTTCTGGATTTCCTCCGCCACGAAGTCCTTGCCCGACTTCCTCTTGCCGCTCAGCAGCAGCACCAGCCGCGGGAGCCCGGCCATGGGGCTCGGACACCCCCGCCGCGCAGCGCACGTGGGCCCGCCCGGGACAGACCATCCGGGCCGGGGGAGGCCCCGAAACCGGACTCCCCTGCGTGCATTCGAGCAGCCGGAAGCTCCTCCTCCTTCTCAGGCCCGCCGTGGTACAGTCCGTTTTCACCCTGCCGCCTACGTAGTGAAACCCGATTCCCCCCCTCTGCTGGACATGGGCCGGCCCATCCCAGGCGCTGCTGCCCACGCGGGGGAGCGCTACCACTGCCACAAGAGAGGGGACAGTGGTGCAGCCCGAAAAGGGGCGGAGTCAAGTCTGCTGGGGGAGGAGCTCCTCCCCCTGGGTATGAAGGGGAACTAGGGGCTTGGCCTCGCCTCGTGTTACGTCCGATCCCCCAGCCAGTCCCACCCCCGCCGGGCAGCAAACTCCATTGGAAACAGACCCCTCCCCCCAGCACAGCGCCCCCTGCGGAGCCCCCTGACCCTGCAGCACAGCACCCCCTACGGAGCCCCTCTCCCCCCAGCACAGCGCCCCCTGCGGAGCCCCCTGACCCTGCAGCACAGCGGCCCCCACGGAGCCCCTCTCCCCCCAGCACAGCGCTCCCTACGGAGCCCCCTGACCCTGCAGCACAGCGCCCCCTACGGAGCCCCTCTCCCCCCAGCACAGCGCCCCCTACGGAGCCCCCTGACCCTGCAGCACAGCACCCCCTACGGAGCCCCTCTCCCCCCAGCACAGCGCCCCCTACGGAGCCCCTCTCCCCCCAGCACAGCGCCCCCTACGGAGCCCCCTGACCCTGCAGCACAGCACCCCCTACGGAGCCCCTCTCCCCCCAGCACAGCGCCCCCTACGGAGCCCCCTGACCCTGCAGCACAGCGCCCCCTACGGAGCCCCCCACCATCGCAGCACAGCGCCCCCCACGGAGCCCCTCTCCCCCCAGCACAGCGCCCCCCCTTGAGCCCCCTCCCCCGCAGCACAGCGCCCCCTTCGGAGCCCCTCTCCCCCCAGCACAGCGCCCCCTACAGAGCCCCCTGACCCTGCAGCACAGCACCCCCTACGGAGCCCCTCTCCCCCCAGCACAGCGCCCCCTCTTGAGCCCCCCTCCCCCGCAGCACAGCGCCCCCCACGGAGCCCCCCACGACCGCAGCACAGCGCCCCCCACGGAGCCTCCCACGACCGCAGCACAGTGCCCCCTACGGAGCCCCCTGACCCTGCAGCACAGCGCCCCCTACGGAGCCCCCCACCACCGCAGCACAGCGCCCCCTACGGAGCCCCTCTTCCCCCAGCACAGCGCCCCCTACGGAGCCCCCCCCCCGCCCCATCTGGAAGCTTCCTGCACTGCCATCCAGGGCTAGAAACTTACTTTTTCTTTACAGGGGAAGGCTGAAGCCGGGGGTCTGTCACTGCAGTGCAGCCAGATACTAAGGGCCCCTGCCAGGGCTGGGCCACGGTGCTCTAGTCCCCTTGTGCCGGGGGCTCCGGGGGGCTGCAGCTCCCTGCCCATCTCAGACCCAGCATGGCCTAGCTCCAGCTCCGATGGCCCTGCCAAGGCAGCAGAGCCATGGGGCAGGTTTTGTCAAGGTGAGATCTGGCCCTCCAGCCCTTTAAAACCAGCCACAGCTGTGGGGTGTCCAGCTGCAGCCCAGGGCAACCACAGCCACCCCCATGGCTCCAGCCAGGTGCCGAAAGCAGCCGCCCAGTCCAGCCCGGAGAGCAGGGGCGGGCGCCGGAGCCATGGGATGGGAGCTGATCGAGGGCAGCAGAAACAAGGCTTCCCCACACTAAGGGCCACGGGTGGTGAGAAGCCTCAACCCTGGGGCGTGTCCAGGGAACCCCCACCCCATGGAGCTGAGAGCAGCCAGCTGTCCCTGCACCCCAGAGGAGACCAGGGCTGGGGAGCCATAGCGAAGGGCCCAGCTTACTGGGAGGGGGAGAGCTCTGGCCTGGGGGGCCAGGCTGGACGCAGGAATCCCTGGGTGGGTTCTCTGGCCTGGGCGATGCGGGGTTGGGTGGAAGACGACAATGGGCTCTGCTGGGCTGACGTGGGGCAGGCTGGCCTGGGGCCCACGGGAGCGGAGGGCCTGGGAGTGGCGAAGGAGGCGTCTCACGGGGCACTGGCATCATTTGCTCCACCCCCAGTCCCCCAAGGAAACGGGCCCCACGGCAGCGCTGCCCAGGGAACCATGTGGGCGGGTGGGCAGGGTGCTGCCGACCCTTGAAAGCTGCCCCCCGGCCCCAGTGCCCCACGGTGCACGCAGCCCCGCCCCACTCAACAGCGGCCAGCCTCAGGAGCTTCCCAACAGCGAGTTTATTTGTTTCTAGCAAAGTGCAACATCACACAGGGGGCAGTTAGTGCCGAGGGCGTTCGTTTGGGGAGCAGAGAGGGAGCCCCACGTGGCCCTCCAGAGGGCGGCGGGGGGGGGGGGGGGGGGATCTGGCATGACTCGGTGCAGGGATGGCAGTGGAGTGAGCACAAAGCCAGGCCACAGCAGGGGGACACCGTTACCAACCCACGGCTGGGTGCACGTGGGAGCTCAGTCCCCACAGACCCAGCCCTGGCCCCATGCCAGGGAAATCAGGGGCCCCTTGGCACCTGGAAGGGACAGAGCAGGTGGCAGGGTGCCGTGGGGAGCCCTTTGGCACTGCACCAGGGGAAAGTGCAGGCTGTGGGCAAAGCATTCAGGGCCCCTGCTGTCCCGAGAAAACCCCCTAATGCCCCCATCCTTTTGTCACGGCTCAGCCCCCCCAACTCAGCCATGGGAAGGGGCCTCTCTGCCTGACGGCAGGCACAGGGCATCGGCTCCATTGGCATCTCACTGGGGTGTGCTGTTTGCAGAGCTGGTGCGCTGGGCAGGGGCTGACGGCTCTGATCAAACTCTGGCCGTACGGATTTAGAGGGGGCACGCCCCTGCTCTGGCATCACCTTCCCCCAGGGGTCACCCCCTCCCAGCCCCCCCCAGCCTGGGACACAGCGCAGCAGAACAAACATCGCGTCCCTACAGGGCTCTGGCTGCTGCCCCTACACAGTACAGGGCTGGCTGGGGCCCCGCGTGGCTGGCGCCGCCTTCCCGGCTCTAGCCTTTGTCTGGCGGGCTGTTCTCCTTCCCGCGGGGGCCGTCCCTGTCCCGCGGGGGGCCGTGCCCACGGCGCTCCTTGCTCTGCTGCTTCGCCCGCCGCCGCGCTCTCTCCTTCCTGGCAAAGCTGCAAGTCCGAACGCACAGGGCGGGTTAGCGGGGAGGGGCTTGTGGGGAGCAGAAAGGGCAATGCCCCCCGGCCTCCCTCCTCCTCCCCTCCGCACACACCGGGGAGCCCCGGCTCCCCCTCCCCTGCGCGCACAGCCACCTCCCCTGCCCCTGCTGCCTCGGCTGACGGTGCCACGTGCCCACCGTAGGGCCCGGGGGGGAAGGGGGCAGGCTCAGCCGTCCTCGCCGTAGGGCCCGGGGGGGGAGGGGGCAGGCTCAGCCGTCCTCGCCGTAGGGCCCGGGGGGGGAGGGGGCAGCGGGAAGGGGGCAGGCTCACCCGTCCCCGCCGTAGGGCCCGGGGGGGAAGGGGGCAGCGGGAAGGGGGCAGGCTCACCCGTCCCCGCCGTAACGCTGCAGCACATACTCCTCGAAGTCATCGGCCGCCTCCTCGTTGCCCTGCTCCTGCTCCGCCAGCTCCTCCAGCAGCTCCTCCACCTCCTCCACGACGTGGCGGAAGCGCAGGTGGTCGTGGGCGAAGGCGCCGTCGAGCCGGGCGTCGAGCCGGGCTGCCAGCCCCGCGAAGTGCTGCCCCCAGCCCAGCCGGGCCATGTAGCCCTTCAGCAGCCGCAGGAACTGCCCCTTCTGCACCGATGCCAGCTCGGCCCCAAACAGCTCCAGCCCCTCCTGGCGGGCGCAGCCGGCCACGCCGGTGCAGCCCTGGGGCGCCCGGTACCGCTGCAGCCGGGGCGGCTCCCAGAAGACGTTGTGCTCGTGGGGCCTCTGGCACGCCCCCTTCCCACCGCCCGCCCGACGCTGCCCGTTCTGGTCCTTGGCCGGCCTGGCGTCCCGCAGCCCCTGGCGCCTGTGGGGCTCGGGCTGCTCCTGGCGCTTCGGGGGCTTGGCACCATCCTGCTCCCTCCTCTCCCTGCCCCCCGGGTCCCCATGCCGGCGCCTCCGCTCCGCTCTGGTCTCCTGCCTCTTGTGCCACCCACCCTCCTTCCTGTCAGCTTTGGGTGGCTCCAGCCAGGGGGGGCGGGATGGCTCCGTGGCCCCTCTGCCTTCCCCGCCGCGCCCCCCGCTGTCGGTCTGTTCCCAGCTCTCCGCCCGCTGCAGCTCCTGTGCCAGCCGCTGCTCCACACTGGCCAGCTCCACCCGCAGCCGCTCCGTCCCGCCCGAGCCCTGGGCTCGCTGCAGGGCCTCCTCCAGCTCCCGCCGCACAGAGCCCAGCAGCCCACGCTGCCTGGCCAGCTCCTGGGGCAGCAGCTGCTCCTCGGGGGGTCGCTCTGCAGCCAGCCCCTCCCTCGGCCGCGGGGTCTGGGCCGCGCCCTCCTGCTCCAGGCCCTGCAGCTGCTCCCGCAGCTCCCGCAGCTCGGCCTGGGCGGAGCGGTGAGCCTCGGCCGCCTGCTGCAGCGCCTGGTGGAGCCGCGCGTTCTCCCCTGCCAGGCTCTGCTGCTGGGAGCCGACCGACGCCTTCTCCCCCTCGCTCTTCTGCAGCAGGGCCTGGAGCTCGTCCTTCTGCGCCTGCGGACACCGGGGGGGTCAGGACAGACGGGTCCAAGCCTGGGGGAGGCAAACTGCCGCCGGCTGACCCAGGGCACTGCCCAGTAACCCACCCCCCGGTGCCCTCTGCCCATATCTGCTCTGCCTATTCGTTAGGCTCCTCCCACCCAGATACAGCAAATGGCTCGAGCTCTGTCCACACGTCCCCCCAGCACAGGCTGGAATTGCCCCGGGAGCTCAGCCACGGGCCATCCCAGCGCACAGAGCGGGCGAGCCGGTCACAGACACGGCAAGGGGCGACGTGTCCGCAGGGCGATACACAGAGCAGGCTCCCGGACACCACACGGACCTGCTGCGGCTCACCCCGAGGCAGCTGAGCGCCCTGGCCCCGCTAGGAGCTGGCTCTGCCCTTGGCCGAGAGCTACAGCACAGACAGGATATGATGCAGCCAGTGCCCCCCATGTGCTCCCCCCAAGCACCCACCTGCAGCTCCGCCTGCATGAGCCGGATGTCCTGGTTCTCCTTGGCCAGCTTGTCCAGAAGCAGGCTCATGGAGTGCAGGCTCTGGGGGTCCCCAGCCGTGTCCAGCGGGGGCTGCTGCAGCCAGTCCTGCGAGCAAGGGTAAAAGCTCGACTCTGTGACTGTACCAGGCATGTGAGAGCTAGGACGCCAGGGTTCCCCTCCCAGTTCTGCCCCAGCCCACCCTGCCTCCCTCTGTGCCTCAGTTTCCCCAGCAGGATGGGGCCAGCGGGCGGCAGACCTCACTGCAGCGCTGGCTACCCCAGGGGTGGGAGGGATCTCACGGCAGTATCGTGCAGGCCTGTGTGCCCGGGAAACAAAGGCAAGGAGGCCTGGGGCTGCATTTCCAGGACCCCTGCTCCCCCCAAAGCCAATGCCGGGGACACCCCCCTTGTTCAGCAGTGGGGTGCCAAGCTAGTCTCAGGCCTGGAGACCTCCCCTCGCCACATACCTTCATGCCAGCAGCCAGTGGCTGCTGCTCCCCATCTGGGATGTCCCTGGGATCCATGCTCTCTATGGGGCCTGGCAGGAAGGAAGGAGAGGAGATTTGAACAGCCGGCTGGTCTGTGTCCCAGCAGCTCCACACAGGCGGTCGGGGGGGTGTCAATGACACTGCCCCCTTCGCTCCCTAAGCAGGGAGTCTGGGGGTCGGAGACAGGCGGAGGCCCGGCGAGCGGGGCTGGAGCAGCGCGGCTGGTCAGTGAGGGGGAGACCCCCAGTACTTACCATCCCCAGGGTCGTAGATGGCACCTGGGGAGAGAAGTAGATGGTGAAGGAGACGCCAGCATCAGCCCCATCTGCCCCCCAGCAGCCGCAGGGCCTCACTCACCAGAGAAGGCCAGGAGCCCGATGCCCAGGAGCGCCAGCACGCCCAGAAGGCATGAATTCACACGGAGCCCGCTCTCCCCGTCACTGGCTGCCTCGGCCCCACGGCGCTCGGCAGGGCCCCACGGGGCCTGGCGTGAGTCCTGCGGCTGCTGCCGGTGCAGACCCGCGGCATCATCCTCGCTGCTGCTCCCCTCCTCCTGCGGCTCCCCTGTGGAGAATGAGAGGAGCCCACCAAGAGCGCCTCAGGGAGCCAGGCCCCGCCCCCAGCCACTCGGCCCCGCCCCCACTGAGCCAGGCCCCGCCCCAGCCACTCGGCCCCGCCCCGCCCCCACTGAGCCAGGCCCCGCCCCCAGACACTCAGCCCAGCCCCCACTGAGCCAGGCCCTGCCCCCAGAAACTCGGCCCCACCCCCAGCTGAGCCAGGCCCCGCCCCAGCTGAGCCAGGCCCCGCCCCCAGAAACTCAGACCAGCCCCCATTGAGCCAGGCCCTGCCCCGCCACCACATTCAGACCAGCCCCCTGCTAAGCAGCCCCCACCATTGAGCCATGGTTCCCTCCCACACTCTCTCTCCCCTGAGACAAACACCTACTGAGCTGGGCCCCCCCAACACTCAGACAGGCTCCCCACTGAGCTCTCTGTAGAGGGGTGGGGGCTGTGCACCAGTCTCTAGGGGCGAGTCCTGCACAGCACCCCTGTGGCCCAACCCTGGAGCCTGTCCCTGGAGCCACCCAGTGACTTGGGACCCACCTGCTCTGCCAGTGGGCGCGGAGCCTGGGGTGTTGGTGTCAGAGCCCAGCTTGGGGCCCTCAGAGCCTGGCCCTTCCTGCGCCTGGATCTCTGGCGCCTCGTGGCCCAGAGCGCCAGGCCTGGGGGAGGCTGCTGGGCTTGGGGTCTCCCGGGGATACTCCTCAGAGTCCTGGGGACAGAGCGACGCTGTCAGGATCCATGCGCCGCCCACCCCCATGTGGTCCTCCTCCCGGGACACAGGCAGGGCACCCTGGTCCCAGCGGGCAGGAGCTCTGCAGAAGAGACCCCGGGTGGGGCTGTGTGCCCTGGCTTGTCTGGCACCTTCCCCCATCACGACAAGGCAGCTTGGGAGCCTAGCTCTAGATCCGACCCCCGACATCAGGGATTAGGTAATGATGCATACTGGCCTCGTTACCTAGGCTGCCAAAGCTAACACCCCCCTTGCTGGGGGACAGATCTGAGCATTTATCTACAAAATCCAGCTGCAGGGCTATAATTCCACCAGCGAATGCTGTCGCCCAATCTTGGTTGGGTGCAGGGATCAGGGGAGCAAGCCTGGATCCCTGCGTGCAGCTGAGGGCCATGCTCCAAGCACTACCAGCTAATGCATCAGAAGTACCAACTGTAATCCTTGTCCATCTCCTCGTAACTCTCTCCTGCGGGCAACGTTCCCTCTAATTTTTGACAGGCCGTGTGCGCAAAAAATTTCTTCTGTGCAGATTGCTGGGTGGGCGGGGTTTCGCCGGGTGGGCGGGGTTTCGCCACGTGCACGGGGTTTAGGAGCCCTGCGCACGCACACACAGCTTAGCGGGAACGGTGCTGCGGGTGCTGGGTCCTTACAGGTCCAGCCAGCAGCGGAGAAGCATGTCGTTTGGCTGGTTGGTCAGTTGTACTGATTGAGCTCTCTGAGCTGACGTACTTAGCTGAACAAAGAGCCGGTTCAGGGGTGACTTGATCCCCCCTCTGAGGATCTACCTGGGAACAAATATTAAATCAGGGGCTCGTCCATCTAGCAGAGGAAGGTCTATCCGGAGCCGTGGCTGGGAGTTAAAGCTAGACAAATTCAGACTGGAAGTCAGGTGTAAATATTTAACTGTGAGGGGAATTAACCATTGGGTAGTACTGGGTTCTCCATCACCGAGTGGCTGGTTTTCTAACCGCTCTGCTCTAGGGATCACTTGGGGGTGGGTCTCTGGCGTGGGCATCTGTGACCCTCCCTCAGTAAACGTACCTTGAACTCAGCCTCCTCAGGACAGGGGGACGTGTTCAGCTGGGAGCCTTCACTCTTCTTGCCTGGAGAGGCGCTGGCTGGGGAGAGACGGCCTTGTTAGCATCCAGCGGCCCAGAGGGCAGCGAGTGGGGAGGCCAGCGTGTCCCCAGTGCCGGGGGAGGGGGACGGGAGCTAGGGCCCCTCTTGCCCAATGCAGAAGCCCTGCTGGGCACCTGCGGAAGCCCCCCACCCCCTCCGCCCCCAGCCAAAAGGGGCCCAGGGATCCTCTCCCTCAGCCCAAAGTGGAAGAGAGAGCTGAGAACCCAGCCAGGAGGCCAGAGCAACCCATGGGGCCAGGCCGCGAGTGTGGGGAGTGGGGGGGACGGGGCAGGACAGGGAGATTGAGAGGAAGAAGGACTGGGCAGGGTGAGAGGGCTGGTGGGGAACTAGGGGCAGACGGTGAGAGAGCTGGGCAGGCCAGGGGGGCTGGATGGGGGTAAGCCGGAGGCAGACAGCCGGGAGGCTGTGCTGTGCAGACGGGCTGGAAGCTGGGGACAGACAGCCCAGGGGGCTGGGTAGGACAGGAGCGGGGGGGGCTGGGCAGAGGGAAGCCGGGGGCAGACAGCCAGGGGGCTGTGCCATGCAGACGGGCTGGAAGCTGGGGACAGACAGCCCAGGGGGCTGGGTGAGACGGGGGTGGGGGGGGCTGGGCAGAGGGAAGCCGGGGGCAGACAGCCAGGGGGCTGGGCAGAGGGAAGCCGGGGGCAGACAGCCAGGGGGCTGCACTAGTGGGGCTCATCCCATATCTGCTCCGTTCACGTGCCCGTGTGCGCACCCTCGGTGTGGTGCCCCTTGGGGACGGTGTGTCCTGCTGGCTCCTCATCTGCGGGTGTCTGGGTGGCTGCGCCCAGCTCTGGGCCCACGGTTTCCACAGGAAAACCCTGGAGACACAGAGGGCTGGTTACCCCAGTCCCTACCCGCCCCCTGGTGCTCCCCAGGCACAGCCCAGCCCTGCCCCGCCCTGCCAGGGACAGCAGGGAAGACCCTCGGATGCTGAAATGAGAGTTCCTGGGTTTCAGATCCCCACCCCCGCTGCCCCCTGGGATGTGTTTAGGGCCCACGGTTTGGGCCTGGACCCCGTACCGCCACCAACCCAAGGGGGGGGCAGCACAATGACACCCCTTGCCCAAGGGCAGGCAGCTCGGAGTCCCCCAAGACCCCCGAGCAGGAGGCAGCAGCTGCTCCCCTCGCGAGAGGGGCAGGGATTTAGGGAGTGCTGGTAAAGGGGGTCTCAGCAGCTGGGTGTTCAGCAGAGGCCAGGGAAAGCCCCCTACCCCCGAGGAGCTCTGCACCCCAGACCAGCGGGAAAAGGAGCAAGAACCGAAGAGACCACCTTGGCCAGGGCAAGTTCTGGGCCCCCCCTTGGTACATCTCCACCCTGCAGCCCAGGGCCTCGTCCTGTACCCCGGAGCCTGCGATCACCCAGCTGTTATCCGAGTCCCGCGAGTCCGAGTTCTCAGCCATTCCTGCTCCGGTCCCAGGACAGCCCGGATCCCACCTGCAGGACAGAGGGGTCAGTGATGGGGCAGCCAGCAGGGACCTGGCTGCAGCGACCTGGGACTACGGCCAGCGTGTGGGCCCAGGGGAGAGACACTGCCCAGAGCACACGGGACAGGGACTTTGCCAGGCTCTGGGTACCCAGCTGAGGCTCTGCCCTGGGTGATTTGACTTGCAAAGGAAAATTTGCAAATGGAAACAAAGAGACCTTCAGGCCCTGTTTCCGTGCAGCTTGGCCTCACAATGGGAGTGGGAACGCCATGTTCCCACTGCTGTAAGACATAGCTCCAGGCCAGACGGGAGCCAGGAAGAGACCCCACCCCCCCTCTAACCACTGGGCTTTATTTCCTACCCGAGCTGGGAATAGAGCCAGGAGGCTGAGCTGCCAGCCCCACCTGCTCTCACCCATTAGTCCCCTCTTCCTTGCAGGGGTCGTGGGGTCAGGGTGCCTGCACTGGGAGGGGCTCGGAGTGTGCGGCCCCGTGCGGGTTTGGCACCGTTGATAACACAGACCCCTGGTCCCCCAGCCAGGCATGGTGTGGGGAGGGCAGCCTCATTCCCCGGACAGGTTCTGAGGGCTGGAGATCAGGGGAAGGGGGCAGGGAGGAGCCAGCTGCCACATTCCCCTGCCCAGCTGCCAAGGAGCCCCGGCCCACCCCTGGGGGTGGGGGCATTCCCAGCTGGCACAGGACATGGTGTATGAAGCCCCAGGCCTCAGACGACAGCTGGCAGCCCAGAGAAGGGGAGGGAGTCCAGGTGCCAGGCTCCTCAGACTCGGGCTGGGACTGGAGCTCCAGGTGGTTCTAGAGAGAGGGGTCACTCCCAATTGCCCGTCTCTGAGCTCCCTGCCCCTGGGGCTCTTGGGATTTTACCCAGGAGCTTCCTTCCCACCCGGAGCAGACCTCACCCCAACTGCCCCTGCAGTGACGTCACAAAGCAAACTCCATGACATCACAATGTTTCCATGACAGTAAGATGAAGTCACACAGGTTTGGTTCACATAAAAGGAAGAGCTGAGCTGGGAGGGAGCCCTTAATAGACATACCTGTGGCAAGCAGGACAGTGGGGGCTGGGAGCCAGGACTCCTGGGTTCTATTCCTGGCTTTGATGCCACAGACTCACTGTGTGACCTTGAGGGAGTCCCTTCCCCGCCATGTGCCTTGGTTTCCCCATTAGTACAATGGGGATAAAGATCCTGCCCCTGTCCTGGGGCGGCTGTGAGGTTTGGGCTCTCCCACTTCAGCACCAGCCCAGGGGAGCGCAGGAGGATCCTGGCTGCAGCCCTGCCCTCTCCAGCACTCGCTCTCCCAGGGCAGGTCACCAAGTTCTCAAGAGAAGCAGGAAGTGCCCCAAGGTGAGGAAAGGGAGGAAATGCTGCAGGCAGGTGAGACCCAGCTGGGCCCTGCAGAATGCGGGTGCAGCCTGAGGGGGCCCACGGCCCAGCCCCTGGGGTGACTCAAGAGGGTCTACAGCAGTGGTTCTCAAGCAGGTGTCCGAGGCCCCTGGGGAGCTGCAAGCAGGTTTCATGGGGTTCTCCAAGCATGGCCAGCGTTAGACTTGCCGGGGCCCAGGGCAGAGAGCCGAAGCCCCACCGCATGGGGCTGAAGTCCGAGGCCCTGAGCTGCCCCACCACCCAGGGCTGAAGCCGAAGCTGACTGATGTAGCTTCATGGGGGCCCCTGTGGCATGTGGACCCCAGGTAATTGCCCTGCTTGTTGCCCCCTAATACCGGCCCTGGCTTTTGTATGCAGAAAACCAGTTACTGTGGCCTAGGGGGAGCCGTGGAGTTTTTATAGCATGTTGGGGGGGGCCTCAGAAAGAAAACGGTTAAGAATCCCTGGTCTACAGCAGGGCTTCAAGCATGAGCCAAGCTTCCTGGAGAGCTGCCCGGGGCACCCGTCTCCCCACACAGTCCTGTTCCCTGCGCAGCCCCCACCCTGCATTCCCCTCGGCCCAGCCCCTGCCTCCCCTCCCCCTCCCGATCCCCAGGCCAATGACACCAGTTGCACCATGGGAAAGCGACAGGGGGGAGCTACTTTTAGCTGCTTTTAACGCAGTTGAGCAGGTGGAAGAGATGGTGACGCTCCATCTGCCCCGCGGCTCCATGGGGACAGGGCAGCTGCAGCTCAGCACCACGGGCCCCTGGGCACGGCTGGGCAGGGGGGTGCCATTCTGTCCCCTGCTCCCCGGGCGCTGCACAGCAGCCGTCTCTGCGGGCAGCGCCTCACGGGAAGGAAGTGGCAGAAACGAGTTTATCGGAGCCGGGCGGGTGAGACTCCCTCCCCGGGGACGCCATGGCAGCGGGAGCGGGCACACTGGGAGAGCGACGTGGGGCGGCGGGCACAGCCCCAGGGGCCGGGCAGGGAGCAGAGCGGAGGAACCTGATCCTCGGGTGAGACTCTGCTGTGCTGTGGAAGGCCCGGCCCGGCGAAGGCGCCAAGGGCATCGTCGGGCGCCTTCTGCCGGGCACTTTCAGGGGCCTCCCTGAGCTGGTGAATGGAGGGGGTCCCTAGCTAAACTCACCCAGTGCAGGGTTCTCGGCCTTACAGGACCCCCGCTCCCAGCCAGCCCCTCTGCCCACTCGGGAACAGGACCCCAGGCTGGGCGCACCGGGCCGGCAGATCCCCGCCGCTCACCCCACTGGGCTGCGTGCCAGGGGCCCACCCAGCTCGGGCTCAGCCGCTCGCCCAGACTATCCTGCACCCGCCGGTGAAGGCGCCCAACCCCCGGGGTCCTCTCCGAGCACCGGCCCGCCCGGCCGCGCCCCTGGCCAGGCCAGAAGGGGGCTGCCCTGGGAACGGGGCGATGGGACCTGCGAGACCCCAACCTCAGCCCCCCGGGACGCGGGCTGCAGCCGGGCCAGGGGCTCCGCTCCCCGCGGCCTCGCTGACCTGCTCCGGGCTGGCGGGGGCGCTGGGCCGGGGGGTCCCAGCTCCGTCTCCCGGGAGGGTCCCGGCTCCAGCGCGCGGCAGCAACTTTGTAGCAAACTCCGCCAGCTGCTCGCAACACTCCGGGCGGGCGGGGAGGGCGCACGTGACCCGCGCAGCCAATAGCAGCCACCCCCTGCTCCCAGCTGTCGGGGGGGGGGCAGTGAGGAGGAGACAGGGACTCTTCCCCCCCCCCCACCCCCAGCGCTCGGGACGGGGCCAGCCCTGGCAGGACCAACCCCCCAGCTGGGGGGCGGCCCCGTGGGGGCGACCGGCCCTTTCCTCCCGCCCGCCGGCCTCGCCCCCGGGGGCGACGCCCAGGAGCGCGCGTGGCGAGGAAAGGCCCGTGTCACCCCTCGGGACTCGGCTCCCCCAGCAAAGCCCCCGTGGGGCAAGGGGAGCAGGGAGGCCGACAGGCACCTGCGCCCCCCCTGGAGCCACTTGCCCTGCACAGGGCTGCCGGCCTTCCCACCACTCCAGTTGCTTTGCGTTGACAAAAGGGCCAGCGAAGCCCGGGCCTTGGACTCTTGGGGCAGGCTAGATGCTACCCCGGGGTGCCGATAACCAGCTCGAGCACCAGCTAATATACCAGGCTGGGGGTCACTACTGGCACCATCCTGGGAGAGGCTAACAGAGCAGAACTTCTCACCTAAGGGGGCCCCAGTTCAGCAAAAACAACCCAATGCAACAGGGGGCATTAGAAAAGGTTCAGAAAAGGGCAACTAAAACAATGAGGGGTTTGGAACAGGTCCCCTATGAGGAGAAATTAAAGAGGCTAGGACTTTTCAGCTTGGAAAAGAGGAGACTAAGGGGGGATAGGATAGAGGTCTATAAACTCATGAGTGGTGTGGAGAAAGTGAAGAAGGAAAAGTTATTTACTTGTTCCCATAATAGAAGAACTAGGGCCACCAAATGAAATTAATGGGTAGCAGGTTTAAAACAAATAAAAGGAAGTTCTTCTTCACTCAGCGCACAGTAAAGCTGTGGAACTCCTTGCCTGAGGAGGTTGTGAAGTCTAGGACTATAACAGGGTTTAAGAGAGAATTGGATAAATCCATGGAGGTTAAGTCCATTAATGGCTATTAACCAGGCTGGGTAAGGAATGGTGTCCCAAGCATCTGTTTGTCAGAGGGTGGAGATGGATGGCAGAAGAGAGATCACTTGATCCTTACCTGTTAGGTTCGCTCCCTTTGGGGCAACTGGCATTGGCCACTGTCGGCAGACAGGACACTAGGCTGGATGGACCTTTGGTCTGACACAGCATGGCCGTTCTTATGTGTCTCAGATAGACGGACAGACAAGAGTCTGATTTCAAAGAGTTTTATAGCTGGACAATACAAAAAGTTTTCCTTTAATGCTCAGACGGTTAAAATGGGGCAAGACTGTGCCCCCTGGTCCTGCAGAAAGCTCTGGGAGGTTAAAAACTATTACAAACCACACCAGCAACCACTTTACAAAAGGGAACAAGTCATCAAAACAGCAAAAAATTAACAAACCCAGCAGATTTCCCCAACACACCCGAGAGCAGCAGGGCCCAGCCAGCTCCAAGCCCCTCACACAGCACACAGGCCAGCTGCAGCCCTGTCCAGGGTGCCCAGCAAGGGTTGGGATGACCCATGGCTACTAAATACAAGCAGCTGTTAGCCAGCTAGCAGTCCTGCATCCGGACAACGTGTGTACGCAGCTGGGTAAAGTGTGCGCCTACCAACACAGCCCCTGTGCCATGCGCGAAGCTGCTCCCAGTGCTTCTCAGCTCAGACCACTCACCCTGTCCATTCCCCACCCACAGCTCATGACAGGCCCCCGCCACTGGCCTGCCCACCCCCCTCAGCCATTTGGAGCAGGAAGATCCCATCCCATCTAGCAGGCCAGGCTCTGGGTTCCCCGCTCCCCCCAGGAGTCTCTCTCTCTGCTGTAACTGGTTCCAGACAGTAACACTCCTACACCTGGCTTGCTAATCTCACTCTGCACCACTGCTGGGAAGCAAGCTGCCCCCTGCACCGGCTAAGGGGTGCGCTCAGCCCCTGGGGCTCTGCAGCTCTTGCTGACACCAGAAGTAAACGCAGGGCCCTGAATCTGGGAGTCTGTTCCAGAATCCCCGCTTTGAGTTAAAAGCGTGGGAGCCGAGAGACCTTCACAACACGACCGAGTGCAGCCGCGGCCTGCCTGAGCCCCCACAGGACCGGTCATGACAGCAGCTGGCCAGGCAGCCGCAGGAACCCAATGGGCTGGTGATCGGAGCAGCACGGGAGGTTGGGAGCCAGGGAGACAAGCCCTGCAGCAGGCTATATCCCTGGTACAGATGGAAGGGAGGCACCTCTGTGCTGGGCTGCTGGCCACCCCAGGAAAACACCTTCACACCCACTGCTGCCTACTGCCTGTGCCCTGTGCGTGGGAAGGGGGGCAGGAGGGACTCCCGGACAGACTGAGCTGACAGTGCCATGCCGTTCAGAAGCTGCTTCCACGGGCCTGGGTCCCGCTGTGCCAGACGATGTGGCCAGCTCACAACATGTGCATTTCCGACCTGTGCGCCCCCCACGCTCCGGCCACAGCGGGACCTGCCGCACCTCCCGGCCCCACAGCCTGCCACGTGTGACATAACTCACGGTAGAAAGGGGCACGCACAGCTTCTGCTCAGCTGCGTAACCGCCCACTGGCTTTCACGGGCACCCAGGAGGCAACAGGCACCGTCCAACCAATGATGAAATGGAGCAGCCCAAAGTGCGAGGACATCTAATGATGGCTGTGGAGCCCCTTGGGCCACGTCTCCCAGCTGCTCTCAGCAGCCCCTCGGGCTGGAAGGTGACTCGTAACCAAAGCTGGGTCTCACCTAATCTGGGTCCAGGGCTGGAGCTTTATGGAAACCCGCAGAGCTGTTCCTCCCAGGGGGGCAGGGTGCCGAGAGCACTGGGGCCGGGGGTCTCATCGCAGATGCTATTCAAGAGTGATCAGTGACCAGGAGAAGCCACCTCGCGCCTGCAGCAGGCCAGGAGCAGGCCTGGCTCAGCCCAGCCAGGCAGAGCAGGCTGGGCCTGCGCTCCAAGGGCCTGCGTTGTAGCTACTCGGGACATGCGTGGAATCCCGGCGAGGCGTGAGCACGCGTGCAGGGCACCGGACGCGGCCTGGGGAAAGGGAGCGAAAGCTGCCTTCCCAGCTGCTCAGAGGCACGCTGGCAGCCACACCCTGTGCCACAGACCCACCGCCCTCCCCTCCGGCAACAGCACAGGGCCGAGTGTGGCTTGGGAAGCGGCAGTTCAGGGGTGGGACACCCCCCCAGTGCAAAGGGCTCAGTGTGCTGGTTCTGCTACAAGCCCCTGCCAGGAGACAGAGCCCAGCCCTGGCTGCCGGGGGCAGGGGATCTGTAACGCTGCTCTGGCCTGAGCTCCCAGCTCTAGTGGTCACACCACAGCTCCCCCACCACCAGGACACAACCCCCGCCAGCTCCGCCCCACTTCTACCCCACAGAGACTGCTCCAAGCATCATCAGCATTTGCAGGACACCCCCTTCCCCAGGGCTCTCTGTGGGACAGTTGTTTACTCTGCCTCCAGACAGAAATTCTGGCACCACTGGCTGCTCAGCTTGGCCAGTGACAGAGACCTCAGAGCCCCATTCTGGACTTCACACTCTGGGCTGGCAGGTGTGGGGGTAAGGGGGGGGGGGGCAGGAACTGGTCTTGCCTCTCGTTCCGATGGATGCTCCGAGTATTTTAAAAGGGGCATGAGCTGCACCAGGTCCAGCCACACAGATGAGCAAGAACAGAGAGGAAACTTTACCAAAGCCAGACGCCAGCACTCAACATCGTCTCTTGCACGCAGGGAGAGAGGTGGCTACAAAAGAAGGGTGGGGGGGAGTGGCCCGAAAACCAAGCAGGGATCTGTACAAGGTGAGGGTAGCATGGCCCCTCCCTAGCTGGGCCCAGCGCCCGTTCAGCCGTCATTGGCCGCCACCAGCTGCCCCATACCCTCCCGGATGTACACTGACTGGATCTCCTTGGTCTTCAGGCAGTAGTCACAGGCCCAGACAGCCGAGGCCTCAGTGGTGAGCAGCCCGTAGGCATTCTCCGTCATGCCTGTGCACTCCCGGTGGAACCACTTCTGGCAGGAGGCCTCACACAGGATGGCGTCCTGGTCATCGTTCACCTCGCTGCGGCAGGCCCCGCAAGGGTACACCAGGCCCGGCGGTGGCTGGTGCCCAGAGTTGCCAGACGCCTTGCTGGAGGGAGGGAGGCTGTTAGCTTCAGGGGTGCTGCTGCTCCGGCTGGCGCTGCTGGGGGCGAAGCTCGGCTGGGCCCCGTTCACCGCAGCTGGTGAGCCTGAGTGCAGGTCCTGGCTGAAGGTGCTGGGAGGGGGGTTGAGGTTCTTCCCCCCATCATCCCCTCCAGTCGGGAAGCCAGGGTCAGCCCCAGGGAAGGGGCTGGTGTTTGGGGGCAGGTTCTGGCTGGGCCGCTGCATGGGAGACTGTCCAAAGAGATTGGCAGGCTGACTGAATCTCTGGGCCATGGGGGGGCCAGCAGGGGGATTCAGGGCAGGCCCTGGTGTCATGTCTCCCCGGGGAGGCTGCCCCATGGTGGGGGAGATCATGGGCCCAAAGCCCCCGACTGGCCCCTGCATGAGCTGCCCTGCGGGGGGGCTGAAGCTCTGTCCGAGAGGCTGGTTGAAGGGCTGGCTGGGGAAGCTCATGCCACCAGGCTGCACGTAGTTGGGGTTCTGGGGGGGCATGCTGAAGGCTGGGCCCATCTGGCTCGGGGCAAAGGGCGGGGGCTGCCTCCGCATGGCCTGGGGGCCCCCTCCGTAGCCTGGTGGCACCTGGGATGTCATGCCCCCCTGCATGCGGAAGTTCCCAAAGGGCACAGGGTTGCCGAGGAACGGAGCCGACGAGGCCCCCACTTTAGGCGTTCCAAAGTCATCTTCAAAGGGGTTGGAGGCCACCAAGTGGTCGACCATTGGAGTTGGGGGCGGGGCGAACTCCGAGAGATGGGAATAGGCAGGGCCCTGTGGGGAAAAGGCACAGGAGTTAGTGAGGGGCTCACCCATGCAACAATCAGGCATGTGGGGCCCAGCCTGCCAGAAGCACAAGGCCCTCAGCTCCTGCTGGTGCCAGGAAGGGCCTGGGAGGAGAGAGAGCGAAAACTGGCAGGGCCAAGCCCACTAGTTCCTCTGCATAGCCTGGCAACCCACGGCATTCAGAGCAGCAGGAAGCTGCCCCTCCCGGAGCCTCACGCTACTGGGAGAGGGGAAAATAAGCCCTGGCTGGAGCAGGGACCCTGGGCTCCTAGCGCCATCCATGTCAAAGGCATCTGAAGCACTGGGATAGTCCCTAGCCCATGGGCACAGCCAGCACCGGCTGCTTTTAAGGATGGGCACGGCTGCCCGTACAGCCCCCACTGGCTGTGCGCTGCTCCATGGGGGCATGCATGTCCGTCCATCGGTCCTGATGCAGGGCCAGCTCCCTTGCTCTCATAGTACAAGCTGCAGGACACTCCAAGCAGCCCCAGGGTTTGGCTCCAACCTGCTGTGGGTGGGGCTGTCTGTGCCACCAGAACCTTTTGGGGTTCTTTCCCCCAGGTGCCATGCATGCACTCGTGTCGTGGTGCTGGGCTGACCGCCTGGCCCCCACCCTTCTATCACGGGATTTGAATGCACAGGGTCCCAGCTGTGCCCCCTACCTGAGTGTTGGATTTGCGCCGTTTCTTTTCAGGGCTCTTCATTTGCAGACCTGTGAGAGGAAGCGTCAGTGAGTGCAGTCAACCCTGGCATGCCCTGAAGACATCCTGCCCCCATTTCCCCCCGACCTATGTACGGAGGGAAAATAAGGACCAGCATCTCCGCCAACCCTATGCTCACTGTCTCAAGCGGGCCCTGCACAAAGAACAGACACCTCCAAACTCTCTTCTCCCATGAAGCCTCCCTGTTCTCAAACCTGACCTGCTCCCCCAGGGCAGGGGCTGGGCAGGCTCCAAGGCACGGGCAGCGTTTCCAGACCACTAATGATGGGACAGAAGAACTTTATGGCCTGAGAAGGTCATGGCTAACTCATCTAGGGAGAACAGGAGCAGCCCATGGCCCCAGGACTGAGCCGCCCCATGGCCCTGCATGCAAATCCCCGGTTCTCAGCCGCGTGCAGAGTGGCTGGCGTCCCGGTCCAGCTCCCCCAAGAGCTCCGGTCCCAGGTGAACGCGTTCCCTTCCCCCACAAAGGGCCAGGCTCCAGATGGCTTCAGCGCAACCGTTGCCTGTGCAAGTGCAACCTGTGTGCAGGAAGGGCCGGAGGGGACGGCTGCTGCACCCCGCCAGGACCGAGCTCGGCCTCTGCGCGCCGGCCCCTCCTGCGCTGCAAAAACGCCTGCCAGCCACACCACGTTCCACAGGCCTGCTGGGCCGTGCCCCGCTGGGGGAGGCCAGGCACACCTCAGCCGGGGAACGGCCAGACCCCCTTGGAAGCACCATGGGGCAGGGACCCATGGCCCAGGCTCTCCGTGCAGAGCCCCAGACATAGGGCCCAGTAACGTGGCCCTGCCCAGGGGAGAAGAGTGCAATACAGACCCCACCACCCCTCGCTACAGCCCAGCATTTACCAGTCCCGCAACAGCCCTGCCAGCGTCGGCGCCCCACATCCCTCAAAGCCCCCCTGGCCCTGCCAGCCCCCGCCAATCCGCCTTGCCACAGTTCCCTCATCCCCTTCGAGTGCCCCCAGCCCCCCCCCCGGGCCGCCCCGCCCCGCCCCGCAGCCCCAGCCCCCCCCCGGTTACACCCCCCCGGGCCGCCCCGCCCCGTGGCCCCAGCCCCCCCCGGTTACACCCCCCCGGGCCGCCCCGCCCCGCGGCCCCAGCCCCCCCCGGTTACACCCCCCCGGGCCGCCCCGCCCCGTGGCCCCAGCCCCCCCCGGTTACACCCCCCCGGGCCGCCCCGCCCCGCGGCCCCAGCCCCCCCCCCAGGTTACACCCCCACGGGCCCCTCCGCCCCCAGCCCCCCCCGAACCCCCAAGCACCCGCCGCTCCACGGCCCCAGCTCCCCCAGTTACACCCCCACAGAACCCCCCCGCCCCGCGGCCCCCCGATTACACCCCCCCCGGGCCGCCCCGCCCCGCGGCCCCAGCCCCCCCCGGTTACACCCCCCCAAGCACCCGCCGCTCCACGGCCCCAGCCCCCCCAGTTACACCCCCACAGACCCCCCCGCCCCGCGGCCCCAGCCCCCCCCGGTTACACCCCCACGGCCCCCCCGCCCCGCTCTCACCCCCCTTCCCCTGCTTCCTGCCGGGCCCGCCGGGGGGGGCACTGCCCGGCGGGTTGGGGGGCCCCGGGGGGGGCGGCGGGGCCGGGACTCCTCCCTCCAGCTTCTCGGGGTGCGGAGCCGCCATGGGGGGCCCGGGGCTCAGAGCCGGGGGGGCCCGGGCAGCGCCATGGCTCCTGCCCGCACTCAGGGCGGCCGCGCCGGAACCGGAAACTGGCCAGGCCCTACCACCGCGGGAGGGGGGGGGGATAAACCATTCCCAGGGGCGGGCCCCACCACTCCATGTGCGGTAGGCGGGACAAACCATTCCAAGCGGGAAAGGGGGGGCGAGCCCTACACACGCCTGGGGTTAGACTGTTCCACACACTGGGGAGGGGGGGCGCTGGAACAGACCATTGCTGAGAACCGGGGGGGGCGCTGGAGCAGACCATTGCGGCAGACTATTCCACACACCGGGGAGAGGGGGGGTGCTGGAACAGACCATTGCAGCTCGGGGAGCCAGGCTGCTGCCAGGCACCTGAGCCCCCCACCCTGGGAGCTGAGCCCCTTGCTGGGGCCCCTGCCTATGGGGCACCCCCAAGCTGGGCCCTGCCCGGGGACTAGAGGGAGGCCAAGCCCCAGGGAGCCAGAGCCTGAGCTCCCCCCTTTGCCCCCCACTGCTTCCCCCAGGAGGCAGGGCCGGGCTGGGCCAGGTGCTCCCAGCCCAGCTCGCTGGGGCTGTCCAGCACCTCCAGCCCGGCCTGGTGCGAGCAGCCGTCGCAGGTGGTGGCTGAGCCCTGGCCCCGCTCTGAACGGCCGTGGCTGGGGGGCAGCTGGACGCAGGACTGGGGCGATGCTCTGCTTGCCCGCCCGCTGCTGGGATGTTACCTCATTTGCAGCTGCCAACCGCGGCAGGAGGCACCTGGGCGGGGGGAGATCTCAGGCAAGGGAGGCCGAGCAGGGGCAGTTACTGGCCCTTGTAAAGCTCAGGGTCTAAGAGCATAGGAGAGGGGCTGCTGGGGCCCAAAGGGCAAAGCATGGTCCCACTGGCTCAGAGACTCCTCAGCCAAGCACACGCCCTGTGTACCCTGGATAAAGAGCAGCTGCTGGACAGGGCCGCAGCATGCCCCTTCCTGCATGTACCCCTCCCGCCACGTCAGACGAGGAGCCACTCACAGCCATGCATTAAAGAAATACTAACTTTAATAATAACCATCCGATTCCTTTGGTATAATCAAGACCTGGTAACAAATCAAACCCATATAAAGGAGAGAGAAGGGAGAGGGGAGAAAGCAAAACCCTCCCCGCATCTGAGCCCAGGCTGACTCCTCCAGGGGGGAGCAGGAGGTGTGAGGGCGAGGGTGACACTTTGGCTTCTGAGCATAACAATGTGCATGCAACACTGGGATCCCCACGGTCCAGGCAGACCAGGGGTGTGCAGGCTCCATGCCCTGCAGGGAGAGGGCTCACCTGCTACAGCAGCAGAGCCAGGGAAGCCCAGAAGGCTGCTCCTGGCGGACGCTGCTTAGCACTGGCTGGGGAAACAGCAGAGCTCAGGCCAGCGGTTTTGTCCATTCCCCTGGGACCTCAGCACCCAACTTGTCCCCTGATGTGGGGAGTTCTGATTCCCCCCTTGTGGCTGCCATCTTGCTGGGTGCTACGTGCTTCCTTTGGCTGCGTGGTTGGCCTAGGCCAAGCTGGGGTACAGGGAACTGGCTGCGTCACACCCTGCCCAAGGGGCAGCAGGGCATAATGTACAGCACTGCCCCCCCAAAGGACGGGGGAGCCAAGGGGCTCTTGCCTTCCTGTGGAGAACCCCATTTACCCCACCTAATTTCCATCCATGCCCCTCCCTGGACACAGGCTGGGAGTTGCCTTCCAGGACGAGGAGTGGGACAGTAAGCAGCCTGCTGCAGAAGGAGCCACCTGAGCCCTGCTTCCAGCCAGCAGGACACTGGGATGGGAACAGGCCTGGCTGTGGCCTCTGGGAGCCAGTGGAGCCTTGCGTGAAGACAGGGGCTGTGCTCCCAGCACTCCCCCAGCAGCCAGGTGGGCTGACTGCTCGCCCCAGCCTGCCCCAGGGCCAACTGTTTTGCATAAGTATCTGGGACCTGTGGAGGGTCAAGGCACAGAGTTAATACGTAAAGTGATTGGGTACATTCGGTGTGCGGCCAGCCCAGCCTTGTGCTTCGCGGAGCAGAGCGCCAGGTTCACCCAGGGAGGGCAGGGGGCCCTCCACTCCTGGCCTCTGGGGAAGATCTCCCTTGTTCTTGCCCTGTGCAGCAGGAGCCCTGGTACTGCTCTGTGGAGCGGGGTAGGGGTGGCTCTCCCAAAGGGGTCACACAGGTGGTGCCACCCATGGGTACTGGCCCCTAGGGATTGCAGGGGAATGGCAGATGAAAATCCAGCCCTTCCCTGCTGGGGGTGAGCTGCCTCTCAAGGGAGGGCGGGGACCAGGAGCGCTTGGCAACCTCCAGACAGGCAGGCCTCTGAACCAATAGGATTGAACCGTGACCTTCCTCCCAGAGGCTCAGCAGGCACTTAGAGGTCGGGGCAGGCTCCCTCCCACCCATCCTGCCTGAGGGGGGGATGAACACGGGACGAGGGGGAGCACATGTGGTTGTGATCGGCCTTCGGAGCAGTGCCCGCAGCCGCCCACAGGGCTGGAGTTTGGTGCTAGCGGAGGCGTGGCTGGTGCAGCTCCCTGGATGCAGAAACAGGCCCCCTCCCTCTGCCCCAATACCCAGCCCTGGCTCCCCCGGCTGCCTCCAGCTCTGCTCTGTCTCCGGGGGGCTGGTGTGAGCCCAGGGAGTCTGAGCTCCTGGCGGTGAGACGGGGAGCCCCAGGGCCTCCTGGGGAAGCAGTGGCTGAAACAGTCCAAGAGCCCTGCTGGCAGAGAGGGGATGAGAAGGCCAGGGTGGGCAGGGCCCGGGGGGCTCTGCCGAGGCCCCCGTGTGCCTCACAGTCTCCTCTCCACAGGCTGCTGCAGGCACAGCTCGCTGCCCGCCGAGATGATGGGCAGGTGATTGTCCATGTGGTAGCTGATCAGGTGACTGACGCTCTCAAAGCGATGATCCTTCGTCCGCACCTGCAGGGGCCAGAAACCGGGCTCGGAGGATGGCCAATAAGTGGGTGGAGCCAGGAGGCATGTGCGCCCTCTTGTGACCAAATGATACATGGCAGCACAAACCCCGCGGAGACGAGCCAGTGTCCCGTCCAGTCCACACATGCCCCCTTGCAGGACCCAGCTGAGGCACCTCCAGGAGGGTGGGGTGGCCGTACCCACCTCCGGGGCGGGGGTGGCTAAGGGCCCATGGGGCTGAGCTGGAGCCAGGGCCGGAGCGGGGCAGGGCTCCTGTCAATTGTTCTCACATACAGAACCCAGGAGCCCATGGGGGGCAGGAATATGGGGTGCTGGCCCTGTGCCCAGCTGGCACCCCAGGAGACCCGCAGGGTAACACTGGGCAGTGGCTTGGCTTTGCTCTGGGCTCCCAGCTCTGATTAGCTCTTCCCCTGAGCACCAAGCCTGTAGGACTGGGGAAGGGAGCCCCGCACCATGGCCCCAAGGCCGACTCACCACTCCCTCGGGGTCGACCAGCAGCAGGTGCTTGGGCTGCCCACCCTGCAGCCCGGTCAGCACGTACTGGCCCGGTGTGGTGGTGCTCTCCCGCACCAGGAAGTCCCCGTTCACCTTCAGCAGCTTCTCCGCTTCCTTGCGGCTCATCTTCCCGTGGTACCAGGGCTCCCGCCGCAGCTGTTCCTCCATGGAGGCCAGGAGCTGGGCCGGCGGCAGCCCCACCGGCACCGCAGGCGGGACGCGCAGGGCGTCCTCAAAGGGCTCTGCGGGGGGAGAGAAGCAGGGGCTGGATGGACAGGGAGCCCACACCCATGCCGTGCCCTGAGGCTCTAGCCGGTTGGACAGAGGCAAGCTAGGCCCCTCAGCCCAGCAGCCATGCAGAGCTGGTGCAGAGGGCCAGCAGGACGGGCCAACCCTCACTCACTCATGTCGAAGAGGTCTCGCTGGGCACTGCCGTTGGCCGTGCCCGGGATGCTGGTGGCAGAGGCCTGGCGCGACCTGTCCAGGTTCTGCACGTTGACATAGGATGGGTCGTCAAACAGATCGGTGCGAATGGCTGGGCCGGTGCCGGGGGGGTATTTATCCCTTCCTGCAGGGAGGGGAGCTGCAGTTAGCAGGGCTTGCCAGCCCGAGAGCCAGACCTTCCCCCGCAACCTCAGCTACAGGGTCCAACACCCCCCCTGCTGGGCCTTGGGTTACCCCAGGGACAGCGGCAGAGACCCCAGCTATGGGGCAGGAGGAGACCAGCCCCGCACTCTGCTGGGAGCCCTTGATTTGCTCCATGTGATCCTGGCAAACCCAAAGATGATGCAGAACCGGACCCAGGGACATGAAAGCCCTGGGGCATTCAAGCTCCCTGCCCTGGCACACACAGGGCACTGGGCCTGGCACCATGGGTGATGCTCAGAGATTAGCCTGTCCCACTGCGGAGCGCAGCGTGGAGGCAATGCTGGAGCCAGCCCCGTCGCATGGGGCAGGAAGGCGCTGAGCCGTGCCAGGCCATGAGGCCCCCAGCAGGTGGGTGAGGGAACCTGTGGCACGGCTGCCCGTGGTCCGGTACCTTGGGCGGGAGGGTGCTGCTTCCGGGGCTCGTGCTCTGCGCTGGACATCTGGCCCACAGGCTGCAGGAGGAAGAGACAAGGCTCAGACTGTTCCCTTCTCCTCCCCATGCCCGCAGTGCCCAGCTCCAGTGGCCTCCAGCCTGACCATGTGCCACCCATCCTGCACCGACTGGCAACAGGCAGCCCCTTCGGGGGCAGACTGGCCTGCAGATGCCCCCTGTGCATGGACGTACCTTGCTAGGTTTCACCCTGGGGTCTGAGCAGGAAAGAGGGACTCATCGGCCAGGTGGCCCTAGGCCCCCAACTCAGCCCTGAGTTGCTTCCCCTCTTTCTGGCCACACCATGGGGATGGTAGCTCCCCCCACCCCAAGCTGGCCCCAAGGGACCCACCCGGCACGGCCCTGGGAAGGGGTGCAGTGGGACGAGCCGGTGGAAGCGAGTGATGCTTACCAGCGTTGCCCCCAGGGGATTGGGCGTCTGGGTCGCACTGGCAGCCTCACGCAGCCGCATGTCCACCACGCCCCCAAGGGGGGGCTCTTTGCCGGGGAAGTCATTGTAGTACTGGTGGTCCGATGGCTCTTCCTCCTCCTCGTCCCAGGCCGAGCCGTCGAACCCGGCCATCCTAGGGGTTGGGCAGCACGGGGTGAGCGGCAACATGCCCCAGCTCTGCCACACGCCCTCCGCTCCCCCTGCCAGCTCAGCGCCTGGCGCCCCACCAAGGGCACTGGGGTTCCTTGTCTCAGGCCCAGCAGCCCCTGGACTAGACCCAGGCAGCCAGAGCGTCCTGCCCAGAGCCCCGCCATCCGGCCAGGGAGCTCCAGGGGATCCTCACACCCTGCAGCACCCCACTGAGGGTCCCCCCGTACCTGTCATGGGGCGTTACGAGCTTTGGGGGGTTTTTCAAGTACTGCTTGAAGCGCAGCTCAAAGGCCTGCCCAATGGTGCTGATGACATCCTGCGCCAGGCCCTCGGGGCACTCCAGGATATGGCAGGCTGGAGAGGGAACAAGAGCAGGGCTCAGAGGGAGGGACCCTGCACCCACACCCACCCACCCACCCCGAGCACTGCTAGGCTCCCATTACACCCACCCCTGGCCCACCCTGGCAGCAGGGCCCCAGCAAAGCAACAACTGCTGCTGCAGGCCCAGAGCCAGCCAGGGCGTCTCTGCGAGCGCAGCCTGGGGGGGCCGCCAGCCCAGCTCTCGTGGCCCCGGCTGGCTGGGGGGCAGCACTGGGCCGAGGCAGGCGTCCCGCAGCGGTGGGGTTAATGGCTGTGCCAGCCAGCCAGGAGGTGGGAGGAGTCACTCACCTCTCTGATTGACGGGGTCTTTGGCAACATAGGCGACATACTCGGCAGTTTCCTGTGGGTGAGACGCGGCGGGTGAGGTGGGAGTGGCACCCAGAGCTGGGGGCACCACCCCACCCGTCGCCCACAGCCTAGTGTTCAGCACAGCGATGGCAGTCCCAGGCGTGAGGCCAGGGTGAAGGGCTGGGGGACGTACCAGGGCACCAGCCCGGCCCTGCTGGAGCGGCTCACCCCTGCTGGGGCAGTAACAGGGGTGCTGGCCAAATGCAGGGGCTTGGGTCAGAACGGCACCATGAGTGGGCCAGCAGTGGGGGAGAGCTCCCCCGCCCCACCGAAGGAGCCCTGGACGGAGGTGGGATGGAGCCCAGCCATCAGCAGAACCTGGACACAGAGCAAAGGTCCCCAGCGGCTCACTCACCGGGTCCCCCCCGGAGGCGAAGGAGATGGACTGCATGTGATGGTTGGCGATGATCTGTGGGGAAGGGAGAGCCGTTGGTTAGACACAGCCCCCGGCTGCTCTGCCCAGCCAGGGACACCTGTGTGGGGGAGACACCCCCAGGGACGTGGGGTCTCCGCCTGGCCTTCGGGCCCCCCCACCGCCCCTGGAGCTGGCAGCCATGGACCTGCCCTGCATGGTGCCCTGTATTGTGGCATCATGGGCCTGGGTCGAACCAGTGACCCTCCGTGGGGGCCCAGCACACGGGGTCTGAGAGGCAGGCCTGGCCTGTGTCCCCGGGCAGACAGGGAGTGGAGCTGCAGAGATGGGGGCTGGGTAGGCAGGGGTGGGAGCCCCACTCCGGTTGCTCCCCAGCCATAGCAGACAGGAAGTGGGATCTGTGGCCCCACCGAGCCCCGCTCCTCGCCCGGTGAGTCTCACCTGTTTGCAGTCGGACGCCATGAGGTTGAGGCTGCTGGTGGAGATGGTGAGGGTGATGGGCATGCCGGCAAACTTGAGGTTGCTCTTGCCCAGGATGGAGTTCAGCGAGCGGCCGCAGGGCTACGGAAGCAAAGGACCGTCTGCTAGGGGGATGGGGCCGAGGGGAGAACACCCCTCACTGCCCAGTCGGGCCCCCGAGCGCCCGGGGCTCAGCCACACCAATGCTCCAACACTTCACATCTACCGCCCCAGCCACCCCAGGCCTGGCACGGAGCGACCCGGGAGCCCCTCCACAGCAGAGCACGCCGTGGCCCTGGGCCAGGTGGGAGCAGAGCTCCGCTTCAGCGCAGCCCAGCCCCTATGCAGGCCCCACTGCCCCTCACCTTCCAGGAAAGGCAGCAGCCCCCCTCCGGCTCAGCCCTCAATCTCCCACCGCCCGCCCCACACTCATTAACCAGCAGCAGCAGCAGCAGGGCCCCCCCACCCTGACTGAGGGGGGAGGGCTGCGCTGGAGCCTCTCGCTCCTCCATTAGTGCCAGACAGGGCCGCTCTGGATCGATCAGCCCCCACCGCGGGGGGCCTAGCCCAGGCCAGCCACACCTGCCAACCCACTGCAAGGGGCAGCCGCAGGGGCAGCCAGGAGAGGGCTGGAGGCTCCTGCTCCAATAGAAGAGGGAGGGAGCAGGGGTGTGCACGGGCTCCCTCCAGAGACCCATGGGGAGGGGGTGTGCAAGTGCCTCCCGACTGCAAACACAAGGGCTTCCCAGCTCCCAGTGCTCCCCCCAACCCACCGAAAGCCTCCTGCCAGACACCAGTACTGCCTGGCTCCTAGAACCCGGGGTCAAATTCCCAGCTCTCACCCAGCTGAGCCGGGGCTGGGGTGAGAACACGAGCGTGTGGGAAGCGAAGGAGTCAGAGTCCTGCCCCTTTGCCCTGTGGTCCTGCCATGTCCGCTCCTCGCCCCCACCCCTGGCCCCAGGGAGTCAGCGGCAGGGCTGTCCAGACTCTGGGCGCCCCTCCAACCGCCAGAGCATGCTGCCTTTACCCGGCCTGGCCTTACCTTCCTCCTCCGGACGGCTCCTTTGGCACTGGGCACCGCCTCACACACCAGGCTGATCGCCTCCCTGCGGGACCACAGGGCAAAGTCAGGGCAGCCCCAGGGAGCAGCCAGGCCCCAGCCACTTCCCCGATGAGCCCCCCACAGTATCCCTTCCCCCAGGGCCCGGTGACACACAGACCCCTGAGTGCTGGGAGGGCAGGCACAGGTCTTAGCCCACTTGGGGAGAGCGAAGCTACAAGGAGACGGGCCCCTAGTCCAGGGCCTGGAAGCGGCTTTGCAAGGGGGATCGACCCTGCCCCCCAAAGAGGCTGCAGTCGTTCATACACACGAGCCTTGCGCAAAGGGGCCAAGGGTTGTGGGCTGAGTGCAGAAAGGGGGGAAGGGCTGGGAAGGGCCTGCCATCCTGAGAGTCCCCAAACCATCCTCTCCAGCCGGGGGAGGGACACGGGCGGGGCCCCCTTGGCCTGGCAGAGGCTGGAGCGAGTGTCTGGTTTCACTAAGCCCATCGACAGAGGCACCGGTCTCCCTGGCACCGCCTATGCAGCTGCGGTTCAGACCCCACCACACTCCTTGGCAGCTGCCACCCAGCAGCACTGGTGGGGGGCACCATGGGACTTGCTCTGGGCCCAGAGTGGCCTGGCTGCCTGATGGGCTCCCGCCCTGCTTCACCAAGTTCAGCTCACCCGCAGGGCACTGGGTCAGAACCCCCCCTCCAGGCCCATGGGCATCAGTGCAGGGGGTATGTGCGGGTGCACCTCCTGGCGTGAGGCCTCTCTGCCCACAGCCAGCTATTGTGCCTGCGGGGCTCACAGGAGGCAGGGCAGCCTGGGGCTCACCTGGTGACCTGCGTCCTGGTGTTGAAATCCAGCGCCCGCATGGACTGGAGAACTTCCACGCAGCCCATGTACTGCGTGTGCGAGAGAGAGAGAGAGAGAGAGAGGGAGAGAGAGAGAGCATCAGACAGCAGGATGGGGTCAGCCCAATAACCTCCACGCCCGCTGGGATGGCACAGCCCGGCCTCTCCTGCCAGCCCCAGGGCTGCAATGCTGGCAGGCTGCTCCCCTGCACCGGCTCAGCACTCAGGGTGCAGGGCCATTCCACAGGGCCTCCCCCAGCCCCACAGCTCCAGACACCCCAGCTCCCACGCACCACAGGGTGAGCTGCAGGGGTGGAACAGGGGAGGGGCTGTGTTTGGGCACTGGCTGGCCTCACCGAAGGCCGTGCTCGGCTCCCCACGACCCCCCGTGGGCTCGCATGGGGAGGTGGGGAGCAGAAATATTACAGCGTGAAAGAACTCTCCCTGTGCTTCTCTAGGGGAGGGTCTGGGTTGGTGCCTGGCTCTGGGGCACCATCCCTGAGATGCCAACGCCCTCCAGGTGCCCCTTGGGGGATTTCCCCACACAGACCCCAGCACTGGCCCCAGGGCAGCTCAGCCACTGCACACGCCCAGCCCCCGGCCCCAGGGCAGCTCAGCCACTGCACACGCCCAGCCCCCGGCCCCAGCCAGCTCAGCCACTGCACACGCCCAGCCCCCGGCCCCAGCCAGCTCAGCCACTGCACACGCCCAGCCCCCGGCCCCAGCCAGCTCAGCCACTGCACACACCCAGCACCCAGCCAGCTCAGCCCCTGCACACGCCCAGCCCCCGGCCCCAGGGCAGCTCAACCACTGCACACGCCCAGCCCCCGGCCAGCTCGGCCACTGCACACGCCCAGCCCCCAGCCAGCTCAGCCACTGCACACGCCCAGCCCCCGGCCAGCTCAGCCACTGCACACGCCCAGCCCCCGGCCAGCTCAGCCACTGCACATGCCCAGCCCCCGGCCCCGGCCAGCTCAGCCACTGCACACACCCAGCACCCAGCCAGCTCAGCCACTGCACACGCCCAGCCCCCGGCCCCAGCCAGCTCAGCCACTGCACACGCCCAGCCCCCAGCCAGCTCGGCCACTGCACACGCCCGGCCCCCGGCCCCAGCCAGCTCAGCCACTGCACACACCCAGCCCCCGGCCAGCTCAGCCACTGCACACGCCCGGCCCCCGGCCAGCTCAGCCACTGCACACGCCCGGCCCCCGGCCAGCTCAGCCACTGCACACGCCCGGCCCCCGGCCCCCAGCCAGCTCAGCCACTGCACACGCCCAGCCCCCGGCCCCAGCCAGCTCAGCCACTGCACACGCCCAGCCCCCGGCCCCAGGGCAGCTCAGCCACTGCACGCCCAGCCCCCGGCCCCTGGCTAGCTCAGCCACTGCACATGCCCAGCCCCCCCGGCCAGCTCAGCCACTGCACATGCCCAGCCCCTCCGGCCCCAGGGCAGCTCAGCCATTGCACACGCCCAGCACCCGGCCAGCTCATCCACTGCACATGCCCAGCCCCCGGCCCCAGCCAGCTCGGCCACTGCACACGCCCAGCCCCCGGCCCCAGCCAGCTCAGCCACTGCACACGCCCAGGCCCCAGCATCGCAGGGAGTTAGTAGGAGGAACCCACCATCCCCTGCAGGGGTCAGTAACCCACCCTCTCTGCTCCCATGACCCAGCCCCCCTGGACCCTCAGGAGGAGCCCTGTGTGAGGATGTGATGCAGCAGGGAGGGGGGAGTGTTGACCTGGGAATGTGCCCTGGGGATGGGAGACCTGAGAGCCTGTCCCCTGAGCCAGGAGGGGGAGGTGACACCTCTGCCCAGGAACGTGGACGGAGGCTGCAGCAGGGAACCTGCTGGGTGGGTTTAGTTTTCAGTTTGGGGCTGGGTGGAGGAACACAGGGAACCCCAGGGCTGGGGTCTAAGCTCCCTGCTCCCCCAGAAGGACTTGACTGAGGGGTCCTGGTTGTACCCACAAGCTCTGTTTTGGACTGTGTTCCTGTTGTCCAATAAACCTTCTGTTTTACTGGCTGGCTGAGAGTCTCAGTGAATCCCAGGAAGAGGGGTGCAGGGCCCGGACTCCCCCACACTCCGTGACACCCTGCACACCCATTAGATGATGAAAAGGGCACAATTCAAAAGCCCCATTCCCAGGATGGTTTTGGGAGCCCGCTAGTGCCCCCTTGGCTTGGCAGAGCCCTGAGCCCTGCCTCTCTTGGCTGATGCCAGCTGGGTAGACACTGGCCCTGGGGTCGTTTGCTCCCTGCCCCCAGCTGGGCTAGGCACTCATGCCAGACACGGTAACTCTCACTTCTGCCTACCAAGAACAGAGCTTCTCTATTTAGTGCCCCCCAGGTGTGGCCTTGATGCTGCGGGGGGAGTCTCCGAAGAGCTAAATTCAGCCTTCCCTATCTCTTCCTATGCTGCGGGGATGGGGGCGTAGGGCTCTGAAGGGAGGCCCCCAGCAAGGGACTCTGAGCAGGGCCCCCTGCAAGCCCCTGCAGGCTAGAAACGGGGCTGTTTACTCCTGGCTCAGGTCACAAGTGAAATGAGTTGCCTGGTCTCCGCCTGGTGCTCCATGTGCACGTCCTGCCCCAAATGCGTTGCACCCACTCAAGACACACCCAGGCTGTGAGCTGTCAGCAGAGCTGGGGGGAGAGCAGTGAGCTGCCCGGCAGGAGGGGGCTGCCCGGCAGAGCTGGGTGTGGGAAGCTGAGTCCCCTTCCCTGGTCCTGCGCCCTGCCCCAGCCTCACCCCGTCAAGCCCCAGCCCCCGAGGTGGCTCTCAGCAGCAGGGACCAGAGCGGGCAGCCAAGCTGAAAAGCATGAGGCAAAGAGGAAAGGGCCAGCCCAGCTGGTACGCAGGGGGAAGTGCCTGGCGCTGCCCCACCATGCACGGGGCTCTGCAGGCTGAGCTAACATTGCAGGCAGGCTCCAGCTACACCACCTGGGGGGAGACAGCCAGGAGCGCCCCAGCACCAAGGCTGAGGGCGTCTCTTGGAGCGGAGAGCTGGGATACTGTGCTCTAAGCAATGCACTGGAGTGGCCAGCGAGTCTGGCTCGGTGCTGCCCTCTGCCGCATGGCACCAGAGCCGTGGTGCCAGTGTGGGAGGCTGGCCAGCACATCCTGGGGTCTGTCCCCAGGGCCCCGTGCAGGGTTTAAGCGGCGCCCACGGACTGGTTCCAGATGTCGCGTATTGACACCTCATCAGTTACTGGGAGTGGACCACATCCACCCTGACTGAACCAGCCCGGTCAGCACTGGTTCCCCACTTGTGAGGTAGCTCCCTTCTCTTCGTGTGCCAATATAGTTATGCCTGGATCTGTAATGTTCCCTCCATGCATCTGAAGAAGTGGGGTTTTGACCCACGGAAGCTGATGCCCAAATAAATCTGTGAGTGGCTTTAAGGTGCCACCGGACTCCTGGTTGTGTAGGTATGGCTGGGCATGCCCAGTTACACCCGTGCCCAGGCACATGGGGCCAAGGGCGGTCCAGCAGATGGCGCAGCCCAGAGGCTTTGATCCCAGCATGGCCAGGCAGCAAAACACGCTGGAAGCTGCAGTCTCCACAGGCAGCTCCGAAGAAGCCCGTCAGACTGAGGGCAGGGGTCCCTGCGTGGAGCGACGGGGGTGCCGGGCACCGCGGGAGGGACCCCCGCTGGGAGCGGGTTCTGGCAAGCTGTGCTGGGTCACAGGGAGGAGGAAGGCTCCTGGCCCAGCGCCCGAGGGCCAAGCAAGAGGCCAGCGCCAATGCAAGTGAGGGAGTGTGGCAACACTTCCCCATGGAGCGGCTGCCTCGGGCTTCCTGCGCCTCCTACAGCGCCCATCTGAGTGGGCATCTGCCTGGCGGACTTGGGAGGCACCCTGACCCCAGCTGCCCCCACCCTGCCTGCCAAACCACTCCACTCGCAGGGAGTGCAGCAGCCGCCGGCCCAGGGCCTTAGAGCCCTTAGTGTGCCCCCAGAGTTGGGGGGGGCAGCCAGCCTGGCTGAGGTGCACGAAAGGAGAAGAAAACCTCACTGGGCACACAAAGGAAGCAGCTATGTCCAGAGCAGCTCCCCTCCCAACCCGCAGAGGAGGGGCCCCTGGCAGGTCGGGGTTTGGAGACCTCGGGTGAAGCGCTGTGGCAATGGACACGCAGGTCCCTTCCTCCCGGAGCAGCGGCACTGCAGAGCCACTCAGGGCCGGGGACTCGCGGGCCGCCCCCTCCATGCAGGCAATGAAAGCGCCCTGGGCAGAGGGTTCAGAGACACTGCCCTGCCTGGCCCTCCCGTTGTCTCCCCCGAGCCCCATCCTGCCCCCAACAGGGAGCCGCCCGGCATGGGCCCCGCCCAGATCCAATCCTGGCCTTCCGGGAACCGCATTTCCCCTGGAGGGCAGTGCCCAAAGGGGAAAGTGCCACCTGGGCCAGATTGGCAGGGCGAGCTCCCCACACACTGCCCTGCCCAGGGGCCTCTCTGCTGGGGCAGCCAGGGGTGTGGAGCAACGTCCCCTGCTGGGGGGCTGGGACAGCTGCTTAGGCAGTTGGGTCCCTACAGCCCAGTGCAGGTGTGGTCACCGCCCCTCCCTGTCCGCCCCCTGCTCCCTCCTCGCCACGCCGGGGCGCCCGCTGCACTCACCCTGACGAGGTAGGAGACGCCGGGGCCCATGACCTTGTCGTCGGGGTGCAGCCAGCCGCGGGTGGGCTTATTGACGAAGCTGCCGTGGCGGGTCCATTCGTCGCCCCCCAGCTGGCCGCCTTCCACCCGCGTCTTCTTCCCGCAGCTCAGCTTGTTCATATCCTGAGGACAGACAGCGACAGGCCCCGCTGAATCGGGGCTGGGGGCGTCCGCCGCAGCCAGCACCGCACCCGGCTCCCCGAGGCTCCCCGCCTCCTTCATGCTGACAGCCGAGAAGCCCCGCAGGCCGAGCAGGTTGGCGGGGTAGGAGAGCTTCAGGTTGGCCATTTTGGGGAAGAAGGAGCACAGGGTGGTGGGGCTGTCCTCGGACTCCGACGAAAGCTCCCCGATGGGCAGCATGGGGCTGAGGGAGGAGGACGACAGGGAACTGGGCACGAGGGACTCCACTGGGGACCCCAGGGACCCTGCGCCAGCCACTGCCTCCTCCAGGGAGGAGACCGACTCGTTCCGGAGGTGGCTGTATTTACTCTTCTGCAGCAGATCCATGCTGGAGGGGCTCAGGCAGGCCAATCCGGCTCTGGAGCAGGGTGGCTGGCCTGGCCCTTACGGCCTGCCCCTGAAGAGACCAAGAGCCTAGGGCAGCCAGCACCCTGTGGAGCAGGGACTCCAGAAACATGCAGCTAGACCAGCTCCCACGCCAGCCCCCCGCCAGCGCAGCGTGACCACTGGGAGAGCCGGCCCCGAGCCCCCGGCCAAAGGGACGCCGGGTGAGCGTCACTGGGAGCAGGCAGGAGGGAGCAGCAGCGTCTGGTCACAGTCAAAGCTCATCTCCCCGCAACACGCAGCCCCGTGCGCCAGCGCTCCCCAGGCAGCGGCAGACGGATCCCACCTCGTTACAGCCAGTCAATAACAATCAGCGTGGCAAGGGCAGGACAGGGAGGGACACGCTGGTGCAGCCGGCTGGAGAGCAACCCCTGCCCCCTGCGCAATTCCAGCTCAGCTGCAGAGAGGAAGCAGGCGAGGCCGCTGGCTGCACCCGACGGGGCCCAGTGGGCGAGGCAGTCGGAGCCACAGGCTGAGCCCAGGGCTGCTGCTCCTCCACCTGTCAGGATATCCTCAAGCCGTGCTGCCCAGAGACCACTGTCCAGTCCAGTGCCCCCAGCCCTGCCAGCCTGCCAGCACTCCCTGGCCTGCTGCGCCAGCCCCTGCCTCCAGCCCAGCTCCTGCCGTCTCCAGCTAGCAGGAAATCAAAGGCATGAATATTTAAAGTCCGGAGACAAGGCAGCCACAGAGCGTGTTCCAGCCCAGCCCGGCTGCACTCTGGGCACCAGCCTGGAGCCGACGAGGCCCCCTCCGTGGGCGTGGGGGCCTTGGCCCACGTGCTGGGGCCAGGGATGCTCCCGTCTCAAAGGCAGTGGGCAGCCACGCAGGCTTGGCGGGGGTCCCGTGGGCAAGGCGAGATGCGGCTGCCGCACGTGTCCAGCCAGGGCCTGGGGCCCCAGAGCGACTGAGAGGAGCAGGGAGCTGGGCAGAGACCGAGCAGGGCTGGGTGCTCCGGCTCCAGCCGGGCAGGGCGCAGGAAGCTGGTGCGTTCAGCCGGCCGCAGCCAGAGGTGCAGGCAGAGATTCCCCAGCTGCCGGGAGCTGGGGAGGAGCTGCTGCTTCCTGCATGGAGCTGGCTCTAAGTGACTGCGGCTCCCGGGAGAGGAGAGGGGGCTGCTGCCAATCGGAAGGGCAGTGCTGACTCACAGCCTCTGCCCACAGTGGGGGGGGGGGCGGCCCTCGCTCGCTGGTTCCCTCCCGAAGGGGTGTGGTCGCAGGGAGTATCTAGAGCAGAAAATCAAGGTCACGGGTGTGGGGCGGAGCCAGGGGGGAGCACAGACCAGGGGTGCCCTCTCTCTGCAGGGACACGTGGGCCTGTGTGCCGGACAGGGACATCACGGCTCTCCATGCTCACCCCCTTCTCCCATCCGGCCCAACACCCGCTGGGTGCCAGCTCTCCAGCCCGGGCAGGACAGGTAAAGCAGGGCCCCGTGGCACCCGACTCCAAACTCCCCTTTCCATGCTGTGCCAGACGCTCCGCCCCTCCCCGCTGCGGGTGGAGAGAGCCTTCTCCTCTGCAGCGCCTGTCACCCGCAGCAGCCGTCCCTGCCCTTCCCAAACCTGCCAGTCACTCTGAGCACCAAGCTTGCTCCAGCACTGCGGGTGCTGGGGGGCAGCACGCCGAGGCACGTGAGACCCACGTTCTCACGCCCTTTCCGTGTCACTTTCGGCCAGGCCCAAGCCACGGGGAGCAGCACCCCCCCGCCCACACATGCTGCTGCAGCCAGCTCTGGACACGGCAGCACTGGGCTGAGGCCTGAGGCCTCTGGGGCAGGCTCGGGTCAGAGTTTGTGTACTAACTGAAGAGCGAGAAGGATACAATCAGCAACAGCCCCCAGGACTACTTGCAAATTGCCAGCTCCCCACTGGGCCACAGAACCGTGTCTGCAGAATACAGCTCTCTAGTCCAGCGGGCCCGGGCGAGGGAAGTTTGGGCTGGTGGGCAGTCCTCACTAGTGTTCAGAGTTAACACCCACCTCAGGCCACACCGCTCAGAGCTATTGTTTCAGGCTCTCTGCAGACTCAGGACAACAGCTCTGCCTCGGTTCCACGCAAATCCCTTTGGCTGCTCTACAGCCAGAAGGGCTGGAAACACAAGGGGTGGACTCTTAGCAAACGAAAGGCCCTGGCTCCACCACTGGACCCAACTCCATGAGATTTCACTGGCGGGTCCCCTTACGACTGCTCTGGCTCTGAATGGAGGCTGAGGCCGGAGCTGAGCCCCGCAGGGCAGGACAGATATTCCTGGGTGTGGCCAGCCCCAAAGGCTAAGCATGAGTAAACGACACTCCCCCAGCCAGACACATCGCAGGGGAGCACCGGCTCCAGGCCTCGGAGCAGCACCGCCAACTTGCCATGGCCACGCCCCCCATACAGGTGTCAGCGCTTCCCAGCCGCGGTGCGAGCCCTGGCAGGCAGCCACGAGCAGCAAGGGAAATGGAAATCTGGCCAAGGCTGGAAATAGCCTCCCGAGCAGCGTGCGCGGCGTCGCAAAGGGGCTGCTGCTAACCACAGCAGAGAGGCTCAGCCGGCCTCCGGGAGCCACCAGCACCACAGACAAGAGTCCTCGGGCGCAGCGGTGAGACCCCCGTGCACCCCCACCCCCGGGAGATCCCCGTGCACTCTGCGCCCCCACGAGATCCCCGTGCACTCTGCGCCCCCCCCCGGGAGATCCCCGTGCACTCTGCGCCCCCCCCCCGGGAGATCCCCGTGCACTCTGCGCCCCCACGAGATCCCCGTGCACTCTGCGCCCCACCCCCACCCCGGGAGATCCCCGTGCACTCTGCGCCCCACTCCACCCCCGGGAGATCCCCGTGCACTCTGCACCCCCACGAGATCCCCGTGCACTCTGCACCCCACCCCCACCCCCGGGAGATCCCCGTGCACTCTGCACCCCACCCCCACCCCCGAGACATCCCCGTGCACTCTGCGCCCCCACCCCACCCCCGGGAGATCCCCGTGCACTCTGCACCCCCACGAGATTCCCGTGCACTCTGCGCCCCACCCCCACCCCCGGGAGATCCCCGTGCACTCTGCGCCCCACCCCCACCCCCGAGACATCCCCGTGCACTCTGCGCCCCCACGAGATCCCCATGCACTCTGCGCCCCCCCCCCCCGGGAGATCCCCGTGCACTCTGCGCCCCCACGAGATCCCCATGCACTCTGCGCCCCCCCCCCGGGAGATCCCCGTGCACTCTGCGCCCCCCCCCCGGGAGATCCCCGTGCACTCTGCGCCCCCCCCCCGGGAGATCCCCGTGCACTCTGCACCCCACCCCCACCCCCGGGAGATCCCCGTGCACTCTGCGCCCCACCCCCGGGAGATCCCCGTGCACTCTGCGCCCCCACGAGATCCCCATGCACTCTGCGCCCCCACGAGATCCCCATGCACTCTGCGCCCCACCCCCACCCCCGGGAGATCCCCGTGCACTCTGCGCCCCCACGAGATCCCCATGCACTCTGCGCCCCACCCCACCCCCGAGAGATCCCCGTGCACTCTGCACCCCACCCCCACCCCCGGGAGATCCCCGTGCACTCTGCGCCCCCACGAGATCCCCATGCACTCTGCGCCCCACCCCCACCCCCGGGAGATCCCCGTGCACTCTGCACCCCACCCCCACCCCCGGGAGATCCCCGTGCACTCTGCGCCCCACCCCCGAGACATCCCCGTGCACTCTGCGCCCCCACCCCACCCCCGGGAGATCCCCGTGCACTCTGCACCCCCACGAGATTCCCGTGCACTCTGCGCCCCACCCCCACCCCCGGGAGATCCCCGTGCACTCTGCGCCCCACCCCCGAGACTTCCCCGTGCACTCTGCGCCCCCACGAGATCCCCATGCACTCTGCGCCCCACCCCCACCCCCGGGAGATCCCCGTGCACTCTGCGCCCCCACCCCACCCCCGGGAGATCCCCGTGCACTCTGCACCCCACCCCCACCCCCGGGAGATCCCCGTGCACTCTGCGCCCCACCCCCGAGACTTCCCCGTGCACTCTGCACCCCCACGAGATCCCCATGCACTCTGCGCCCCCACCCCACCCCCGGGAGATCCCCGTGCACTCTGCGCCCCCACCCCACCCCCGGGAGATCCCTGTGCACTCTGCACCCCCATGAGATCCCCGTGCACTCTGCGCCCCACCCCCGAGACTTCCCCGTGCACTCTGCACCCCCACGAGATCCCCATGCACTCTGCGCCCCCACCCCACCCCCGGGAGATCCCCGTGCACTCTGCGCCCCCACCCCACCCCCGGGAGATCCCTGTGCACTCTGCACCCCCATGAGATCCCCGTGCACTCTGCGCCCCACCCCACCCCCAAGAGATCCCCGTGCACTCTGCGCCCCCACCCCCACCCCCGGGAGATCCCTGTGCACTCTGCACCCCCATGAGATCCCCGTGCACTCTGCGCCCCACCCCACCCCCGGGAGATCCCCGTGCACGCTGCGCCCCCACCCCCGGGAGATCCCCGTGCACGCTGCGCCCCCACCCCCACCCCCGGGAGATCCCCGTGCACGCTGCGCCCCCACCCCCGGGAGATCCCCGTGCACACACCCCTCCCAGCACCATTCACCAGCGCTCACCACAGCCTCTCGCACCAGGGAATGACCATTCCAGGGGTCCCTGCACAGTCCGTGCGAGAGCAGAGCTCACTCTGCCTGGGGCCCAGCAGCGCTGTACAGCCACTTGAAAGGCATGCAGGAAGCAGCGACCCACCTACCCGGGATTTCCCTGAGCCGAGCCCTGCGTGTTCCACCCCACAGCCGAGCCAGGCTGCATGCTCTTGGCAGGCAATGGAGGGGCTTGCGCCCCCCGGAGGCCAGGCAGCTGTGCACTGCCCACTGCTGGAAGGGGCAAACAGCCAGCCAATGGAAACGGGGTCAAAGGTCACCGAGCACCAAAGCACGGTGCCCTACCTGCCTATCACAAGGGGGCAGGGGGGGCTGGAGCCGTACTCTGCCGGTGGCATCAGGTGCCCGGTGCAGACTAGCCCCAGCAGCAGCAGGAAGGGGGCAGAGCAGCCCCCGCCTGAACCTCCCTGCTCTGCGCCTTTTCCACTCCCCCTGGAGCCAAGGGTCTGTTCATTGCCCGCCCCACGTCTCTGGAGCAGCTTCCGATAAAAGCTGGCTGGAGTCGCACACAGGAAGCAGCTGCCCATGGGAGCAGGGAGTGAGGGGCAAAGGGAGCGGCTCAGGGCTTTGCCTTAACTCCTTCACTCCCAGACCGGGCAGAACCCCGGAGCACAGGGGTGGGGGAACAGGCATGGGCAGCGAGGGCTTGGTGCGGGGCTCTACGCAACTGATCCAAACCCTGAGCTCCACGAACTCACTCCTGATCTGCAGGTTCCCCCAGTCCTGACCCACAGCCCCTGCTAGCCCAGCCCTGGGCTCCCCCTAGCTCTGCTGGTGCCCCTCAATCCCGACCCGCAGCCCATCATCCCAGCCCTAGGCTCCCCCCCACCAGCTCTGCTGGTGCCCCTTGTGACACAGTGGGGACTGAGTGGGGCGGATTGTCCTAGGAATGTGGCAGGGGAGTTTACTGGGACTTTCTGCATCGGTGATGAGATAGCAGGGGGTGACTTCACTGGCTGGGACGATACCTGAGCCTGTAACCTGAGCCGGGAGGGTGGCTGGGGCCAGGTAACACCTTCTGCCTGCGAAGCTGGACAAAGGCTGGAGGAGGAGCTGGGGGGAGGCTGGGTGAGCCGGCTGGAGGGAGTTTCGGTTGTTGGAGTGGGCTGGGGAAGAGGAGAGAGCCCCAGAGCTGGGGTCTAAGCTCTCTAACCCCCAGAAGGGCCTGACTAAGGGGTCCTGTTTATGTCTGCAAACTCTGGTCTGGACTGTGTTCCCGTCGTCTCTAATAAACCTTCTGTTCTACTGGCTGGCTGAGAGTCACAGTGAATTGCAGGAAGTGGGGGTGCAGGGCCCTGACTTCCCCAATCTCAGTGACAACTGGTGGCAGAGGTGGGATCTACTGCACCCATGAACAACGAAGAGGGATTGACAGGGACAAGGCGTGCTGAAGAGTCGGAGAGGAGCGGTTTCGGGGGCCGGAGGAGCTACGCTTAACTTTTGGGAGTGTGTGACCAGCAAGAAGGACTGTTGCAATAAAGGGGTCCCCTTGGGCACTGCGGTGAGCAGTCTCGGGGAGGAGGAGTCTGCAGCTCGACCCTGGGAGAGAGGTGGTGACCGGGAGAAGGGCTGGCACAGTAGGGGTTCCTCCTGGACACCACCGCTCCAGCACACAGGCCTGCGAGTGGCCAGCAGGAAGATGTTTGGGCTGACTCCCGAGATGTACAGGAGAAGGTTCCGGAGTCAGCGTAAAGCCCCTGAGGGCACATATCTACAAGCTCTGGTCTGGACTGTGTTCCTGTCGTCTCTAATAAACCTTTTGTTCTACTGGCTGGATGAGAGTCACGGTGAATCGCAGGAAGTGGGGGTGCAGGGCCCTGACTTCCCCAATCTCCATGCCACCCCTCAATCCTGAACCACAGCCCCTGTTATCCCAGCCCTGGGCTCCCCCAGCTCTGCCGGTGCCCCTCAATCCCGACCCACAGTCCCCTCCTATCCCAGCCAGACTCCCCCAGCTCTGCTTTTGCCCCTCAATCCCGACACGCAGCCCCTGCTAGCCCAGCCCTGGGCTCCCCTGCACAACTCTGCTGGTGCCCCTCACTGCTGCCCCATGGTCCCCCTGCTAAATAGTCCTTGGTTTCCCAGACACGGAGCACGGGTTACATGGACCTGAGCCAAACTGCAGAGATTTAGCAAGAAGAACAAAGTGGGACTTGAATGGGACTGGACAACTCACTTCACATGTGACGTGGGCCAGGTGGAGCCACTCCTGGCGAGCATGGATGCTCCTTGGTCTCCAGAGTCCCGTTTACGTGAGCGAGCACCTCAGCAGAGACAAGCAGTCAAGCTGGGGTTTCACCAAGATCTGCCCCAACACAAGGAAGCGTGCGCGGCTCCCCCCAGCACAGCCCCCAACGGACAGCGGGGTAAACAACTCCCAGTCATACGCTGGGAAACCGGGTTAAAACACACCCCTGGTTGCGTCTGGACCAGCGGCCCCAGGAGCAAGGCCCTCGTGCCAGGAGTGACAGGGCCGGCTGCAGGCAGGTGTGGGAAGTAGCCCGGGCTAGCCCATGCCAGAAAGGGAGAGTCTGCAGCCCGTGTGCGGCGGAGCCATTAGCGAGGTTTAACTGCAGCACCACAGCCGCGGGTGGGGGAGATGGAGAGGGCAGGGAGCCCATGGCTAAGAGGGAGTTAACTCAGCGCCCCACGGGGGAGCCCTGGATGCTGCAGGGAGGTGGAGGCAGAGCTGCTCTCTCCCAGCCCTGGGATGATGCAGGGACAAGGCCTGGGGGACGGGGAGTAAGGGCCCTTGGAGAGCCAGACCCTGATCCCTGCCCAGATCCCTTGAGACCGGGAAAGCAGGTGGGCCAGGAGCCCGGGCTAGAGAGACACATGGGCTGACCCAGCCTGTCAACAACTGCGGCCAGGTGAGGCCTAACTCTTCTTCAGCCGCCAGTGCACAGGGAGAGCCCTCCCCGCCAGGCACATGCAGCCTGCCCAGAGTTCCCAGGCGGTAGCATGGGGCCAGGAGAGAAGCCGGCCCCCAGGCTCTGCGGGCTCACTGGGGAGCGAGGCCTGTGCTTTCCAGCCACCCTGCCGCGCTCCTGGCAAAGGCCAGACAGCAGGGCCCATGCAGCGCGGCCTCAGCCAGGCATTGTGAGGCAGGGACCCAGAAGAGAGAAGGCTGCAGCCCAGCGGCTGGGCACAGTACGTGCTCTCTGGCTGTCGGACTCCAGCAGAATCCAGCCCCTTCCAAAGCAGCTGCTCCATCCCAGGGCTGAGCGTGCTGGATCCCATTTCTGGAGAGCTGGTGGGGAAAACAAGCCCTGCAGAGAGCCCTCCCCCCACAGCCAGCGAGCAGTCCGAGACATCGGGAGACTCCTCCAGCCCTGCTGGATGCTCTGAGGAGCAGAGGTCAAGGGCCGGGGGCCCTCGGGTCTGTGCTGGATGCCTCCCAACTCCTTCTCTGGGGCGGCCGCACACAGTGGCTCTGCCTGGGCCTCTGCCACAGGGTCCAGCACCCGACGCCCTCCTAGGAAATACAAACCCGGGAGCTGAGACAGAGCTTTGGAGCAGGCGAGCAGCTTGGGAGGAAACCCACGCGGAGCCGTGCGCACACAATGACGCACAGAGCCGGACAGAGAGAGTCTGTGCGAGTTCAGGAGACGCCGCACCAATTCATGCTTCCTTGGCTGACATGCCCACCTGCTCCCTCCTGCAGCCAGGAGACATGGCTACTTGTGGGCAAGCCGTTTCTTCTCGCCCAGGGCTGACACAAGGTCTCTTGGACAGGCCAGAGCCCCCGGCAGACTGTGATCCCGATGTGCAGCCACACGACAGGCTGCGGACGTGCTCCCTGCGGGCAGGGCGTGCGGCTCAGGAAACGCACCAGAGAAGGGAGACGTGCAGGAAGGCAGGCAGACGTTCGGCCAGCGGCAGGTCCTTCCCCAAGTGACACAGCAGAGGACCGGTGACACCGCTACCCGATCCCATGGGGTGAAAGCATCTGTGTCCCATCTCCCAGATCTCACGCGCACGCCAGCTCTCTCTCCCTCTCTCACACCCAGGCTCCCTGCAACTCTCTGCAACAGCAGGAGCCGTGTGTCCAGGAATGGCTTTTCATCACCAAGGGGGACAGAAAATTGTGGGACCCCCAGGAGTCACATTCATGGCCCCCTTTGGGGTCATGACCCCATGGTTGGGCACAGCTGCTCAGTGAGAAACACACCAGAGCCCAGTAAGAAGATGCAGGAGAGGCCAGCGGGGACCAGCAGGTCCGAGTGAGAGAAGGAAAGTCTGGTCCATCACCAAAGCCGCCTACCCACCACCACAGTCCCCGAGAACCGCTGGCCTTACCACGTACTCCATCTGCGCCGCACACAGGGAGCAGAGCTGCAAAGCCCCTCTTCACGGAGTCCAACCTGCGGTTCAGTGACAAACAGGGAGTTAGCCGGCCTGGCCCAGCGCCCAAGGAGGCTGCCGTGCACTCAGCACTGACCGGACGAAGTGAATCACTCGCCATGTCTCTTGGAGCCAGCCCCACCATTGGGGCAGCCTCTTTCCCCACTGACTTGCTGCTTGGCTCCGTCCAAGCCAGGCCTGCCCCAGGAGGTCACTACGAGCCAGGGAAGAGATGGTGTCTGGCTGCTGGAGATCACACAGGGGAACCCCTGGCACTGGCTCCTCGTTTGGATCCCTGCTTGCTTGGGAGGCTGCCTGGCACCCGCTTCCCCGGAGGAGGCGTAGCAGACAAGTGTGGGAAGTTTGGGGTCTCAGCCAAGGTGAGCCTGGCTCCATCTGCCAGGAGATGCCGGGGCCTGGAGCAGCTGGGGTGCGGTGGGGACATGAAGGGACGCCTGGGGACGCTGCTTGCCACACATACATCCAGCCAGCCCATGGGAATCTCCCTTAGAGGAGCAGCAAACCCAGTGAGCCACTGAGACGACGTTGGAAGCCCATATTCTAGTGGAACAGACCAAAGCAACCAGGCCCGGGGGTTGCCCACCTCCAGGCAGAACCTTCTGTGATGCTGCTGCCATGGGCCAGACTGAAGCACCCTATAGAGAGAGGCTGGACTCTTGCCCCCACAGCCAGGGAGAGCCAGGAGCCTTCACCAGCACCTCCAGCCGGGAAGGGAGCAAAGAAGTGGGGGCCTGAGGCTGGGTCCCAGCAAACACCCAGGGCTGCACCTAGTCTCGGCCCCCTCATAGCCCACGCACCATGGGGTCTCCCCAAGTGCCAAGGTGAGTGAGCCACCCAGGCTGCTGCTGGAACTCCCCAGGACACTGCAGCTTTGCTGGGTTCGTGCGCCCCTTGGCGGGGCCCACAGCAGCATACAGAGCCCGCGGGTGGGGACTGTGCGCTCACCTCCCGAGGAACCACCCCTGTGGGCCCAGCCACTCCTCCGCCTGGGGGAGCAGCACTCGCAGCCCAGCCAGCGCCTGACTCCTGCCCACAGCTGCACCCAGTGAGCTTGGCAGGCAGAGACCAGCACAGGGCATGGAAGGGGAGGAGGTTCCAGGCCCAGGGAGAACATGGCCAGGGCAGTGGGCACGGCTCCTTCTATGGCCCAGAAATGTCCCACTCAGCTCCAAGAAGAAAAGGAGGACTTGTGGCATCTTAGAGACTAACAATTTTATTTGAGCATAAGCTTTTGTGAGCTACAGCTCACTGCATCGGATCCTGGCCCGACCACCCCTCCTCCCTTTGGACAGGAAACTGCCCTCCAAGCACAGCAGGGAAACAAACCCAATCTACTTCCTGGTAGCACCTGGGCCCGGAGACATGCAGCTGCCCGGGCAGCCCGACCCTGGGGTGGGCGCCTGGGCCCCACTGAGCGCAGCCACAACTATCTATCTGGGTCCTTCCCAGGGGCCCGTCTGCAGCAGAGATGGCCCCTTGCTCCTTTGAGACAGGCCAAGTGAGGGACACCCCTCCAGCTCCTCTGCGCAGACCCTGGGGACATCACAGAGCCCAGGACAGGCCAGCCAGGAGGAGACGTCACTTGCCCTTTGACCCCGGGTCCGAGGGTAACAGCTCATTTAGCATGAGCCAGTGTGAGAAGTTCATAGCTAGCTGAGCCTTCGGCGGGGCTGGGCGGGGCTCAGCTCCGCTCCAGGGCACCCCAGGACCCAGTTAAAGGACACACAGGGAAACACACCCCAGAGGGAGGGGAGAAGGCAACACAGACACTGCCAGGGTGGGACATGGGAGCCTGGGAGAGGCCCCATCTGGGGAGCCCAGGAGCCCTCGAGACACCCCAGAGGTGCTGGAACGAGGCGATGCCCTGGTAGCCCCCAGGGGCTCTCCGACCAGCCCAGCCAAAGGCCCCTTCACACAGGAACACCCCCCCACATGCACCCCTCCTTCCCCAGGGGTGCAGGAGCTAAAGGCAGCTGAGGGTAAACCCCAATCAGTCTGCGCTGCCCCCCCTCCCCCACAAACACCACGTCTGGCCCCCCAGAGCTGCGCTGAGCCCATTCCCAGACGCGGGACAGGCGCCCAGCAGCACTTTGGCCAGAGGCTGGAGTGGTCTCTCCCCTTGGCCTCCTAGACGGGAAGCTCTTTGGGGCATGGGCTGCGTCTACTGAGCACCCACCATGGTATGGGCACTGGGGCAACCCCCAGCATGCAGCCCTGGGCACAAACAATGCCAAACCATTTTGGACACCTGGAAAGTCGAGCGCCTCCTACAAGGCAGGAGAAATCCGCTTTCAAAGCCTGCGTCCTCGGGGTTATTTCAGTCCCTTTCTTCTGCTCATAATGGCAGAGACAGCGAAAAGGCTTTTCCCATCCGGGGCTGGATCCAGGCTCTGGCTAGCCCAAGTGAACCAAAGCCCCACTCTTCGCAGGACAGGGCTACCCCTTCCCACTCACATCTTCCCTGTGAGCCAGAGGATTAGCACCCCGGAAATGGAGCAAGATATGCCCTGGAGTCCGAGGCCCACATCTGTTCTACCAAGCTATGAGCCACAGCTGGGCCCACCTGGTTCCGCCAGAGCGTTCAGCCTGCTGGGGCCACGAAGATACACAACACAGGAGGCTTCTCTGCAGCCTAAATCTCATTTCCGATCAGCTGTTTCCTGACTCAGCATTTCTGCGCACATCATTTGGCAGCCCACAGGGTGGGAGCTGGGTCTGAACAAAGCAGCACCTGGCACGCAGGTTGGCTGGGCAGCTGCCATGCAGTGCGGCGAGGGCAGGGGAGTCACACCAGCAGCAGGCTCAACTAGTGGCTGTTTCCCAGGAGCTTCACTCAGGGAGGGCCCTGGGACTAGAGAGGCCCAGATTATTTCCCTGGCCCACAGGGGAAGAGTTCAGACATAAATAAACGTGAGTACAGGCCAGCACTGGCTGCCACTCGCAGTCATTAGGGTCTGGGCAGCCAGCAATAAATCACGTGGCAGAGCCGCCAGGCACAACACGGGCAAGGCAGCGAAACCTCAGCAGCTTTGCCAGCAGACCCAGTGCCCTTAAAGTGATGCTCACCCCCTGTCACTCCAGGGCACGCTCCAAGCTACCCACGCAGCAGCAACCAGGGGGATCCCAAGCCGGGACAGAGCACAGCACAGATCCATGCCTGGGCTCAGGTTGGAGGCTGTTGTGTACTGGAGGGGGAGCAGAGATGGGAGGGGAAGCATGAAGGAGCGTTGGGCTTTTGGAGTATTCCTGCTCACTGCAGCTTCTGATGCCAAGACCTCGGGGAGGTTCTTAAAATACATCCAGAGGGGAGGCTCTGTGAGGCTGGGACACAAAGGCAGCAATTTAGGTGTTAATCCAAGTCCCTAGCAACAGAACCAGTGACTAATCCTACTCACCCGCTCTCCCCACCGCACACTGTAATTTACCAACATCAGCTACAAAACCCAAAGTTTAAACAACGCTCACATTCTGACAGCAAACCACAAGAGGCAGGAAATTCACAGGCTGGGTGAGAACCCAGGCCGCATTTATGCAACACGGCTGGGCTCGGTGATGAAAGAACGCTGCACTTGCAGCCTGAACTTGGCATTTCTGCACTGGCCTCAATAGCACCAGCCCAGTTGCCTCTCAAGGTGAAGAGTCCAGCCTGTGAAATATACACCCAACAAGCGACAGCCCAGTACACTCCCTGCACAGAGTCTACGCCTTTTGTTTACAACAGCGTCTAACACAGCAGGAGGGGTCGATCGTTCTTTTGGTGCATAAGGTCCTGGTGCCTGTAGGGCCCTGGGCAACAGATGAGCCAGACTGTGCCAAAGGCGATGAAGCCTGATCAACAGCAGGCCAGACGCGACTCCAAAACCCTCCACAGGAGACAAACATTCCAAGGTCTCGCTGGCTGACGGGTGAGCATTCCGCACAGCTGCCACGCCCACAGGGTCAGCAGCTGCAGGCTCCCCACGGTCAGACAGTTAAATCCCCCCTGCCCTGCCCCCTGCCACGTCATGGCGTTAGAACACACAGCCCCTGCTTGGGCAACTCCTTGGAGCCCCTTTGGGATCACAGGCTCTCAAGCACGCGTCCTCTGCTCACACTACCATTGGCCAACTCTGCACAAGGAGCGGGCTCAAGCTAGCACTGTGCAGAGACCAGAGTGATCCGCCTGGCACAGCTACCGGCAGTGCGCGGCTTTACAAAGCACCAGTGCCCAGTTCCCAGGGCCACGCACCTGCCCGAGCCACTGCTGAGACCTTCCCAAACAGCTCCCAAACTCAGTCAAAGCTCTGCAGCTGAGCGTGTGATGGGCCTGCTCGCCCCGGAGCCAGGCGTTGAGCCGAGGGATTTACCGTTCGGACACGTTACCCTTCGCCCCCCGAGAGCAAACCAGAGCTACTCAGTCTGCCAGCACAAGCAGGGAGAGGCAGACTCCTTGCAGGCTGGGATGAGGAGAGGCTGCCGGGAAGCAACAGGAAATGAAGAAACACCAGGAATGTTTCCAGCCGGGGGAGGAAGGTGAAATCACAGCTGGACAAAGGTTACCAGGGATGTAAACACCAAGCGGGGCCCCAAGCACCCGCTTCCTGTGGAAAGGGGGCGTCTGGCGGGGGGAGCCAAAGAAAGCCACATGAGGCACAGACACAGCTAGTCACAGCTTTCCGTCCCTTGGCTCCACTGCACCCAGGCTGGGACTTGAGAGCAATGCTGCCCTGCAACCCACATGGGAAAAGGAGCGACTTGCTCCCACACCCCGTCCCAAGTGGAACCCGGTTACCACTGACAAGAGCATTGACATCAGGCTCCTCACGCACCGGAGAGCAGCCAGTGCTGGCCTGTTCTCACACCTCCTGTTCACGGAGCAGAGCGGGGCTGCCCTGGCAGTCACCCTGCAGGGATGGAGGCTGAAAGCGAGGTGGCTACGGGTGTCATGCTGGGACCCAACCAGCCCAGGTCTGAGGCACTGGGAGCCTGGCCCCATCTCACCCTGCCAGTGGCCCTCGCTTACTCACCATCTGCTCCGTGACACACAGGGGAAAGTACAAGCACCCAGAGGCTCCCTGCCACTGGCAGATAACCGCCCCGCTCAGGGTGCCCCACAGGGACATCTCACGGACCCCTAGACTTTAACTGTCCAGCAGGGAGCGAAAGGCCACCACAGACCCAGAGCAGATGCAGCGACAGTAACCGGCCCATGGCTGGAACCATCTACACAGGCCGCGGGGGTGATGGAGAACAGGCAGAGAGGGCGACTGGGGGGGACAAACAGCGAGCGAGCGAGGGGGCTGCCAAGGGGGGGAAGCAGGGTGCACCGGGGAGGCTGCGGGGAAGGGGAGCTTGGGGCCAGTCCATGAGAGGAGGAGCACGAGCTGGGGGACGCAGGCAGGTTCCTGGGGGGCACCAGAGCAAGGGGGTTTGTCACACCCGGGGAGCCTGAACCCATAGAGACCAGCGGGCAAAGGGGGAGCTGTGGAGAGGCAGTAGGGAGCTGAGACCCTGTAAAGCAGGGGGCACCATAGGAAGTGGGGCAGGGGCAGGACAAAAAGGGGATCGGACCCAGGGCAGGATTGGTGGGCTGGGCGGCAGAAGGGATCAGGTCTGGCGGATCCGGGACGTGATCATGATGGGGGGATCGGGCCCGGGGCGGGAGGGATCCGGGACGGGATCGTGGGGGGGGGAGCGGAGGAGATCGGGCCCGGGGGAGGGAGGGGTCGGGCCCGGGGCGGGATCGGGGCGGGGGGGGGCAGAGGGGATCGGGCCCAGGGCGGGATGGGGGCGGGGGTGGCGGAGGGGATCGGGCCCGGGGCGGATCGGGCCCGGGGCGGGATCAGGTCTGGGGGATCCAGGACAGGATCGTGGCGGGAGGGATCGGGCCCGGGGCGGGATGGGGGCGGGAGGGGAGGGATCGGACCCGGGGCGGGATCAGGTCTGGGGAATCCGGGGCGGGATAGGGGCGGGGGGGATCGGGCCCGGGGCGGGGGGCCCGGGGCGGGATCAGGTGTGGGGGATCCGGGGCGGGGGGGCGGAGGGGATCGGGGGCGGGGGGCCCGGGACGGAATCAGGTCTGGGGAATCCGGGACAGGATCGTTGTGGGGAGGATCGGGCCCGGGGCGGGATGAGGGCGGGGGGCCCGGGACGGGGGGATCGGGCCCGGGGCGGGATGAGGGCGGGGGGCCCGGGACGGGGGGATCGGGCCCGGGGCGGGATGGGGCGGGGGGCCCGGGGCGGGGGGGGATCGGGACCGGGGCGGGACCGGTCCGCGGCGGGTCTCACCGGGGCACCATGGATCCTCCGGGCTCGCTCGGCTGCCGGCGGCCGCGGCTCCAGCACAAACTTCTGCCCGGACCCTCCCTCGGCCACTCACTTCCGGCCCCGCCGGCCCCGGCTCGGCCTCAGCGGGCCCCGTCACGTGACGGGGGCGAGCTCCGCTCCCCACACCCGCCGGGGACGAGCCAATAGGAACGCGCGCCCCCTTCTCTCGGCTTGGCCAATGAGAGCGCTACAGCATCCGGGCGGGGACACGCCCCCCGCTGGAGTCAGTCCGTCGCGTCGCAGGCGATCACGTGAGAGGAGTCCGCCCCGCCTCCTCCGGCTGGGCCAATGGGCGCGGGGGGCGGCGGCGTTTGAAAGCGGCCGTTGAGGCCGGCGGGGGGGGAGGGCGGCGCGAGAGCGACCCAGGCGTCGCGTACGGCCCGGGAGCGCGCAGGGGCTGCCGGGAAGGGGGCGGACCGCGGGAGCATGGCGCACAAACAGATCTACTACTCGGACAAGTACGACGACGAGGAGTTCGAGTACCGGTGAGAGGGGGCGGGGCCGGCGCGCGGCCGGGGGGAGGGGCGCCGGGCGGGCCCCGCCCCCTCCCCCGGCGCCGCGCGGGCCCGTGCCTGGGGGGCCTGGCCCGGGGGGCCCCGCCCGAGAGACGCGAGGCCGCGCTCGGGCCTAGCCCCGCTGGGGGGGAGGGGCTCGGGCCTAGCCCCGCTGGGGGGGGCCGCCCCCCGGGACCGCCCGCCTGACCGCCCGCTGCCCCCCCCCGCTCGCAGGCACGTGATGCTCCCGAAGGACCTCGCCAGGCTGGTCCCGAAGACGCACCTGATGTCGGAGTCCGAGTGGCGGAACCTGGGCGTGCAGCAGAGCCAAGGCTGGGTCCACTACATGGTCCACGAGCCAGGTCAGCGGGCCGGGGTCCAGGGCGCCCGGGGGCCGCGGGGCGCTCGGCTTGGTGGGTTTCGGCGCGCTGGGGGATGGGCGGGAAGCCAGAATCGTAGCGGGGACCGGCTCCGGGGCAGGTTTTGTGTTGCAGTCCCACGTGTCTCCCTCCTGCCTTCCGTAGGAGTTAAGGGCAAGTGCGGGGAGCGGAGCCTGGCCCCCAGCCGGCTTGCTGACTCCACAGCAGGAACATCCCCATTGCCTGCGACAGTCAGAGCCTGCAGCCGGCCGAGCCTTCTGTTGCTAATGGTGATGAGCTTTGCAGAAAGAGACCGCACCCGCTTCAAAATCTGAATTTAGAGACTCCTGCCATTGCAGTTCCTTCCTAGGATAAACCCCGCTGCATGCTAGCGGGGCCGCTGTTTACGGTAGCGTTGTCCCCCAGCTGGCCTGGGGACGGAATCGAAGCTGAGTGCTCAGTATGCCAAGTGAGGTGCTGAGGGACAGGGTGTTGTAGAAGTGATCTTTGTAGCAATATGGGATGTTCAAGAGGGAAAACTCCTGTAGTCATCAGTCAAGTGGGATCCCTTTCAGTCTGCAAGCTTGAGCACATTTGAACTCTGGGGCTGTTGGCTCGCTCCTGGGGGAGACCTAATCTATAACGTGACTATATAATGACACACCTGGCCAAAGGGGCTTCTGGCAAATTAGATTAGATTGTCGGTGTCAATTTACAGGGCTCCGGGTCTATGGTTTTATTCCCTTTCCAGACACTGGGAACTAGGGAATAAGTGAACAGAACGCTTGTGCATTTTAACCTGCAGATTGTCCTAATGCTCTGCTCTCCATCTCCTCTCAGAGCCTCACATATTGCTGTTCCGACGGCCACTGCCAAAGAAGCCAGAAAAATGAACCTGTTACATTTGACCTGTGTATAGAACCTCCCTCTTTGTCTTCTCTTAGATACATGCACCTTTGGAGGTTTTGTCTCCTGTTTTAAAATGTCTGACAAATGTCTCAATACATTAAAACTCCTGGCGATTAACTTCAAGCAAATCCAATCATCATGACAATAGTGGCTGGTAGAAAATGACTTAACTCAAAACTAGAGTCTGGCCTTTACATAAGAAATATCCTGTTGTATAGAACCCAATGATTCTTACCTACTGAGTGTGTCAATGCTCTCCTGAGTTCTACTTGAGCAGAGAGATTTTAACTGCAAAATCTAAACTTCACCAGTTGAAGCATAAATATTTTAACATTGTTTGGCACGTGATAGTTGCTGCTTGTACCTTTTACTCCAGGGGGTATGTTGGACTTTATTCCAGGTGGACACTGTATCCACTTCCTTGGCATCTGCTTTAACACTGTTTGATATGTATTTTTGAATCTGTATTTTTGAATAATTTTTAAAGTTCTAGAAAGTCTGTTCAAAATCTGTGGTTGAAGTCCTTCAATAAAGAGGAAGTTTTTTTAAAAAAACATGGGTTTCCCCTCATTCATCTGAAACAATCCTCTCTGCCACCTTTTTATTGTCTAAACACTGGATATCTTCCCCCACCCCCACCAGGTGGTGCTAACACATGTCTTTGTTTTTGTTTCATTAGTTTCAAGTGTTAATCCTCCACAGATGTGTAGAGAGAAATAACTTTGCAGGATTCTAGTAATGTGCCTTAATCTCATTTGCTCTCAGAAAATCTTTCCTAAAAGAGATGAGACTATTTAACTCTTTAAAAGGCTTATTACCTCACTGCTAAGTACCCAATGTTTCTCTAAAACCCACCCCCGCCCTTTGTCTGCAAAATTCATGTTAGGGCTTCAAGGCTAACCTTCTGTCCATCAAGGCAATAATCATAGTAGAGAGTTTAAGTATGGTTAGGTCTTTAGCATTCAAGATTTAGAACAGGGGTTCTCAGACTGGAGGTCGGGACCCCTTAGGGGGTCACAAGCTGTCAGCCTCCACCCCAAAGCCTGCTTTGCCGCCAGCATTTATAAGGGTGTTAAATATATAAACAAGTGTTCTTAATTTATAAGAGGGGTTGCACTCAGAGGCTTGCTATGTGAAAGGGGTCACCAGTACAAAAGTTTGAAAACCACTGGTTTAGAAGACATCCTACTGTCTAACTAGATGCTAAAGTTGGTTTTCCTAGTGGGGAGATGACCTATGTCCTTTTTGGAGTCTGTCTCAGCTATTGATGTATAGCTCCTCTGCTTAGCTCATAGAGAAACCGGTCAAGCACTTGACTGGGGATAGCTGCAGGCCTCTGATCCCTGAATCCTTGTTAGCCCCCTTACTGGCAGCTTTTTTTTAGTGTGGCATGACTGAGCAGTGAAGCAAGGAGCTAGTTAGTGTAAAGTGGTATGGGCAGGAACCATGCCCCTAGCTCTAATTGCCAACAGCTAATTGTCCCTGAAACAGGCTGCCAGAGCCAGCTGCAGTCTGGTGTCCATAGGCAGGGCCCCACGCTGTAGGGAGGGAAGGGTAGCAAGCCTAACTTCCGCAGCATGCCACAATCCCAGTACCATGAAACTCGCTGGGAAGGGTGCATGCCTAGGCAGGACTCCTTGGTTCTCCCCTAGCTAGGCAGCAAGCCCGGATCCCAGCACCAGGAGGTCCCAGGGAAGGGTGCCTAGGTAGGGCCTCGTGGGGAGGGGGGGCAGCGAGCCAATCCCTGCAGTGTGCCAGGATCCCACCAGGGGGCGCCCAGGGAAGGGTCCCAAGGGCACGCCGGTCCGTGCCCCGCCATCGCTCGGACTGTGGCCACGCCCTGTGCATCAGCGCCCCGCCCACGGGGAAGATGCAGGCCAATCAGCTGCTAGGAAGTGCCATTGCTGGGAGGAGCCCTCCGCAGGCTGCAATGGTTCCGCCCTTGCCCTGAGAACAGCAGGAGTCTTCCGGCTCTGACGTACGTCTCTTTCGCTCGGGTCAAGACTGGCCAATCAGCGCATTTACAGTCTTCCTGTCTACTGACTGGCATCCCGACTATCCAATGAAAGGAGAGAGGGCTGAGGCGGCCGGGAGAGCTCGGCGGAGGCGGAGCTTCACTCTCTGTGGGCTGGGGAGGCGGGGCCGGGCTGGAGGCGCTGGGCTGCTAGCGGGCGGGATGGAAGGTCGGGGGCGTCGGACTCCTGGGTTCTCTCCCCGGCTCTGGGAGGGGGGAGCCTGGGGGGGTCAGAGCAGGGGGAGCTGGGAGCCCGGACTCCTGGGTTCTCTCCCGGACTCAGGGAGTGGGGAGCCTGGTGGGTCAGAGCAGGGGGAGCTGGGAGCCCGGACTCCTGGGTTCTCTCCCCGGCTCAGGGAGTGGGGAGCCTGGTGGGTCAGAGCAGGGGGAGCTGGGAGCCCGGACTCCTGGGTTCTCTCCCCGGCTCAGGGAGGGGAGTGGGAGCCTGGGGGGTCAGAGCAGGGGGGGGGGCTGGGAGCCCGGACTTCTGGGTTTTCTCCCCGGCCCTGGGTGGGGAGTGGGGGGCTGGTGGGTCAGAGCAGGGGGGGGCTGGGAGCCCGGACTTCTGGGTTTTCTCCCCGGCCCTGGGCGGGGAGTGGGGGCTGGTGGGTCAGAGCAGGGTGGGGCTGGGAGCCCGGACTCCTGGGTTCTCTCCCTGGCTTTTGGAGGATAGTGGGGTTTAGTGGTTAGGGGCTGAGAGCCAGGACTCCTGAGTTCTTTTCCCAGCTCTGCCCCCACTCATGGTCTGACCCTGTTTCCGGCTCTCATACCCAGTCTCTCTCCTTTGGGTCATTTCTCTGCTCTCTCAGGCATTCACATTCATGCCGCCTTAGCATCCTTGTGAGCGCTCTGATGTTTGGTTGCAGGTGCCGCTGTCCTGGAGATGCCTGGGTGTCATCTCTAGAGCTGGGGGGACCTGACTGGAGGTGTCCATGCAGTGGGCCCTCAGGATCTGCAGGAGCATTGGGCGGGTGGGACGGGAGAGCTGGCCTTTCCAAGCCATGGCTGCACAGAGCAGCACCCTCCCTGCGCAGAACGGCCATGCTGCCGTGACAGCTGGGATCATCATCATTGGAGATGAGATCCTGAAGGTACAGTACTGCCGTCCTCTGCGCCACGCCTGTGTCACACCGTTTGGGGGCAGGCTCCGTATAGGCAGAGACTGGGACAACGATTTCTGAGGCTGGCCGTGACCTTTGTCTTCCCCCACGCTTGGCCAGATTGCATCACCCATGCTCACCTTGGTAGCGCCTCACGCTGTGGGCCAACCCGGGGCTGCTTGGCAGGATGGAGGGGCCCCCATTTGGCCCTAAGCTAGTGGAACTCACCCAAGAGTCCCTGTGAGTTTTATTCAGGGGCCTAGCTAGAACATCCCCATTGTGGGGAGGTCGAAGTGCACGGCCTGGACAATGTTCAAAGACAGCACCTTCCCCCTGAGGGTCTGAAAAGTCCCAGGCATTAACCACTAGTCCCCACTCCCTCCCAGAGTCAGGGACAAAACCCAGGAGTCCAGGCTCCCAGTCCCCCCGGCTCTCACCACTAGCTTCCACTCCCTCCCAGAGGCAGGGATGGAACCCAGGAGTCCTGACTCCCAACCCCACTCCCAGAGGCATCTCCTAGTTCTGCAGCATGTGGCCAGTTGTGATGCACCGCCCCTTTGCTGGCTGGGGGGATCTCACAAAAGTTTTGCCTACAGGGATTCACCCAAGACACAAACTCCTTCTTCATGTGCCAGAAGCTGCGGTCGCTGGGGGTGAAAGTTGCCAGAATCTCTGTGGTACCCGATGACGTCGATACCATCGCCACAGAGATCTCGTCCTTTGCGGCCAAGTTCACCTATGTGCTGACATCAGGGGGCATAGGCCCCACCCACGATGATGTGACCTTTGAGGCGGTGGCCAAAGCCTTCGGGGAGCAGGTTTGCCCCCACCCAGAGCTGGTCACCCTGGTGCACAGGTTCTTTGGCAAGACGGACGTGTGTTGCCCCGAGATGAAGCTGGCACAGGTCCCTGAGTCCTCGCTGCTCAATTACGGCATGAACAAGAGGACGGGCGATGCCTTGAAATACCCCCTTGTCAGCGTGCGCAACGTCTACGTCTTCCCAGGCATCCCGGCACTGATGGAGCGGGCGCTGGAGGGGTTCGGCCACCTCTTCCGCAACGAGCAGACCTGCTTCCACTCCCGGGAGATCTACGTCAGCGCCGACGAGACGCTTCTGGCACCCGTGCTCAACCAGGCCAACGCCCGCTTCGGGCGCCATGCACACCTGGGCTCCTACCCTGACTGGGTCAACAACTACTACCGCGTGAGGCTGACCCTGGACTCAGAGTCCGAGCAGCACCTGGAGGAAGCCTACAGCTTCCTGATGCAGAACCTGCCCCCTGCGCGGATCGTGCCCCTGGTGACAGAGCCTGTGGCACGGGCAGCCACGGACGTGTATGCCCTGGCTGAGTCTGGTATGGCCTGTGAGCTCTTTGGACAGGGACTGTCTCTCTCTGTGTCCGTGCAGCGCCTGGCACGATGGGCGGGGCCTGTAGGCACAGCCGTAATGTGCTGCTAAGGATGGTGGAGAAGGTCTCTGGAGCCTCCGTGTCTTTGGGGATCAGGCAGGCCTCGTCAATGCCAGCCTAACGAGACCAGCCGTGCCCTCCCGGCGTAGCAGCACTGGGAGAACTCTGCTTTGGGTGGCATCGATTGTGCCAGTTCCCTGCCCCGGCACGGTTCTGCCAGTATAAATGCATCTGCGAGGGCTCGTGCCAGCAGAGCTGCGTTGGTGAAATGTCCCCAGAGTCGACAGCTGGGCAGGGTCACCTGTCAGCGCCGTGTGGGCCTTGGGGTCGGCCTCTTCCTCCCGGCATGGCTGTGTTGCACGGGCACATGGGCATGGATCTCAAGGATGGTTTTGCTGTTCAGACCCCCCACCCCCAAAGCCAGGCTTCCAGGGGCCCTGTGGAGAGAGGGTCCCTTTTCACATAGTGCTGGAGGACAGGTGGTGGGTCTTAAAGGTGATGGGGAGCAGGGGAGTACTCGCAGCTCCCTGGCCAGGAGTGTAACCAGCAACCTCCGAGATGGGGCAGCCCCAGGCTTTGAGAGGCTGGGACCTACCTTGCTGGCTGCTGAGCTGACTCCGTGCAGCAGATGGAGCCGGGGCGGGGGAAGGGGGGCAGGAGTCTCCGAGCCCAATCCCCCATCGAGATCCCACCGCATGCGCCCTCACTGACTCCTCTCCTCTGTGGCAGGTTCCGCCCTGGGCCAGAAGGTGGCAGCAGCGCTCCGGACCATCGAAGAGGCCTTGGATCGGTTCAGCCTGGCCCAGATCTGCGTGGGTTTCAACGGGGGCAAGGACTGCACGGCCCTGCTGCACCTGTTCCACGCTGCCGTGCAGAGGTACCCGCTGCTTCCGCTACCCCGCTCGCAGAGCAGGGTCTGGCCTGCAGCAGAGTCACCCACAGCGGGCTGGGCATAGCACTCAAAGGAGGAAGTGAGGGCTAGGGGTTAGAGCAGTGGGGTGGGAGTCAGGACTCCTGGGTTCTATTCCCCGCTCTGGGACGGGAAGGGAAGGGCAGCTATTGGGGAGAGTCATAGAAATGTGGGGCAGGAAGGGACCCCGCAAAGTCATCAAGTCCAGCCCCCTGCGCTGAGGCAGGGCCAAGTCAAGCTAGTCCATCCCTGATGGAGGTTTGTCCAACTTTCTGAAACTTCTGCCATGGTAGAGAGTCCACTGCCTCCCTCTCCAGAGTGTCACTTGTCTTTGAGTCAGAAAGAGTTTCCTGAATCTGCCCCGCTGCAGATTCACCCGTCGCTGCTTGTCCTGCCTCCAGTGGGGTGCAGCACAATTGATTCCCATCTGTAGAGCCGCCTCTGCGGATTTGCAGGCTGTTCTCAGGCCCCCTCAGTTGTCTTTCTCAAGATGGAACGTGCCCTGTTTTTGAGCCTTTCCTCCCAGGTCAGGTTTTCTAAACCTGTGATCAGTTTTGTGGCTCTCCTGTGGACCCTCCAGTTTGTGCCCATCTTCCTTAAAGGCCGTACCCAGAACTGGACACAGGCCAGCTGGGGCCTCAGCCCTGCCGAGCAGAGCGTGACACTTTGTGACGCAGCAGGGAGGGGGGAGTGTTGTCCTGGGAATGTGGCAGGGGAGTTTCACTGAGGATGGGAGACCTGAGAGCCTGTAACCTGAGCCGGGAGGGGGAGGTAACACCTCTGCCCTGGAACCTGGGCAAAGGCTGCAGGAGGGAGCCTGCTGGGGGGGTTTTGGTTTCAGTTTGGTGCTGGGTGGTGGAACGCAGGGAACCCCAGGGCTGGGGTCTAAGCTCCCTGCCTCCCAGAAGGACTTGGCTGAGGGGTCCTGGTTGTACCCACAAGCTCTGTTTTAGACTGTGTTCCTATTGTCCAATAAACCTTCCCGTTTTACTGGCTGGCTGAGAGTCACAGTGAATCCCAGGAAGAGGGATGCAGGCCCCGGACTCCCCCACGCTCCATGACACACTTACCTCCTGTGTCTTACACACAACACCCCCAGGAACATGCCCTAGAAAGATAGTGGATTTTTTAGCAGCTGCATCATTTGTTGACTCCTATTCAGGTTGTGGTCCACTGTAAGCCCCAGACCCTTTCCAGCCGTGCGACACCCCCCCGCCCTCCAATTAGTCCCCGTTTGTAGCTGTGCTTTTGGTTTTCCCTTCCCGCCTGTCATGTTTTGCACTCGTCTTTTTCTTAATTTCATCGTGTTGATTTCAGATTCATTCTCCAATTTTGTCAAGGTCATTTTGAACTCTAATCCCATCCTCCCAAGTGTTTGCAACCCCTCCCAGCTTTGTGCCATCCACGTATTTTGTAAGCGTGTGCTCCACTCCATTATCCCAGTCAGCAGTGACAATACGGAGTTGTGCCCGACCCCGCTAGGTACGTCCTCCTCCTCTGACAGTGAGCCACTGCTAACTACTGTCTGCAGACGGCCTTGGAGCCAGCTGTGCACCCACCTTAGAGTCATTTCATCTAGACCCTGGCTTGCTTGTGAGAAGGTCATGTGGGACTGTGTCAAAAGCCTCACTCAGCTCAAGATCTCTCACATGACCTGCTTCCCGCATCCACTGGGCCAGTAACCCTGTCCGAGGGGGAAATTGAGCTGGCTTGGCATGACTGTGACAAACCCATGCTGGCTGTTCCGTATCGCCCTGATCTCCTCTGGGTGCTCACGACTGGATCGTTTAATAGCATGTTCCAGGATCTGTCCAGCGATTGAAGTTGGTCTGACTGGGGTATAATTCCCCGGACTCCTGGCTTCTGGTCCCAGCTCTGTCACTGACTCGCTGCGTGGCCCTGCACAGGCCAGGACAGGCGGCTGGGGATGGTGTGTCGTGGTGACGGATGTCTCTCTCTCCAGGCGATTCCCACAGCGGGAGGAGAAGCTGCAGGTGCTCTATATTCGCATCGTGTCCCCCTTCCCCGAGATGGAGCAGTTCATTCAGGCCACCACCCAGAGGTAAGGGTGGGGCTGTATTTCCAGGTAGCTCCCCACTTCCCTGCAGTTGAACAGCCCAGGCAGGATGGGCTTCAGAGGCAACTCTGGCACTTACAGGCCGGTGAGCCTAACTTCAGTACCAGGCAAGTTGGCTGAAACAACAGCAGAGAGCAGAATGAGACCCAAAGCTGAACTCGACAGGTTGGGGAAGAGTCAACACGGCTTTTGTGAAGGGGAATCATGCCTCAGCAGTATTTGAATTCTTTGAGGGGTCAAAAAACATGTGGAGAAGGGGGATCCAGTCGATATAATGAATCTGGACTTTCAGAAAGTCTTTCCCAAGGTCCCTCGCCAAAGGCTCTTTAAGCAAAGCAGAGAGTCAGGGGATAGGAGCGAAGGTCTGATTGGTAACTGCTTAAAAGAGGGAACAAGGGGTAGGAATAAATGGTCAGTTTTCACAGTGGACAGAGGTAAATAGCAGGGTCCCCCAAGGCTCTGTACTCGGACCAGTGCCGGTCAACATATTCATAAATGATCTGGAAAAAAGGGGTAAACGGTGAGGTAACCAAGTTTGCAGATGATACTAAATTACTGGAGATTAAGTCAAACGAGTTACAAAGGGATGTCACACAACTGGGTGACATGGTAACAAAATGGCAGATGAAATTCCATGTTGATAAATGCAAAGTAATGCACGTTGGAAAACATCATCCCAACTATACATGTACAATGATGGGCTCTAAATCAGCTGTTACCACTCGAGAGAGAGATCTTGGAGTCATTGTCCTCTGAGGAATCTACGCAGTGCACAGCGGCCGTCAAAAAGACGAAGAGAATGTTGGGAATCCCCCATGCTCTGGGTGTCCCTAAACCTCTGACTGCCAGAAGCTGGGACGGGATGACGGGATGGATCACTGGATACTTGCCCAGTTCTGTTCATTCCCTGTGAAGCATCAGGAACCGGCCACTGTCAAAAGACAGAACACTGGGCTAGAGGGCCCATTGCTCAGACCCAGTATGGCCTTTCATACGTTCTCATGAACCAACCAGTTCATTGCGGTGGGGGCCTTGACATTCCCACAGGGCTTTCCCACCCTTGAATGTTGTTTCCCCTGCTGCTCTTTCTGTGTGCTAGGTACAATCTCCACCTCTGCACAGTGCAGGGCCACATCCAGCAGGCACTAGCAGACCTGAAGGCCCAGCACCCCCAGCTGCAGGCCGTGCTGATGGGGACGAGGAGGACCGATCCCTATTCCCGCACTCTGACGCCCATGTGTATGACCGACCCCGGCTGGCCTGAGTACATGCGGGTGAACCCCCTGCTGGTGCGTCATGGCGCTCGGGCTGCTACTCGTCAGGGAGAGAAGTGCGGTTTGAGCACAGGGCAGGGAGCCAGGACTCCTGGGTTCTATCCGAGCTCTGGGAGGGCAGATGGCTCTAGTGGGTTAGAGCAGGGGGGCTGGGAATCAGGTGTAAGGGATGAGACCTTGGTCCGCTTCTCCTGCCTGGCACTTCCTCCTACCCACCTCTCCCCTCCCCACAGCATCCATCCTGCCTCCCCTGGGCAGCAACCGCCTCTACTCCCGCTCAGACTCTGACGCCTGTGGGTTGTCTCAGGCCCTTCCCAGCAGTGATCCAGTCCCAAGCTAGTTCTCCGGACGAGCCCCAAGAAAACTGGGCTAGGGGTTAAAGCTGCTGTGCGCCTGGGTCCGCACCCCACGGCTCTCCGCCCTCCTGTGCGCCTGGGTCCGCACCCCACGGCTCTCCGCCCTCCTGTGCGCCCGGGTCCACACCCCACGGGTCCCTGATCCGCTTTGCAGTGCCCTGTTGTTTCGCCCTTCCCTCCACCCCCCAGCTGGCCATGCTGAGGGGATGGTCGGTGTGTCCGAGAGGGAAGGCATTGTGGGGAGAGTGACAGTCCTGATGCCTTTGGGGAAGGGATGCCAGTGGCATGGAGCAGGGACTGGCTGAGCCCCACACAGCCCTCTCCCCACCCCGTGCCCACTGGGCTCACAGCCAGCCGGCCTCAAACGGGGGAGGGAGCCAGGAGTCAAGTGCCGATGGCTCTGCACGGCTGCTGTAGTGACTTCTCTGTTCTGCCTGCAGGACTGGACGTACCGGGACATCTGGCACTTCCTGCGCACGCTCTTCGTCCCCTACTGCATTCTGTATGACAAGGGGTAAGAGCCTGGCTTGGGGGGCGCTGTGCCTCCCCTCCCCCAACCCCGCCACTGCTCCCGCGCCTTCGTCCAGCAGGACCAGCTGGGCTGGGCTCCATGGCGCTGGGGGTGGGCAGCTGGGGGTCAGTGCCAATTGGGTGCTGCCCAGGCTCTGGAGGGGCAGAGTGAGGGCTGAGCAGTGTGGGAAGGGAGCTGAGGGGGTGGCAGGATGGGGCGGCGTGATGCACGGGGCCAGACGCATGGCCAGACTCGCCCCATACAGGATGGTGCAGGAGCTTTCTCGCACAGAAGGAGGCACTGGGCAGCGCCTGGCATCTAGGACCCATTGTGCCCCCACCCTGCTCACAGCCGCCCTCCCCCTGTTGCAGCTACACCTCCCTGGGGAGCATGAGCAACACACAGAAGAACCCGGCACTGCGCTACACCAACGCCCTGGGCCAGGAGAGCTACCGGCCGGCCTACCTGCTAGAGAACGAGGAGGAGGAGCGCACCTCACGCCAGTGAGGTCCTGCCAGGCGGGCCCCGGCCACAAGAACCCCCCACTCGGTGGTGAGCTGGACTGAGCGCGGCTGCTCCCCCGGGCACTGTCGTCGGGACACCCACCCCCGGCTCTACCAACTCCTCCGCCACGGGCGCTGCCTCCCCATGCCATGGATGCACCCCATGCCAGCCGTGTGCCCCCCGCCGGCTGGGCACTGCTGACTGGGGCATGCGGAGGGAGGGCCTGGGGGCCCTATGAATAAACCCACTGACCTCAGCCTCCTGCCTCTCCTGCATCTCCTGCCAGCGCCGGCTCCCTGTGGGTTCAGAGCATCACCCCCAAGGTGTGGGTCAGTGGGTACATGGCAGTCTGGCCTGAGGAGGGCAGAGGATTCTGGGAGATTGGATTTGCAGGGAATCTGACCCCTCCCTGGAACCATTGGCAGGGAGCGCCCCCGCCAAGGCCGACCACAGCTAGAGCCCCGCCAGTCCTGCTTGGTCACTGGCAACGTCTGCCCCTGGCACCATGTTTCCCCATCCGCACTCTCCCTGGGGCAGCGCCGGGCATGGGACTCCAGGCCTGGCATCTCACTGGTGCCACCTGGGCACCAGGGGCTGGGGCCCCATGCCCTGTCCAAGGGGATGTCTCCTAGGGAGGCTGCCCCCCTTTTCCATCAGGTTCAGTCCGGTTGGAGGCCAGGCCCCCTGGGGGTGGGAGCGAGCCCAGGCCTGGCGCAGGCAGCAGCCCCTCCCCCACCTTGCCCGGGGCCGTATTCATGCAGCCCTTTCAGCTGCAAAGAATCCAGCAGCTTCCAGCCTTTGCACAAGGGGCTGGGCTGGGTCACGCGGCTCTCCCCTGCCCGCGGCAGGGCCCAGAGGCAGCTCATCCCCGCACGATGCATCTCCTGGGCAGACGCTTGGCCTGGCAGCCCCGGTCCCTGGCCCGCTACCCCCTGGCGCAGCTGGCCCCTTACCCCCTGCGACGGGCGATTCAAGGCATGGTACGGCCAGGGCCCGTCCCCAAGGGCCCCGTGGGGCTGAATCTCAGCTACTGGCTGCTGGACGTCCTGCGGGAGTGCGCCTACGTCCTGCTATGCTGCTGGTGCATCAAGGAACTGCTGGACTAGCCCCCCGCCCCCTCGTGTGCCGTGCTGCCGTGTGCGTTTCTTCCCAGCCCCCCCGCCCCTCCACAGGGCTAGACCCACTGGCTGCACTCTGTGGTCGCCTGACCCCATGCTGCTGGGGGGCCTGGAGCCGACAGAGCTCCCACCAGAGGGACGCTTTGGGACGCCCTGAGCCTGTAGAAGGTGGGTACGAAGGTCCCCCAGCCTTGACACTGCCTCCTGCCTAGCCAGCCCAGCGCTGGTCAGAGAGTGGGGCCGGGATCCGAGCCCCTTCCCAGGGACCCAGATCCAGCGGGGTGTGTCTACCCCCAACAGGCAAATCCACAAGTGGCTCCCCCAGTGCCCCTGTCTGCGGCTAGCAACAGCCAACAGGTGAATGGGTCGGGCTGGCATGGCCACCCCAGAGCCACGCAGTTCAGAGCCATCAGAGTGGGGCTCCAAGGACACCTTCCGTCCTTCCCAAATGCCAGCGTGCCCCAGCCTGGCTCCCCAGCCTGGCACCCTCTGCTCAGCAGGGTCTCCAGGGCAGTGGGAGGTGCTGTCACACCTGCGGGGGACGGGCAGCTCCTTCCCCCCACATCTGTGGGCTCCAGGCTGCGTCCGAGCCGCGGCTACTGGCTGTGTTTTCTCTCCTCTAGCTGGAATCCCGGCTCTCCAGCCCTGACAGGACGGGAAGGGGACTCAACAGTGGGTGCCTGGCCCCCTGCTCAGCGCTTCCCAATAAACCTGGGCAATGCATGACTTCCCCGAGTGCTCCATCCGACTGCTTCAGCTGCCCTGACGCCAGGCCCAATGAACCTTCCAAACATCTACCCCGGCCAGGCCTGGGAGCTGGTCGGGGCTGTGTGGGGCGGGGGGCAGGGCCCACGGCAGCCAAGTCTCTGGGCCGAGTTTCCTGCAAAGCTCCTGCTGTTTATCCAACTTTTCCTTCCTGTGCTTGGGACATTATCAGCATGGGCCCAGCCCCCTCCCCCAGCCAGCCCCCACTTGGGCGGGCAGGGGTCCCTTGCCCAGCACACTGGGATGCTGCTCAAAGTGAAGCTGGCATGTGCAAGGAGACAAGGAATGGCCCCATGGGGCTGTGCCCTGGGACGGGGGACTCTGCACAGCTCACGGGGGGCCAAATGCCCTGGGCCAGGATCTGGCTCAACCCCCAGCGGGAGCGTCTGTCCCCCCTCAGCCATGGAGCCCCGGCGCTGGGCAGGGAATAGGCCCCTGGGGCTAAGCACCAGGCAGCGCTGCCTAGTGGTTTGGGCAGGAGGTGCCGAAGGAGCCCAGCTCTGGTGCAAGGGTCCCTGGGAGCAGATGATCTGCAGCCAGGATGCCGGGGTTCTTGTGCCAGGCCAGGGCACCACAGCTGAGCACAATGGCATGAGAGGCATCGGAGCCCACCACTGCCTCCCACAGCACAGGGTTCCCCTGGGAGGGATCAGGCACCGCTGTGCTGTACCACCTTTGTCTCAGGGTGCCAGGAGTCCTGGCTCCCAGCCCCCCTGCTCTCACCACTAGCCCCTGCTACCAGCCCTCCCCTCCCCTCCGTTTATCTGGCTGTGACTCAGTTCCTTGTTTAGAGAGTTGCTTTCTCGGCCTGTCTCCACTCCAGGCCGTTTCCTGTCTCCTGCCCCCCAGAGCCAGGGGGAAGCTGCAGAGGCGGGAATGCACCCAGCGGGCCAGACTGGCTGGAGCTCCAGCAAAGGTCACAGACCGACCGGCCGCTGACCGGCAGCTTGGCGTACCCCAGGCCCTGCAGGACCTCCCTGGCCCAGGGCATCCCAGCCATGGCCTCCCCCTGCCAGCCTGGGCATGGCCGTGCAGGCGACTGGGGGAGCCCAGAGGGAAGGCTGGGGGTGGGGCATGTGTGTCCCCAGAGCCCCTCGCTGCGCCATGCTGCCCGCCCGGGAGAAGGGCTGCCCCCTGGCGCTGTCCCGGCCCCGGCAGGGACCCACTGTGTGGAGGCTCCGCGGGGCCTGGGCCCGGAGCAGAGCTGAGTGGCTGGCGCCAGGACAGCGGCCTTATCTCAGTGGGAAGTTGGGAGCAGGAAGCCCGGCTGAGAGTGGGATAAGGGCCCGTTTACATTAACCGCCTTTCCATGGAATCTGCTCCCACCCTCTTAAAGGGACAACCCCCCAGCTCCAGCCTCGGGGAGCCCCCTCCCCACAGCCTGAGCCAGCCGAACTCAGGGTCTTCTCAGTCAGGGCCCTGGGTGCAGGGCTGGTGGGGCGGGGGCTGGCTAGGTAGGGGGGAGCAGAGAGGGGGCCAGCTGGGGGGATAGCAGTGTGGGGGCTGGCAGAGCAGGTCGACGGGCATGGGGCTGGCGGAGGCGGGCTGGGGGTGGCAGTGGGGCTGGCAGAGCAGGCCGACGGGCATGGGGCTGGCGGCGGCGGGGTGGGGGTGGCAGGGGGGCTGGCAGAGCGGGCCGACGGGCATGGGGCTGGCGGAGGCGGGGTGGGGGTGAGAGGGGGCCTGGCAGAGCGGGCCGATGGGCGTGGGGCTGGCGGAGGCGGGGTGGGGGTAGCAGGGGAGCTGGCGGAGGCGGGGTGGGGGTAGCAGGGGGGCTGGCAGAGCGGGCCGATATGCGTGGGGCTGGCGGAGGCGGGGTGGGGATAGCAGGGGAGCTGGCGGAGGCGGGATGGGGTAGCAGGGGGGCTGGCAGAGCGGGACGACGGGCGTGGGGCTGGCGGAGGCGGGGTGGGGGTAGCAGGGGGGCTGGCAGAGCGGGCCGACGGGCGTGGGGCTGGCGGAGGCGGGGTGGAGGTAGCAGGGGGGCTGGCAGAGCGGGCCGACGGTCGTGGGGCTGGCAGAGGCGGGGTGGGGGTAGCAGGGGGGCTGGCAGAGTGGGTCGACGGGCGTGGGGCTGGCGGAGGCGGGGTGGGGGTAGCAGTGGGGCTGGCAGAGCGGGCCGACGGGCGTGGGGCTGGCAGTGGGGCTGGCAGAGCGGGCTGACGGGCGTGGGGCTGGCGGAGGCGGGGTGGGGGTAACAGTGGGGCTGGCAGAGCGGGCCGACGGGCATGGGGCTGGCTTCTCAGGCCAGTAGCCTCGGTGCATTGGTGTGACTGCCCAGGGTGCCCAGACGGGGTGGGGTTGGAGGCCTGGAGCCCGTCTCACCCCAGTGCTCTGCCAGGGCCCCGTTCCCCCCAACCATGAGGGATCCAAGAACCAGAACTGGAAGGGGTGTGACAGCAAAACCGGCCAACCCAGAAAAGACACCAAGATGGCCCCACGCTTCAGAGCCCCGCCGTGCTCCACAGAGCCCCCACCAGCACTGCAGAGTCTGCCTGCCCCACAACACAGAGCCTCCCCCACTGGGCAGGGCAGACTCCGGCTCGAGGGGCAACCCAACCCCAAGGCAGCATGTGACCCCCATTGGAGTGTGACCCCCCCATCTTGCTGGCCCCTCTTGCCATTAACGCCGTGAATATAACCCAAGATGGGGGTCTCTGTGTGAACGGGAGCCCTGGGGTGAGCTGGCGCCTGTCCACATGCTGCCCAGGTCGTGGTGAGGGTCCTGGCATCTGCCCAGCTCCCGGCCCCTTGCTGCACTTTGCTGCCATCCGTCTGGCTGTCTCTGGGGGCAGCCCACACCCCCCAGCCCAGGACTCTGCCCCCCTGGGCTTCCCCTCACTCCACACTCCCCCCTGCCCAGGGCTCTGCCCAGGGCTCTGCCCCCCTCAGCCCGCCCCCAGCCTGGGGTTCCCTGTTGCACTGTTTTCACTGAGCTCAGCTTCCCTCCCTGCAGCCCAGCCAAGAAGTCTGAGCAGCCTCGAATCAATTAATTCCCCCAGCTGGGAGGGCCGTGGGAGGGGAGCCGCCGGCAGGAAAAAGCCCTGGCCGCAGAGTGCGCCAGGCAGAAGTGTCCCAGCCGCCCGGAGAGCAGGGCCCCACCACTGAGCACCAGGCACCGCGCCCCCCGGCTGCCCCACCGTGAGTGAGCCACCCCCGCTCTGCCAACGGGGGGCTGTGGCCTTGCCTGGCACCTGGCGTGTGCGTGTCACTGTGTGCACGCGTGTTTGTGAGCATGTGCTCTGCGTGTGTGTCAATGTGACCGCGTGCATGGCACAGGGGTTGCATGCGTGTTTGAGCATGTGCTGTGTGCAACGGCATGTTCACGTATGTCAGGGCACGTGTATGTGCTAGGCAGTACATGTGTTGGGGTGTGTGTGTGTGTGTGTGTGTGTGCGCACCAGGTGCCATGTGTGTCAGAACATGTGTGTGCCAGGTGATACATGTGTCAGGGCATGTGTGTGTCATGTGCAAGGCGGTACGTGCGTCAGGCCCCAGACGGCATATGTGTCAGGATGCATGTTTGTGTGCCGGGTGCCACTTGTGTCAGGACGCATCTGTGTGCCAGGTAGTATGTGTGTCAGGGCATGCTTGTGTGTGTGCCAGGCACGGTACGTGTGTCAGGATATGTGTGCGTGCCAGGCACTACGTGTGTCAGGCAGGATGTAGTGTGTGTGTGTGCCAGGCACTACGTGTGTCAGGATATGTGTGCGTGCCAGGCACTACGTGTGTCAGGCAGGATGTTGTGTGTGTGCCAGGCACTACGTGTGTCAGGACATGTGTGTGTGTGCCAGGCACTACGTGTGTCAGGCAGAAGGGGGGTGTGTGTGTGTGTGTTAGGCACTACGTGTGTCAGGACGTGTGTGTGTGTGCCAGGCACTATGTGTGTCAGGCAGAAGGGGGGTGTGTGCGTGTGTGTTAGGCACTACGTGTGTCAGGACATGTGTGTGTGTGCCAGGCACTACGTGTGTCAGGCAGAAGGGGTGTGTGTGTGTGTGTGTTAGGCACTACGTGTGTCAGGACGTGTGTGTGTGCGTGCCAGGCACTACGTGTGTCAGGACGTGTGTGTGTGTGCCAGGCACTACGTGTGTCAGGCAGAAGGGGTGTGTGTGCGTGTGTGCCGGGCACTACATGTGTCAGGACATGTGTGTGTGTGTTGGGCACTACGTGTGTCAGGCAGGATGTGTGTGTGTCTCTGTGTGTGTGTGTGCGTGTGTGCCAGGCACGACGTGTGTCAGGCAGAAGGGGTGTGTGTGTGTGCCGGGCACTACGTGTGTCAGGCAGGACGTGTGTCAGGCAGGACGTGTGTCAGGATGTGTGTGTGTGTATGTGTTGGACACTACGTGTGTCAGGCAGGACGTGTGTGTGTGTGTGTGTGTGTGTGTGCCGGGCACTACGTGTGTCAGGCAGGACGTGTGTGTGTGTGTGAGTGCCGGGCACTACGTGTGTCAGGCAGGACGTGTGTGTGTGTGTGTGTGTGTGTGTGCCGGGCACTACGTGTGTCAGGCAGGACGTGTGTCAGGATGTGTGTGTGTGTGTGTGTGTGCCGGGCACTACGTGTGTCAGGCAGGACGTGTGTGTGTGTGTGTGTGTGTAATGTGTGCGTGCGAGTGGCTGTGTCTCTCGGGGTTCTGGGTGGGAGGCAGCCGAGCCTAGGCCCTTGTCCCTCCTCCCTGCCCCGTCTCTGGCTCCTTTTCTCTCCTCCCCCCCTTCCCCGCCCCTTCCCCCCCACCGTGGCCATAAATGCTGCTCATCACAGGCTGGGTCCATCAGACCCCCCCCCCGGGGAGCCAGGAGGTATGTGGGGAAGGGGGGCAGGTCTGGGGGCTGGTGGGCGGGTACCTGCGTGACCCTGCCTGGCAGCCCTGGGGGGGGGTGTTCTGTGGGCAGGGGGGGGTTCGCTCTCTCCCTGGGGGGTCAGCACGGGGACCAGGCCCCAGTCCCAGCCGGGGCGCTCTGCCCCTCACCCTTGCACGCTCGCAGGGCCGAGCTACGCACCCCAGAGACCCCGGCGCAGCCCGAGTGCGGACGCAGCGTGGAGGCGCTGCCAGCGCGGGACGTGTCCCGTCAGGGGCGGGGTGAGCTGGCTGGGGGGGGCCGTCACACCGGGGGGCTGGCCCGTCCCTGGGGGTGCACCAGTCACTAGACGGGGGGGCTACCTGGCTTTGGAGCTGGCCAGCAACACTCGGCACGGCCTAAGGGAGCCGCTGCATTGACCTGTGCAGCAAGTGTGTGACTCTGTGTGTGTGTGTGTGTCTGTGAGTGTGTGTGTCAGTGAGCGGCGGCGTGGGTGTGACTGTGTGTGTGTGCTGCGCAGTGTGTCCGCACAGGTGTCAGTGAGTGTGTCAGTGAGTGTGTCAGTGACCGGCAGCGTGGGTGTGACTGTGTGTGTGTGTGTGTGCTGCGCAGTGTGTCCGCACAGGTGTCAGTGAGTGTGTCAGTGTGTGTGTCAGTGACCGGCAGCGTGGGTGTGACTGTGTGTGTGTGTGTGTGTGCTGCGCAGTGTGTCTGCACAGGTGTCAGTGAGTGTGTCAGTGTGTGTGTCAGTGACCGGCAGCGTGGGTGTGACTCTGTGTGTGTGCTGCGCAGTGTGTCCGCACAGGAGTCAGGGTGTGGGTCCGTGAGTGTGTCAGTGAGCGGCGGTGTGGGGGTGTGTGTGTGTGTGTTGTGCAGTGTGTCTGCACAGGAGTCAGGGTGTGGGTCCGTGAGTGTGTGTGTCCGTGAGTGTGTCAGTGAGTGGCGGCGTGGGTGTGACTCTGTGTGTGTGTGTGTGTGCTGCGCAGTGTGTCTGCACAGGAGTCAGGGTGTGTGTCCGGGAGTGTGTCAGTGAGCGGCGGCGTGGGTGTGACTGTGTGTGTGTGTGTTGTGCAGTGTGTCCGCACAGGAGTCAGGGTGTGGGTCCGTGAGTGTGTGTGTCAGTGAGTGTGTCAGTGAGCGGCGGCGTGGGTGTGACTCTGTGTGTGTGTGTGTGTGCAGTGTGTCTGCACAGGAGTCAGGGTGTGGGTCCGTGAGTGTGTGTGTCCGTGAGTGTGTCAGTGAGTGGCGGCGTGGGTGTGACTCTGTGTGTGTGTGTGTGTGCTGCGCAGTGTGTCTGCACAGGAGTCAGGGTGTGTGTCCGGGAGTGTGTCAGTGAGCGGCGGCGTGGGTGTGACTGTGTGTGTGTGTGTTGTGCAGTGTGTCCGCACAGGAGTCAGGGTGTGGGTCCGTGAGTGTGTGTGTCAGTGAGTGTGTCAGTGAGCGGCGGCGTGGGTGTGACTCTGTGTGTGTGTGTGTGTGCAGTGTGTCTGCACAGGAGTCAGGGTGTGGGTCCGTGAGTGTGTGTGTCAGTGAGTGTGTCAGTGAGTGGCGGCGTGGGTGTGGGTGTGTGTATGTGTTGTGCAGTGTGTCTGCACAGGAGTCAGGGTGTGGGTCCGTGAGCGGCAGCGTGGGCGTGTGCTGCATTGTGTGTTTGTGCAGGTGTCAGTGAGTGTGTGGGACCGTGTGTGTGACAGTGAGCAGCAGATGAGTGGCAGTGAGTGTGTCAGGAGCGAACACCGGCCTCTCCATCGAATTCTCGGTTTGACTGCCAGGGTCCCGGGGACGTGGCTGCCCGGTGGGTGCCGCTGAGGGGCGAGGGGCGCCCCGCCGCGTCCTCGGGGGTTTCACGCCTGCCCCGGCAGCGGCTGCCAGAGGTGGAGAATCCCTGCCCGGCTTTCAGAGCCGCCGGCCGCTGCCCAGCTCCCAGCACAGACCCTGCCCCTCCCTCCGGCCCCGGGGGTTTGGATTCAGACCCCCAGCCCAGCTGGCCTGGGGAGACCGGCTCAGCGCAGCCCCAGCCAGCCCGGCCTGGTGTCGTCCCCGGGCTGGGGCCCAGCCGCAATAAGGGACCCCGGTGTCCGGCGGGATCCCTGCTACGCCTGATGCCGGGGGCGGGAGGGGGGGAGTTGCAGGGCAGCACCTGCTTACCCCCGGCGCGGCTGGGTGCCCCGGGCCTGGACGGGCAGGGCCGTGGGGATCTCTGGAGCGGCCCGTGACCCCTCTCTCCCCCGCAGGTGGGGCCCGCGCCCCATGTTCCGCTCGCGGCGGGCCGGCCTGGTGCGGCGGCTCTGGAGGCACCGCTGTGCGGCCCCCGGCGCCGAGGATGGCCCCGGCGCCCTCAAGCCCGCCGCGCACGCCCTCTTCAAGAAGCTGAAGGACGAGGAGCTGGAGCTGCTGGTGCAGGCGGTGGAGAGCCGGGGAGCCGGGCAGTCGGGCTGCGTCTGGGTGGCCCGGGCGGAGCTGCGTGGCACCAAGCAGGCCCTACCCCCTCAGGTGCTGCTCTGCCGGCTCTACCGCTGGCCCGACCTCCGGCACCCCCACGAGCTCAAGAGCCTGAGCGGCTGCCAGAGCTTCGGGGGCTGCGGCGAGGGGGCCACGCTCTGCTGCAACCCCCACCACCTCAGCCGGCTCGCCAGGCCCGGTGAGTGGGGCGGGGCGCCGGGCGGGGGCCACACACGGCACAGCCCCCCCCCTCGGCCCCCCGGCCCCCCGGCCAAGCAGCGCCGCTCGGAGCTGGGGGGTCAGCATGGGAAGGGTGGCTGGCCCCCCCACACCACCCGATTGCCGAATCTGTCCCCAGACACCCCCTCTGTCTGTCTGTCTGTCTGCCTGTCCTCAGAAACCTCCTCTGTCTGTCTGCCTGTCCTCATACACCTCCTCCGTCTGTCTGTCTGTCCTCATAAACCTCCTCTGTCTGTCTGTCCTCATACTCCTCCTCCATCTGTCTGTCTGTCCCCAGACACCCCCTCTGTCTGTCTGTCTGTCTGCCTGTCCTCATAAACCTCCTCTGTCTGTCTGTCTGCCTGTCCTCATACACCTCCTCTGTCTGTCCTCATACACCTCCTCCGTCTGTCTGTCTGTCCCCAGACACCCCCTCTGTCTGTCTGTCTGTCTCCAGACACCCCCTCTGTCTGTCTGTCTGCCTGTCCTCATACTCCTCCTCCATCTGTCTGTCTGTCTATCCTCATAAACCTCCTCTGTCTGTCTGCCTGTCCTCATACACCTCCTCCGTCTGTCTGCCTGCCTGTCCTCATACACACCCTCTGTCTGTCCTCATACACCTCCTCCGTCTGTCTGTCTATCTATTTATCCCCAGACACCCCCTCTGCCTGTCTGTCCTCATACACCTCCTCTGTCTGTCTATCCTTGTACACCTCCTCTGTCTGTCTATCTACCTACCCCAACACCCCCCTCTATCTATCTACCTATCCCCAGACACCCCCTCTGTCTGTCTATCTATCTATCCCCATACACCCCCATCTATCTATCTATCCCCAGTGTCACGGAGTCCCCAGGCGGGTGATGCTCTGGAACTGCTCCCTATGAAGCCAGGCAGGACTCTGGGGAAGTCTCCTTTCTGTGAGCAGACTGTCCCCCAGGACACACAGCTCACACGGCTTCCACCTTCCTGGGTCTGACCTTGGAGCATTCAGCATCCTCTGCCCCTCAGCGAGTCCGCCCAGGCGGGGTCCTGGGGAAGCCAGAGGGTCCTGCCGCCCAACTCCACAGTCCGACGGGACTCTCAGCCAGCCAGTAACACAGAAGGTTTATTAGACGACAGGAACATGATCTAACACAGAGTTTGCAGGTGCAGAGAACAGGACCCCTCAGCTGGGTCCATTTTGGGGGGCAGTGAGCCAGACAACCACGTCTGCCCTTCACTCCATGTCCCAGCCAGCCCCCAACTGAAACTCCCTCCAGCCCCTCCTCCTCTGGGCTTTGTCCCTTTCCCAGGCCAGGAGGTCACCCGATTCCTTTGTTCTCCAACCCTTTAGCTCTCACCTTGCAGGGGGGAAGGGCCCAGGACATCAGCTGCCGGGAGACAGAGTGTCGGCCATTTATGTACCCTGGCCCTTTGCTCTGCAACAATTACACCCCCTTATCCCACCCCCTAGAGACTTAAGAAATGCATAGGGGAAACTGAGGCACCCCTACAGTATTCAGAGGAAACATTAAGAACAGACCCACTTCATCACACCCAGACACCCCCTCTGTCTGTCTATCTGTCTATCTCCAGAACTTGGTCCCCCTTGCCCTGCTAGTTTTGGGGCTGCATTGGGCTGGAAGGGGAGAGCTGGCATCGGAGTGGGATGGGGAGGGGGCTGCCCCAGAGGCAGCTGCTCACTGGTTTCCGCTCTTGTCTGGTTCCCTTTCAGAGACACCGCCACCTCCTTACTCCAAAATCTACCCCTTCAGCTGCCCATGGACAGAGGTGTCGGAGCGCCCCAACTCCAGCCACCCGGAGTCTGGCTGCAATGCCCACGGAGACTGGCGAGGTACAGTGAGGACCGGGGGGCAAGGGGTGCCCAGAGGGACTGGGGGGCACCCAGGGGATGTGACCCCCAGGCCCAGGCAGGGAGCTTCAGGGGGCTCCGGATGACCAGCCCTGGGCTGTGTGGGGACCAGCACTGCCAGGCTGCAGCCTTGGGTATCAGGGGGATCCTGCCGCCACCTTCCTCCCGCGTGAGGTTTTGGGGGCCCCACTGGAGAGGAAGGGCCCTATGGTGGAGCCATGGAGAAGCCCACCACTCAGGAGCCAGCAGCACTGGGTGTGGGTCAGGTAAACCCCCCATCCCCACTGTGAGTCGGGGGCGCGGAGCACCCACTGAGCCATCCTGGCCCTCAGAGCCTGGAGAGCTGCCGACATGGGGCCCCTGGGGCAGCCTGGTCCCTCCCCTGCCAGCTCAGCCCCTCACAGTAGGTCAGGGGCTACTTCGGTAGGTCAGAAGGAGTTGGGGGGTGGGAAGGGCAGGTGAGGTCTGGCCCAGCCACCGCCCCCCCGAGAGCCCCAGAGCAGATCTGACCTTGCTGCTGCCCCCCATTTCCCCTGGGGCTTCAGGGGAGGGGGTTGGGGGTGATAACCAGCCCCCCACCCCTGAGTCAGGCCCCCCCACCGAGTCCGGGAGGAAAAGCTGCTCAGAGCAGCCAGGGCCGGGGGGTTCCTGTCTGCGGGGGTGGCTCCGTCCCGTCCCCCAGCCCCGGCTGCGCCTGTTATTTTTGGCCCGTCCGCGTTCCCCGCCGCAGGAAGTGCTGCCCACAGGGACACTCACAATGTGCCTTGACGCACAAGCCGCGCTCCGGCCTGGCTGCCGGCCACCGGCTCCTTCCCCGGGCTCCGCCTTCCCTCCCTCAGCTCAAGGGCCTTGGGACCGGCGCCTGCTGCCGGGCCCGCCCCCCCCTTGCCGTGCCACGGCGGGCGGTCCCCTGGGACGGTGGCTGGGGTCGTCCCCGGCCTACGTGCCGGATCACAGCACCCCCCCCCCCCCGTGACTCATGCCCCCCGTGATTGTCTGGCTCCACGGTGGCGTTGGATGCCCTGCTCCAGCCCAGGGGGGCCGAGCGTGGGGCATTGGGGGGGTCGTGTCCTTCTGCTCGGGGCCAGCGGGGTCGGGCAGCCAGAACCCCAGGAGGGCCAGTGTGGCGGGGCTGAGCCCCCACGCAGGAGTCACCCCGCCAGCCACACTGAGACACAGAGCGAGGCAGCTCCTCTTCATCAGCAGAGATGGGGCCTGAAACTGCCCCTTGCAGAGCCCAGGGCCTGTTCCCCACCCGCCCACACCGCTGGCCGGGCCGCATTTCAGTCTGGGGCCTTCAGGCCGGCCTGCCCCCAGCCCCCTGCCGCTTGAAAGAGACGACCAAAACTGGTTCTATGTGGCTGTATCCAGAGCCCTGCAGCTCACCCACCCAGGCGAGGGGTCTCTGTATAACTAGCCCTCACGTGTGCCCCCCACAGCCAGCACGGGGGGAGGGGTCCCTGTATAAACACCCCCTGCATCCCACCCCAGAGGCAGCTGCATCTCAGCGCCGGGCGAGGGGTCTCTGTATAACCGATCCCCGCACCCCCCCCAGACGGGCTGCGTCCCAGCGCTGGGGAGGGTCCCTGGGTGGTCTGTTCATTCTCTGGGAGCTCAATGGGGGGATGCGGGGGCTGCTCTGTGCATGGGCTCAGAGGTCCCTTCTCACTCCTGCAGACTCCGGCCTGGAGAGGAGCACCACCAGGGACGGCTGCTGGTGCAAGCTGGCCTATTGGGAGCACCGGACGCGGGTGGGCCGTCTCTACGCCGTGCACGAGACCTCCGTCAACATCTTCTGCGAGCTGCCGCAGGGGAGCGGCTTCTCCCTGGGCCAGCTGCAGGCCGAGAGGCGCAGTGCGGCCGTGCGCCGGGCCCGGAGCAAGATCGGCCGCGGGCTGCTGCTGAGCCGGGAATGGGACGGGGTGTGGGCCTACAACCGCAGTGAGCACCCCATCTTCGTCAGCTCCGCCACGCTGGGGCCCCCCGGCGCCCGCGGCCCGCCCGTGCACAAGGTGCTGCCCGGCTATTCTCTGCAGGTGTTTGACTACAAGCGCGCGGGTGGCCAGGCCGGCTGGCGGAGGCCGGGCGATGGGCCCTGCGACCCCAACAGCATCCGCATCAGCTTCGCCAAGGGCTGGGGCCCCTGCTACTCCCGCCAGTTCATCACCGCCTGCCCCTGCTGGCTGGAGATCCTGCTCACCAAGCCCCGCTGACCGGGGGCACAGCCCAGCACAGACGCTCCCGCTGTGGCCACGGGCCCTGCCAGACGAGTAGAGTGGGGGAGCGTCCCTCGGGCCCCCACCTCTGAGGCCTGGCCCCGCTGCCTCTGTCCCCTCTACCTAGAAACCCCATCGCAGCCTCCCTCCGCCCCGACCCCATCATGAGCCTGCAGCTTGGGCCTATGGGCCTCTCCAGCCATCCCCAGCCTGGGTCCTATGGCCCTGGTCAGCCCCTGTCTGCCCTACTCCCTGCCCCCCAGCCTCCTCTCCCCCTTCCCCTTCTCCCCAGCCCCCCACCCCCGTCCCTCTGGCTATCCCTCCCCCTGCCTTGACCCTCCCCCACCCCATCTCCCCTTACCCCCAGCCCCACCGTCCCTCTGCCCTCCCCCCCAGCCCCTGCCCTGCCCTGTGGTGCTGGGCGCACTTGTCAGGGAGGCAGTTCTCACATTTATTTCAAATTATCTTATTTTTGTAAAGAAACGTAGATTAAAACCCTGTCAAGTGTGGCGGGAGCGGCTCCATGTGCCAGTCCGACCCCCTGCCCACTTGCCACCTGCCGGGCCAGCTGATCCATTCTGGGCACTGGCCCAGGTGGTGGCCAGGTGAGTCTCAGCCCCCTCTGGGAGCCTGCTGGGCTGGGCTGGGGTTTTCGAGGTTGAGAGGGGCTGAGCACGTCTGCAAAGGGGGGAGGAGGTGAAGCAGGAGGGAGGTAGCAGTGGGGCAGGACTCAGAACAGGGCGAATTCTTGGCGCTGGGGGCTCTGACCAGGCCCCTATCCCCAGGGCTCAGGAGGAGCCTTGGGCCCTGGGGTGGGGGTACAGAGGCCAGTCCGTGCATGGGGGAGGCACAGAGAGTGGTGGGGAGAGGCTGGGGGCAGCTCAGAAGGAGCCAGCAGGGCTGGGGGGGGGAGCAGGGTCCCGGTGGCCAGCAGCGCCCAAAGCTCCCGTGTTAGGAGGGCTCAGGGGCTGGGGGGCAGCCCCTCCGGGGGAAGTTCTCGCGACTAGCAGGGTGTCCTGCATGCAGCAGACAGCTCCGGGCCCAGCCTGGCAGGGCAGAGGGCAGTGCTGCAGGTCCCCCGCAATGCAGACCCGTCCATCTCCGCAGCCCGCCCTGCCAGTCACCGGTGCTGCGTGGAGCAGCTCTAAGGTCTTGCAGCCACAGCCACTCTGCCGGGAGCTGCCCGGCCCGGCGCTGTTATTTATAACTCCAATAAACGGTGCCACGGAATCGCTGCTGTCCCAGGTGTTGTCCCTGCGCCGGCCCCACTCCTGTGTCCAGCGCGTGGGGAGCTGCTGCGCGGCCCGGGGAGCTGGGGGGTCAGCGGAGCTCAGTAACCACCATGGCAGCTGGCGAGGGGGCCAGCCCCACAGTGCTGGGTGCTACAGGTATCGGCCCGTCCACAGCTGGGTCTGGGCGTGGGGCAGGGAGGGACCCCAGAGAATCATGGCTGGGGCTGGGGGCCTTCCTGCCATGGCTCTGATGTGCCCCTCCCCAACCCCAAACACCGGGCACCCCCACAGCACAGACCACAGCGGTACACTGGGCAGCCTAACCAGGTGTGCCACACGCGTGTCCACGCACCCCTCACAGGCTAGCGTGCATATGCACACGTGCGCACACACACACATACATGCACCCCTGCACACTCACACACACAGGTACACACACCCTCACACGCGCACACACACATACATGCACCCCTGCACACTCACACACACACCCCCTCACACACGCACACATACATGCACCCCTGCACACTCACACACGCACCCCCTCACACACGCACACACACACATACATGCACCCCTGCACACTCACACACACAGGTACACACCCTCACACATGCACGCACACACATACATGCACCCCTGCACACTCACACACGCACGCACACACACCCTCACACGCGCACACACACATACATGCACCCCTGCACACTCACACACGCACACCCCCTCACACGCGCACACACACACACATACATGCACCCCTGCACACTTACACCCTCACGCGCACACCCCCTCACACGCGCACACACACACATACATGCACCCCTGCACACACACCCTCACACGCGCACACACACATACATGCACCCCTGCACACTCACACACACAGGTACACACACCCTCACACACGCACACACATACATGCACCCCTGCACACACACCCTCACAGGTGCACACACCCTCACACGCGCACGCACACACATACATGCACCCCTGCACACACACACTCACACGCACACACACACACATACATGCACCCCTGCACACACACCCTCACAGGTGCACACACCCTCACACACGCACACACACACACATACATGCACCCCTGCACACACACACTCACACGCACACACACACACATACATGCACCCCTGCACACTCACACTCACACGCGCACACCCCCTCACACGCGCACACACACATACATGCACCCCTGCACACACACAGGTGCACACACCCTCACACGCGCACACACACACACATACATGCACCCCTGCACACTCACACTCACACACGCACACACCCTCACACGCACACACACACACATACATGCACCCCTGCACACTCACACACACATACATGCACCCCTGCACACTCACACACACAGGTGCACACACACACACATACATGCACCCTGCACACTCACACACACACACCCTCACACGCACACACACACATACATGCACCCCTGCACACACACCCTCACACGCACACACACACACATACATGCACCCCTGCACACACACACCCACACGCGCGCACACACACATACATGCACCCCTGCACACCCACACACACACCCACACGCACGCACGCACGTGCAGCCCATTCCGGCCCTCCCTTGCACTCCGGCTCCCCGTTCGGTGCCCAGCAGTGCCCTCTGCAGGCCAGAACAAGCCAAGGCCGCCCGCAGCTGTCGGCAATGACCGCCCGGTCCTTCCTGCCACGCTGCCCGGCTGGGCAGAGATGGGATCAGAGGCTCCCTGTCCTCAGGCTGGCCCCGCTGCCGTCAGGCGCCCTCATCTCTGCTGTGCTGCCCAGTGCCCCGGAGGGGCCTTGTCCTGGGGGGGCGGAAGGTGAGTGCCCGTCGATGCCCCCGCCTGTCCCGCTCGGGGCCCGTGGGAATGTCCTGGGCTCAGCGGGGACAGGGCACCTGCCAGCGACTTCCCAGCTCCTTTGTGTTGGGGGTGCTGGAGCTGAGCCAGGGTCTGCGATGGGGGTGCCAGCTGCCCATGGGCAGTTCAGGGGCTCTGGCTGAAGGGCTCTCCCTTGGCAGGAGAGACGGGGACGGGCCCAGCACCCGTGGGACATAGCCACAGCCCCCACACCCCAAAATAGACTGGTGCCTAAGAATAGCACAGTGCACCCCCAACGGCGGAGGGGGGGCTGGTATCTACCAGCCTGCGCTGGGGCGAGGGTGGGGCACCGGGGGGCTGTGTGGTTTGGTGTCTGGTTCCTAGAACACTAGGGGCTGCGGGCTCAGCAAGGCCTGGCGGGGCCAAGGGGGAGAGACTCTTTCCTATAAACACGCACCAATCCAGCCCACGGGGCTTGCAGAGAAGCCGCCCGACTTAGAGAAAACCGGGGGAGGGGAGAGAGAGCGAGGGAATGGGGAAGCGAGGGAGGAGGAGTGCGGCCTTGCCAGCTGCGAGCACTTCCCCCTACACCCACTGGAGCCAGGAGGTGGCGGGGGGGAGGTGCCCGCACAGCGCCCAGGCCTGACTCCAGCAGCCAGCAATGGGCTTGGCTGGCACCATCTGGAGCGGGGAGGCCAGGGTGAAAGGGGGCTGGACGCTGTCCCTGGCCTCTCGCTCTGCAGAGGAATCTCTCCGTCCAGTGCCAGGCTCCCATCCCCGTGGGCTCTGGCAGCTGAACTGGGCTGCCCGTTAGCCCTGGGTGCCGCCCTATGCGGAAGTGGGAGGCCGTGGCCAGGCCTGGGCGGGTGCAGGGAGCTGGGGGCTCCTGCCCCTCCTGCCGGTTCCTCCTTAGAACCATTTCCCCTGCGGCGTCTATAAATAGCTGGCGACGCCGGGGCCTGCGGTGGGTTTGATTTCGGCTCTTGGCGGCCTCAGGGGGTTTGTGACACGAAGTGCTGGGCGCCTTTCATCCCCCAAGCTGCCTCTGAAGTGGTTGGGGCGCAGGAAAGCTCGGAAGCTCCCCCCACCCGTCTGGGGCCCCCAGGAGCCGGGCAGGGACGTGGCTGTCTCTGTGCGGCAGGGTCTGCAACACTGCATCCCATATCCCAGGGTGCGGTGCCCCCCACCCGGCACACGGGGGCCAAGAATGGTGCCCAGCCCTCAGCAGGCCTGGGCCAGGCCTGCCTGGCATTGCCCAGCGCCTGGCACCTTAGGCCCGTGGTGGCCCTGATTCCAGGATCTTCCCAGGGACCGGGGCTGCCAGCCACATCCCGGCCCCCCAGCCCCCCCCCACCTCCCCGGGGTGCAGCTGCATGGCCCCTGAAAGTGAAAGTGGGAGGGGCCGTGGGAGGCTGGTTTCGGGCAGGTGGGCGGCTGGGCCGGCTGCAAGTCAGCACCAAAGAGGGGATTTTCTCTGGATTTCCCCCTCACTCGCCTCATCCGTCCCCACGCGTCCCCAGCTCTTCAGCAGCCCCCTCCCACCCTTGCCTGCTCAGGCCAAGGGAGAGACAGCAGCCAGGCTGGGCCAGGCAGGCCACTCCCTGGAGGTACCACAGCTCTGGCCAGGCCCCTGGGTGGCTCCTGCATGATCTCCCTCTGCCCCCGCCCCCACCCTGCATGCGGGTTATTGTAAGCAGCCTGCGAGGGCTTTGCTGAGCAAGGGGGAGAGGGATGGATGGACAGGTGGGTGGGTGGAGGAGCAGATGGACCAAAGGTGCTCTCTCTCTCTCTCTTTCTCTGGCCAATGCAGAGGACTTGCCCCAGTGGCAAGTGGGGTGGAAGGAATGGGTGGGGGGGCAGCCAGAGCCAGGCACCTCAGGGCCATCGCCCCAGAGGACAGGTTTGCAACCCTCCCCCACCCCACTGGGGACACATGGGGGCCCCAAGGGCTGAACCCCCTTGTTGGGTCAGCAGCCAGGTACGTGCAGGGTAATTGCCCCAGCAAGAGGGGTGATCCAGCCCTGGATCTGTGCCCACTGCAATGGCCTCTGGGCGCAGTGATCCAGCAGGAGGGGAGACCCGGAGCTGGATCCCTGCCCCCGTAATGGACTTGCCTCCTGCCAGTGAGCTAATGTCTGCGCAGGGCCCCTGTTTGGCTTGGTGGCAGGGCAGTGGGGGCCTGGCCCAGGGCCATGTCTGAATCAGGCCGCCAGGGAGCCCCTCCTTGGAGCAGCAGGCAGGGGTGGGGGTTGGAGGGCAGGGGCGGGCATGGGAGTGGGGGTGGGGGGTTAGCTGAGGTGAGCAAGGAGCCAGGAACATTTTGATTCTTTCCCTCCTGGGCGCCGGTTGTGGCCAAACAGGTTGTGTCTGTAACCCCACCCAAGTCACCTGCACAGGTGGGGGGGAGCTGCTGCTGCTCGGGGAGTCTGCCCCGCCCTGGCCTGCCCTGCCCTCCTGCCTGCTCCAAGTGTCTTGCTCTCCATGAGCCCCCATTGCCCCAGGTCCTTCCTGCCACTCTCCCAGGCAGGCACAGGAAAGGGAGGCTAATGAGGCATGTGTACTCGGGTGGATACCTCTCTCCCATCACCTCAGAGACCTCCCTGCCCCCGGAGAAAGCAGGGCCTGGGCTATCTTTAGGGGCTATGCCTCTGAGTTCCCACCACCACCTCTGTGCAGCAAGCTGGGGCTGGGGGATGTCACCAAAGGCCATCCAGCGACTCTGGCGGAGACAGGGTTAGAACCCCGGAGTCCTGGCTCTCAGCCCCTCTGTTCGAACCCCATAGGCCCCACTCCCCTCAAAGAGAAAGGGACAGAATCCAGGAGTCCTGGCGCCCAGTCTTGTGTTCTGGCCCAAATCCATCTTCTTCTCTCAGTGCCTCAGCCCACACGTTGGGTTCCCTGTTGGCTGGGTAATTCTGCCCAGGTGCAGGTGAAACCTTTGGACGTTTTTTGCCAGAGGCTGGGAATGGGCGACAGGGGATGGATCACTTGGTGATTCCCTGTTCTGTTCATTCCCTCTGGGGCACCTGGCACAGGCCACGGTCGGCAGACAGGACACTTGGCTAGATGGACCTTTGCTCTGACCCAGTCTGGCTGTTCTTATGTTCTGACAAGCAGGGCCCAGGGCGTGGGGCTGGGAGTGAGCGAACCGGTTTTCCTGCTGGCTGAGAGAACAGCCAGTCAGGTGGGGGCTGTGGGGAGGGAAAGCGTCCCCCATTCTGGCTGTTTTGGTGCCTCAGTGCTTGGGGTGGTGTGTTGACAGAGCACCTGGAGCCATGGGGAGACTGTGCTAGATTAGATGGGTCTATGTGGGCACAGATAGATGAAGGGGTGGCTGGAAGGATGATGGACAGAGGGATACATGTGGGGATATTTGGATGGAGGGACAGGCAGACGGATGGAGGGGAAGATGGAGGGATAGATGGCAGGACAGACAATGGGATGAACAGAGGGATATGTGTGGGGATGGACAGATGGATGGATGGACAGAGGGATATGTGTGGGGATGGACAGACAGACAGATGGATAGACAGAGCGATATGTGTGGGGATGGACAGACAGATGGACAGAGAGATATGTGTGGGGATGGATGGATGGACAGAGGGATGGACGGAGGGATGGACAGACAGAGGAATGGACAGATGGCCAGAAGGAGGGACAGATGGCCAGCGGGCCAGCAGGGGCAGGGCGTGGAGGAACAACCCTCCCCCCGGCCCTAGGGTTGCCAATTTTAGTTGGACGTGTTCCTGGAGGTTCCATCCCATGACATAATCTTTAATTCCTGGAGACTCCAGGCCAGTCCTGGAGGGTTGGCATGCCGGCCCTGCGGGGGCCAGGGAGGAACGGCCAGCAGCAGGCGGAGCCGGGCCAGCTCCAGCCGCAGCAGTTTGCAGCCACTGGCCAGCAGCTTGGCCGGGCCTTTGGGGGCATCCAGCCCCGGGGCTTCCCGGGCCAGGCCGGCCCCCCTCCCCGGGTACGAGTCCGGCCAGGGATGGGTCAAACTTTCCATCTGCAGCCTCCTTCCCCAGCTCTGACTCACCCTTCCTCCCCGCCAGCTCGCCTGGCCCGAGCCCCGCCCTGCGGCCGGCCGCCCACCGGGCAGGGCCCCCCCAGCGCTGCGAGCCCCCCCCGCCCGCGCTGCGAGCACCCCCACGGGCAGCCCCCCCCCCGCCAGCGCTGAGAGCCCCACCCCACCCATCCCGGGCAGGGCCCCCCAGCGCTGCGAGCCCCCCCCGCCCGCGCTGCGAGCCCCACCCCACCCATCCCGGGCAGGGCCCCCCAGCGCTGCGAGCCCCCCCCGCCCGCGCTGCGAGCACCCCCACGGGCAGCCCCCCCGCCAGAGCTGCGAGCCCCACCCCACCCATCCCGGGCAGGGCCACCCCCCCCGCCAGCGCTGCGAGCTCCCCCATCCCGGGCACGGTCCCCCCCTCCCCGGGTGCAGCGCAGCTTTAAAGGACCCTTCGTCGGGGGGGCCCGAGCCGCTGCTGCTGCTGCAGACACTGTCAGCTCCCCCGACTCCTCCCTCCTTCCCCCGCCCCTGGGGGTGTGTCCTGGGGGGGCCCTGAAGGGCAGCACCCCACGCCAATGAGAGGCTGGGACCCCACCCCCTGCCCAATGAGCTGGGGCGGGGGCGGGCGCTTCCTGGTAGCCGGCTCGGGAGGGCGAGGGGGGGATGCGGAGCGGCTGGGGCCAGGTGGAGGGGAGGGGTCGGGAGGGGAGCGGGGGGGCCCGGCCGGCTGGCCGGCCGGCGGCGGGCGGGGAGGGGCCGCGCCGCGGCGAGGCGGGGCCGGGGGACCGCGGGGGGGCGGACAGGTGGGGCGGGGCGGGGCGGGCCAGGTGAGGTGGGGACCGGGGCGGGCCAGGTGGGCAGAGCGAGGGGCGGGCGGAGCGAGGGGCCCCTGGCGTCCGGCCCCCAGCGGAGCGCACCGACCCCGCCTGCCGCACCTGAGCCGAGCGGAGACCGGTGAGTCCTGCGCCCGGAGCTGCCCGGACCCCCGGCTGCCCCGAGCCCCATTGGCGAACCCCTTGGTGGTCTGGCTCCTGCCGCCCCGCTGCCCCAGCTCGGGTCCCTCCCCGGACTCCGCCAGGTGCGTCGTGGTCCCTTCAGCGGAGCCCCCCATCATCGCCTGGGGGAGGGCTGCCATGGGAGGGGAGCAGGCCGGGTTGGTGGCTCAGGTCCGTGGTTATAAATAATCCTCCTTAAGCTGGTAGGAGAGTGGCAGGGCGGGCGTGCCTGGCCCGGCTCGGCCTGGCCCAGCCCGGCCCGGCTCGGCCTGGCCTGGGGAATCAGAGACACCGGCTCAGTGGATCTGCGCTGTCGGGGCCCCGGCTGATGCCCCTCGGGGCTGCCCGCGGCGAGCCGGCTCGGCCTCCGGTGGGGTAAAGGGTTGCCTGGGGCTTGGGCCCCACTGGGCGCTGCTCCCCTGGCGCGCCGGGGGGCGGGAATGGAAACGCTGAGTGCGCCCGTGGGGAGCGGCAAGTTACAGCGAATGTGGACACGTCGCCAGGCCGCTGGCTCTGGCTCTCCTGGAAGCTGTGGGTGGGCAGGGTGCCAGGCGGGAGGAGAGGGGTGGGGTGGGGAGGATTACTCGTCGCATCCCCTGCACTGCCCGCGTCTGGGTGGGGGAGTCTGACTCCTATGGGCGAAGCTGGAGGGGGTGGGGAGTGGGAGCATGGCTCCTGCCTTGGTTCGCTGTGCCCGCACGGGGCAGCGGTGGAGGGGGCTGGTGCTGGGCTAGGAATCGGGTGTGGCGAGAGCTAAGCAGACCTCTGCGCCCCCCCCCCCCCCCCACCGGCGACATGTGCTATCTGTGGGGCAGCCTGCTCAGGCCTTGGGGCCCTTCCCTCATGGCTGGGCAGGCCCCAGAAGGAGGATGGTCTGATCCGGCCCTTCTGGGGTTCTGTTTACCTCTGTCTGGCTTGCGACCCAACAGTAACAAACTTGGTGTGTGTGCTCACCCCCTCTCTGTGTCCTGCTGGGCACAGGGCCCTTTGCCCTCCGGTGCCCTGCCCACTCTGATGGCGAGTGGGTGGCCCAAGGGAGCAGCCCCCCCCCCCCCTCTGGTGGGCCAGCAGAGTGGGGAGGAACTAGGTGACACTGTCACCATAATCTATCCTGTAGTAGTCACCGACTAATGCCTGGGGCACTTGAACTAGGCCCTGCACATAACCGAAGCCCCGCCCTGCCCCCTCCCCCCCCCGGCCATCGCTTAGCACACCTGATCTACTTTGTTTGGGTAGGGCCTACAGGAAATGGGGGGTGTGTTCTGGCTGTCCCTTGGCGAGGGAATGTTCAGGGGAAGTGTCACCTGTCCCTGAGTGGAAGGGGGTCTTGGTGGGAAGGGATAATCCCTGCCCCCTGCTCCCCATTAACGCTTCTGTATCCCAGGATGACTGTGTGTGTCTGGCACGGGGATTCTTGGGGCATCTGGGTCAGACTCTGCTCTGGGGCCGCCCACCGGGAAGCCGGTGCCCCATCGCTCTCACCTTGCTCTGAGGCTGCTGGACTCTGCCCTGAGTGTGCCCAGCCCATGGCAGCTGTTCCCACCCAAGCCGGCCGCCCCTGGTCACGGTGTTTACCCAGGGGGTGGGGCATGTATTTACCCTCCCAACACTGTCTGGGCCACAGCGGGATGACGAGCAGCTGCTGTCTCGGGGCTGAGGCTCCCCTTGACCTGCTGGGATCTACCTTCCCAGGGCAGCTCCAGCAGGCACGTGGCTCCTGCACTGGGCCGGAGTTCAGGGGGAGTTCTCATGGAGGGAGCATGGGACTCCTGGGTTCTATCCTGGCTCTGGGAGGGGAATGGGGTCTAGTGGTTAGAGGGCGGGGGGAGCTAGGACTCTTGGGTTGTACTTCTAGCTTCTGACACTGCGACTTTGAGCGGCGAGTCCCTTCCTGGCTCCATGCCTCAGTTTCTCCCTCCCTAATAGGGCATTGACTCCTGCTGAGCGTAGGGCAGGCTGCTGCACTCTGATGGCACCTCTGGGTTCTGCCTGCTCGCTGTCCAGGGGTGTACCTATGGGCTGTCCCTGCATGGGACCCCCTGCTGGGCCCCTCACTTAGCTGGCATCCCATGGGCACGGAGTGGGCCTTGCAGGTCTCTCTGGAGGCATGGACGGCAATGTATGAAGCGGGTGGGCGGGGGCATGGCTGGGGAAGTGTCAGTGGGTTGGAAGGGAGGGGCTGAGCTCTGCAGGGCCTTGAAAGGCGGGACAAGGGGGCTTGAGCTTGGTGTGGGGGAGAAGGCAGAGCTAGGGAGCCCTGGGGGTGGAGGGAGGCTAGGCTGGGGGGCAGGTGGGCTATGTCTGCAGCTGGAACTTGCCTGAACCACAGGCGTCCCTGGGGGGGTGCATCGGCCGAGGCAGGAAGCGCTGCTGGCTGTGAGGAGCGGCTGTGGGGAGGGGCAGGTGTGGGGTGGGTGCGGTGTGAGCTGTGGGGGTCAGGTGGGAAGCAATGCTGCTTGGCCCCCCGGCTGGTGTAATCCTGGGAGTTCGGTGGCCCTGGCTGTGCTGTGCAGTGCCCTGGGGAGGCTCCGAGGTCGGGAGGGTATTTGAGGGGAGGGGTCTGCCGAGGACGCCCCCAGCACCCCGGGGAGTCCCAGCTGCATCACACAGGGTGCTGAGCAATGGGACTTGGAGCCGTTCCCCTGCCCAGTAATGTGATGTGAGACCCAGGGAATCCAGCTGGGCCCCAGCTCCTCCCAACACCCCCTGAATCCACGTCCCCTGGCTGGGGGCACCCTCTGAGTCCCAGGGAACATAGAGACCATGTCTGCTGGTGCACTGGGTGCCCTCCCCAGCTCAGGCCTCTGTGAGGGGTGCAGCAGGAGGGGGTCAGTGGGCCAGAGTGGCCCAGCCTGGTCCGGCCGGGCGGCTCTGGGTCCCGGTTACTGGCTGGGGCTCGGAGGAGCAGGGGCTGCTGCCATGCCCAGCCCAGGAACCTCTCCCCCAGCAGGAGAGGGTGGATGATGAAACCAGAGAGAAATAGCTGCTGGTAGCGTGCTGGAAGCCCCGGGAGCCCACGCTGTGCCTTGGGGCCTGCCGTAGTAACCTTGGCATGCTGGGGGAGGGGCCCGGGCGAGGAGGGGCCCAGCTTTTGGGGGGGATGGAGTTCCAGGAGTCGTGGGGGCGGGGGCAGATCAGAGTCTGGATCTGCTGGATGTCTCCTTCGTGCTCCCCGTGGGGGGCAGGGTGAGCCCCATTGGGCCCAGGGAACAGACAGCATGCAGGGTCCCTGGCTGGAGCGAGATGGGGTGTCCCAGGAGTGGGGCGCCCACACGGGGCTCTGGAGTCTGAAGTCCTGCAGACGATGGGTCTCAGCCTGGCCCTGGGGGATTGCTCCCTGCTGTGGGGGCCCAGGGGGCTCGCCAGTGCCACGGTGGCTTTAAGGCCACTTGTGCTAAGAGGCGCCAGGCTGAGACGCCCCAGGTGCCCATTCGAGGAGCCCCAGGGAACCGCTCAGTCCACCCCTGCCCCCGTGCCCGCTCCCCCAAGGCTGGTGACCTTCAGCTCCTGCGGGGAGGCGCTCATGGTGTCCCTGCCCTGCCCATGTGCATTCTTGGCACCTTCTGGAGCTGCTGGGCCTTGGAGCCCCACGTCCCCAGGGAGCAGCCGGTGTGGCTTGGCCGGGTTCCCCGGGTGGGCGGGGGGGCGGGGGGGGACCAAGCTGCGGGAGGGAAAATGAAAGCAGGTGATGCGGAAGGAGAAGTAGGTCAGGCGAGCGCTGGCCTCTCCTGGCTCGGGGTGCACTGCTGCTGCCAGCTTGTCCCTGCTGCTCCAGCCCGGGCCCCGATGGGCCGCGCCCGGCAAGCGTGGTGAGTGCTTCCCCGTGCCCTGCCCCCCCTGGGCGGGGTCCTGCTGCCCAGGGGCGTCCCCTCCTCCCAGCATGCAGTCCAGGCACTGATGTCAGGCTGAGCCATTCGGGGGGGGGGTCTGGCTGTCCCAGGGGCTCCCAGTGCGGGGGGGGGCTAGCTCTGCTCCCCCACTGGCTGCCCCTGGCTCTTGCTCCAATTCTCCCCCACTCCATGTTCCCCTGGAGGGTTGGGCGGGGGACGACTTACCCAGTCTGACTCTGAGCCCCCTTGCTTGCGTCCTGGCTGATCACCGTGGGGAGCAGGGCCTGACCCCAAGGGAGCTCCTGAATCCAGGCCCTGCTGGCCTAGTGCACAGTCACTCTGTGCTCCACCCCCGGGGTGTCCTCCCCCCACCCCCGGACTGGAGCTGGCCAGGTGCTGGAATTGCCCAGGGCCCCTCCGCTCTCTGCACCATGGCTTGGTTCTCCTGGGTGGGGGCAGAGGCTTTGCCTGGGGCAGGGGTAGCGTGAGGGAAGGTGCCTTGCTGGGCTTCCCCATCTCCAGGGTTGGGGGTTAGCGGCTGTCAGTTGCTGGGGAGACCTGCCCTGTCAGAGCTGGGTGGGAGGGAGCCGGTGAAGGCCCCCCGGTGCTGGGAGACTGAGCAAGGGGGGCAGAGCCCGGGGACCTCCCGCTGCTCAGCACCTGTCCAAGCCAACCCGTGGCCCTGATGCCTCCCTGGTGCCGGTAGGGGCAGCAGCACGGGCTGTCATGCCCCCCTCCCACCCCCCAGGTGCTCAGTGTGCTGCGAGGACATTAGAGTCCTCTCCTAATTAGTAATAATTAACCCTGCACATGCTGTGCTGTCGGGTGGGGCCTGACTGAGAGGGGTTGATGAGGAGGAGGTTTGGCAGGAGAAGCATGTGGGACTGCAGAGGGAATGATTCCACGCCCCCCCCCCCCCGGGCGGCAGGGCTCAGCAGGGGGCGCTCTCACCTGGCAGGGCTGACCCTGGTGCAGGGCTAGGGGGCGCTGTGCTGCAGGGAGCAGGTGGGGGCTCAGCAGGGGCGCTCTCACCTGGCAGTCAGTGCTGGCCCCATGCCCGGGGGCAGCACTAGGGGGCAGTTGCCCCTTGTGACATTCACTACCCAGTGCATAATGGCTGCTGCATCCTGCCCAGGGCTGTGAAGAGCGGTTCCCAAGCCCCATGGCTGGGGGGCCAGCACGGCCTGCCCCAGCGTGGCAGCCGGCATTGCGTGGGCTGTGGGAGGGTTGAGCCGGGCGGGGTGGGGCTGGGATCTTGGCAGTGGCCTAGTTCTGAGCTCTATTCCAGGCTGTGGGGCTGTGGGGATTAGCACCGCCCACTCCGGCTGGTGGGGATCAGCGCTGGCCTGGCCACTGGGCTCAGGTGCAGCTTGGTGGCCTCAGCAGCTGCCTTGGGGGCGGAAGCCGAGCTATTTTTGTTTTGGGGTGGGGGGGGCACACTGAGGGCCAGCCTGGGCTCCAAGCAGCCACTGTCCTCATGGAGTGGCTCAGAGGCTTGGCCTGGTCGTGGTGCTGAGCCCAGCACCCCTGCTGTCTGTAACTCTGGCCCTGTAGCAAGGCTGGGAACCCTGCTGCCCTGCACCCCCATATAAGGGGGGATTCTAGGGATGGGGGAGCGGGGCGACGCTGGGGGGGCTGGTGGGCCAGCCTCCCCCGTGAGCTGCAGCGTTGAGCTGGCTGGGGATTTGCCTTGCACCTGATGATGTGCTCGTTCCATGCTGTTGGCACTTGGGGGGAGGAGGGGATCCTTGCTTGCAGGCCCCTGGATGGGGGGTTGTGGTCCCCACTCCTGTGCTCTGGCCATTCAGCACAGGCTGGGCTGCTCTGCTCTCTGGGTCTTGGGGCTGCTAGTGTCAGAGACCAGAGCAGCCCAGCGCCCAGGTGTGAGGGGCAATGGTGGGCTCTGGGCCAGAGGGGCCTCCTGGGCTGAGATCTGACCCAGCTCACTGCACTGCTCCTGGGCCCCAGCATGGGCCAGCTGGCACTCTGCTCCCACCTGGTGCCAGGCTGGGAGCTGGCACTGCCCGGGGGCCCTGCCCTGCCTGTTCCCACAGCAAGGGGCTGGCCGGCCTCCAGCCAGCTCCCGTGACTGTTTGCACTTGTCTGGGTGGGGAAGCTGCTGAGGGAAGCGGGAGCTGAATGCAGCAGGGGGGTCCTGTCCCCCACCCCAAGGCTGCAGAGCTGGGCAGGACAGAGACCGGGGGGCTGATCCCAGGGGAGAGCATGGCTGCTGCTGGCTCGCTGTGGGCTGAGCCTAGGAGGAATTAACCCTCTAGTCCAGGGCCAGGTGTGGAGGCAGTGGCTAATTGCAGCACTGGGTCTTGGAGCGGGACCCTCCTGAGGCAGTAGCAGCCACCTGGGCTACGAGGTGCCCGTTCCGCCCTCCCGCAAGGGCAGAGCTGGAGGGGCCGCACCGAGCCAGCCTCTTCTGCGTCTCATGCTCTGCAGCTCTTGTGCTCTGTCGCAGAGGTTCCCATGGGGCGGGGGAGCCCTGCTCCATGGTTTGAGCTGGGCTGAGGGCTCTGTAGATTGTAGAGGTGTGGGGGTTCCCCGGCACACTGCCCCCCAGCGCCTGGGTGGGTGGGAGGCAGCTGTGGCTGAACGGGTGTCCCTCTGAAGGCCTTGGGGTGCATACCCCATGGGAGGGTCCCTCTGCGGGGGGTCGGAGGGGCAGCTGCCTGGGTGGGTTTCTCTCCTGGCCCTTGGAGTTGCCCAGTCCTCTCCCCCTGCCCCACATAGCCCCAGAGCTAGTAGGACTGGCTGCCCAGGCTCCCTCTTGCAGTGGGGGTGGGGAGTGGGGGGAATGGGCCTGGTGCTGAGGTTTCTGGATTGTCCCAGGCAGGACAGGCTGAGTGGGCCCCCATCCTGTGGGGGGTGGGGTGGAAGTCTGTGCCATGCCTCTGGGACTCACGCCCTGAGTTCATCTCCCTCTGGTTTGGGGTTTTTTGCTGTTTAATATTTCCTTCCTGTTCCCCCATCGACTGCGTTTCAGCAACTCCTTCCTTCCGCTACTCCTGCCTCCCACGTGGCCCTGTCCCCACTCATGCCAACTGCCCCCCAGAGCCACCGCTGGGCTGCGGGGCTTGCCCTGTGGAACGCCTCCCCTTGCAGGGGGGCCAGGTGTGGTTGGGGGTCTCCCCCTCACACGTTGCTCCCCCAGCAGCCACAGCCTGATACAGGGATGTTGTTGTCCCCCCGACCTGCACCATGACAATGCCCACCCGCTTGGCACGCTGCTCCCCAGCCACCCGCAAGGGGTCTGCGCCCTTGGCATGAGCCCCGTGGGGCTGGGGCCTGTCCCATGGGTCAGCACCAGGACCCCTCTGGGGCAACTCATGGAGACTACGAGTCCCAGCATGCAATGCTGCCTGGAGCATCTGGCAGCTTTCTGGGGCCTGCAGTCTGCCTGGGGGTGGGGGTGGGTCTTGATGATTGGGAGTTGAGGGTCCTGCAGGGGAGCTGTTCTCCTGGAGGGCGGGCAGAGCCGGGGGGCAGGCAGAGGAGCTGTTCGGCTGGGGGGTGGGGCCGGGAGCTGGGGGGGGCAGGAAGGGGAGCTGTCTGACTTGGGGGGTGTCCTGTGCGGGGGGGCAGACAGGGGAGCTGTCTGATGGGGGGGCAGGGCTGAGGGGGTGTCCTGCTTGTGGGGGGCAGGGCCAGAGGCCTGCGGGGGTCAGGCAGGGGAGCTGTCCTGTGCTGGGGCAGGGGGAGTAGGTTTGAGGATCTGTGCCGCCTTGCTTGTCTGCGTCTGGCAGTGACACCGGTGGGGCCAAAGGTGTGGGGAGTTCAGGGGGTTGGGGGGTGCACAGCCCTAGCTGGCATCCCGGGTCAAATCCCTTGGTGAATAACAGGGATGGACCTCCCTCCCTGGAGTTGGCTGGGCAAGATCTCCCAGCACCTGGGCTGGCCCTTGCCCACTGGTCCCCTTCCTTGGGCTCTTGTAGGGCCCTGGCACTGGCAATGGAGGAACTGTCTCGGTGTGGGGGTGGGACGGACAAACCTGTCCGAATAGGGCCTGCTCCTCGGGGTACTGGGCACCCGCAGCCGTCGCTGGGAGCTGTGGGTGCCCAGGCCGGCTGGGTTGGGGGCTCTGCTGACATTGGCCTTGGGCATCTGTCCGCCATAGAAGGAGCTGTAACCCGCCTTGGGTGGGGGATTCGGGGCAGATGGGGAGCTCGCACCCTGGGGCTGCCAGGGGTGCTGGGAGCAGAGCCGTGGCGGGTGCCGAGGGTGCATTGGGGGGCAGCTGTGGAGTGCGAATGTGTCTGGAGACAAGGGGGGTCTGGGCTGAGGCTGGCATGGTAGGGGTAGTGGGAAGGCAGCTGTCCCTGCCCTGGCTCTGAGCTTGCATTGGGGGGGTCTGGTAGTTGGTTTGCTGGAGTCCACCTGGCTTTGGCCTGGCTTCTGGAGCCCCCCACGGAGCCCCGTCCCTGCCAGTGACAGGGAGCAGTTTGTGGTTTGCTTTGGTGACTGAAAGCAGGAGGTTGCGACACCCCTGGGGGGCGGGGGTGGGACAACCCGGTGACTCACTTGCCACCACCGGGATCCTTCTGACTCAGGGCTGCGTGCGACTCCCTGTGCCCATGCCCCTCCCTGCCCGCCTCGCCCACCTTATCTCCTGCCCTTAGCACCTGGCGCACCTGGGCTGGGGGGCTGGCTCAGCTGCAGCCGTTCCCCTCCTTTATGGGGGCAAAGGGCAGGTGGGGAGGGCTGGCAGGCAGGTGCCTGGCGCCCTTCCTCTCGGGGCTGTGCCCACCGGGCGCCCAGAGCCAGCCTCTGCTGCCCCAGGCTGGCTGCTCCGCTCCTGGCTGGCGGCTGGGGCCTGGTGCTCCCCGCAGTAGGACCCTGGGCCGGGGGCTGCTCTGACTGACCCTGCAAGGCCCTGGGCAGGGCTGGGGGGAGGGGCTCCACTCTGCCCCAAGGTGGGGGCTCGGTGCCAGGCTGGCTGGGCAAGGCTCCTGCCCTCTTGTGTGTGGGTGGCACAGGTGATGCTCTGACTCCCGCCTATCGGTTCTGCTCTGCCAGATGGCTGCAGCCAGGAGCCAGAACCCCGTGGCGGGGGTTCAGTCCTGACACCCCTCCAAATGCCTTACGGGGGCCTGGCACCCATAGCTCCCATTGCCTCCAGCAGGGGCACAGAGCACCTCTGGGACCCGGGCCCCTTTAAACCCTCCACAGAAGGAGACCCCAAAGTCAAGGCTGCTTCTATAGATGTTCCCTGGCTGCGTCCCACAGGGCTCGGCTTCTGCACCTGCCTGCTGGGGTGTGGGTCCAGCGTAAGGGGGGGGGGCGCTGGGGGGTCATGTGGTGGGGGGCAGTGTGGGAGGGGGTCCTGTGGCATGGAGGAACACTGGGGGGTCAGTGCAGGGTGGGGGGCAGTGGGAGGGTGTCAGTGCTGCATAGAGGAATAGTGGGGGGGTCAGTGTGTCATGGGGGCAGTGTGGCATGGAGGAATAGTGTGGGGGTCGATGTGCCATGTAGTGAGGTGGGGGGTCAGTGTGGCATGGGGGTCAGTGTGGCATGGGGGCAGTGGGAGGGTCAGTGTGGCATGGGGGGTAGTGAGGAGGGGGGTCAGTGTGGCATGGGGGGTAGTGAGGAGGGGGGTGGGTGTGCCATGAGGTAGTGAGGTGGGGGGCGGTGTGCCATGGGGTAGTGAGGTGGGGGGAGCAGTGCCATGGGGGGCAGTGCCCTGGCCCCGGCCCCGGCTCCCTGCTCTGTAGCCGTGCGGAGCAGCAGTGTGATTGTTCTCTGGATTTGCGCTCGGCATGTTCCTCTGGCTGCATTTGTGAAGCACCTGGTGGGTAAGGACTCGCTGCCATGGAGGGGTCTTGGGTGCATCTCTGCTCCCTCCCTGGCGGGGCTGGGTGCCTTTGAGTGCCCTAGATTGCTGCTCCCTTCCCCCCTTTCTGGCTGCCAGGGGCCCCCAGTGCTGCTGGGCAGGGGACCGAGCGTTCCTGGGGATTGGCGTGGTGTGAGCATGGACTCGGTGGGCAGGGTGGGGAGCTCTGGGGGGCTGTGGGGTGGGGAAACTGGCACTGGCCTGTGGTCCCTCTCACCACCCCACCCCTCTGGCGTGGCCTGTCTCTCTCTGAGAGGCCCCAACGGGAGGGCCGGTTGCCCCGCCCTGACCAAGCCAGGCTGGGGACTGCGGGTGCTGGGGCAGAGGTCCCTGCTGCTGCTCCTTCTCTCCTGGGTTCCCAGTGCCCGCCCCTGCTCCTGCCACCTGCCATAGCCCCTGGGGATGCCAGCGTTGCCAGAACAGCTGGTGCCCAGCGGGGCGATGCGGCCGCTCCAGGAGTGCTCTCCCCTGCTGCCCGTGTGCCTAGCGGGGCTGTGGGCTGCCCAGGGTGAGGGCCCGGCAAGCGCTGTGGGTGGGGTGCGGGCTGTGGCAGGTGTGTTTGGGCGGGGTGGGGAGGAGATACTGTGAAAAGCCGCAGCTCTGCTAGGGTCACCAATCCTGCAGGATTGTCCTGGAGTCTCCAGGAACTAAAGATTGTTTCATGTGATGAAACCTCCAGGAATCTGTTCAACCAAAGCTGGCAACCGTAGGCTCTGCCCAGGGGATTGGAGCACCCAGCGCCCTGGCGGGGGGCAGTGGCAACAGTGTGTGGGTGTCACGGAGTGTGGGGTAGTCAGCCCTGCACCCCCCACTTCCTGCGGTTTACTGCAACTCTCAGCCAGCCAGTAAAACAGAAGGTTTATTAGATGACAGGAACACAGTCCAAATCAGAGCGTGTAGGTACAGAGACCAGGACCCCTCAGTCAGGTCCATCTGTGGGGCAGGGAGCTTAGACCCCAGCCCTAGGGCTCCCTCCGTTTCCCCAGACCTCTCCAAACTCAAACCCCCTCCAGTCGTCTCACCCAGCCTCCCCACAGCTCCTCCTCCAGCCTTTGTCCAGCTTCCTGGGGCAAATGGTGTCCCCTGGCGTGTGTCCCCCCACCCCCCCCCCGCCCCCGGGCTCAGATTACAGGCTCAGGTATCATCCCTCCATGCTATTCCATCCCCAATGCAGACAGTCCAGGAAAACTCCCCTGCGACATCCCCAGGTCAATCCTCCCCACTCCCTGCTTGTCACAGTGGGTGCAGATCAGTGGGAGGGGGCTGGCCCCCACCAGCCCCGGGGCATCACCCCTGACGCATAGGAGGAGGAAGGAGTGAAGCTCAGCAAAGGGGGACCTGGCTCCTGGCGGGGGTCTGGGTCTGGCCCAGCTGCTCAGGGCAGGAACAGCGTGCGAGATACAACATGCGCACGGCACCTGCCCCATGCCCTGCCTGGGATCTGGGCCACTTGCTGGCTCTACGGCTTGGCCAGCTCTGCCAGGAGCCTGTCTCACTCCCCGCCCTACATGGCGGTGCTTGGCCAGGCTCCCCTGGCTGGGTGCTGGTGGGAGCTTGCTGATCACCCGGGGGTGCTGCTCATCCTGAACACAGTCCCAAGGGGGTATGCTGGAGCCCCCCGTGGCCTAGACATTCTCCAGCACCTTCCTGCCATGCACATGGGAGCTGGGGGCCTGCAGGCAGACACAGGTTGTCTGCCCCCCACCCCCGGGGCACTGGGGGCAACCAAGCTGCCGGCCCCAGTCTTTCTCTGGCATGCGGGGCCAGGTCCCTCTGGGGCTAGGAGGCTGGGGTGGCTCCTGGGGTCGGCCAGCTGGGCAGGTCACGGCACGCAGCACAGAGCCTGGCTCTGGTGGTGATGCAGCCCTGTGCCCTGGGGCGAGCCCAGGGTTGGAGCCATCCGAGCACAGCTGCCAGCCGCTGAGGCTCCCTGCTGGGCCGGGCAGCGCACCCCACCCCAGGGGCTCCCGGGGGGCTGAGCTGGCCGGGATGCGGGGGCTGCAGCTAAGCCAGCAAGTGGAGTCTTATCCCACAGGCAGCAGGGCCCCCATTAGGATGGCAGTGGTGGGCTGGAGCAGGGGACCTGCGGGGAACACCACCCCCATGGCTGGGCTGGGGGCAGCCCTGAGCCCCCTTCCCCATGCGATTGGCCTCTGCACCCCCTGTTCCCATCCCCACAGGGTCTGGCATGTGGGGAGGGGGTTCCCCCGGCTGTGCCTCACCCCGGGCGCTCTGACGTGTTGGCCTGGTGTGCTGGGAATTTCCTCTCTTTCGGGGCCGGGGGGGCTGTCCCCCCGTGGCAGGCAGGGCCCCTGGCGCTGCGGCCCGCTGCCAAAGGGTTAATGCCGTGTGTGTTCTGGGGAGCGGGGCTGGGAGGTGCATGACCTGGGGTGTGGGCGTCGACTCCTTTTGAGGTGGGATGGGAGCTGAAGTGTGAGCGGGGAGCGGGGCCAGGTTCACACGGAGCCCAGCCGCCCTGCCGAGAGCTAGCCGCGCAGGGACGCAGCCGAAGGTGAGGGGCCATGGGTGCGGGGGATGCGCTGGCAAGGTTGGCGGGGAGCGGAGGAGTGGGCTTGGCAGCACCCGCAGGGGCGAGCGGAGCGAGGCGTCCGTCTGTGCCCTGGCTGTGCCCGCTTGGCAGGCGCCAGGCGGTGCTGGGATTGTCTGGGGGGCGCTCTCCCCTGGGAGCTCCGTGCCCCCATGGCTTTGGGGTAGGGAGGCTCTGGGGGGCTGTGTGTTGTGGGAAGGGGATGCTGACATCTTGCCCCCCTGCTAGTATGGCAGGTGCCCCTTGCGGAGGTGGGGGGCTGTGCCCTGGCTTCCTCCCGGCGGGTCTGAGCCTCACAATCCCGAACAGACTTGGTCTGCAGCTGCTTGCCTGGGAGGGAAGGGCCAGTTGGGAGCCAAGGCCTGAGAGAGGCGGGACTGGCTTGGGGTCCCAGCGAGAGGCTATGGCAGGGCTGGGAACGGGAGCCAGGTGCCCCCAGGTCTCAGCCCGGTGGCCTAGTGTCAGGCTGTCCCTGCCCTCTCTGGCCGCCGTGCATGCTCTGTGGGGGTTCCGGTGGGGGACGATCCCTTTCTCTGCCGGGGGCTGGATGTGCTGTCCCGGGGCTGCGAGCCCAAAGGGGTCCCCATAGGCTGGAGTGGGACTGAGGCAGTGAGCTGGACCCATCTGCACAAGGTGGGGAGACTCTCAGCGCTTGGGACCCAGCTACACTAGGCCACCCCGGTGGGGGAGGGGGGAGCATAGGCCGGGGGGAGATGGGGTTGGGACAGCCCTGCCTGGGGGTGGGGGGTAACACAGGCCCAAGGGGTTGGGGATGCAGGTCCTGGGGGAGCCTGGGTTGGACTGGTCCTGTTGGCCAGAGGCTGGGGGAATTGCAGGCCCTGGAGGAGCTGGGGGCAGGCTGGCTCTGGATGTGTGTGTGGTTTGGGGGCCCTGGGGCAGCTGGAGACAGGTTGGCCCTGCGTGTGTGTGTGTGTGTGTGTGTGTGTGTGTGTGTGGGAAGGGTGGCGGGGGGGCAGTGTGCAGGCCATGGAGGAGTTGGGGGCAGGTTGGCTCTGGGGGAGCCGGAGACAGATTGGCCCTGTGGGGGGATGTGTGCAGGCCCTGGGGGAGTCGGGGTTGGGCAGGCCCTGTTGGCACGGGGGGAGTTTGCAGGCTCTGGGGGAGCTGGGCCACCTAGTCTCTCTGTTGGGCACCGTGGAGCAGAGTGGAGGCCCCGGGCGCTATGGTGGGGTTGGTGCTGGATCTGAGGGGTTGGATGTCCCCCACTTGTGGAGCTGCCCCACATCTAGGGGCCTGCTCCTGATGCCCTGGCTCTGCCTGGGTGATGGGTGGCTGGAGGCACCGGGAGGGTGAGCGTCAGTCCTGGATCAGCCTGGTCTCCCTGGCTCTGCCCCCCTTGGGTGCCTCTCGCCTGAGCCCTGCATTTGGGGGTGGGCTGGGGTTTAACATGCATTGGGGGCCTGGCTCCAGGGGGCCTTGCTGCCTGGCCTCCCCTGCAGCCTGCTAGACAGCAGGCATGGCCGTGGGGGTGACGGGGTTCCCCCTTCCTTGGCACTGGGCCTGGGGTGGGATTGCTCTGGCATCTGACCCAGGCAGGATGTGTCTGGCCCGGCCTGGTGGGGGTGGGGGGTTGCCCTGGCTCCTTGGGGCAGTGGCAGGTGTCTGCAGGGACCGCGCGTCCCACACACCACCCCAGCCCATTAGAGGATTAGGGAAAGGCGTGAGTTCTCCCCGCTGGGGCTGGGGGTGACCCCGTGGCTTTGCTCTGTGTGTGTGTGTGTGTGGGTCCGTGGTCCCATTGCTGTGCCCTGTATATGTGTGTGGGGAGGTGTCCTTGGCCCTGTCGCTGTGCCCGGGGGGCGGGGTCCGTGGCCCCATCGTTGAGCCCTGTATGTGTGTGTGGGGTCTATCGTCCCATCGCTGTGCCCGGGGTGAGGGGGTCTGTGGTCCTGTCGCTGTGCTGTGTGTGTGTGTGGGGGGGGTCTGTGGTCCCGTCGCTGTGCCCGGGGGGGGGGTCTGTGGTCCCGTCGCTGTGCTGTGTGTGTGTGTGGGGGGGGGTCTGTGGTCCCGTCGCTGTGCCTGGGGGGGGGGGGGTCTGTGGTCCTGTCGCTGTGCTGTGTGTGTGGGGGGTGGGGTCTGTGGTCCCGTCGCTGTGCCCGGGGGGGGGTCCGTGGTCCCGTCGCTGCGCTGTGTGTGTGTGGGGGGGTCCGTGGTCCCGTCGCTGTGCCGTGTGTGTGTGGGGGGTCCGTGGCCCCATCGTTGAGCCCTGTATATGTGTGTGGGGTCCGTGGTCCCGATGCTGTGCCCTGTGGGGGGAGGGAGGCCCGTGGTCCCGTCGCTGCGCTGTGTGTGTGTGTGGGGGGGGGGGTCCGTGGTCCCGATGCTGTGCCCTGTGGGGGGAGGGAGGCCCGTGGTCCCGTCACTGCGCTCTGTGTGTGTGTGTGGGGGGGGTCCGTGGTCCCGTCGCTGTGCCGTGTGTGTGGGGGGGGGTCCGTGGCCCCATCGTTGAGCCCTGTATATGTGTGTGGGGTCCGTGGTCCTGATGCTGTGCCCTGTGGGGGGAGGGAGGCCCTTGGTCCCGTCGCTGCACTGTGTGTGTGTGGGGGGGTCCATGGTCCCATCACTGTGCGCTGGGGGGGGGGTCTGTGGTCCTGTCGCTGTGCCGTGTGTGTGTGTGGGGGGGAGTCTGTGGTCCCGTCGCTGTGCCCGGGGGGGGGTTCTGTGGTCCCGTCGCTGTGCCGTGTGTGTGTGTGGGGGGGGGGTCCCGTGGTCCCGTTGCTGTGCCGTGTGTGTGTGTGGGGGGCTCCGTGGCCCCATGCCCTGTGTGGGGGGAGGGAGGCCCGTGGTCCTGTCACTGTGCTGTGTGTGTGGAGGGGGGGTCCATGGTCCCATCACTGTGCCCTGTGGGGGGGTCTGTGGTCCTGTCGCTGTGCAGTGTTTGTGTGTGGGCGGGGTCCGTGGTCCCATTGCTGTGCCCTGGTGAGGGGGTGGTCTGTGGTCCCGTCGCTGTGCCCTGTGTGTGTGTGGGGGGATCCGTGGCCCCGTCGCTGTGCCCTGTATGTGTGTGTCTGTGGGGGTGTCTTTGGCCCCGTGCCTGGGGGGGCAGGGTCCGTGGCCCCATCACTGAGCCCTGTGTGTGTGTGGGGTCCGTGGTCCCGATGCTGTGTCCTATGGGGGGAGGGAGGCCCGTGGTCCTGTCGCTGCGCTGTGTGTGTGGGGGGGGTCTGTGGTCCTGTCGCTGTGCCCTGGGGGGGGTCCGTGGTCCCGTCGCTGTGCCGTGTGTGTGTGTGGGGGGGGTCCGTGGTCCCATCGCTGTGCCGTGTGTGTGTGTGGGGGGGGGTCCGTGGTCCTGTCGCTGTGCTGTGTGTGTGTGTGGGGGGTCCGTGGTCCCGTCGCTGTGCCGTGTGTGTGTGGGGGGGATCTGTGGTCCCGTCGCTGTGCCCTGGGGGGGGGGTCTGTGGTCCCGTCGCTGTGCTGTGTGTGTGTGGGGGGTCCGTGGTCCCATCGCTGTGCCGTGTGTGTGTGGGGGGGGGGGTCCGTGGTCCCGTCGCTGTGCTGTGTGTGTGTGGGGGGGTCCGTGGTCCCGTCGCTGTGCTGTGTGTGTGTGGGGGGGGTCCGTGGTCCCGTCGCTGTGCCCTGGCGGGGGGTCCGTGGTCCCGTCGCTGTGCCGTGTGTGTGTGGGGGGGATCTGTGGTCCCGTCGCTGTGCCCTGGCGGGGGGTCCGTGGTCCCGTCGCTGTGCCGTGTGTGTGTGGGGGGGGTCCGTGGTCCCGTCGCTGTGCCCTGGCGGGGGGTCCGTGGTCCCGTCGCTGTGCCGTGTGTGTGTGGGGGGGATCTGTGGTCCCGTCGCTGTGCCCTGGCGGGGGGTCCGTGGTCCCGTCGCTGTGCCGTGTGTGTGTGGGGGGGATCTGTGGTCCCGTCGCTGTGCCCTGGCGGGGGGTCCGTGGTCCCGTCGCTGTGCCGTGTGTGTGGGGGGGGGGTCCGTGGTCCCGTCGCTGTGCCCTGGCGGGGGGTCCGTGGTCCCGTCGCTGTGCCGTGTGTGTGTGGGGGGGGTCCGTGGTCCCGTCGCTGTGCCGTGTGTGTGTGGGGGGGATCTGTGGTCCCGTCGCTGTGCCCTGGGGGGGGGTCTGTGGTCCCGTCGCTCTGCTCCAGCTGCCACCTGGCAGGGTGATGCGGTGATGGATGCAGTTGAACTTGGAGGTCGACGCACAGTTGGCTCCTGCCGGCAGCTTGACAGCGCGCTGCACAGAATGGGGGGTGTGTGTCACACAACTCCCCTCCCCCCTGCCACCATGGGGCTCCATGCCCCCCCCCGCCATGGGGTGGGTGGGTTTTGTTTTCCTCCGTGTTTAAAACCATTTCCTTTCTTGTGTGCTTGTTGTTTTTCAAAGAGCAGCAAGCGCTCAGCCCCCATCCCCCTGCCTGCATGCACAACGGGGCCCCACCGCCGCCAGATGCTGGCATGGCAGCCCCCCGGTCATGGGGCTGGCTCGGGTGGGGGGGTGACCTCTGATCTCGGCAGCGAGACCCTGGCTGTGTCCCCCTTCTCTTGGCTGGAGCTCCCCTGGGGGGGCTCTGTCTTATCTGGTTTTCCCCCTTTAGATGCTCCCCTTCCCCCGGTGGGGCAGCCCCGCAGGGCCAGGCCCGGGAGCTGCCAGTGTTCAGGGGCCAGCTAGGGGTAGCCGAGCCCAGCGGCCAGACCCTACAGGGAGTTGGGGCGATTGCCTGCTCTGTGCCTGGCTCTTCGTGGGTTTGGTTCCCGCTGGGCCGGCCCGTGGTGGGCCGTGAGGAGGGCAGCCCAGCCCAGCCCGGCCCGGCCCGGCAGCCCAGGCCAGGGGGTGTGAGCCGCTCCAACTGGGCTCAGGAAAATGCTGCGGAGGGGCCCATTTTGCAGCACTTCGAGGGCATATCTGAGCCCGGGGGGAGGGGAGAGCAGGCTGGGGCCGCAATTCAATAGGACAGCTTTCTAGCCCACAGCAGGGTGTGTGAGACACCCCCCCCCTTCCCCCACCCCAAAGACGCTGGGACGGACCCTGCACTAAAGAGGAAATTGTCCTGCTAAGGAGAGAGCGGTGTCTCAGGGCTAGGGCAGGGGAGCTGGGAGCCAGGACTCCTGGGTTCTCTTCCCGGCTCGGGGAGGGGAGTGGGGTCTGGGGGGTTAGAGCAGGGGGGCTGGGAGGCAGGACTCTGGGTTCTCTCCCCATCTTGGGGAGGGGAGTGGGGTCTGGGGGGTTAGAGCAGGGGGGCTGGGAGCCAGGACTCCTGGGTTCTCTCCCGGCTCTGGGGATGGGTGGGAAGGAAATACATCCCAGTGGTTAGAGCTGCTCTCACCTCCCCCGTGACTCACATTTCCCAGTGCAGCTGTGAAGTCCCTCGAGAGCGTCCCTCACCCGGGGCCCCTGGCTCTGGTGTAACCTGAACAGTTAACAGCTGCTGAGGCTGAGGGGCTGGGTGCTCTCCAGTCCCTGCATGTTCCACTTGCAGCGGGGCATTTGGTTCCCCCCAGGGTCCCACCAGTTGTGGGTTAAATCACCATTGCCATGGGGCCCCGGCCAGCAGCCAGAACCCAGTCCTGCCCCCAGGAAGGAGGGAGTGGGGCTCGAAGGAAGGGCTCTGAAGGAGGCTGGTGCTGGGGTGGATGATGGTGAAGGGCAGCGGGTTCTCTGGATTGCCCCAGTGGCTGGAGCAGGGCCGGATCCAGCTGGGTGCTGGGCAGTGCTTGCCAGTACCTCGGGGGTTTGCCTCCCATGGGGCCCCGCGGGGGCAGCTGGATGGGGCGGCTGCTCTTGCGTCTGACGCAGGCTCTGAGGTGTGACTGTGGGGACGGCAGCTGCTGGTTCTGTGAAGTGCCCAGCGATCCCTCGCCTGGTGCTGAGAGGCAGCTGCCTCTAGGGTGGGGTGTGGTGGCTGTTGAATAACGCACGACAATGCTGCCCAGTTCTGCGCTGGATGCAGCGTCTCCAGCTGGAACTGCAGGGGCTTGAGGCAGCCCCGCAGAGAGGGTTTCCCAGGACCTGGGTCCCGCCACCTGCCCCTCGCACGAAGGGCCGTGAGAGCAAGGAGGAGCCGAGCAGTTGGGCTGTGCCCTTGCCAGGTGGCACCCAGGCCCCGCGTGGTGTCAGGGGCAGGGCTCTGACCTGGGCTGTGGCTCGTTCCCTGGGAACCACCTGGTTGCCAGGTGAAGCAGGGCAGGTAACTAATAAAGTTGCACAAGGGCTCCTCCTGCGTGGCTGACACACGGGGCGGGGCGGAGCTGGCCTCTGCGCGGGGCCCAGCCTGCCGGGCACATGGTGTCAGGCTGACCCGCTGGGGATTGCATTGTTCCCCGCCGGGGCTGTGGCCCTGTTACCAGGGGAGACGGCCAGGGCCTGTTGGGACCTGGGGAGACAGGCCGCCCCCGCTCGGTGGGACTGCTGGGCCCCTGGGAGGCCATGCGGCAGCTCGGAGAGGAGCCGTGGGCGTGGGGAGCCGCGCTGCCTCGGCCCCGGCTCACCGCAGCGATTGGGAACAGGCCCCCCTTACCGGCACTGGCTCTGCTTTCCGGTGCCAGAGCTGGCTGCACTGTGCTGGAAAGAGTGAGATCACCCTGGGCCCAGGCCTGGCCCGGGAGCTGACGCAGCTTCCAGGCGCCCTGCCCGGCCCCGCTGCTGCAGGCCCAGCCGCAGTGCTGGGAGCAGGGGGTCCCCCAACCCCTGCTCCATGGCTGGCCTGGGGGAGAGCGAGGGTGCCGCCTTGGCTTGGTTCGGGGCGCCGTCGGATCCTGCAGGCCCTGCTCTGTGCTGGGCCCCGTGGTGCTGGGCGCTGCAGGGCTGAGTCGCGGGTGAGCCCTGTCCCCAAGCGCCCAGCCGGGGCTGTGGATGATTCATGGCAGGGGAAGGGCCTCGGTGCTGCGGATGGGCCTGAGCTGGGGCCGGGGGGGGAGCACTGGGTAAACCAGGGGAGGGGGTGAGACGTAGGCCCCCGCTCCTCCCCATCGTTGGGATCCTAAGGAGCGTCTCTGGTCTGGGCTGGGTTGCAGGACCCCTGCCCGTGCGTGACCCACCGTACCCCCGCGCAGGCCAGGCTGTGCTCTGCAGCAAGGCTGGGGGGGGCTAGAGCCTGCTCGCAGCTTGGCCCAGCGGGGCTGGGGAGGCGCTGCGGCTCCTGGCCCAGAAGAATGGGGGTGGGGGACTTGCTGTTTTCTCGCAGCTGCGGGGGGTGGTTCCCTGCGCCGAGCCCAGGTTCACCCCCCCCACCCCTGTGGGAGGGGTTGGGGAACCATCTCTGAAGGGGCTGGCCGGGGGGTCCTGGGGTCAGAGCCCTGGGGCCTGGCTGCTCCATGGGGCGGGGGCTGCGCTGTGCGGCCGCTCTCCATTTCCGGGCTGCGCTCTGCACCCACACACCTGCCCCCCCGCCGCGTCGCTTATCGCTCTCATCTGGCTCGATGGTAACTCCGGCTCCACATGCAGAGCTGCTCCTGTGGGGAGGATGCACTGGGGGGGGGCAGTAACAGGCAGTGGGTGTGATGGAAAGTCCGCCCGCCTGCCCGCCACTGGGACGGGCCTGCCCCTTGGCAGTGCCATCCGGTCTGTGTGCCGACCGTTGCCCATCTGCCAGGCCAGGGGGTTATGGGGCAGCTGACCTTCCACTTCCTAGCTCAGCTGGGCCATAGCCCCCTGCCCCCCCCCCCCCCCGTTGCTGTGTCGGGCGCAGTGACCCCAGGGTAGGTCCCACGCTGAGCTGTGGCATGGGGCATGCTGCTCCTCGCCTCCCTCTCCTCTGCGCCCCAGAGGTTGCAGGTTAATGGCTGGAGATTCCCACTTGTGATGTGGGGGCCCCCTAGCCGGCTGAGCTGGGGCCTGGTCTGGGGCATGCCGGGCAGTGGGGGGCGCCCCTGGGGGCTGGTGCCACCTGAGGAGTTGCCCAAAGGGCTGTAGCAGGGGTCCCGCCGGGGCTGGAGAAAGGGAGCGGCGAGGCGCTGGCTGCGGGGCTGGCAGGTCTGGCTGGGCGCAGCAGCAGGGTGGGAAGCACTGTTGGCGTGGGGGCCTCTCTCTCACCCGCAGGGAGAGTTGCACCCTGGTGGGGGCAGGAGCTGTGAAACTGCGAGAGACGTGGGGGGGTGGGGGCGGATCTGACTCCGGCAGGGGAATCGAGAGCGAAACGCCAGGGTTCTCAGTTAGCTCTCGCTGCACCAAGCCATCAGGCCTGTGGGGAGCGGGTCGGGGGGGGGCACAGTCGGGGAAGGGGGCAAGGCTCTGTGGGGGCATCGGTGCAAGGGGCCCCGAATGTGGAGCCCCAGGGGGCCTGCCCAGGTCGGTGCGAGGGGCCCCGTCCCCCTGCATGTGGCCCCTGAGCTGCTGTGGAATTTTCCCAGCAGGGACCTGGGCCATTTGGGTGTATTGGCGGGGGGGGATGTGTCACCCCCCTGGCCATTAGCTGCCAGGCAATCTGGTGCTGCCCTGGAAACAGGAAGAGCTGCGGAGCGTGAAGGGCCAGGCCGGGCGCCCCTCTCCCGTGCATGTGTTTGGGTTTCGGGCGGCTCTGGCTGGCCCCAGCTCCCTGGTGCGGCAGGATACAGGGAGCAAAACAATATGTGGGGGCTGGATTCCTGTGTGCTGGGCCTGCTAGAATGAGAAATGGCAATCCCAGACCGCCCCCCCAGAGCCCCCCGCTATTCCAGGCACCCCCACTCTGCCGGTGCCCCTCACTGCCAGCCCAGGCCTGCCCCCCAGCTCTGCCGGTGCCCCTCCCTCCCAGCCTGGAGCTGCCTCCTCTCCCGGGTCTGCCCCCCTCCCTCCTGACAGTCTTTCTGCTCCCCCTCCGCCCTTGGCAGATGCTCGGGTATCCCCAGCTCAGCACCCCGTCCCAGGGCTGGCTGGGTCCCGGTCTGGGCCAGTGCTTTGTGTCACGGCAGCCCCTGTTGTGCTGGGTTCTGGGGACACGGTCCCTGCCTTGAGAGCCCCCCGGCCCTGGGGCAGCCTGTGCCTCTGGCTTGGGGTGAGGCGCTCCTTGAGGATCTCCTAGCTGTGTGTGTGTGTGGGTGTCCCCCAACTACTCCAGTGCCCTCCGCTCACTGGGGCTGATCTGCTGTGTGTGAAATCTCCTGCTCGCTAATCCCCCCCTGCTAATCTCCTCCCTAATCTGATTGGGGTTTTGTCACGGCTTGTCTGCTCTGAGGGGTGGGATGGGTTAATCCGTGCTAATCTGCTCCCTCTCATCCAGCCAGGCTTGCACCCTCTGAGAGAGAGGCTGCTGGGAGAAGGCCTAGCCTAGTGCTCAACGCCCAGTGCTAGGAACCAGGACTCCTGGGTTCTGTCCCCAGCTCGGGGCGGGGAGTGGGGTCTGGTGAGTTAGTGAGTGGGGCTGGGAGCCAGGACTCCTGGGTTCCCTTCCCCGCTTGCTGTGTGACCACGGACCAGTCCCTGCCCTCCTCTCATCCAGTAGCCCCACTCCCCAGGCGCTGAACAGGGGCGAGCACCAGCTAGCAGGAGCCCTAGCCTTGGGCCCCATCCCCCAGCAGTGGGGGCTCCTTGCTGTGGCTGGGGTGGGGCTGAGCCCAGAGCGGAGCATCACCAGAGATGGGAGAGGCAAAGTGCCCCGTGGCAGGAGGGCTGGGTGCTGTGGGGCAGCAGGGTCTGCGTAGCTGGCAGGTCCCTTGTGTGGGCATCTGGGCAGGGGCTTGGACCCAACCCTGGAGATGGGGTTTCAGCCCGGCTCTGCTTCGCCCCAGTAGCCCTGACGCAGCCTCCTTCCCGGGCGCCTGCTTGACTTGGAGGCTGCTGCCTGCCCTGCCGGTGGATCCTGCTTGGCAGAGAGGGGAGGGGCAGCGCTGTTCCCACCTCCCTGCACCGGGAGGCAGCCCCAGCTGGCTGGCACCCAAGCACAGGGAGCGGCCGTGGGGGGCAGGGCCTGTTTGCCATGGGGCTGCCGTCCACACCTCCCCCAGCTGGGCAAGAGGGGGCATGTCCCCTGCCTTCCCGCACAGCTGGGGACAGGGAGGGGCCCCTCACTCACCCTCATTCCTCGCTACGCTCTGCCCCCAGCCCAGCCGCCCGCGGCCATGGGTCCTGCCCTACCCCGGCGCTGGGCGCTCCTCCCGCGCCACTTGGCCCCTCTCACCAGCTCGGAGTGGGGAGCGCTGGGGCAGGCTCCCCCGGCAGCAGCAGCAGTCTCTGGTGGTGAGAGGCGGGCAGTGGGTGCCAGGACTCCTGGGTTCTATCCCCGGCTCTGGCTAAGTCCCAGCTGCCCCTGCACCGTTTGGCTCCCTGGCAGGTCTGGGGCTCTCGGAGCTCGTGATGTCACTGGGCCTCAGAGCTCTTAGGGGCTGTAATGTGGCTGGGGCAGGGGGGTGCGGTGGGGTGAGGCTGGGCCGGGCCTTGTGGGGGGGCTGGTACTGCCCCAGACAAAGCCCAGCCCCGTGTCCCAGATGGGGAGGGGGGGTTGGTCTCCATGGCCCTGCTGCCCTCAGCTTTAGGGGAGGAGGGGCCCGGTTGGCATGGCTTGTATCAGGGTCCATGGCTCCCTTCACTGGGCTGAGAGCCCAGGGGACCCTTGCTTGGCACCACTGCAGCCCGGGTAGCAGCTGGACACGCTCCCCTGCCCACCCCCGGTCCCCTCACTGTCTGGGGCAGAGAGAGGCCAGTCCGCTTGGCCTCTGCTGGGGCTGCCAGCACAGGGCCCGTGTGTGCCCCGGGGACGGGGGCATCTGCCCCATTAGGGGCTTGGTGGCGAGGTTGGGGCCCTGTGCCCATGTCTCATGCCCACGTGGGGAGCTGGTGCGTGCCAGGGGAGGTCTCAGGGCTGGGTGCTGGGGGGCTGTGAGTGGCGGCTCAGGAAGCCGCCTGCGCCGGGTGCTAATTCAAATGCGGCGTGCTGAGATTTCCCCCTTTGGTGTGGTCGTACCGAGGGGGGCGGCGAGCGGGTGCTGCGGCTGTGTCTGGGCTGCGGGGGAAGACGAAGCCCCGGTTCCTGGCAGGGGGCCTTTACCCAGGCGTGAATCTAAGCCCTGGGTGTAGGTGCGTCCCCTGCCCTGCTCCCTGTGCCCCCCTCCCCAGCTCTGGCCTCCTGCACAGACTTCTCTCCCCCTGCCTGGCTCTGGGAGGCGGCTGGTACCTGCTGGGGATAGGGAGCCCCTAGCAGTATCTGGCTTTAGTGCAAACGGATCCCCAGCTCAGGGGGTCTGCCCGTGAGCCCTGCCCTGTGGGGCGGGGGGGGGCTGCTGACACCCTTGAGATGGGGGGCAAGGAGCCGCTGAATTTGAGGTGCACCTTCCCAGCACCAGACGTTGCCCCCTGCTTAGGGGTCCCACAAATTCTGCTCCCCCCGCCCAGCCGGCGTCAGTCTGAGCTCCTCGGGGCAGATTTTATCGGCGCCATGGGAGCGTGGTGCCGGCGTTATCTCTTCTAGGAATCTGCTGTGCTGGGGGGCTGCACGCCCACTCCCCCCCTGCACACCAGCATTGGCATCGCTCCGGGGCGGGGGGGTTTCCTCCACCGGTGGCGGAGCCAGCCACCTAACGCTCTCACCACAGAAGTTTCCTTTGAGTGGCTGCTCCCTCCCACTTCCATGCGGCCCTGTGGGCTGCTTCCCTCCCCCTGGGTCCTGTAGGGCTGAGGGCCCTGGCTGCTCCCTGGGGCAGTGGAGGGGGTTATCCCTGGGGCTTGAGTGTTGGCGCTCTGGGGAGGGGGCCCAGCCCCCTGTAGGGCCTGGCTCGGGGCAGGGCTAGTCCCAGCATGGGAGCTGCCTTCGCTGCCCCCCGGCCCAGACTCGCAGAAGCCGGGGCGGGTGCCGCAGGGAGCGCAAGGCTCTGACCAGGCCCTGTCTCCGCCTGCAGGTGAGGAGGATGGGGAGCCCCGAGGATGACCTGATCGGCATCCCCTTCCCGGACCACAGCAGCGACTTGCTGAGCAGCCTGAACGAGCAGCGCCAGCTCGGGGTGCTGTGCGACGTGACCATCAAGACGCGGGGGCTGGAGTACCGCACCCACCGGGCCGTGCTGGCTGGCTGCAGCCGCTACTTCAAGAAGCTGTTCGCGGGGCCGGGGCCAGGCGCGGGGCAGGAGGTCTGCGAGCTGGACTTCGTGGGGCCCGAGGCGCTGGGCGCGCTGCTGGAGTTCGCCTACACGGCCACGCTCACCATCAGCAGCGCCAACATGGGTGAGGTGCTGCAGGCCGCCCAGCTGCTGGAGATCCCCTGCGTCATCGCTGCCTGCGTGGAGATCCTGCAGGGCAGCGGGCGGGAGGCGCCCGGGCCCGACGACGGGGACTGCGAGCGGGCGCGCCGCTACCTCGAGGCCTTCGCCGCCCTGCCGGATGGGCCCGGGGCCACCCTGCTCCCTGCCCGCCCGGCCCCCCCGCCGCAGCAAGAAGACCCGCAAGTTCCTGCAGGCTCGATCCTCCCGGCTCAACCACCACACTGAGGAGCCGGGCCCCGGCAGCCCCTTGCCCGAGCCTCGGGAGCCCTCTCCCCTGCCGCCCCCGGCGCCCGAGGGCCTGGCCCAGCCCTACGAGGGCTACGAGGCGGCTGAGGAGGAGGAGCTGCCCCCGCACCCCTACCCCTACCCGTATCCCTACCCCTACCAGCCAGCCCTGTCTCCCGAGGACGCTGGCTCTGACGAGGACCCCATTGACCCTGACCTCATGGCCTACCTGAGCTCCCTGCAGCAGGAGCCCCTGGCCCCCGGCCTGGACAGCCCTGACAAGCTGGTGCGTAAGCGTCGCTCCCAGATGCCCCAGGAGTGCCCCGTCTGCCACAAGGTCATCCACGGTGCGGGCAAGCTGCCCCGGCACATGCGCACCCACACCGGCGAGAAGCCGTTCGCCTGTGAGGTGTGTGGCGTCCGCTTCACCCGGTGAGTGCCCCCGGCATCCCCGCTTCGCCCACTGCGTCCCCCCAGCGCCCCCGCTTCACCTGGTGAGTGCCCGGCTGTGCCCTCGGCACCCCCCACTTCCCCCTGTAGGTTTCCCTCCTGCCCCCCGCTTTGCCTGCTGATTTCCCCACGCGCACCCCTGCTTCACGACCAAGGGGGGACACGATAGAGGTCTATAAAATCATGACTGCTGTGGAGAAAGTAAATAAGGACGTGTTGTTTACTCCTTCTCGTAACACAAGAACGAGGGGACGCTAAATGAAATGAATAGGCAGCAGGTCTAAAACAAACCAAAAGAAGTATTTTTTTCACACAACGCACAGTCAACCTCTGGAACTCCTTGCTAGGGGATGTTGTGAGGGCTGAGACCATAACAGGGTTCCAAAAAGAACTAGATCAGTTCATGGAGGATCGGTCCCTCAATGGCTGTTAGCCAGGATGGGCAGGGATGGGGTCCCTAGCCGCTGTTTGCCAGAAGCTGGGAAAGGCCGACAGGGGATGGATCACTTGGTGAGTCCCTGTTCTGTTCATTCCCTCTGGGGCACCTGGCACTGGCCGCTGCCGGCAAACAGGCTACTGGGCTGGATGGACCTTTGGTCTGACCCCGTAGGGCCCTTCTTATGTTCCCATGCCAGGGGATGGATGACGGCGCCCAGCTGGGACGATGGCTGTGTGCGCCGGGGGGGCAGGGAGCAGGGCCGGGGGGGCAGGGGCAGTTCTCGCGTGATCCTGCCCCCTGCGTAGGCTGAGCTGGGGCCTCCCCCGGCCCAGAGTGGCGGCCCCCGCCGACGGGCGGCCCCGGCCCTTGCCCCCCGCTCAGGGTTCTCTCCCCCGCCCCCGCAGGAACGACAAGCTGAAGATCCACATGCGGAAGCACACGGGCGAGCGGCCCTACTCCTGCCAGCATTGCAGCGCCCGCTTCCTGCACAGCTACGACCTGAAGAACCACATGCATCTGCATACGGGCGCCCGGCCCTACGAGTGCTACCTTTGCCACAAGGCCTTCGCCAAGGACGACCACCTGCAGCGCCACCTCAAGGGCCAGAACTGCCTGGAGGTGCGGACCCGCCGGCGCCGGCGTGAGGAGCCCCCCCCGCCGCCCGCCGGCCCCCCGGGCCTCGACCTGTCCAACGGGCGCCTGGAGAGCCTGCGTCTCTCGCTGGCCCGCTTCTGGGACCCGGCCCGCGCCCCCCCGCCCAACGAGGACGAGGAGGAGGAGGAGGGGGAGGAGGGGCCGCAGCTGGACGGGGCCGTCCCCGTGGAGACGGCGTAGGGCCCCGCCCCAGGCACTATCCCCAGGGCGGGCGCTGCCCTGCCCTGCCCTGCCCTGCCCTGCCCTGGTGGGGGCTGCTGCGGGCACAGCCCCAGCAGCTCCCGCTCTGGGGCTGGGAGTGGGGTGAGCAGGGGCTGGGCGGGGCGGAGGCCCAGCACCCCCTGGGGATAGTGCATCACGGCGCCCCCAGCTGGAGCCCACGGACCCTGCTCCTGCTGGGAGTGGGCCCAAGAAGCAATAAGGACCGTCTGGGGCTTTCGGGCATGTGGGTCTTGTGGGGGGGGCGGCAGGCGGGGCTGCCCAGGTACATCCCAGCTCCCCTGGAGCAGGGGCTGCGGGCTGGGCCTCTTCTCCTCGTGTCTCACCGCTCTTCAAAGAGCTGGCAGAGGACTGGGAATCAAGACTCCTGGGTTCTGGGAGGGGAGGGGGACTGGTGGGTTAGAGCAGGTGGGTCTGGGAGCCAGGACTCCTGGGTCCTGTCCTCGGCTTTGGGAGGGGAGTGGCGTCTGGTGGGTTAGAATGCGGGGGCTGGGAGTCAGGACTCCTGGGTTCTATCCCTGGTTCTGGGAGGGGAGTGGGGGTCTGGTGGGTTAGAATGCGGGGGCTGGGAGTCAGGACTCCTGGGTTCTATCCCTGGTTCTGGGAGGGGAGTGGGGTCTGGTGGGTTAGAATGCGGGGGCTGGGAGTCAGGACTCCTGGGTTCTATCCCTGGTTCTGGGAGGGGAGTGGGGTCTGGTGGGTTAGAATGCAGGGGCTGGGAGTCAGGACTCCTGGGTTCTATCCCTGGTTCTGGGAGGGGAGTGGGGTCTGGTGGGTTAGAATGCGGGGGCTGGGAGTCAGGACTTCTCAGTTCTGTCCCCAGGTCTGGGAGGGGAGTGGGGTCTGGGGGGTTACAGAGCAGGTGTCTGGGGGCCAGGACTCCTGGGTTCTGTTCCCAGGTTGGGGCGGGGCTGCAGCCTGACCCTGCTCCCTGGGCGGGAAGCTATTCCCCACACAAACTGTCTCTCACTTGACGACGCAAGTTTCTGTTCCTGTTTTTCCCGTCGCTGTTTGTTCTGAATTATGCAAAGGGGGAAACTCCCCCTGGCGGATTTGCACAATGAAATGCTGGGGGGGCCTCGCCCTGCCCCTCCCACAGCCTGGGGGGCAGTGCCAGGTGCTGGCTGGTGTGCCTGAGCTGCCCAAGGGGGGATGAGAAGGGAGCTCGCGGTTCTGCCAGCTCACAGCCCCTCCCTGCTGGCTGGTGCTCAGAGCTGGGTGGGGGGGCAGCATGTCCACACCGCCCCAGCTGGCAGGGAGCCACCAGCCCCACGGGTGGGACAGGCTGTACCTGGAGCCAGTTTGTACCAGGTGCCCCTTCCCTGTATGAATCAGGTGTGTTTAACCCTCCGTGTGCCAGGCCTGGTTGCACCCCCAGCACTGGGTGCCGGGCCACCCTGACAGCTGGCCACGGGGCGCCACCTGGTGGCCTCCCTGGTGCCTGTGGCTGGCCCTGCACCCCACGGAACTGGCTCTGCAGGGTGGGGACTTCACGCTCCCCCCTCCTGTGGGGCTGGCTGGCTCAGGCGCCATGCGTGTCTAGGGCCCTGCAGGGCCTGGGGATGTGGGGGTCACGTAGCATGCCCTGGGAGGAGCTGTGCTGCCCCTCCCCCCCCCACCCCCCCCCGCCACGCATTCGACAGCCCCTGGTTTTTAAAGCTGTATGTTTCTATTTACCGGCTGGGCGGAGGAAAAGCACTTAATGCCCTGGGCCAGAGCTGGTGTCCCACAGCGCCCACTGGCTTTCTCAGCCCCCCCCACATCCCCTTGTAAATAGCTTGTGGAATTGGACTGTGGGTCAGTGTCATTTAGAGCCCCCTGCCCACAGCTGTCCACTGCAGGGAAATGCAAATCTAGGGTGCCCTGCGCACCTCCATGCCTTAACTGAGGAGGCCCCCACCCCCCGCGGGCCTCACTCGCCCCTGCACTCCTCGCTGCTTTCTCTGGTTGCACTATTTGGGCAAGTTTGCCCGGGAAGGGGAGGAGGGCCCGTTCCGTGGGCTGGGGGCCCATACCCTCCCGCGGAGGCAGATGAGCCCCAGGGGCCACCTCAGAGCTGCGGCTTTCCTCCCCCGAGGGGCGTCTCTGCTGTTTGCACATTCCCGTCTGCCCTGGCAGCAGCGCCCCCCAGCCCCCGGAGCACCCGGGGAGTATTAGCCCCAAATCAGAGTTTATCTATATTTAAAGAGATGATGTAATATATTTCTCCCCCCTCCTAGCCCCCAGTGCTGTCTGCCATCAGTGTCAGTCCTTTGCCGGGGGCGGGGCGGGGGGCCTGGCCTGGCTTTAAAGTGCCTTATGGTGAACTTGAAATCTCGGCTACTTGAACTTCTCTAGTGTAAAGAAACCAAACTACGACTCGAATCAGCGGGAGCTGGCCCAGGGTCGGGCCCCGCACGCGCTTTTCGGTTGCTGTTTTTATTTTTTAAACGAAGGCTGCTTGATAATAAATGGAGAAGCAGGGACCCTCGGCGCTCCTGTCTGTGTGTGGCTGGCTGGCTGGCTGGTTCGGGGAGCAGGGCCTGGCCCCAGACCCCCGGACCCTGCCTGTGCCGGGGACCCAGGGCTCTTGGGCTGATCCTGCTCCTGGCTCTGGAGCCCAGGCTCTGCAGGGTCAATAGCACCCCCTGTTGGGGCAGGGGAAAAATGGGGGGTTCTAGGGTAACAGCAGCCCCTGGCCAGAGAGATGGGGAGATGCAGACATTAGGCCCTCTCCTTATAGCCCTGCTGGGGGGCGTCTTGCACCCAGAGCCGCCACCCCCCACCCCCGGTGGCAGAGAGTTCAGTGCACAGATCAGCTTGAGCCCCAGGGCACTTTATTAATGGCTGCACCTCCCGTGCAGTCCCTGGGGACTGGCTCCCAGGCAGGGGGAAGCCCCCTGGTGCCCAGGCCAGAGTCTGTGCAGCTCCGAAGCCAGACGGGCATTGGGGGGCAGGACCATCTGCCCAGTGCCCCCACCTGCCCTGTGCATCTGTCTCCTTGGCACGGCCCAGGCTGCTGGTGCTTCCCTCACTGGCTGGTATCTGGGACTGTCTTCACTTCCTCCAGCTCCCCACGCTCTGGGGGGCTGGGCCCCGGCAGGGCCCCTCCCTCCCAGTCACTGTCCTCAGGCTGGTTCTGGTAGCTGAAGTCCAGGTCGCTGGGGGGCAGAGAGAGGAGGCCCATGAGATCAGTGCTGGCAGATTGGCCTTCAGCACCTGGCCCCTGCACTCCCCTCCCATGCAATCCTGCTGGGCCCCGTGTACCTGCTCTCCCTCCTCCTCCCCTCTCTGCTTCTTCCAGGGGGCCAGGAGCCCCCTCCCCAGGGCCCTTCAGCTCGCCCCCCCCGCAGCTGCCAACACTGTCTTTCAGAAATCCGGGCTGGGCCGTGTTTGGGTGGCAGCAAGACCCCTGCATGAGGTCACAGGGCCCCCCAGTCGAAATCCCTTCGGCCTTTCGGGCCGGGCTGTAGTCGTGCCGGGGCGGGCGGAGGCCGGAAAAGTGGGTGGAAAGGCAGCCTGGGCTGACGCAGCATGGGGCAGGCAAGGGCCCTCCCCTATACCATAGGCCTCTGGGCTCTGCCCTGTGGGCCCTGGCGCCTGGACCTGGCCCCCGTGGGCCTACGCCCCTGCCCCGTTCCCAGCCGCTCACCTGGAGCTGTCGTCAGCTGCTGCCCTGGGGCTGGGAGTGCTGTCTCCGCTCTCATCCTCCTCCAGCTGGGCCCAGACCCACTCGGCCAGCTCCTGGGGCAGGCGCCGGCAGGACCCCTGGCCTTGCACCCTCTGGCGGATGCGCCTTCGCAGCAGCTGGCGCAGTCGGCACCTCTGCTCCTGCTCCTGCCCCCGCAGCGCCCGCAGGGCACCCAGCCACAGCCCCACGGTCTCCTCGTCACTGGAGTCGCTGTGGGGCCCAGGGCAAGGCTGCGGCAGGGGGGCCACGTCCTCCCGCTGGGCTCGCACCCGCCCACAGCCCGGACCCCAGCTCTGGGGGGAGCCTAGCCCAGGGCCCAGCCGGCAACGCCAGCTCCAGCCCCGAGCCGCCTTCCCCCTGCCCCAGCTGGCATGTTGTGTCGGCAGCTATCCAAGTTGGAGCTCTAAACGCCCGGCATCAAACAGCCAATGCCAGCCGGGGGGAGGGCAGAAATAATGCATCGGACCCCCCTCCCCCCACCGTTACGTGATTGGCCCCCATGCTCCAGAGATCTGTAAATATAGATGAGCTGGTGGGTTTTGGGGTGTTTTGATTTTTATTTCCCCGCCACCCTGGTGCTGAGAGGGACAATTAGTGGTTCCATGGCTCTCGGATTCATTAAGGTGATTTTGGCCCTGCTTCTCCCTCCCCAGCCCCACCTCTGCTCCTCCAGGGGCTCTTTACCCACTTTCCCAGGCCGGGGGGGGCACTGCAGTGGGGTCCCCTCTCCCCATTTCATGCTGGATGTTGGCGGGGGGCAGAGGAGCCATCTCATTGGTCACTGGAGCCGGGGGGTGGGGGGGAAGGGGCGCGGCCTGAGATCCTATTTCTTTTGTTCCCCACCCCATGAGAGCGGAGGGGGCGAGAACACGGCCTGCCTCCTCCAGCAGCTGATTGGCTACCCTGCCCAAGGAGGTGGGACGGTGGGGCAGGCAGCCAATGGGAGGGGAGATGTCACCCCTCCCCGGGGGTTCTCGTGGCATTGCCTGAAGGGCACAAGTCACGCAAGCCATGCCCATGACGCCCCTGCCCCCAGCTGATGCCAGCCCCCCTGCCGCGGGCTCTGTGCCCCATGGTGGGCACGAGTGCCCCTCCCGCCCTCACTCACATCTCTTCGTCCACGTCGCCCTGGTAGGCCAGGGGGGCCATGCAGATGGCGCAGACATTGCTGAGCTGCTGGTAGCATGCCCTGCAGTAGATCCCTGGGGAGGGGAGCAGAGCAGGGCAGGGAGGGGTGTCAGACTCCGCTCTGGCTGCCCATGCCCGGGGGGGTGTCACCCACCCCCCGTTCCCCCTCCAGCCCTGCCCTCTGCTGCCCCCTCAGTCCCAGGCTCCCCTCCCCTCGCTGTCGCCTGCGCCCCACTTCCTACCTCTGCAGCCAGGGGTGATGCAGGTGATGAAGTCCTGGCTGGCGGCCCCCCCGCTGATGCGCCCACATCCCATGCAGTACTGCTGGTGAACGCCCATCCTCCGCGCCAGCCAGGCGCACAGGGGCAACCTATGGGCATAGCGCCGGGGAGGGGTCACTCACAGGAGGGGGGATTGCACTGGGGGGCGTCACTGGGCATGCACAACAGGGAGTTGCACAGTGGGGGGGTTGCAGGGTGGGGAGTGGGGGTTACCCAGTGTGGGGGTCACTCAACCTGCACAGGAAGGGGGATTGCACTGCGGGGGGGCTGATGAGGTGGTCACAGGGGGTTACACAGGGTGGGGGGGACAGGCCCGTGGGATCTCAGACTGGGTCATGCCACCCCTTGCACTAGGGGCTCACAGGCCCCCCCTCAGGTCTCCATAGCTGCCAGTCAGGGGCCGCGGTGCTGCCAGGCTCCTGGCTCCTTCCCCGGGGGTGAATGGAGCAGGCTGGCCGCCAGGGCCTGGGATGGATCCCATGAGCCCCCACATGGAAAGACTCAGGGGCCCGGGCAGCACCAGGCCCCTGCAGGTGCCCCAGGGTCGGTTCAACCCTGCCCAGGCACCTGGCTCCAAAGCTCCCACTGGCCCCTCGAGACCGTGGGGCTGGCCCCCAGGGGGAGGGGGCTCCTTTACCTGGAGGCGAGGATGAGGAGCAGGTTGGTGTGGTCTTCGTCGGCTGCCCGCTGCCTCGTGGCCCGGAGCAGGGAGCTCGCCAGGCCTGTCCGCCGCGTCAGGAGGCTGTTGTAGAGGAAACATGTCCGCTCCTAGGGCACAAGGGGGTGAGCGCCATGGGGGGAGGGGGCATGAGCACTGGGGGGGCTGGGCCTGGGATGAGCATAGGGGCAGGGGCTGGCTGCGAGGGGGCGTGTGAGCGGCATGGGGCGGGGGGCTGGGGGGACCATGTCCATCGCTGGCGGGGGTGTGGAGAGATTCCCAGGCTGAGGGCCCAGGGAAGGGCCCAGGCCGACCGTCCCTCTGGCTAACGGGGGGGTCTCACCTGCTCGCGGGAGGGGTAATACGAGGCGCACACGACCCTGCGCAAACGCCCCACGTAGCTGCCGAAGATAGCGATGAAGAAGCACACGCCATACATGAGGCCTGTGAGCAGGAAGGGGTGCCAGTCACAGGTGGGGGGCTGGGCACAGTGGGGGGACAGGGGCTGTTGGGCACAGCAGGGGGGCACAATGTGGGAGGGGGGTGCTGGGCACAGTGGGGGGCGTCTGCCAGCCATGCTGATCGGAGAGGGGCTGAGGCTGAGCCCTGTGGGTGCAGCTCTCCCCTGCGGGCTGGTGAGCCGTAGGTTTGGCCACGCGGGGCCTCGCACATGCAGACGGGGCACGCCCAGCATACACGTGCACCTGGCTGTGCCCAGGCCTGCTCAGGCAGCGAGGGGGGGCCCCCGCCCCCGCCCCCACCCCCGCCCGGTCACCGATGAGCAGGTAGGTGCGGGAGTCCGGCTCGGCGGGACGCAGGTGGCATCGGCGGGACAGCACGCTGACGTTGCCACGCTGCAGGGCATCGAACGACGAGACCAGGTCGCGGTAGATCTCGCCCGTGTAGCCTGTCCCGTTCACACTGACGCTCATCACCACGGGGGCTGTGGGCAGATGGGCCGGGTCAGTGCAGGGCCGGGTGTGGGCAGGGAGTGGCTGGGGGCCCAGCGACTGGCAGGGCCGGGAGTGGGCGGAGAGCGGCTGGGGGCCCAGCGGCTGGCGGGGCTGGGTGTGGGCGGGGAGTGGCTGGGGGCCTGGTCTCCGGCAAGGCCCGGTGTGGGCGGGGAGCGGCTGGGGGCCCAGCGGCTGGTGGGGCCGGGAGTGGGCGGGGAGCGGCTGGGGGCCCAGCGACTGGCAGGGCCGGGAGTGGGCGGAGAGCGGCTGGGGGCCCAGCGGCTGGCGGGGCTGGGTGTGGGCGGGGAGTGGCTGGGGGCCCGGTCTCCGGCAGGGCCCGGTGTGGGCGGGGAGCGGCTGGGGGCCAGAGGCTGGCAGGGCTGGGAGTGGGCGGGGAGCGGCTGGGGGCCCAGTCTCCGGCAGGGCCCTGTGTGGGCGGGGAGCAGCTGGGGGCCAGAGGCTGGCAGGGCCGGGAGCGACTGGGGCCCAGAGGATGGCGGGGCTGGGTGTGGGCGGGGAGCGGCTGGGGCCCAGAGGCTGGCAGGGCCGGGAGTGGCTGGGGGCCCGGTCTCCGGCAGGGCCCAGTGTGGGCGGGGAGTGGCTGGGGCCCAGAGGCTGGCGGGGCTGGGTGTGGGCGGGGAGCGGCTGGGGCCCAGAGGCTGGCGGGGCTGGGTGTGGGCGGGGAGCGGCTGGGGGCCAGAGGCTGGCAGGGCTGGGAGTGGGCGGGGAGCGGCTGGGGGCCCAGTCTCCGGCAGGGCCCTGTGTGGGCGGGGAGCGGCTGGGCCAGAGGCTGGCAGAGCTGGGAGCGGCTGGGGCCCAGAGGCTGGCGGGGCTGGGTGTGGGCGGGGAGCGGCTGGGGCCCAGAGGCTGGCAGGGCCGGGAGTGGCTGGGGGCCCAGTCTCCGGCAGAGCCCGGTGTGGGTGGGGAGCGGCTGGGGGCCAGAGGCTGGCAGGGCCGGGAGTGGCTGGGGGCCCGGTCTCCGGCAGGGCCCAGTGTGGGCGGGGAGTGGCTGGGGGCCAGAGGCTGGCAGGGCCGGGAGCGGCTGGGGCCCAGAGGCTGGCAGGGCCGGGAGTGGCTGGGGGCCCGGTCTCCGGCAGGGCCCAGTGTGGGCGGGGAGTGGCTGGGGCCCAGAGGCTGGCGGGGCTGGGTGTGGGCGGGGAGCGGCTGGGGCCCAGAGGCTGGCGGGGCTGGGTGTGGGCGGGGAGCGGCTGGGGCCCAGAGGCTGGCGGGGCTGGGTGTGGGCGGGGAGCGGCTGGGGGCCAGAGGCTGGCAGGGCTGGGAGTGGGCGGGGAGCGGCTGGGGGCCCAGTCTCCGGCAGGGCCCTGTGTGGGCGGGGAGCGGCTGGGCCAGAGGCTGGCAGAGCTGGGAGCGGCTGGGGCCCAGAGGCTGGCGGGGCTGGGTGTGGGCGGGGAGCGGCTGGGGCCCAGAGGCTGGCAGGGCCGGGAGTGGCTGGGGGCCCAGTCTCCGGCAGAGCCCGGTGTGGGTGGGGAGCGGCTGGGGGCCAGAGGCTGGCAGGGCCGGGAGTGGCTGGGGGCCCGGTCTCCGGCAGGGCCCAGTGTGGGCGGGGAGTGGCTGGGGGCCAGAGGCTGGCAGGGCCGGGAGCGGCTGGGGCCCAGAGGCTGGCGGGGCTGGGTGTGGGCGGGGAGTGGCTGGGGCCCAGAGGCTGGCAGGGCCGGGAGCGGCTGGGGCCCAGAGGCTGGCGGGGCTGGGTGTGGGTGGGGAGTGGCTGGGGCCCAGAGGCTGGCAGGGCCGGGAGTGGCTGGGGGCCCGGTCTCCGGCAGGGCCCAGTGTGGGCGGGGAGTGGCTGGGGGCCAGAGGCTGGCAGGGCCGGGAGCGGCTGGGGCCCAGAGGCTGGCGGGGCTGGGTGTGGGTGGGGAGTGGCTGGGGCCCAGAGGCTGGCAGGGCCGGGAGTGGCTGGGGGCCCGGTCTCCGGCAGGGCCCAGTGTGGGCGGGGAGCGGCTGGGGCCCAGAGGCTGGTGGGGCTGGGTGTGGGCGGGGAGTGGCTGGGGCCCAGAGGCTGGCAGGGCCGGGAGTGGGCGGGGAGTAGCTGGGGGCCCGGTCTCCGGCAGGGCCAGGTTAGTGGTAATGTGCTGCTCCCCAGTGTGCCATCCCTGGGGCACCAGGGGACTCGGCCGGCCCAAAGAGGGAGCCCCGAAGGGTGGCCGGGGAGGGGCGGGGGCTGGGCCGGGGCACTCACCCCTGGCGACGATCTCGCCGTGCAGCTGGTAGCGGACCAGGTCAAGCAGCCAGAAGACGCCGTAGTCAAGGAGGATGAGGGTGAGGCCGAGGAGCAGGTGACGCAGGACGCCGACCAGGGCCAGGCTGTAACCGAAGCGCTCGCGGCGCGACAGGAACGGGGAGCCTGTGCCGGGGGGAGACGGTGCTCCACTGAGAACGGGTGGGAGCCGGGCGGGAGCAGCCCCCTCGGCCCAAGGCCCTGCCCTTCTGCTCCCCGCTGGGCCCTGCCCGCAGCCCCTTACCTGGGCAGATGTACTTGGTGCTCTCCTGCGCGGAGAGGGGCAGCACAGTGGGCCTGCCCTGCCGCGCCCGCAGTACGTCCATGGCCAGGAAGCGCTCGGTGATATAGATGTTGTCGAAGTCGTCGTCGTGCAGGTACCGCCTGCGATAGAGTAGGGCCCTGCGGGGACACCAGGCTGAGGGAGTGTGACGAAGTGGGACTGTTCTTAAGGTTTCCTCTGAATAGTGTGGGAGTGCCTCAGTTTCCCCTAGGCAGTTCTTAAGTATCTAGGTGGTGGGGTAAGGGTGTATGATCATTGCAGAGCCTAGAGGGCAGGTGTGTGCAGGGATCTGGACACAGAGAATGGCCAACACCCTGTTTCCTGGCCACTGATGGCCTGGCCCTTCCCCCTGCAAGGTGAGAGCTAAAGGGAAGGAGAACAAAGGAATCCAGTGACCTCCTGGCCCGGGAAAGGGACAAAGCCCAGGGGAGGAGGGGCTTGAGGGAGTTTCAGTTTGGGGCTGGCTGGGACATGGAGTGAAGGGCAGACGCGGTTGTCTGGCTCACTGCCCCCCAAAATGGACCCAGCTGAGGGGTCCTGTTCTCTGCACCCACAAGCTCTGTGTTAGACCATGTTCCTGTCATCTAATAAACCTTGTGTTTTACTGGCTGGCTGAGAGTCACGTCTGACTGCGGAGTTGGGGGGCAGGACCCTCTGGCTTCCCCAGGACCCCGCCTGGGCAGACTGGCTGTGGGAAGCGCACGGAGGGGCAGAGGAGGCTGAATGCTCCGAGGTCAGACCCAGGAAGGTGGAAGCTGTGTGAGCTGTTTGCCCTGCAGACAGGCTGCTCACAGAGAGGAGACTTCCTCAGAGTCCTGCCTGGCTTCATGGGGAGCAGTTCCAGAGCATCGCCCAGGGACTCCGTGACAGGGGGGAGCAGCCCCAGGAGCAGGGCAGGGGAGCCAGGACTCCTGGGTTCTCCCCTCTGGCTCTGGGAGGGAAGTGGAGTCTAGTGGTTGGAGCAGGGAGCTGGGAGCCAGGACTCCCCTGTTCTCCCCCCGCTCTGGGGGCAGTGGGGTCTGGTGGCTGGAGCAGGGGCCCCGAGGGCTGTCCCCGGCGGGCTCCCCCAGGAAGCACTCACTGTAGGTAGAGGAAGAGGAGGACGATGGAGGAGATGTGTGTGCAGAGGCTCAGCACCTCACGGGCCGGCTGCAGCCGCAGGCCAATGGCCTCCATGATGTCCAGGGCCACCTGGGCCAGGCTCTTGGTGGAGTTGAGGCTGACGTCGAACTGGTTCACGGCCGAGATGTTGAACTCAAACTCCCTGCGCACGCGGTTCAGCACCCTCAGGACAGCTGGGGGGGCGAGCCACGGGGCGGGGGGTGAGAGCTGAGCGGGGGCAGAGCTGCAGGGGGGTGAGAGCTGGAGGGGCAGAGCTATAGGGAGGTGGGGGGGTAAAGCCGCAGGGGGGTGAGAGATGGGGGGGGTAAAGCTGCAGGGGGGCGAGAGGTGGGGGGGCAGAGCTATAGGGAGGTGGGGGGGTAAAGCCGCAGGGGGGCGAGAGGTGGGGGGGCAGAGCTGCAGGGGGGCAAGGCCTGGGTGGCAGAGCCATGGGGGGATGTGAATCCCTACAGGGGACTGGAGGGGGAGGAGACCTGGAGGGGGCAGGGGGCTGTGGGTGGGGGAGACCCCAGTGGGCTGGAGGAGGGGGAGACCTGGGGGAAGAGCAGGGGGGCTGGGGCCCAGGGGAAAACGGACACTGGGCAGTGCAATGCTGCTGGCACATGGCTGGGGGGGGCTGCCCCTTCCCAGGCCTACACGCCAGCCCTCCCCCAGCACATGGAGGGCTGCATCCTGGGGATATGCCCCCCCTCCCCGCCCCACCCCACCCCACCCCGGGCCCCTGGCACTCACGGGCCACGACTTTGCTGCGCAGGAAGGGCCCCACGTACTGGGGGATGACGCAGAAGACCAGGAGCACTGTGGGGAAAGTGGTGGGCTGCATGGGGGGAGCTGTGCCCAGGTGGGCTGGGGGCTCCGGACCTATTGCCTCGGCCAGCCCTACCCAGCAGGCCCCAAGGGGGCCCCACACTCCCCGGTCTAGAGTCACTGGGTCCGGCCTTGGCACCCGGGGCTGCACCCTCGTGGTCCCTTCCAGCCCCACATTGCTGGGATTCTCTGATTGAGCATAGCCCCGCCCCCTGGAGATGTTGGCCCCGCCCCCTGGAGGGTACTCACTGTTGGCCTGCCCCCTGGAGACACTCATACACCATTGGCCCCACCTCAGCGTACTTACACACCATTAGCCCTCCCCCCAGGGAACTCACCCTTGGTCGCCCCCAGGGAACTCACCCTTGGCCAGGCCACAGAGCGGCTTGAAGAGGAGGAGGATGTAGCAGAGGAAGAAGAGGGCGGGGATGACACGCTCACACTCGTCCTTGGCATTGTCGAAGAGCCACAGGCACTTGGTGTAGGGGGCGCCCAGCTCCTGGTTGCACACCTCGCCCATGTGCACCAACCAGTACCACACGTTCCGCAGGGCCCGGGCTGTGGGGATGGCATGACAGGGCATCCTGGGGGGCAGCAGGGCAGGGGTTCGAGGGTGGGCAAGGTGGCGTAGGGCCATGAGTAAGGGGTTGCAAGACAGGGTATGAAGGCAGAATCATGGGGCACAGGGGAGGGGGCATATGGGCAGCACCATGGAGGGCACGGGGCTGTGGGGGGGATTGGGGCATGAGGGCAGGGCCATGGGGCACCATGTGGGGTGCAGGAGATGGGCTTTGCTCCAAGCCACAGCTGGTGCCTACCTCCCCCCACCCTAGCAAGCACACAGAACGGAAGCAGGAGTGGGGCTGGATGCGGGTTGGCTGGAAGGGGTGGGGGGACAGGTCACGGGACTGGGGTTGGGGGCTGGCTGGGGGTAGCGAATGGGGTCCCAGCCTGGAGGCAGGTATGGAGGAACAAGTTGAGGGTTGCTGTTTGGGGGCTGGCTAGGGTGAGGGGTCAGATAGGCTGGGGGCTGGCAGGGGGGGATTGGGGTTTTGGGTGGCTGAGGGGGTGGGGTCAGATGGGGCAGGGTGGGACAGGAGGGGGGTTATGGCCAGGGGAGGGGGCAGGCAGCAAGCTGAGTTGACCTGGGTGGGACTAGCCAGGGACAGGTGGGACAGGTGGGGGGCCATGGCCTGGGGGGCTGGCTGGGGGCAGGTGGGGGGCTGGCCGGGGGTGGGTTGAGCAGGCTGCAGGCTGAGCTGACCTGGGCTGGGGGGCCAGCAGGAGGTGGTCGCTGTTGGTGCCTTGTCCCGGCTCCCCCCCCCCCCCCCCCAACTCACCAACGTGTCGCACGGAGTCCATGACGGAGCGGAAGAACTTGCGGACGCGGTCGCCCACCACCTTGGCCTTCTGGGCGATGGCTTTGATCCTGGTCAGGGCGTCTGGGGGCGGGGACATGGTGAGCACCCCCCCAAGGGCCTCCCGCTGCTCCCCACATGGGGCACCCCACAGCACCCCCCACGGGATGCCCCAATCCCCCTGAAACACCTAGCCCTCCCCCCAGGTTCCACAATGGATCCCTCCCTGGCCCCCCAGCTCCCCACTTGTGACCCCCCGCCCCCCGCTCCCCGTCTCACTGAGCAGCGGCTCCCTGGCTCTCTGCAGCATCTCGGCCGTCTGGTTGAGGGTGAGCTCGGCCCCGCAGGACACGGACTGGGCCGCTCGGGCGAAGTTCCGCAGGATGTTGGCGCAGGGCCCCTGCATGGCCATGCCCAGCGCCACCAGCAGAAGCATGTTCTTCCCCTGCTCTGCAGCGGGCGGCAGGCACCCACGGCGTCAGTGGGGCAGGCAGGGCAGGGTCTGGGGGGATGCAGGGTGCCCCGGGGGGCAGACTGGGAGCTGGGCGCTGGGTGTGGGGCGAGCTGCCCCTTCTGCCCACTCCCTGTGGCTGCGCAGGGTCTGCCAGGCAGGGGCACGGTCTGCCAGGCTGGGGCACGGCCTGCCAGGCAGGGGCACGGCTGGTATGTCGGGCTGGGCCCGGGAACCCCAGGGGGTGTGACGCCGGGTGATCCCGGCTCTGGTTTTGGTCCCTGTGGGATCAGGGGGCTGGGGACCCTGGGGCTGGCGGGGGGCACTTACTGGAGAAGACGTGGGGCAGCATGAGCAGGACGGTGACGCGCACCTTGCTGGAGAAGGCCATGCCCAGCCCCAGGCCGGTGCCCAGGGTGGCGGTGGACACCAGGCAGTACCAGATGCTGTAGCTGTGCGCGAAGAGCACCAGGGCACCGTAGAGGCTGGCCAGGGTCATGCCCAGGACGAAGCCACGCGTGCTGCGCACCACGCCCCGCACGGGGCTCTCCCCCGCCAGCCCTGGCCCGCCACTGCCCTTCCTGCTCCTGGGACGTGGGCCCTGCCTTGATGTGCCCAGAGCCCTGCGGAGAGCTGAGACAAGCCCCATAGAGCTGGCGCGGGGGCGGGGGAGAATCCTCTGCTTCACCCCACGGAACGGGGCCCGGGGCTGCAGAGAGACGAGGCATCGCTGGGACCCAGACACCTCCAGACCCCCGGCCCCACTCCCCACGCCTCCTCCCTGCCCCACCCCGCACCTGCTCGGCTCTCTCCTGCTCCAGGTGCCCGCGGGGTGCCCGGCTCCCAGCATGCCTGGGTGAGCATGGGGCTGGCTCCTGCCTGCTCAGCCCGGGGGGGCGTTGAGCTCGGCTGGGCCGGGGGGCTGTGTGATGCAGAGATCAGCTGGGCCCTGCTGCGGGAGATGCTGGGGCTGGCCCATGCGGCTCTGGGGTGGTAGCACCCAGCTGGCCCTGGCCCGCACCAGCTACTGGGGGACCTTGTTTCTCCTTCTCACCAGCCCAGTCTGCGTTCGAGCCTGGCCTGGGGCCAAGGGGCCGCGGCAGCGGGGACGGGGGCAGCTGTGCAGCGGCACAGGGACCCGGCGGCCCACTGCCGGAGAGTCGCAGGCACCAGGGCCCCGTCAGGTCCCACTCGGGCAGGGTTTCACGGCGGGCGTCGTGGCCCGTTGCCGGGAGACGGGGCACTGGCGGGCGCAGGGGCCCCAGGCGTCGTTGCCCGTTGCCGGGAGACGGGGCACTGGCGGGCGCGGGGGCCCCAGGCGTCGCTGCCCGTTGCCGGGAGACGGGGCACTGGCGGGCGCGGGGGCCCCAGGCGTCGTTGCCCGTTGCCAGGAGACGGGGCACTGGCGGGCGCGGGGGCCCCAGGCGTCGCTGCCCGTTGCCGGGAGACGGGGCACTGGCGGGCGCGGGGGCCCCAGGCGTCGCTGCCCGTTGCCGGGAGACGGGGCACTGGCGGGCGCGGGGGCCCCAGGCGTCGCTGCCCGTTGCCGGGAGACGGGGCACTGGCGGGCGCGGGGGCCCCAGGCGTCGTTGCCCGTTGCCGGGAGACGGGGCACTGGCGGGCGCGGGGGCCCCAGGCGTCGTTGCCCGTTGCCGGGAGACGGGGCACTGGCGGGCGCGGGGGCCCCAGGCGTCGTTGCCCGTTGCCGGGAGACGGGGCACTGGCGGGCGCGGGGGCCCCAGGCGTCGCTGCCCGTTGCCGGGAGACGGGGCACTGGCGGGCGCGGGGGCCCCAGGCGTCGTGGCCCGTTGCCGGGAGACGGGGCACTGGCGGGCGCGGGGGCCCCAGGCGTCGTGGCCCGTTGCCGGGAGACGGGGCACTGGCGGGCGCGGGGGCCCCAGGCGTCGCGGCCCGTTGCCGGGAGACGGGGCACTGGCGGGCGCGGGGGCCCCAGGCGTCGCTGCCCGTTGCCGGGAGACGGGGCACTGGCGGGCGCGGGGGCCCCAGGCGTCGTTGTCCGTTGCCGGGAGACGGGGCACTGGCGGGCGCGGGGGCCCCAGGCGTCGCTGCCCGTTGCCGGGAGACGGGGCACTGGCGGGCGCGGGGGCCCCAGGCGTCGTTGTCCGTTGCCGGGAGACGGGGCACTGGCGGGCGCGGGGGCCCCAGGCGTCGCTGCCCGTTGCCGGGAGACGGGGCACTGGCGGGCGCGGGGGCCCCAGGCGTCGTTGTCCGTTGCCGGGAGACGGGGCACTGGCGGGCGCGGGGGCCCCAGGCGTCGCTGCCCGTTGCCGGGAGACGGGGCACTGGCGGGCGCGGGGGCCCCAGGCGTCGCTGCCCGTTGCCGGGAGACGGGGCACTGGCGGGCGTGGGGGCCCCAGGCGTCGCGGCCCGTTGCCGGGAGACGGGGCACTGGCGGGCGCGGGGGCCCCAGGCGTCGCTGCCCGTTGCCGGGAGACGGGGCACTGGCGGGCGCGGGGGCCCCAGGCGTCGTTGCCCGTTGCCGGGAGACGGGGCACTGGCGGGCGCGGGGGCCCCAGGCGTCGCTGCCCGTTGCCGGGAGACGGGGCACTGGCGGGCGCGGGGGCCCCAGGCGTCGTGGCCCGTTGCCGGGAGACGGGGCACTGGCGGGCGCGGGGGCCCCAGGCGTCGCGGCCCGTTGCCGGGAGACAGGGCACTGGCGGGCGCGGGGGCCCCAGGCGTCGCTGCCCGTTGCCGGGAGACGGGGCACTGGCGGGCGCGGGGGCCCCAGGCGTCGTTGTCCGTTGCCGGGAGACGGGGCACTGGCGGGCGCGGGGGCCCCAGGCGTCGCTGCCCGTTGCCGGGAGACGGGGCACTGGCGGGCGCGGGGGGCCCCAGGCGTCGTTGTCCGTTGCCGGGAGACGGGGCACTGGCGGGCGCGGGGGCCCCAGGCGTCGCTGCCCGTTGCCGGGAGACGGGGCACTGGCGGGCGCGGGGGCCCCAGGCGTCGTTGTCCGTTGCCGGGAGACGGGGCACTGGCGGGCGCGGGGGCCCCAGGCGTCGCTGCCCGTTGCCGGGAGACGGGGCACTGGCGGGCGCGGGGGCCCCAGGCGTCGCTGCCCGTTGCCGGGAGACGGGGCACTGGCGGGCGTGGGGGCCCCAGGCGTCGCGGCCCGTTGCCGGGAGATGGGGCACTGGCGGGCGCGGGGGCCCCAGGCGTCGCTGCCCGTTGCCGGGAGACGGGGCACTGGCGGGCGCGGGGGCCCCAGGCGTCGTTGCCCGTTGCCGGGAGACGGGGCACTGGCGGGCGCGGGGGCCCCAGGCGTCGTGGCCCGTTGCCGGGAGATGGGGCACTGGCGGGCGCGGGGGCCCCAGGCGTCGTTGCCCGTTGCCGGGAGACGGGGCACTGGCGGGCGCGGGGGCCCCAGGCGTCGTTGCCCGTTGCCGGGAGACGGGGCACTGGTGGGCGCGGGGGCCCCAGGCGTCGTTGCCCGTTGCCGGGAGATGGGGCACTGGTGGGCGCGGGGGCCCCAGGCGTCGCTGCCCGTTGCCGGGAGACGGGGCACTGGCGGGCGCGGGGGCCCCAGGCGTCGCTGCCCGTTGCCGGGAGACGGGGCACTGGCGGGCGCGGGGGCCCCAGGCGTCGTTGCCCGTTGCCGGGAGATGGGGCACTGGCGGGCGCGGGGGCCCCAGGCGTCGTTGTCCGTTGCCGGGAGATGGGGCACTGGCGGGCGCAGGGGGTTCTGGAGCCACAGCGAGGGGAGGAGAGCACAGCTGGCATGGGGAGACCGAGGCGGCAGAAACCGCCCAATACAAGTGAGACCCCCCCCCTCGGGGACCCTGGCCTGGGCCCCAGCCCCTTCAACCCCAGCGTCCTGTTACGCCCCCCGTGGCGCGCTGGGGAGACCTGGTATTACCCCATCTCTCCCCACAGCCCTGAAGCGAGCCGTGGGCCTGCTGCCCTCCAGCTGTGCCCGCTTCCTCTGGAGCCAGCCTGACCAGTTCCGCCTCAGCAAGTTCTTCCTGGGTGCGGGCGTCGGGGGCTTCCTGGCCCTCGGTGAGTCCCTCCCGGCCGGGCCCTGTCGGGGGGCTGGGGAGGCCTTCAGGGGTGTTAGTGCCCAGAACGGCTGGGAGACGGGGGTCCCTGCTGTGGGGGTGAGCGGGTGGGGTGGACACATGGGGGGGCTGCTTGGGAGCCTGTGATGGGGGCCAGTAATGCCAGGGCATTGGTGGCAACAGGGATGTTGGGGTGTCTGGGGGCACTGGGGTATCAGGGGGATATTGGGGTGGGGGTCACCCCAGTTTAGCCACATCAGCCTCCAACCCCATTTTGTTAAATTGGGGCCATTGCCCTGTGCTGGCCAGGCTGTGGCCTTCCTGCAGCTGGCCTGAGCGCTCCCCGCCCCCCCGCCCCATGGGCATGGTGCAGCTGGGGGGTGGGGTGTGTGTGGGGCTGGAGGGAGGGATCTGTGGGCAGGGAAGGGCCCGAGGGGCTCAGGGCAGCTCCCACATTCTGGCTTCTTGGCTGTCCAGGCCTCTCCCAGCTCCTCATCTTCCCCATGAACATCGACGAGGGTCACAAGATAAAGCTGATGTACGGGCTGGCAGGTGGGTGCCCAGGGGGTCGGTGCCCCATGGTGGGAAGGTGCCCAGGACAGGGGGTGCCCCATGGTGGGTGGGTGCTCAGGAGAGGGGGTGCCCCCTGGTGGGAGGGTGCCCATGGAAGGGGAGCAGTGCCTGTGTCCTGTGGGTGGGAGGCGGGTTGGCCTCACCGGTGCTCAGCTGGGCGGCAGGCTGTGGGGAGAAGCCACCAGCTGTCTCAGCCCCCTTCCCCTGCAGGTGTCAGCGCCCTGGGCTGGGGCATCTCCCCGCACTTCCGCTGTGCCAGCCTCCTGGTCGTCCCCAAGTTCTTGGGCAAGGAGGGGCGGCTCTACCTGCTCACCTACGTCCTGGCTGCCGTCTATGACGGTAAGGAGCCGGGGTGAGGCCGGAGATAGGCGGGGACAGTGACCCCCTCACCGGGCACCTGGTGTGACCCCTGCTCCCCACAACTGAGAGCGTTAATTCAGGACAAATTCCCTAGAGCAGGGCAGTCACAGCCCAAAGCTGGGGTCTCTTGCACACCAAACCAGCCAGACAGAGAGGACTTCGGTCTCACCCCACTGGCTAACCACACGTCACACAAGCAAATTCCCTCAGACACTCCAGTTTCCCAGTATCCCCACCAGAGCCCCTCGTCATGGGCACAGATGGTTATGAAAACCATTACCCCAATAAAAGAAAAAGGTTCCCTCGATCCCAAAGGACCAAGCCCCAGACCCCGGTCAGTATACAAATCAGATCTTACCCACGAATCACGCTGTTGTTAGTCCTTTACAATCTAAAATCTCTAGGGTTATTCATCAAAAGAAAGAGCGGGAGATGAGAGCTAGAACTGGTTCAGTGGAATCAGTGACACACAGCAATGGCAGAGTTTTTGGTTCAGGCCTGCAGCAGGGATGGAATAAGCTGCAGGTTCAAATCAAGTCTCTGGAGAACATCCCCAGCTGGGACGGGTCCTTCAGTCCTTGGTTCAGAGCTTCCCGTTTGCAGCAAAGTCCCTCCAGAGGCCAGAAGCAGGACTGAAGAGAAGATGGAGGAGCTGCCGCAGCTTTTCAAAGTCTCTTGCCATGCGGCTTCTCTTTCTTTGTCCCAAGGACAAGCTGCCCAGCCCATGGCTTGGAAAACCCCAGAGTCCTGTCCATAGGCAGGGCCCTGCCCACCTGGCTGAGTCCCCAGGCGTGTCTGCCTTCCCTCAATGGGTCACTTGTATCGCTGATGGTCCTTAATGGGCCATCCAGCAGGCCAGGCAGAGCTGACCCCAACCTGTCTGGGGTGTGTGACGCAGCAGGGAAGGGGGGAGTGTTGACCTGGGAACGTGGCAGGGGAGTTTCAATGGGAGACCTGAGAGCCTGTAACCCGAGCCTGGAGAGGGAGGGAGAGGTGACACCTCTGCCCTGCAACGTGGACAGAGGCTGCAGGAGGGGGCCTGCTTGGGGGGGTTTAGTTTTCAGTTTGGGGCTGGGTGGAGGAACGCAGGGAACCCCAGGGCTGGGGTCTAAGCTCCCTGCTCCCCCAGAAGGACTTGACTGAGGGGGTCCTGGGTGTACCCACAAGCTCTGCTTGAGACTGTGTTCCTGTTGTCCAACAAACCTTCCGTTTTACTGGCTGGCTGAGAGGCTCAGTGAGTCCCTGGAAGAGGGGTGCAGGGCCTGGACTCCCCCACACTCCGTGACAGGTGTCCCCCAGAAGCCTAGCACAAGTTTGAACTACAGACAGTACAGAGCCAATACTGATCACTTTAAATATAAAAATGATACATACATGCACCCAGACAGCATAACCCTAACCAGCCAACCATAACCTTGTCTTAGACACCTTATTTGACCCCCTTTATACAAGATTTGATGCCACTATAGGACCTTGGTTGCAACAATGACCTATATGGTCCCAGTTTGTGTCAATAACATCACTCCCCCCTCCACTGCACCCTCACCTGGGTACCTGGGGGTGACCCCCACTCCCCACTGCACCCTCACTCAGGGTATGGTGAGGGGGGTTGCGTTTCTCACCCCATCTCAGCAGGGGGCTGCCAGGTGGTTCTGGTGCAGGGTGGGGGCTGCCAGGTGGTTCTGGCCCCAGGCCTTGCCCTGGCGCGGGGGGGCTGTGACCTGGCCGCACGGCCCATCCTCAGGCCCCATCGCCAACATGTGCCACAACCTGGACGAGGTGATCCACTCCGTGGGCTGCACCGTGGAGCTGCAGATCAACCACAGCCGGCAGATCTGGAGGGTGTCCACGGCCCCCCTGCGTGCCATGCTGCGAGACTTGGTGGTGAGGAGCAGGGAGCACGGGCGGGAGCCCGGCCGGGACGGGCAATGAGGAGCTGGGGCCAGGGAGGGCACAGGGCAGCCTGGCTGGGGTGTGTGTGCAGTGGAGGGAGTGTGGGGGGTCGGGGGGTTGGCCTGGAGCACTGGGGAGCCTGGCTAGGTAGGACGCAGAGACACCGGGGAGCCTGGCTGGGGGAGGGGTGCAGGGACACTGGGGAGCCCGGCTTGGGGGGAGGGCACAGAGCACTGGGGAGCCTGGCCAGGGGGTGCTGAGCACTGGGGAGCCCAGCTGGGCGGGCAGAGGAGCTGGGCGGTTGGGGATGGGCACTGGAGTAAGGGCTGCACATGGTGGTGGAGCCTGGGGGTCCCTCACTCAGCCCAGGGCAGGGTTCCGGCCCCCCATGGGCAGACCTGCCCCCCCACCCCCCATGAGCACCTTTTCCCCAGCAGAAGGGCGGGCGGACCCTCAATGCGGAGACCCGGAACATCTTGCAGGCTTTTGCGGGGCTGAACAAGCAGGTGGCCAGTGAGGCGGGGTACGGCGTGAGGCGCCCGCGCCGGGCACAGGAGCACCGCGCCCCCAGCACACAGCAGATGTACGAGCAGAAAACCAAACTGCGCTGCAAATGTGAGTGTGCCCAGGCTGGGTGGGGCGGGGGGCCCAGGGCCAGGCGGCCAAGGCAGGGCCAGGCTGCACCAGGCAGGGCTGCGGCTCCGCTCTCTGGATGCGGCTGAGCCGGGGGCTGCGCTGGGCCGTGGCGAGACGCCCCAGTGACCTGCTCCCTCCCCAGACGTAGTTGACGAGGCCATCAGGCGCTGCCAGGCCTGGTTCGATGCCAAGCACAAGGCCTGCCAGCGGAGCATCGCTGTGCCCCTCATCAGCCACCTGCTCTGCCTACCCATGAAGTTCAAGTTCCTCTGCCACGTGGTGCAGGGTGAGTCTCCAGGGAGCCCCTGTGCTGGGGGCAGCTTTGGGAGAGAGGAGGGGGCCAGAGGGTGACCCCATGGTGGAGGAGCTGGGAGCCCCAGGCTGAGGAGAGCAGGGCTGCTGCGTGCCCAGGTCCAGGGACGTAGGGGGTGCGGCGGGGAGGGTGAGACCCCTTCATTCCATTGCTCCCCCCATGCTGGGGTCCTCTCCCATGCGGGGCCCCGGTGCTGCCAGACCCCGGCAGAGCATCCAACTCAGAGACCAGAAGAGCCAGGAAGCCCCCCCACCGCCTTTAGCAGCCCTGAGCACCCCAGGTGGGAGGGACAGGTGGGGCTGTGTGTGACGAAGCAGGACTGTTCTTAATGTTTCCTCTGAATAGTGTGGGGGTGCCTCAGTTTCCCCTAGGCAGTTCTTAAGTATCTAGGGGGTGGGGTAAGGTGTA